>NC_091543.1:19250000-20450000 GCF_030788295.1 Drosophila virilis | reverse complement strand
TCAGGGAGCAGGTCAGACGCTCCACGATGGGGCACTGGGCCTTGCGGAAACGCTTGGCGGCATAGCGACCAGCCGAATGGGGCAGGTAGCGTGCGAACTTCTCTTTCACGGAGATGTAATCCTGCAGCGAGATATCGTTGACAGTAACATCATCGCAAGACCAGCGACCGAACAGTTTGATCTCTGGCAGCTCGGTGGTGGCGACCACATTTGTGTCGAGCACAGCTTCGGCAACCTCCGTTTCCAATGGCGCCGGCTCCTCGAAGTTCTCGACAATGTTTTCAGCTACTTCGGCCATGCTGCAATGTAAGCAAAGGCAATTTATTTTAACCGCCAATTTAGGTATTTATTGTTACTTATGTGTATTTGTTGTTGATTTTTGACTTTATTAAGGTTAATATCTTCAAGCCGATACCCTTAAGAGGAATAGTAAATCATGGCGTATAATATAGTCCATTTGAATACCACAACAACGTTTCGTTCACTGCTGCGGTTTTAGTTATGGACGTAAAAAAAAATTAGAAAAATTTCGTGCATTTAAATGTTAACACGTGTGGACTGAGCAGAAAGGGCTCATAACACATACACAGGCACGCACACAAACAAAAAAAAAAAAAACGGGCACCGTATATAACCTCATTGTGCGTGGCTTAATGAAACCAGCAAGTTTTGGACATTTGCACAATGCATTTCACGAAGCTTTCGATAGCAGCAGACAGCCGCTTCGCTTAAAAATCATTTGCTTATGCTTTTATGTTAAAACACTTTCAATTTAACAAAATAATCTTACATTTTTCACGGAAGAAATCGGTACACGATGTATGCGCAAAGGCGTACGCCTGAAAAAGAACATGTTGCGGCAGTGTGCGTCAATGCCACAAAAATTGGTTTCCGGCCAAATCACAGGGTTGTATTTTACTTACAGGGCTGCAATGAACTTCCAAAATACGAGACAATCGAATATGAAATTTCTTAAAAAATATGCAGCGGTAGGTGAATTATTGTTATTATTCGAACTAAAAACAAGATTTGGTTTTATGATGCAATTTTTTTTTATAGCACTATTGTTGATCGAATACCTTAACTGTTGTTGACTTTATAACATAACTGATTTCGATATATACTATCTGCCCGGCTTTCTTACAAATGCAGTTGAATAGGTATAATAAAAATACCGCCTACTGGGCTGTGTTCAATGGATTGCCAATAATGTTAATAGTAATTAATATAAATAATAAATCAAAAGAGCTATCCTAAATTCGTTTGAATGTCAGTGTTATGCCTATCCATGCATCAGTAATTTATTGCAATATTAACTGCAAACTAAAAAACCAAAAACAGACTTTTGTTATCGATAAATGGATAGACTAATGCACAGCTCTAAGAATAATAGCAAGAACAACAATATGATTGTTGTTTAAAATCGCCGGAAAACGTACGTTCCTTAATTTTCCACTGGTATCTAAAATTCATCCATTTAACAGCATTTAATGTAAAGATGACAACCGACGAGAGTATAATGACAGAAATGCTGGGTGAGTTTCACTACGTGAGATTTCAGCTGTTTCGGATTTTTCATTAGTTGTAAATACCCCTTTTGCACCACTTACGCAGATCGTGCAACGAATCCAACAAAGGAACGAGTCGACGAACTAGGCGTCCAAATGTTTTGCATTGTGGTACGCAGCAACAGCCAATTGGTGCACAAGGCGCAGGAGATGATTGTTACCAAAGTTCGTTCGACCAATGTGAACGAAGCGATACGAGCAATTGCGGTATGTGTGACACACAACACACACACACGCACACACACGCACACACACACACACGTGCAAAGACATTTTAGGCATTTAATTATTGTTTGTCATAACTGTTGTTGCAGTTGCTGGAGGAATGCATGACGCAATGCGGCGACGTCTTCCAGGATGAGGCAGCCAAGTTCCGTTTTCTCAACGAGCTGATACGATTGGTGTCAAAGAAATATGATGGTGCCATAACTCCGCTTATGGTGAAGCAGCGCATAATGGAATGCCTGCTGCTGTGGACCACCGAATTTCCGCAGCGCCAAAAGATACGGGATGCCTACGAGATGCTGCGCAAAGAGGGCGACATCGATCACAGCCAAACAGCCGCTGCGCTGGCGAAGCGGGAGAGCGTGCTCAATACCATGGACGAGGCCATGTTCGCCAAACTAATTAAAAGTCAGGACCCGGAGAACTTTAAGCGCGCCAATCTATTGCTCCAATATCGCATGGCCCAGGAGGCGCGACGCAATGATTTGCTTGCCCAGCATCGCCTCGTACTGCTGGAGGTACAGGAGACCATGCAGCTGCTCAACCAAATGCTGGACAGCTATAATCCCAGCGATGATGATGTCAATGAGACCATACACGAGCTCTACAAGAGCTGCAAGAAGCATAAGCCCATTTTTCAGCATCTGCCCGAGCTGTTGGGCGACTCCGATGCTCAGCTAATTGGTTAGTTCCACTCCCCATCAAGATGTTATATATTTATAAGTTACCCATGTTCTTCGCAGAAAAGACGCTGGATACAAATGGCGCTCTGGTGGCAGTTATGGCGCGCTATAAGCAACTTGTGCCCTCGCCTAAAAAAGGCACTACACCAGCTATCCAATCCATGGCCGCAGCTGCAGCAACGTCACCATCAAAGTCAGCTGTTGCCAGCGGCTCCAACAATGCGGCACTGCTCAATGATCTGCTCGGGGATTTGCTGCTTGGCGATGGCGAAGCCCGGGCCACGCCAACCAATGCATCCAATAGCTCAAAGCCCAATACTTTGACGGATCTAAGCGACATCTTTAGCAGCGCTCTGACTGAGAGCAAAGACAAGCAACAGCAAAACGCGGCGCCTTATCAGCATGCCGGCAGCGGTGAGCTGCTGGAGCCACAGGTGCTCAGCCTATTGGAAAACGAAAGCAACGGCGCTGCCGGTGATGGCCTGGCCAATGGCAGTGCCGCTGATGATAATATCAAGAAGCCCAGCGTTGCACGCAAAATGCCCGAAATTGATATGCTAAGTGAGGAACTGTTCCAGCAGATACTGCCAGCACAGGAGCGTATGGGCAGCTTTAAGCGCGATCCCGAGAAATTGACGCTCAACGATTTGGCTCGCGAACGCATGCAAGTGAAGCCCGCAAAGCAATCAGCTGCAGACTCATTTGATGATGTGCCGTTGTTGAGCGCTACGCCAGGACAATCGGTGCCGGTGCCTGTGCCGGTGCAGGTGCAGATAACGCAGCCTGCGAAGGAGGAGGAGAAGATTGTGGTGGCACCTCCAGCTGCCACAAAAGAAATCAAGCATCTTAGCGAGATCAGCATCGATCTGGATAGTATTCAGGCCACCGGCGAAGAGCGTGTTATGCTGGACGATGACGATATGCTTCTATGCCTAAACTTTACAGATGAGCGGCCCAGTCGCAATGTGTCAGTTATTGTGATATCGGCCCAAAATAAAAGCCGCCAGCCAGTCAAAGACTTCCAGTTCGAGGCAAGCGTTAAAAAGGTGGGTTGTTCATCCATCGCTTTGGCAGCTTAACGAATCCATGTCTCATTCCATTCTCTGCTCGCAGCCCTGCAAGGTGCGCCTTTTGCCACCCACGAGCAACGCAATGCCGGCGCACAAGCCGTTCCGGCCAGCACCGCCTATTAATCAAGTGATGCTGCTGCTGAATCCTACAGGCAAGCCGGTGGATGTTACATGCATTGTGGGCTACAGGCTGGGCGATGATCCAGATCCCATCAAAGAGTCAATTGTAGCGAAGGGCATTGACTATGTGGACTAAAATCGTCGCGAATGTCAATTGAATTTGATTTTTATTCTTTGTATCATCTTGTTTTCTTTTGTGAAACAAAAGACGGGCCAGTCACTATTAATTTCTTTGTAGCACTGGATTATTGAGCTCCTTCCAAATTATTATTATTATTATTGTGTATTTGTGTGTACTTATATTGAATGTATGCCTATAAGGATTTTTATTAAATTGCATTCCCTTATACATATATATTTCTAAATATATATATGCATATATATATATATATATATTAGCAGTATATTTTATAAAAAATGTATGAAAAATGTCGCTACAAAAGCAAAAGCGCATTTTCAGAGGTAGAACTCAACTCAGTTCAGTATTTCTCCCAAATCCATGTTGCCTGGGACCCGACTGCCTCCAAAAAATTGCCAAGCGTGTGCTTCAGTATCCCAACTGTTATATTTTCATAATCCACACGAGCTGATAGAAATTCTTATCGTATTTCGGTCGAGTTATTGACAAGGGCATTTGGAATTTGGTTAGCCTGAAGCTTATTAAGATGGGATCTGCTTCAGGCCTATCAGCCAGAGTGGATAATGCAAATGACTTTTCTTTTTTTCGTTACCTATTTGTCTAAGTTTACAGCTAGAGCTAAGGCTATGCTTACGTTAGTCGGCTACAATCTCGTCCTTGAAGGACAGAGCCGTAATTGCCTTTGTATGGCCCGTGTAGTCGCGCACGCAGTTTTTGGTGTGCAACTTCCAAAGGCGTGCAATGCCATCGGATGAGGCTGTGAACAGCCATTTGGAATCGGCGCTGAATGCAGCATCCCAGACCCAGTAATTTTTAATAGAGAGCTCACGCCACTTGGTAAAGTCCTCCGTTTTCCAAATGCAGGCAGTGCCATCGCCCGAGGTGGTTACCAGTAGACGCGAGTCGGGACTAAACTTGCAACGTAGTATGGAACGACTATGGGCCTGGATTTTCTTTTTGGGACTCATTGTGCTCAGATGCTGGCTGGGACTGCTGCTCAATTGCCAAATGTAGCAATTGCCCTTGTTGTTGGCCGCAGCCATGTAGTGACCATCTGGAGAAATGGCCACATCTTGTATGGATGCATCCACCTCGGGCACAAGCTGCTCGTGCACTTCCGACTTAACGTCCCAGAGATAAACGCCGCCATTTTGCGAGCCCATCGCAATTTCCACTTGATTCGGATGCAGGCAGGCAGCATTCACCGGCGCCTGACAATCGAATACACGTGAACAGTGTGGCGGAGCTGACATCATGTCCCAGATGCGCACACGATGATCCTCGCCGGCTGTGAACATCCAATTGCCATCCTCCTGAAAACCCAGCCGTGTCACATTCTTTTGTACACCATCAAAGTTAATGACCGGCGCCGTGCAATTGGACTCCAAATCATACAGTCGTATGCACTGATATCCGCATGCGGCTAATCGAGTTTTGTCCGGCGTGCGGTCCAACGCATTAACTTGCTATTTACAATATAAATCAATTACACACAAATAATGCATTCACTCAGTCTCAGCTTCACTTACCGATGTCTCAACAAAGCGCATGGTTTTGATGCAGTTGCCGGTGTGCGCCTGCCACACTTTGATGGTGTGGTCATATCCACCAGTGGCCAGTATTAGCTGGTCTTCCGTCGTTTCCATTGCAGCACTCTTTAGTTGTTATTGGTTGTTTAATTTGATCATTGCTACTGCCGTGCTTAAAAGTTTATTAAAGAATTTGGATATTCTTACTAGAACTGCAGACTATCGATGGAACTTATCGAAGATAACAGTTGAAATTATTACAGAACTACTCCTCACTTGAGTAATGACTCCTCAATGTTGCTAGCTTTTAATAATATTTCGTTGGGTGCGGAAATGCTGTTAGTATTTCGTTAAGTACTCTCGTTAAATTATGGAGAGGCGCAAAAATTTGTGTCAGTGATAAAAACTAAAACTAAACTAAAAACAAAAAAAAAAATCTAAAAACTAACTCTATCATTTTAAAACTTTATTACAAGTCAAAAAAGTTTAATATATCAGTTAATGTCATTACTTGACGGCAGTTTACATATGTATGTACATAGATACATAAATAATTAAATACATCAAAACAATTTCCGTTGGGAAATGTTTTAAATTTAGAAAAAATACATTACCAGAAAATATTAAGCTATTGCTTAAACAGCCATTAAATTACATACATGTGTACATAAATGTATGTATGTACATGTGCACGTGCAATAAGCCCTGCCATATTAAGACTAAGATTTTTGAATATACAACATACATATGTATACATACACATGTATGTATGTATGTAAATCTGTATGCCATGTTCAGCATATTCGCAAAGAGCGGCAAATAATCGGACGATACAGCGATGCAAAGGCGATTCTGTCGAAAAAATGAACGGTTCTTCGAAACGAAAAAGCACGATACTAACTCAACATCGCGCAGCTGCAACCTAACGGCAGTTGTTGGAATCAAAACTTGTAAGCGGAGAAATTATGAACCAATGGCAGGCGAGAACAAACTCTGCTACCATCAGCTGTGGCAGCGCTGTCAGGCAGTCGGGTAGCAAAGGCATATACATACATACATACATACATATGTATGTATTTTGCCGGTGGAATTCTACAGAGCGAGGAGGTAAAGACAAATCGCAAAGAACTTTCTGCTGCGCACAAGATCTTGAACCGATATGAGTAATCAAATGAGCCAAGAAGCGGAAAACGTGAATTCAGCGCAGCCGACATCCCCACCAGATTTTCGTAAAGATTTGTCGAAGCACACCGATCAAACGCCATCTGGCGTCGGGGGGCCATTGTTAGAGTCGCACCAGAAGACTTCCTCCTCCATGCCGGTAACTCCAACTGGGGTGACAGCCTCGACAGTCCACCCGGCCAATGGGGCCGCCAAAAGCGCAGCTCAAGATAAGTGGATCCTTGCTCCATCCGAATGGACACTCCACGTGCTGGACAGGCGACTTCCACGCGAGGTCCTGGAAACTATACAGGCCCACATTCCGTACAGCGGGCGGCGACACAGATTCATAACGGAGGCCGAAGGACGGCACTTCTCCATTACTATTAACTATTGGAAGCATGTTATCGCTAAGATTCATACGCCGAAATATATGAGAGAACTATAGAAAACAAGCGATAAGCGATTATATTAACTAAATACGTATATATATAATCGTTTTAACGATGGTTTTTTTTTAAACTGAAGATCGAAACAAGCACTTTTCAGTTGGGTGCAACTGGCTGTGAGATACCCAGTAATACCCAGTAATCCCAGTCACCGAGGATGTGATTGGTAACCCTTAAACAGCAACACTAACACAGTGGCTCTCAAACTGCGAGGGGAATATATGTACATATGTATTCTGTGGGGGGCGAAAAAAAAATGTAATTCATTTCACGAAGAAAAAAGTTAATTTAAATAATTACAGTTTAATGTTCGCAGAGTTTAAAATAAGTTTCTTGTTTTATAATAAATATACTAAAGCTAATCGGCCATTCGATTTCTCTAGGTTTCCTATGCTCGTATATATATGTATGTGTATATGTATGTGTATGCGTATGCGTATGTATATAAAATAAACTCTGAAATCGGCGATTTGACAATAATTATTAAAACTTTGCCTCAACTGCAGCGCAAACGTATAAACCTGACAATACATAATAATAACTACATATTATGAGTAAACAAAAAGTTGCACGAAAAAAAAAGGGTTAAAAAAAATAAAATATAAGCATAGTGTGGTTAAGAATCAGATTTGTTTAGGCTAGAATTCGCGACAAAATAATTGCTGGGCCTGGGCGCCAAATGCGTGGATACTTGTGGTAAATAAATAGTTGCCCCAAATTGCGTAAGAGTGAGAAAATACATATACAAAAGGTGTGTGGACATCCGCTCCAGATTCAGTTCGATGTCGCCTTACGTCTCGAAGTACTTGTAGATAGCAGTTACATAGGACATGACCTGCGTCCAGTCAGGTCGCTCAATTTGACACATGTCATTGATGTTCTGCGCGATGATAAATTAAAATTAAATTAAGATCGATTAATTAGAAAATTTATGGCTAACGACAGAACCGAGTGGACCCACCAGAGTGGTGCCAATGCCCACCGACTCCGCGGCGGCAAAGGCTAGCGAAAAGTTGCGCCGCTTGTTGGTCGGACTGAGTGTGTCGTATGGTATGCGATCCGGCAGATAGGAATGTAGTATGGCGCAGAATGCGAGCCCATCGTTCCACGATGAGCTGAAGTTCGTGATGTCGATGTTGCGATAGCCAACGGTTTTATTTTGGCACCACTTGAGCAGCGCATTTCGCTTAGAGCCACCGTTTTTGGCCAGCATATTGAGCGGATCCTTGCGCTCACCTGCAAGAGGTCATAAATATTACATTAATAATAAATTGAATAAACTATCCATGGATATGGGCCAGCTGCATGCCACTACCTACCGCTGATAGAGGATTTTGAGACGTTGCCAAAACTAAGGCTGCTCACGAGCGCGCTGGTGGGCGTCTGCACTGGCGTTGTCAGACTGGGCGGCTGCTGTTGCAAGCTGCTGGGTGTGTTTGGTGTGGAGGGTTGCGAAGATGATGTCGCACTTGTCATTGACTGTTGCGACAATTGCTGCTGCAGTTGCGGCGGCGGCGGCGGCTGCTGCTGCTGCTGCTGCTGCTGTTGCTGCTGTGTTGCTTTGGTAGTGTTAGCTGCTGTGGATGTTGCAGCTGCTGCTGTTGCTGCTGCTGCATTAACATTCACATGTAGATTGCTGCTCTGCAGCACGGGCAAGCGCAGCTGTACGGATGAAGAAAATAAAAAGTGTTATTTAATTGAGAGCACACGTTATGGCATTTACAAATACTTACACTGTCGTGCCAGTCGCTGGTTACGGGCAGTATAATGGGCGTGTTGCCAGTTTCGGGCGTGCCGCTATTCAAGCTGGACGTTGAGCTATAATGCGATTCGGTCTCATCCGACTTACCCTGCTGTAGTATGGAACGCAAGAGATTAGTTGGCGCAGTTTGTGAAAGACTTTGACTCACCTGTTTGTTGTTCTCGATGCTCTCGATCAGCGTTTTAACAGAGAGTCGAGAATCCTGACGACTAAAGCTGAGTTTACTGCGCCGTGAGGCCATCTCCTGCTGCACACTGGACAGCACCGATTGCTGCGTCTCCGTCTGCTGCATTTCTGTAAGGAAGTGCGAGAGTAGGTTAATCGCATTTCCCAGCAAAACAGTTATTTGATTTGGTTACTTACGCTGCTTGGTTAACTTCTCCAGCTGCTGTTCGAGTAGCCGGATCTTTTCCTTTTGCGTCTTGTTATCGAGCACCAGCTGCTCGCGTGCGCTGAGCGCCTCAGTCTTGAAATCGTTGGCAACACGCACTGTCATTAGAAGATCCGCCTGAAATTGTTGCCATTCGTCAGCGTCGCGTTTGCGCAGCTGTGTCTCCTTTTCTAGGCGGGATTCGCTATCGCTAAGCTGCAGCTGCACATCGCCCAAATGTCGCTGCGTTTCGCTCAGCAGCTCCTGGAGCTGTGCCTTGTCCTCCTGATGGCATTTGCACTGCACCTGCAGCTCGGCGACACGCTCCTCCAGTGTCTGGCAATCGCCGGCCAGTTTATCCTTTTCGCACTGCAGCTGCTCCAGCCGATACTCGAGATGTGAGACAGCGCACTTGGCATTATTTTTGGCTACCTTGCATTCCTCGCTGAGACCGGCCACTTGCTCGCGCAATCGACGCAACTCCGCCTGGCTGCGCGACCACTGATCCTGTAGCTCGGCCAGGCGCTCCTCAAGCGTATCTTTCTCCCGGCGTGCTGCATCGAGCACATCGCTAAGATCAGTCTTATCCCCACGCGCCAGATCCGCTTCCAGCTCTTCGATCTTGGAGCGCGCATTTTCCAACAACGTGCTCAGCCTGCTTATCTCAATTGCACGCTGTGAGATCTCCTCTTTAGCTAACGAGAGCTGCGCTTCGCTCTGCTTGCGTTCCGCATTGGCCGCATCCAGCTGTGAATCAAGGAGCGCGTTGCGCTCACGCTGTCGCTGCTGCTCCAGCTGCACGGCGTCGCGCGATTGTCGCAGCTCGGCCAGCTCCGCGTTCAGCTCCTCCTGCTTGAGCAGCAAAGTCTCGCGTTCCTCCTGCGACGTCTGTATTAGATCAAGGAGCTTCTTCTCTCGCTCCGAGGTGGACACCTCGGCCGCCTGCTTTGTGTCGCGCAAGAGGAGCTCCTGCAATGTGTTGATCTGTGTCCGCGACTCATTAAGCATTTCCGTCTGACGGCACAGCGACTGAAAGAGCACATCTTTCTCCTCGGCGAGACGTTCGTTCTCCGTTTGCGTATCGGTCAGCTGTGTCTGCAGATCGGCCAGCTCCTGCAGCGTCGCCTGTAGCTCCTCATTAGTGGAGTAGTGCGTCTCCTCCATCTGTATGATCTTATCCTGCAGGCACGCTACTGAAATCTCACTTGACGACGAGTGCTTGTCCCAGTCCGGCGTGAGGCATGGCGTACCATCATGCGCCGTTTCGTTTATCTACGGATTTCAGTTATTATGAGTTATTATGAGATGTGGGCTATATGATTAAAGGTATATAAATACTCACATTGGGCAGTGCTATGGAGGCGGGTGCTGAGCTATGCAAGCGCTGCGAGTCTTGTATGATCTGGTGCTTTTCTGCGTCCGACAATGGCGAGTTAACAACGTCCCGCAAACGATTGCGCAAAGATTCATTTTCATATTTCAAGTTGCCAATTTCCATTTGTGTTTTCTCTTGTTGATTCTGTAAGCAGAGAGCGAGTGGCAGGTGAGCGTATTGTATATTTTTATAATGCCGCAAAAAAAAATAATTATAATAATAATAATAATACTGAGTGCTAATTATATGTGTCAACAGTTTTCCGGCGAATGAAAACTGAATGAAATGCAGTAAAACCCTTCTATAATAGTCCATTCAACAAGTCGACGTTTGAACGAACCCAGAATAAATATATGCGGAGTCCTTAAGCAAACCAGTTGCTGTTTCTTCTGTTTGTTTCTGCAAATAACCAAGTTTTGCGTAAGACTCAGTTCCAAAGCTAACTCGGGTCCCCACCATTCGATTAATCTAACCAATTTTGAGTAGACAGCAAATTAAGACTAATACAAATAATGCCTGGGTTAATGCATGTGGAAAACAAACTTCAAGGCAGATTTTGTTTAGTTGCTTTTAAGATATTAAATCAACTGAAACTCTGAGTGCATACTTTTAGCATTGACTGTGCAACAATTTCTCAATTAAAGGAGCGCAGAGCATATAGGAACATATTGAATATCAATAAATTGGTTAAAGTAACGAAGCGCAACGACGTCAGTTTTAGATCAAAACGAACACTAATAACAATTACAATAGCAATGACAGCAGCAACAACAACAAAAACAACGACAACGAGAAAAGAAAAAACAAGGCAATAGTTAGACAACAGTTGACAGCCTTTGTGGTTAGTTGACGAACCGACACGCTGTCTGGGTGACTACAGTGAAAGCTCATATATGAGTACCTGTCCTGCTCAGCGAGATGAACAACTACAGTAATACAGAAAGATATGCATTCTATTATAATTTTCCAAATATCTAGAAATAACTATCAGACTGTCAGACTGGACGCTAAAATATCGAATTTCATTCTTTAGAGATCAAAATTGGCTGAGAAAAACACTCAAATTGTTTCAAGCTAATTGGCTTTAAGCGAGCCGTCCGTCTGTCGAGCGTTTACTGTAGTTTTTTCTTCTGCTTTTCTTTTTGCTGTTTTACCTGCATCTTGAGCAAATCACCCCTCAGTTTGGTCACCTCGCTTTGGTATGGCAGCAGCTCTGTGATGCGCATCTCCAGCTGCAGTTGCTCGCGTCCAAGTCGTTCCAGCTGTTTGTGCAGCTCCTGCATTTTATTGTTAGCCTGGAAGTGTTGTTAATATTCGATTAGTTCAATATGTTAAAATATGTTGCTGCTTAGCGTAACGTACCTCTAACAGTTGTTGTTGCTGTTGCTCGTTGTTGATGAGTTGTTGCTGCTGCTGCTGCTGCTGTTGTTGTTGTTGTTGATGATGCTGCTGCTGATAGCTGCTAGCGGCAACGGCTGCAACGGCAACAGCTGCTGCTGCGGCTGGAAAAGCGTTCGTTGCTGCGCTGCTGTTGCTGCTGCCGTTGCCTGCAGCATTTGTTGTTGTTGCTGCTGCTGCTAATTGCTGGTAGAAATCAGCAGCGGCTGCGGCAGCAACGCCGCCATCTTGCAATGCGGCCAATGCGCCGTTGCTGCTGTTGTTATTATTATTGCTGTGACCGCTGTTGCTGTTATTGGTTGTTGGTGTTGGGACAGCAGCAATGGACGTCATCAGTTGATGCTGCTGCTGCTGCTGCTGCTCAAGTTGTTGTTGCTGTTGTGGCTGCTGTGGCAATTGCTTTGGCTGCTTTTGTCCTTTAAACTTTGATTTCTTTTGCGGCAGCGTATTGCTCAGCTGCTGTTGCGGCTGGCGTCGCTGCTGCTGCAATTGCTGCTGTTGTTGTGTTGTCAGCAGCAGCGCAGCCTCGTCACCCACATCGACGCCGCGTTCGTATGTTGCGTCGTGATTTGAATAAAATGTTGTTGTTGTCGCTGCTGACGCAGAGTTATTTAGTGATTGTTGCTGCTGTTGCTGTTGTTGTTGTTGCTGCTGCTGCTGCTCATGCGCTGTGTTAAGGGATGTGCTGGACTGTGATTTCTGTCGATTGTTGTTGGAATGCTGCTGCTGTTGCTTGTGCGATGAGTTATTGGAGGAGGCAGAACTCGAGGTTCCTTGTCCTCTGCGGAATAATGATTTTAATTTAATCATTTTGTGGAATTGTTGGCTACGTTGTTGTGTTTGTGTTTCTTGTTGGTAGTTTGCAAAACGTTAATCATTAACTTTCAACTTTGATTGAATTTGTTATTGTTGTTGTTGTTTGTGTGTGTGTGTTTTTTTTTTTTTTTTTTTTTTTTAATTATTTATTTATCGTTGCTCTTCAAGATATATTGGCAACGTCGTCGGTTTTCGTTTAATCGTTCTTAAAATTAATCGTTATCGCTGTTTATGCTGTTATCACACATTTAAGTCAGTTTTAACACTCTGCTCATTTTATTTAGATATGTGGGTATGTTTCTATGCTGATGCCAGTTAATGTGCAAGAGAAGAAAGTACAATTTCTGCAGGCCATTTTCGCAGTTAATGCAATGCAAGTGAAGGCGATTGAGTGGCAAAACCAAACGATGAATGAAAGTTCAAAGCAGATGCTAATAAAACAGCGCGCAACTGTTGCATGCCAACTAAAAACAATAACTCGTTTGTGTTGTTGCTGCTGCCGTGGTTATTGTTGTTGACTCTGACAATCGCATGCATTGTTGTTATTGCTGAGCCTCGCTCTCAGCGTGTGTAAGTGGGGGAGACGCCAAGAATGTAAGATTAGCCGTGTGACAGAGCGAGAGAATAACAGCGCACTGTAATGTTAACTAACAGCGGGCATGTCAGAAGCATTAAGATAAAAACAAACAACAAAAAATCACGGCCACATCATTAATATGCAATTAATAATAATTCGCAATCGAAATGCAAAGCACAAATGCGACTCAAACTGCAAACTTTGACGTCTAGTTAAATGTCGAACGTACATACATATATATGTATGTATATGCCTGTATATGCAATGCATGCTTGTGTCAGTTTGTTTGTGTATTTGCTCATATGGTTCGCTTTTCATTGTCATCAATGTCGCCAGCGTGTTGATTACTCATGTAGCGAATTGAGAACTTAAAATGTGCAATAAGATTGGGAAGTACTACTCACACTACTCTCATATATACAAACGAACGATACGTACATACATAAGCATCATAAAAACTGCCTCTAGCCCGTTTATGGCCGGCCGGCCAAATATTCAAGATATTGTGAACTGAGGTTGTGCTGGGAGATGCAACAAATTTTGCTCACTCGCCGAAAATGACGTATCAAACTGATCATTTAAAAAGATCACTCAAAAATATGAACGCCAAAAAAAAAAAAAAAATAGGCGGCAAAATAAATTATTAAAAATGTTACAATTAATTGATAAGCTTAATCAATTGATAGCCCTAGTCTTATATTTGTGCAGCCCTAGATGCAAACAACTGTGACGTCAAAAATATCGCAATTTTTGGCTTCACATCTTCCCATCTCAACTGAATCTTCTGCGGCGGCCCACACGACGTACACGCAAATGTTGTGTTTATTTTGCTCAAAGGCTTTCGTCTTTTGACGACACTGCGACATTTAAATTGAAACACAAACATAAAAAAATGACATCATGCACGCAAAATCTGATTTTTGTTGGACTGTCGCAATTTCGTTAATTACAGGCAAACAACATGCGAGTTAAATCAGGTGCGTGGGTCATTATACAGCTATGTATGTACATTTATAGCAATAATTATACATGTGTATGCCTTAATACAGACATGACTGGACAGTGGTGTGAGTGGTTTAAGTTTATCTATTGTTTGCACTGCGATAAGTGACATTGCCATTAGATAATTACAAATTACCGCCCAAGAAATGGGAACTGAGCTCGTGAACTTATTTCGCGTTTCAATGCTAATTAATATAAGAATTAAATATGCATACCACGCGCGCACATTTAGCACGAATTTTGCAACACTGCACATGTTGCAGCAGGAGAGCGAGTGTGTCATACAAGCAGGATGTAAGCATACGTGTGTGCGTGCATCTTAAATCAAATTACAAATGAAACTGTTGCTGCGGCAGCAACACCAACAACAACACATTGTCGTTGTGTCTGAGAAGACGAGAGTAAATTAAAAAAAAAAGGAACAGCAACACTTGATGAATGTCATGCGTGTAATTCATACTGAAGAATAACAACAAGCAGCAGAGCCGCTTGAGCCGTTGCGACCGCTTAACAATGAATTCAACACACACACACACACACACACACACGCTTACAAAGAGACATACATGGCGACACGTACACACGCTCCGGATTTCGATATGTTTACTCACACACATGCGCCATTAATTGTTTGCAACAAATAACTGTAAAAGGTTTTTGTATACCTTCTTTTTGCACACACATACACATAAATCATACTGAGCAGAGTGCTAGTCATGTAAATAAGTTAGAACGTATTTACAGGGGGGGGAAAACAAACAAAAATAAAAGACAAGAGAATAAAAACAGCGCGCACGGAAAAAAGAGCTAAGAAACTGACAACAAACGCGAACGCGACGCGACGCGCGTTTTCTGACCGAGTCAACTGCAAGCAGTGTGACCGTAGTTTGCAAACGCAAAATGTTTGCTTCGGCGCGCGCGCCTGTTAATAACAGTGCAATGTTATGTATTTAGATAACAGCGCATGCGTGGCGTGTCGTCCAATACTGTTGTGCAAACGCCCTTTACAACACTTACACAACGCGCGCGATAAGCAAAATTATTAAAAAATCTAATTGTTAACAAGCAGGCTTACCATTTGACTTCGACGTTTTTTGGCCGACCAATGCCTATTACATTTTAAATTATAGGCAAAACCAAAACAGTTCGGCTGTTCAACTATTTCGTATTATTTTTTTTGTTGTCCCATTTTAATAAAACTGTGCAAACAAAATTTTTGGTGCACAGTAAACGTGTATTTTTTTGGTGTGCTGTGGCAAGAGAATTCCTCGATTTGGATCTACATTATGTCGTTCTTGAAGAATATGTTAAACGGCAACCTTAAGCGGAGCCCCGTGTCAGATGACAAGACTAAAGATAAAGACGTTGACATGCAACCAACAGATCTATTCGAGGGTGGACACAAGTTGACGGCGCTGGAGAACATTGGATCTTCCCTGACAACACTGTGGAGTAGTTGCGGATTAAACGTAATATCCAGTAGAGAAAACATCGAATCTCAGGCTGAGCGTAAGTACTACGGCAGGGTTTCGATCCCACAAAAAGATCACAATTAATCGTCAGCTAACTTTATAGAAAATAGTAAGTCGAACAATACTTCCAATGAAATTGCAAAGGCGAACAATGAAGACACAACCCTGGCTTCAACTTGTAAGTCGTAACCCGTAGCTACACGTCTAACTGCTCTCTCTAAAGCACGGACCCATTCAATTAATATTGGAATCCGGATCGAATCGTTCTTGATTCAATAACACGAAATCATCTTGCGTATCAATAACACCAAATCCACTAAATGCCACATTCTCATCAAAGCAAATTAAACAAATAACTGTCACAAATGACAAATGAAAACTAAATTTAAAAAATCAACAAAAAGGTATACAAATAAAAAAATGCATAAATAAATGATTACTTATATTGACTAATACGTTTTCCTTACACCTGCGAGGCTATAATAATATTCGATAGAGAAGTGTATATATATATATCTATATCTATATCTATCTCTCCAGATATATCTATATTTTTGGCTACCTAAGCTTACCCTTGAAAGGTGGAAAATCTTGGATCCCAAATTAAACCATTTTTTTTTTTTATACTGAAAATATTTCATTTGTAAAGTTTTGCAAATTTGCACCTACCAAATATGCTTAGATGACTGGGACCATAGCTTATAATTGTAGAATACTCTTAATAATAGTAGCAAATCGGAAATTAAGAAAATGTTCAATTAATAAGCATATTAGAAATAAACTATTGTATGTGCATGTTTTGCTATATGTGTCCACCAACTTCTTCAATATATCTATACTGTGCTAATATGAAATCCAACATAAAATCATTTTGAAAAAGCTGCTTGCCAGTTTTCTGATGGATGTTAGTGTCGCCTCTGGGTATGTCAGCAATGGACAAAAGGCGTCAACTACTGAACTGTACAGAATGAGAAACATTGCCGTGGACGATAGCAGAATGGGGGACGGCACATTTCTGTATCGATTTCACATGGTCGGGTTACCCATGAAAGCGTTTCCCAGCCGCTGAATGATGTGGCCCATGGGCCAATCAACTGAGAAGCCGGCCATTGGCTTAATGCCATCATTGATGACAGTTGAGTTTCATTTTCTTTATATATATTTCTGTTTCTTTTGTATTCTTTGGCAGTTGGCAGACAGATACCTTAGATAACTCGGCTTCCCATCTGATGTCTTCTTTTTTTTAACAACGTCTTTGGCCCCTGCCCCGAGACCAAATTCTATAGATGCGATTGCTTCTAGCGTGTCGTGGGCTTATCGAGCGGACGGACAACAGCAAAAAGAGACGTTTGGGGCCTACCGGAACCGCAAAAGCCACAAACCGCGTCGGCTTTGTGCGTTATTTTTGCAGTTTTACGTTTACGTTTTTATTTTTATTTTTTTTCTCTTAAATGGTTTTTTATTGTTTAGGTTTCGGTTTTTGGCCAGCCGGTCCGAAGACTCGTCGGGGTCTATGACCATCGGCAAACAAACGTCACTTATCGCTGCTCACAGGCGTCGCGGTGTTAGCCCCGTCCCCCGCCCACCGCAGTGGGTGACCAGCCCCCATCCCCACCCCATGATCGCTGGGCGGCACTAACGGATCGCATTACGCCTAGCTTTGGCAGCGGCACCTGAGAAAGACAGTGGGCAGTTAACTAGTCAGACAGTCGGCTGACCAGCGAGCATGACATAAGTATATTAAAAAAAAAAAAAAAAAAAAGCAACTAGAAATGTTTCTGTTGAGCATGCTCGGCTGCTAGATACCCTGCAGACAAGTTTTCAGTACAAAATGTTAAGAAAGTAAATCAACGGATTCGTCAACGATTATTTTAATGCTCTAATACAATATATTATATAAACCACTCCACGATTAAATTAATAAGAGGCATGCATTTTCACCATTTAAACAGGGTATTAGGAATCACTAACATTCACTCGTGTTTGTTCGTTTGTCTGTCGGTTTCGCCTCGATGTGAGTGTTACGCTTTGGTGCGCCCCCGTTGCCCTACAATTGGGGGTGTAGGAGAAGGATGGCCGGTTATGGATCTAAAAAGCTGCTTAATATTCAATTGATTGAAGCCAATTACGGTCTCTCAACGATGAATAATAACTAAAAGATTTTCTTTTTTTTTTTTGTAGCATTTAGCTATAAACCATCTACCATAAAACTGTGCTTAAGTGGCGCTCAGATCTGGGGCAGATCTATTGGATAATTAATAAAAACGATTAAGCGGTCAAAAGTTCTTACTGATCATTTTCGATCAATTGATGTAACGATAACTCATGAAGGTATTCATTTTTGGATAAAATGCGTATAGAGAAACATAAAAAATCGATATAATCGTTGTTTGATCGATAAATATTTCGTTAAATATTATGTGAGTGTCAGTAAACGGCGAGGTAGGGTATCGCCTATTCGTTGTCACCAAACACTCTTTCGAGTCTATCCCCCCCCACCATTACGATTCCCATTCCAGTTTTCATGCTCGAAATATGCTTTGTTGACATGTGTGTTTATGTTTGGGTGTTTATCGCGCGCTTTGTTCGCATTTCTACCATATGCTAAACATTTCGCGGCGCTTGTATAATGCTCTTTTATTATTCGATTGTTAAAACATATTATAATACGTTTTCCTTTCGTTTCTCGAGAAAGAAAGAAAAAAAACATACACAATAAATTATTAACAAATGGTTTCATTTTTACTTCAGCTATGTAGGTAAAAATAGAAACTAACGTTTTTTGTTGTTTTTCTTTTGGCTTTTGGCGTTTGTCGTTTGTCGTGTTGCTGTTGCTGTTGCATTTCTAAACTCATTTCTGTTAATATTTATGCACAAATTGTTAATGATTTACGTTTTGCTGTTGTTGTTGTTGTTTGGCATAGAATTGGAAAGTGAACTATACAAAATTTCACTCGAATTATATAATTAATGCGTTTTTAATGATCTTTTAAGTCAATTTCGCCAGCCAGAGATGGGTAAAGAGAAATAAAGATAGCTACAAATTGTCATAATTGTTCAACACTTACCCGCAAGAGATGCAATGTTGGAGGCAGCTGCAATCAACAGTAATAATCAATCAACGGTACACACAATACACATATATGTTCACATATATAAACGTTTATATGTGTGTGTTTGCAGCATATGCACTTTGACTTTGCTTTTGTAATTGCTAACAAACTTAAATGCCGTTAGACGACCACGTTGTTTAAGACACACTCTTTCTCTCCCTCTCTCTCTCTCTTTCTGTCTTCTGCAACTGCACTATAAAACAAATAAATAAAAAATGGAGCACATAAATAACTCATGTACTATGTGCATACACATCTATACCATATACATAAGAATTTGTATATATTTAAAGAACAAAAAAAAAACACATTTATGTTTTATACACAGCTGCTGCAGCAACCACAGGCATCGACTGCGACGTCGGCAGCGGTGCGCACGTTAATTGCATTAGAAATTCGTATGCGTGTCGGGAATGAAGCCTTGCAAGAGATCAAATTAAAACAAAAAAAAAAAAAATTAAATTCAACTAATTAGCAATCATTTGCGGCTTGAGCTTGTTTTAAGCATTTCTTTGGCACAAAAATTCCAATTAGACAAGAGCAGTGCAAATGCCATTTGTTATTGTTGTTTGTCTGCTAGTCCCGTTATTTCTCATACACACACACACACACACAACACTGTCATAGCACAAAGAAACAGATAGAGAGAGGTTGAGAGGCAGACTCTGTGACCTCGTCTTCATCTCGGACTGCACTGCACGCTTGATAGCCAATTAATATTCATTAAATAGATTTCGATGATATTGTTGCTGTTGTTCTGTTTTATTTATAGACGAAATGCAACGCGACATACAAATAGATCAGTATTGACAACAACAACGGTAAAGCCCTAAATGTATACTGTTAGAAACACATACGGACGCGTTCCTAATTGATTTTTGCCAATATTGTTGTTGCTATTATTGTTATTATTATTGCAGATGCCTTTGCTGCTCGTGTGTTAGCAGCCTTAGCTTTGATTGTTTGTGTTTGCTGCAGCGGCGTCTGTTTCTGTTTGCCTTAGCTACCAATGTGACCGTTCTTCGTTGTCGGTAAAATACCAAGACGTGGCTCGAAATACCATATAGACTAGTTTTGTTAAATTTATTTTGCAACAAAAAAAAAACACATTACATTAGATAAATTACCAACTAAATTATCAAACATGCTCAGTCCTTCACCCGCTCTACGGTGTTTGAGTCGAAGGGTACCTCTTCCACTTTAGAAAATCCTGATAGACGTATAATTTTTCCGGAGCCTTCAACTCTAATATGCTTGGCAAATTGCTGTGCCGGTGACAGGGCCAGATCCTCCTCCGATTTGTAGCCATAGTGTTTCGCCCAGTCGTTGCGACCGGTGAAGACCATGTAGCACACTAAGCCAAACGCTTGCCATGCCAGTATTGCATAGCCAATGCTTAAGCGACGCTTCCATAGATCGGCACGATGCTCTGGTATCGGATTTGTGTGGCGACGTACGAAACGCCGAAGCCACTTCATTTCAAACAATGCCATTGCCTAGGTTTTTATGTTGCCTATTATGTAAATATTTCCGATCTCGAGTTTAGCAGCGCGATATTCTGAATTGTAAAATAATGAAAAACAGCTGATTGCTAATAGAGATGAGAAACACTGTGGTTGGCAGAGTTACCAATGCCAGGGAGGACAGTGTGGCTGTATTAAATTAATCTAAGCAAATTTGTTAGCCTTTACATATGTATGGCTATAGCTCTGGGCGAAGTATCTAGACTGTTCGATTTTTTTTATTCGTTAATGTTTTCTTAAAACAACAGTTGAACATTTGATATACTATTTCAATTTGCGGTTGTACTGGGCCCAAACACAGCTGTAGTTTGCCGCCATTTGTCCAGGGTATTCAACATGCTTGAAGTATTGGCCCTACCTGTTCGTCACTGGGTCTTGCCCATCAAAAATTGCCTATTAACCACAATGTATATTGTGATAAATCGATGTGCCTCTATCTACATATGGTTTAAAAAAAATATCTATAAAATAAAACAAGAGTTTGAAATATCCATTTGTTGGCCAATTGGTTGGTATTTAATTTGTAGCAAAGTGGCAACTCTGTCAAACAAACGGTGCTTCATAGAATGCAATGTTGTTTTTGTTATAACATAATATTACAAAAAAAGAAGAACTCCAGTTTTAATTTCATTTTTGAAAGTGATAATTTTATGCAGATACATTCAGTTCTAGCAAGCAATAGGTGAGTACATTCATTATACAATTTTCTATATACAAATGTGGTGAAGTAGGCTTTAATGATATTTTAATATTGTTGAACCCTTAGTATAGAAAGGAAACTCTTTTAGCGATTTGCTGCCAGACTGCAAGATGCCTACTGCGCAGCAGACGCCTCAGCAGCAGCAGCAGCAGCAACTGACCAACGAGGAGAGCAATGGCGTCAATGAACCAAAAGTTGAGGACGATAATATGCCAAATTTGTCAACACTATCGCTAGATGAACTGAAGCAGCTTGATCGAGATCCCGAGTTCTTTGATGATTTTATTGAGGAAATGTCTGTGGTGCAGCATTTGAATGAGGAGCTGGATTCCATGATGAATCAAGTAGAGAACATATCGCGTAAATATGCTCCGATATCTTGCACAGTTTGACTCTAAAGCTACTCTATATACAGGTGAAAACGAAAGCAAGGGCACACATCTAGTTGAACTAAAGCGACGGCTCA
The DNA here is from genome assembly GCF_030788295.1 of Drosophila virilis. NCBI lineage: Eukaryota > Metazoa > Arthropoda > Insecta > Diptera > Drosophilidae > Drosophila > Drosophila virilis. The sequence goes on along the minus strand of NC_091543.1, from coordinate 20,428,482 downwards.
GCGACGACTACACGGCGCTTAAAACGCTCGGTGAAAAATGTGATCTATTGAACAAGAAATACTTGAAGAAATCGGAGGAATATGCACCACAGCACATTCGAGTAAAATGTCCTACAATTTTAAACGTTATTGATAATCATTCTAATAAGAAGTTTTTCATACAGGAACTTTTGCAAATAGCCGCCTCAAATGCGGATGCCGACTGTGATCGTCATGTGGAGCATTTCCTGAATGGTAAAATCGATGTGCAGACCTTTCTCAATACGTATCAGAGCTCAAAGAAGATAAGCGCTGAGCGAAAAGCCAAGGAAGAACGGCTAGGCACCCAGCTAACCGCATTGGAACGTGCAGGCATATAGGTAGATGATGATGCACCTGCTATTGCACATCTACTTAAGCCCAACTCGTTATTGTGTTTTACTGTTTTGTTCATTACAAAGCCGCAATATATAGAGATTAAGCAAATAGCAACGTATTGTAGAACTTGCTCGCTCGAGAAAAGTGTAAAATCTAGTTATATTTATATATATATATGCATCATTATTGATAGCAGTTAAGTCGATAGGGCAATCAAATTATGGTTCTTAGTTATATTTTACTATGGAATTTGTGTAATAATTAACTTTGTATTGTAATTGTCGCTTGTGGTGCGACTGTCCAAATAATTTATTACCCAACAGAATGTATGTGCATGTACTAAGGAATTATAAAAGTGTATGACCGAAATATATTTACAAAGATTTACGTTAATGCGTCCGTGCAAATTACATTTTAGAATTTTAACCAAAGCAACTCGTGTGAATAAAGGCATATATGTACATATGTTTAGTCCCAGCTGACGTGTTAACTTGTAATTTATTGTATTACAAATTTTCACTAGAATCATATGTAGGTACAATTTTTTTTCGCTAAATTTAAGTTCGTCGGCTGTTGTCGGAATCTAAACTCGCATATTTACGTTTGCATTAGTTTTCCACAAACTGCCGCCAATTGCCATCGCTAAGCTGTTGGTTTTTTTTTTTTTTTTAGTTAGTAACACTGCAGCTAAAATATCGATTGGATATGTATCGATATAAAATAAAACGAAAGTTAACTAACACTTGACCATTGAAACAGTGCTAATAGACGTCAGCATTTGCGTTCCCGCCAATATATGTTTACATTCGCAGAATAACTTCATTTGTGCGGCCATCATTGCGAACGTTATAAGTTATAACAAATCGGATAAATTTCATATTAAGTATGGGGAAGTGCACTCTTTGTCGCTCGAGCACAGATGACGAACTGCGCCTTGGCAAGTTTCATAGCCGTGGCAAAATTGATGTGCACGAAAATTGTCTGGTATGTAAAAACAATGGTGCTCAAAACAAAACACATTATTTACGAACACAATCAATCGCTATAGTATTTGAGCTCCAATCTGGTGCAACGGGGCAATGGGAGCAATGACATTCTGAATTTTACTGTAAAGGATATTCAAGCCGAATCGGAACGCACCAAATGTTTGGTAAGTTTTATGCAGCTGTTATTAATTGCAAGCCGCCATTCTGCCTTATACAGGGTGGCTCAGCTACCTGCTCAACCTTTTTTTTTTCATATACCCTTGCAGTGTGTGTATTTAAAGGACACAAGCAATACATATATATATATATATATTTATATACTTACATACCTTCATGCTGAGTGCGTATAAATCTTTCCAGCTAGAACTAGTAGATGCGCACCTTTTGCCTTTTACTATACCATGGCAACAAATTTAAAATGTTATATATCGTTTTTTGTTTTATAAATTTCAGTTTTGTTGCTACTGCCATAAGGCGGGCGCCAACATTGGCTGCTGCAAGCCCGGTTGCCGCAAAGCGTTCCACACGCCTTGTGGGCTAAATAACGGCTCACAGAATCAATATGTTGGCACGTACAAATCGTTCTGCAATATACACATTGAATCCTACACAGAACGTCCCAAAGCGAGGGAGAGATGTGTGATATGCTTTGAGCTGCTGGTGAAGCCGGGTAATACGTTTAGCTGCACCAAATATATGCACGGCAAGTGCTGCAACAACGGCTGGTACCACAAGGACTGTCTGCAGCATTATGCCAACTCGGCTGGTTATTTTTTCAAGTGCCCGTTGTGCAACGATACCGAAAGATTCCGTTCAGTTGCATACTGGGGCATTACGGTGCCGGATCGGTAAGTTGTTGTGATTAAGTTCTGAGCTCTTGTTGAAAGGCCGAGGTTTGATTTGGTTCCTTTTGCAACAGTGATGCCTCTTGGGAGGAGAATGATGCGTTCGCCGATCAGCTTGTTGTCCCGACCCAGTGCACCGCACAAAATTGCATTAGAGCCGGTGGACGCGAAGGCAGCACACTGACAATGTTCTACTGCGTGCTGTGCGGTTCGAATCCGATGCATACGGAATGCACGAATCTTAATAATGAAACCTATCGATGCAATGATTGCAGTGTGGTTCCGTATAATCCGTCCATGTATGAAACTGATGAATCCGATGTCGATGTCAAGGACGACGATGAAGATGATGATAATGATGATGATGATTTGGATCCACTTGAAATTTTTGCTTCGATGGGAACTGCAGCCGTAGGAGGTACAACGACTTGCCAATTAAATCGTGCTCTGCCGCAGAGCAGCAATATCAAGTATACAATAGCTGATTCCGACTCTGAATCAGATTTTGACTGGAATAATTTTCCATCCCGCTCATCACGCTGCACAAACGAGAAGGAGAATGTGACCAGGGCAAACGCAATAATACCAACAACAACACGACCCAACACAAATCGGACACTGCGCAACACTGCACCACTGCGCACGCGTAACCGTCAAACATTGCCCAGTGATGATGGGCACCATAACGGGGCTCAACGGACTCGTTCAAGTCTCTACGCTGAGTCCCGACACAACAAAGACGCTGAGCCCTTGGGTTGCCGTACTCGTTCGCGCTCAAGGCAAAATATTGCCAGATTGTCAGCAGATGAAGTGGAGTTGGGCGACAAGTTTAATGGGGAACCAATTGCACAACGCACCCGCAACTCGCCATGCGCAATCCAAAGGGATACACCGACATTGATCTCGTGCCGGCGATCGCGCAGACGCAGCATCGCGGGGCAGAACCTGAACCGTGGACTCCATTCGCCATTCGATATATCATGTGTGGCGAATCGGACACGCGCTCGTTCCCGCAAGTAATGACTGAATGGGTACTATATCCATAAGATTATTGTAAATAATTTAATTTAACCGTATCATCTTTGTACATAGCTTTTGCTTAAGTGTGTTAATTTGAGTTACTTATGTCTAATTTTTAATTAAGTTAGTTGAGAGAAAAGAATAAGGTAAAGAAATATTTTTTTTTTTTCATTTTAATAAGTGTTGTTAGTTCTCTATTACACATACTATCAAACTAAAGAATTTTGTATTTTTATTTGTGTAAGCTCAAGAACAATGTTCCAATGCATTCCTAGTATTTGTTTTTTATTAATTAGATAGAGAAAAAGAGATAAATGCGTCTCGCTCTTTTTCATAGCAGACAGAAAAGTACACTTGAAGTGCGTGTGGAACATTCAAGAAAATATATATATTAATAAATAACTATATATACATACAATTTTGATTTGATAACTAAATACTGCTTGTTTTAGTGTGCTAATGCTAATTAACTTTTAAGAACAAACATTGAAATAAATAAGTGATGCTAGGAAACAGTGGGAACGTGGCATAATCGGTATTACAAATGCTCTTATCCTAGTCGATGTTATAGAGATGTAATCTGGATACTTCGATATCAACAACGCTGATAAGTGTTGCTTAGTTTTAAGAGGTATTGGATATTTAAAGATAATTTATGCTACAATCATGGCACATAAATATATTAGTTGCTCTTTTTATATAATGTATTGTATTCAGTAAATAATAATTGAAATTTTGGAATCAAACTGTTATCGATGATAAAGTCAGTGCTGTGAAGTGTCGCACATATTTGTATATCGTTGGCAGCATCGATACATCGATGTATTTTTTATATCCGTACTCCATTCCATATATATACGTGCGTTAGTAATAGTTTACTCATAAAATGCATATAATTTAAGAATATGAATTTAATTAAGTTATTGAAGCCAGTCAGCAGAGCAGGTGCAAAATAAACCAAATATAATTTAAACACAAGAGTGCATATATATATGTGTGTGGAATTTTAACTTACAACGTCTAATAATAAAAGGCATAATTCGCTGGCATTGTGTGCAAGAAAGAGATAGGGCAAAAGAAAGAAGTTACTAATTTATTGTGCGTATGCGTTGTGTTTGCTGTCAGAGTGACATTAATAGCTTTGTTATATTTTTAAATACGCATAGCAAATAGTAGCCAAAATATAAACGTATCAACATTATCGAAAGTTCAACTACGCTTCCGACACACCAGCAGCAGAAGAAACAGCAACAACAATAACAACAAGTCGGCCTCTGTCTGACATTTCATGCTTTGCGGCCCCTATCCAAATTGCTGATAAATACATGCAAAAGCAACACCAACATCAGAGCAGCAGCAGCAGCAGCGTCAAGTGCTTTAACGCCGGGAATTAAATAACAAGTAACAAACTATAAACTCTTCGTACAACAACAGTAATAACAATAGCGAGCTTATCACACACACACACACACACGCACACACACATCCGCAGCAGCAGCAGCCAGAAGAACAACAGTTTATCATATTTGAGCAACCGGCAGCAGCAGCAGCAGCCACCATCAACGCTGTGAGTGCGAGCGAGAGGCAGAGGCACACGCAAGTGTATATGTGTGTGGGTGTGTCTGTCTGTGTGTGTGTGGGAGCAAGGCACAGGCACGGCAAAAAAACACCAACAACAACAACAAAAGGCAGCAAGCAGTAGCCGGAGCAGCAGTAGCAGCAGAATATTTTCACAAATTTTTGCATTGTTCAACTGGACGGCAGCGTCAGCGCCGCTGCCAGCGTTAACCTCAACGCCGATTAACTGTAAATTACAACAGCAGCTCCAAAATGGCACGCCACTTTGATCATATGTTCAAGTTGCTTATAATTGGCGACAGCGGTAAGTGCAACTGCAAATATTTCCATACACACACGTACATACTAACACATGTATGCATGTATTTTGTACATACAACATGCTTGCATTTTTCATGCATCTTTTACACCTGCCCAGCAGTAAAGCAACGTTATAAATAGCAACAAACCAAATAAAAAAAAAGAACACATACACACAGAAAACAGGGTAAAAACCTGCGCGGCTTTTGCTCAATCCCAATTTGTGCATTTGCCTGGCCCACGGTTTTTTTGGCTTGTGTTTTTGACCGATTTCTTTGTTTGGGTTTTGTGTTTGCGTTTTATCTGCGTCCAATCAGCTGTTTTGTCTCTTTCTCTGTCTGTTGGCGCAATCTGTAATGTAAAACAAATTATAAATCTGTTAGCAGTTGCTGCTTCCTAACCCCCATTTTTGTTACACGTTTCATTAATTTGGCATTAGCGTGCTCTTTCTCTCGCACTATGCACGCTTATAGCTTATCGATATACAATTAAGCTTAATCAATATATATATATATATATATATATATATATATGTATTTATGTTGTGCATGAATATGAATTTTCAATTTTTGGCATCTTGTATTAAAAAGTGTTGCCAGATCTTGAAATAATTGACTTTTACTGTTACATAAGGGGACTTCAAACTCGAAATTCGAGTATCGAGTACATTTGCACTTATAGGTAAATACAAAATTTGTTGATCATTTTATTCTTAAATTGCATTTGCCACAAAAGTGTCGGTTAATGCGAACTCATAAACAGCTCGAAATGCAATCGAGTTGTTGCCTCCGCTCAGTTTTAAGGGCGTTTTGAGCAACTGCAATTGTAATTAGAGAACTGCCAGCTACCAAATGATTTGTTGTCGCTGTTTGTTGTTGCATAAACAGAAAGTTTCAACGATTGTTACACGCTTGCACTTACAAAACAAAAATAAAAAAAAAAAAAAATAAATCCACTCACACAATTACTACATAATTGCATGAAACTGATTTGTACACAATTTCCAATTTCCAATTTCTTCAATCTATTAAACTCTGTTCGTGCATTGTTGCAGGTGTGGGCAAATCTTCGCTCCTCATACGATTTTCAGATGACACATTCTCGGGCAGTTATATAACGACAATTGGAGTGGATTTTAAAATACGCACCGTTGTGATCGACGGATTGCGGGTAAAGCTGCAGATCTGGGATACGGCTGGACAGGAGCGCTTTCGCACCATTACCAGCACCTACTACCGCGGCACACACGGCGTGATCATTGTCTACGATGTCACGAATGGCGACTCCTTTGCGAATGTGCGCCGCTGGCTGGAGGAGATACAGAACAATTGCGATGTGGTCAACAAAGTATTAGGTGACTAGTTGGGATTATATAATCTAAACATTTGTATATTCTAACTTTGTTCATTTTAATTGCTTTTCCAGTGGGCAATAAAAATGATGATCCGGATCGCAAGGTGGTCATAACAGAGGATGCGCAACGCTTTGCGCGGCAAATGGATATTGAGCTGTTTGAGACATCCGCCAAAGACAACCTCAATGTGGAGGATATGTTTCTGTCCATAACGCGACAGGTGCTGAATCATAAGCTGCGCACCGCCTCCGATGAACAGCAAAAGGATCGCATCCAAGTAAAGCAAAGCAAGAACAAGGGGAAAACCAACAAATGTTGCAGTTGAAAGCGAAGTCGTGGCAGCAGCAATAGGATGTGGATGAAGATACGTTGTGGGGGCGCGTAGTACAGGTTCATAAGGCAAACACTCAAACATATACACACAGAAACTTATACACAGATAGACAAACATATGTAGCTTACACACACATACACATGCACAAGACAAATTTTTTGTTTTTTTTTTTTTTTGTTTAATGCCTCAGAGCCGTTAAAAGATGTGTAAAGCGCAATTAAATGTATTTAGCAATTTATATACATATTATACACATACATATATATATGTATATATATATATGTATATACATATAAATATATATATATATATATATATGTTAATGTATATATATATATTTATATATATAGTATAGTGGTGTATATATATATATTTATATATATAGTAAACAAAAAACAAATTGCATATTTATACAAGAATATATTTATATTTAAAAACGGAAACAAAACAAAGAAAATTGTATTTACAATAATAACGAGAAATCAAACAATAATTGCGAATACGCAGCCGACAAATTGAGAACAAATGTATCTGGTTTTTATCATTTACCTATCGCTGGCATTCGCCATGGAACGTTTTTACACGCAGACTAACATATATCAACTCAATATTGTATAAAATTAAAACATATTTTTACATAGTTGCGACTATTTTTCTACAGTTCAGTTAGGTGATCTTTGTGGCAACTACATCGATATAGAATTAACTCCACAAACAGTTTCAGAAACCCGAGAAGCCAACTACTTTTGCTATTTGACGCCCATGTAACACATTTCACTACCCATTTAGTTGAATAATTAACATTTATTATTAATTTTATTTTCGTGACTCTGTAAATTAATTTGCAATTGTTTTCGAAACGCCAATTAGATATGATACTGATATTACGTAATATTGTATATGAGCGTATTTTATATTTTTATATAGACCTATAAATCAAAGTCGTATAAATATTTGTTGTGTTTCAACACCAAATATAATTATTTAATGGACAGACTTTTAGAAAGTGCGGTAAATCCATAGTCAGTTATATATATATATGTTGACTATGGATATTTATAAATATTCATGCATACATATTAAAAATATACAGAAAGATTGATATGAACGTTATCAAATAAAGTAACTAATTCAATTTTAAAGAACTTTCAAAATTTATTACTAAATTGGCTAACGCTTTTTCACACACACACACACACACATATATATATATATATAAATATACACATATATATTATATATATATCTATAATATATATGTATATATATGTATCTTCAAATTCGATTTGTAAATTAAGAAACTAATTTGGCCTGTAGAAATTTATAGAATTTTAGCTTGGCTAAGTTTTGATCAGAAATCGTAAACTCATTTTGTTTATTCAGCTATTCAGTTTATCGATGTCTGTGATCGATAACAAGCGTATCAGTTTTAAATATATTTGAATGCAATGCTTAGCTGCATTGACGATTGGCAATACCCGGTGGAGTATATACGGGATTGCCACTATCAAGGTGCAAGGTGTTCGAAAATGTAGTCAACCCTCCAATTACTAAGACTAAGCTACATCTGACTATTATATCATAAAAAATGGGTTTTCGTTGAAGATATCTTAAAGAACAACAATTTTTCTAAATGAAAACTCATTTTGCAACGTAAATTCCAAGTCAAGCTCTCTTGAAAACCGCAATTTTTATCATTCAATAACCTAATGCTCGAACTTTGTATATGGTCTATATTAAGACATTTCTATATCGCTACCGATCTAAAATATACATGTACATATATCTGATCGGATCTACGTGTTCTATGCATTTCATGACTAAATTATAATACTCTCGGCAAGGTTATATATATACGTATATACGCTTTGTGCCTGTAAAAAAGATAATTTTTTTTTTTTTTTTTTTTTGGTTTTATAATACATAATTATGTAGCTCTTTTTATTGTAATGTAAGCCGAAGTTTGTCAGTGAATTAGGTGCATTAATTGAAGTATTTGTTGTTTTGATCTTTCATTATTTCGATTGGAAGCTGAGTTGAGCTTGAGCCGTGAGTTGAAGTGTTGGCAGGCAGTGCGGCGTTTGCTATCCACCCACGGAGAGATGGGCCAGCGCTCAGTGGTATTTGGCCACTGGGAAGAGGCGTGTCTGGCGGCAGGAGACAAGCGCATCACCCGACTGGCCATGTGGACAACGGCAGACGGCGAGATGTGCCTTGGCCTCGCAGCTGGCGCCAGTGGCGCATTTGCCAATGCACGGATCGACGCACTGATAGTTGATGCAGGCCCTGTGGTCCGGGCACTCGTTGTTGCTCAGGCACTCACCCTAAAATGCAGAGAATATGCGTGTATAACTATCTGTGCCGGTGGACAGTTCTTGAGCTCTGACTTACGCGTGAGCAGTGGGAGAGCGGATTGCCAGTGTGGCCCGGCAGGCAATTGCAGACGGGTCGCTCGCGTCCGGTATTATCGTGGCCGGGCACACAGATGGCATTGGTGCCGCACGGATTCGGCTCGCACAGATCCTCCTTGGTGAAGGGGCGACAGCGCACGAACGGATCGCCGGTCATGTCGCGTGGGCAGCTACAGACGGGTGTCAGGCCGCGCAGATTACAATCGGCACCAACGCCGCAGGCGCCATCGCATGTATTCTTGCAGATGCCATAGAAGCAGGCCGGTCTGCCCGCCGGGCAATCCGAATCACCATAACATTCCGGCCGGCATTCAGTGTACGGACTGCCAATATAGCCTTTGGGGCACTCACACAACGCCCTATGATTGGACACCGACTTGCAGTTGGCCCCGATGCCGCACTGTCCGCAGGATGGCACACACTTGTAGTTGCTGCACATATCCCGACCGCCGCAGTCGCCGTCGTGCTCGCACTCGTGCCGACAGCCGCTCAGCGGATTGCCCAGAAAGCCGTGCAGGCAGGAACAGGTGGGCACTCCATTAATAATCTCGCATTTGGTGTTAATGCCGCACGGGCTCGGATGGCACTGTTCCTCTGTGAATGTGTGAAGGTTAAAGGTAAGAGCTCACGTTTTTGATAGTTAATATATAGAGTATTGAGAGTACATATATGTTCTATATGTGGACATATAATCCTAACATTTCTAAAAAGCTATAAAACCTTGCATTTCAAGACTACTTCACCGCATCGGAGAAACAATCTCGACTAACTTCGGTGCTTAGAAGTCGAATCCTTATGAAATTTATGTAAATCGATTATAGTATCTACCAAAATATTATCTCTCATTAAGGCGGAATATTATATAAGCCTTGGACTTTTCCATGAGATCTGTCTGTCTGTAAATGTCCTGCTACCAAATCGATAATAATTAATATTAAGTGTACGACGATTTGTTCATTGTATTTGATCATTTATGCAAATATTCAAGGGAAATAGTAGGTGGAAAATAGGTGGAAAACTAAAGAGAATCTTTAAAGAGTACCTGATGTCTGGCAATCATTCGGAAATACTCACTGAAATTTATAAATAAACATAAACGTTAAAAAAAGTAAAAGAAATAAATATAAACTCTAAATTTTTTTTGTGCACGTAAGTGTATTTAATATGCGGATATCTTTCGCTCCCTCTCTCCCTCTCTGTTTCTCACTCTCTCTCTTTCTCTCTCGTTTTTCGTAATAAAGTGAAAAATCGATTATATATTCTATAGTTTAATTAAAAACTGCAAATTGCCTGCGACTTTTATGGGAAATATTTCAATTGAACACATTTTCCATATTTTTTTTCTTCTACTTATAATTTGTTTTTGCTTAACTTTGTCGGCGGCAACTAAATATTCTAAAATTTCTAATTTGCATGAAAATTTATTTGAATGCTGATTTATATGCATTTACAATTAGCATTTAGCTCAAGCCCATAAATTGAGGGCATGTGCAGGCAGTTGCCCACACATGATACCCTATATGAGGACACATGAGACGCCTACTTGAATTTGTATACTATGCATACATATATATGCACATTATATTACGTAAATGTGTATAGAGATTGGCCGATGGTCAGTTTCGGAGCTGTGAATAGTTTGGTTAGCGGCCAAAAGTCGGGCACATTTGAGTTATACCAAATTCATGCATTGGCAGTTGGGGTAGGGACCCGGGTTAGGGATTCGGAGTAGGGGCCCTGGGTAGGGGGCTGTGGGCTTTGGGATACGCGTGCGTATCAAATTGAGCAAATCTATAAATAAATATAAGCATTTAGCTCTTAGTTGACTTTCTTGGCCATTGCAGCGATTATGGCACAACTTTTGTCATGGAAACAAATACCAATTTGGAAACTTGCCTCCATTATAATCATCATCAATGAAAGAAATACAGCGAAATACAAGGAACTCCAACTGGCTGGGCATAGGGCGAATAAAAAAGCAAATTATAAGTAAAAATTATGCGCATAAATGAGCTTTGACTACTTATGTATTTGAACTGGCCCAGGAGCAGTTCGAGCGAGCTACTGCGGCTCTGACTGGCCAATGCCGATTTATTCAGGGCCATTTCAAGTGGACCTTCCGCCCCACCTTCAATTCACCCAATTATTTGCGCTTTGTTACTGTGCTCAAGTGCGTGTGAGGATAAGTATGAGCGACTGTGCGACCGTGCGACTGAATGCGGCGCGGGTACCCTTAAGGGGTCAATGCCGGGTCCCGGCGACCTGCACATGAATTACATGACCCTGCATAAATCACAAAATAACCAAACAACAACGAAAACAACGAGCCGCTTATTAAAGATACGCTAATGTATACCCTATGCCAAAATTATCATATTTATTATTAGAAATATTATGAGCATCAGATCCGCAAAACCCGAAATAAGTATTCGTCGCTGCGGTTCGCGGCTTGTACCAAGTCCCTGCCTCTTGTTTTGGTTCGGTTTGTGAATCTGGTTTGCCATGTGCACGAAACCAGGCTTGGAATATGTGTGCTTTGTCTAAGTTTTAATGGAATATTTGAATTTCTAATTTCTTATTGCCCGTTCTACTGAAAATATTGCAGTTCGTAAATATTTTCACACAGAAGTTGCGGGCTAAATTCGTTTTCCACCCAAAATTTTTATCTTGCAGAATTCTTAGATAAGTTAAATGTTTGGGCACCACATTTTTTAAATATTTTTTTTTTCTAGACACAGTTTAATTTTAAGCAAAATATGGATTACTTTGTGTTTATCTAGTGAGAACTGATATATTGTCTATGTTATTTTTAGGCTGAATTCAGCTAATAGATATTTGATGGCATCTGAGACATCTTCAATAAGAAAGGCAAAAATGTTTACTTTAAGATTTAATTCATGGTTGGCAGCCTCCCAATAGTATTATACTCTTTATTTAAGCCAATCCAGCATCATTTGGAAGTTTTTATTAAGATTTGTTTTGCATTAATTTCATAGCAAAAGCGCATAACAAATCTTAGAACTAGCTTCCCAAGTATCTCGTATAAGCTGCACGATTTTAATGCATCCTTAAGATACTTTCTGCCGAGATACGACTGCATTTAACGTTTATTTAAGCGGTTAGCTATACTAACGTTGTATAGTTAACTTTTAAGATACCCTGTAAATAGTTTCCAGACTGTATCTTTGGCTGTTTCTAGACTTCCTTGCGACAATGCAGCTTAAATATCGCAAATATATAAAACTGATCTAAAAACTATGGCCTGTCAAGGGTATATCTGTTGTATATATAAACATAAATACTTGTTTATATGCGCGTAATCGGGTAACGACTCGACTTGAGTCGACTTCTGGTTTGCTACGATTTCGCCTTCGCCCTCGCCTACTTGGCCCGTCCTTGATCTTGACAATTGCAAAACAAAATACCAGCTAATTACCATAATATTACAAAGAGCAAGTGCGATTTGTATTGGGCGTACAACGTTGTTGTTGTTGTTGTTATTGTTGTTGTTTTAGTTGTATTGTGTTGTATATTATGCAAGCAACCTACATTCGAAAATGTATACTGCGACCCAGCCCGAATAAGGCGATATTTGGTCAAAACCAGTTAATTGACTTTAAAACAATCAATAAAAGAAAAAACAACAACAATAACAACCGCAACAACAATAACAAGAGCGACAATAACAACAACAACAAATCTCACAAATATAATATGATATACAATAAATGAAATATTTATAAAGGGCATGTCCGTAAATCAATGGTTCAGTAATTACTTTATTGACTTTTATTCAATAAAAACGGACTATAAACTCTACTCAAAAATAATCGTACTCTTCAATCTGAACCCTGAAGATGAAGGCTGCGGTTTTCATTCTTTTGAAAAATTCGAAAAAATGCTGGTAATTAAGAATCAATTCTATTTCGAATTTAAATAACAATAGTAGATAAATGTTAAATTCATTGAAAACGGAAAAATCAACTACAATATTCAAGATATTTAACGAGAACATAGCAAAAGTCTATGAAATTTGTAATATATGTATTTTATGGTTGAAAACATTGAAGTATTGAAAAATACAGATTTCCACGCATTTTCCACGTGACATGGTGGATTTGCCCAAGACCTACAAATCGCGCTTTCTATGAATATGCACATTTTTGAAAAAAAAAACAAAAGTTTCTGGCTGATTTAATGCCAAGGAAAGCAATAGACATGGCAATTGTTTTTTTTTTTTTTCACTGCCATTGGCGCAATTCTTACCTGGATCGTTTAGATGGCAGGCCGTGTAGGGATCTCCATTGTGGCCAGCTGGGCAGCTGCAGACGGCCACATGATTTCTGGCCTGCAAAATCCGTGTGCGGTTTAAACATGAGAAATGGCAAATAAGCGTGAGCACTAAAGAAAAACTCACATCACAGTTGGAGCCAATACCGCAGGCGCCGACACATGGGTTAACGCAGCGATTATCCTTGCACTGGAGGTCGCCCCGACAGTCGACGTTGTCCAAGCACTCGCCACGATTGCAATGCGTAAGCGGATTACCGCTGTAGCCGGGCGGGCAGGAGCAGACCGGACGGCCGCCGGCAGCCTCCTGACACACGGCATTGACGCCGCACGGATTTCCACTGCAGCCGTAAGTCTGGGCAGCTAAAGGAACCCACAACACACACAAGCGGCGGGTGGACGGGCGGTAGGAAAAAGGTGTGGAACATTGCGTATAGGTGTTTCGTGCATTGGTGATATGGTAATTTATACTATGCTATTATTTATGTACATTATAGACTGTTTATAAAATAGGTCAGTGTGTGGGTGTGTGGTTGTGTGCTGGTTGTGTGTGTTGTTAATGATGCTTTGTGCTACACGTGGAAATAAGTAAGTGCTACAGTTAGCCCAAGTCGTGCTCTCTATTATGTGTACATATAATTCTAGCTGCTGTTAACCGATTTTGCCCGGTCGCAAAGTTTCTTGCTTCATTGTCATTCCAAACAATTTTTGCCCTTGGAAAAATTGTAATTGGTTACCGTCACTTGTTGCAGTGGATTTTATGAAATCGATGGATTTTGCTCAACATTGACATTCGAACTTGATAAAGTTGCAATCAACAGTCTGTCTGTTGCATCTATTCATTATTTTATAGTTTAGATCTTTTGAAGCTTGAAGCGGATCTAAAGAAACGGAAACTTTTGCCCTAATAGGACTAATGCCCTTCACTATCCACCGGGACGCGTGGATTTTTGCGGAAACTGTGAAAAACGACATTAACGCCAATCTGGATGGTAAGCAAAAAGGTTTCACTAAACTGTTTCCATCAATTTTCTCCTGTTGCGGGTGAATTTATCTGAGTCTGCATTTATATCTCAATCAGTCAGTCAGTCAATCAGTTAGGATAAACAGTTCTTATATGTATATATAGATAGACACATGGCTAATACACATAGGTGGGTCAGTAGATTGGTGGGTGCTGCGGCTGTTAGCGAAGACATAACATGTTGAGGAGAGCTTTGTAAATACCACGAGTGTAGACCGGATCTTGATAGATCACGCGCTGCAGGGAACGCCCATCGCCATAAGTGTAATACGTACGATATGAGCAGTTGACACAACGTTTCTCTAGTTTTTTACCTATGGTACTCTGGCAGCCCAGGGCCAGTAGTATCAATGCCACGCCCAGTAGCTGCTGCGGCTGTGGAAGCTGGAAGAGAATAGAGAGAGAGAGAGAGAGAGAGGAAGGGAAGAGTATTAAGATTTTGGATTGATATTGTAATTGCTCGGCTCTTATTACTTGTACGCAAGTACAAATAGAAGTACCCGAGAGTATCTGACTAGAAGATACTCTCTTTAAAGGTCAAAGATTGCGGATAAACGAGTTCGACCAATAAGAAAAACAAACTTATTCCTCTTTAATGTTCTTCTATAATAAAAATCTTAAGATTTTATCTTTATAATACTAAACATCTTCTAGTCGAGAGTGCTTGGTCTTAAAAATATATATATATTAGATCTCTAACTAAGCATATGTGATTTATAGGCTTAAGTAAGGTGGGATCTGCATGTTTCCGATACAACAAGTTATTATTAACTCATAAGAACCCGACTGTAGAGTCAACGCTGAAAAACATTTTTACATCATTTTTCAAAAATTAGTCATAATTTTTTTTGTAAGCTCATAACAAGAGTCCATTGATTTAAAATCGAGTTTAATAACATAAAACGAAAATCATGGAGTTGCTTTAATAATTTATGAAGGTGTGACACTATGCGTCATGGGATTCACTAGAACCAAGAGCATAAATAAAAACCAAAAACAAAAATATAAATATAAATAAAATGAAAACAAGAAAAAACGACTATCTTCGTCACGACGAAGTCTTAATACCCTTAATTTGAATTACGAAAGATATTTCCGATAGTATGATATGACAGGGCTTTATAAATGTTTGGTCAAAATGTAGCTATGTCATATACTTAGTAGAAAATAAAAGATTTGATACCCCTGTTGACAAACGGCTTTGACGTGCCTCGAAATTGTTTGGAAATCCGATTTGAAGACGCCTATAAGAGTTTGGTCAAAATGAGCTTTACGATCTAGTATTCCGCGTTTTCTAAGTGAAAATGTAATTTTAAACTGAAAATTCCTATAACAGGCTATATGATATAGTAGTCTGATCCGTTGGATTTGGACATGTGCAGCCGGCACCAGAAAGAAGGACTTAACATGATTTTAGCCTTGAGATTGACAGACGGACTTGACTATATAGACTCCGTTATTGAAGCTGATGGAGTATACATATATACATGCAAATTTATTTTTGTAGATGTCTCCTACTGTGTGTTACACATTTCGTGATAATGTTATAATACTCTACAAGCTACAAGTGTATAAAAATAAATATATATGTATAGAAAATAGAATATAGGAAAAAAAACGACGTCATCTTTGACAGCACGACTTGAGCATGACTATGTCTGGCCAGGGCATAAATGCGATTTAGTTGGGCTACTTAATTAGAATGTTGCGATTGGTCGACTCTGGTCAGCAGCTGCTACCAGTTTTGGTAGTGCTCTGATGGCTTTATTACTCTCTGGCCTATATAGAAATGTCAGCGAGATAAATTCGACAGGCTGCCGATCATTGTTTGCGCATGACACATCAAGTAAAAACTTGTCGTTGCCGCTTCTTAGTGAGTTCAATTTCAGCTTAAATATGAATCAAGAACTCAGCCAGATTATGCAAATTGGCAGCTGCTTGACTGAATTGCTTTTGGCCCGAATAGGCAATATATAATTTAGTCGCACAGCAGCTGCTGCAAGGTCAAAACCAAACGAGTGGGTGGCCTAAAATTACGAAAGATTTGCGAAATGTTCCCAAAATAAAAATATTTGAATTAACCATACGTTGTATGAGTAAGATCAAATGTGGTACAGACTATAGAATTGGCCAAGACAACACTTGGCTGGGCTGTGAGCCCGGATCCTCGCCGTGCCCAATTGCCCAAATGCCTGAGTTCACATGGATAATGCGTCTACTTAATTATTTATTTGAGCTACGTGTAGCTAATTAATCTCAGCATTTTCAACTGACTTTGATTGATCTGCATAGATTGTAACTGATCTCATTTTTAGGAATTTTTTGCTAGTCAACTCTGCGGTGTCATTTTTGAAGTGTAGCTCGTCAACTTCTTAATGTATGTGACACGCTGCAATGAAACCGTTTATTTAGAGCCCTTTATTATGGGCTAAACTGATCTGACGTAGTTCATTAGCTGAAACTTTCTTAATAACCCGCTTAAAGTGGGTGTGCCTAGCTATGATACTAGCAGAAAGTAAATATTAGATGCTTTTCAGAACAATTTGATATATTTGATATAAATCAACGACTGAGTCGATTGAGCTGCACTATATATACATATATATATCTGATTTATATATATATATAGCTGTTCGTTTTATAAGTAAACCAAATTCGTTTCTGATATTCAATAGTTCTTTTAGTTTTTGTCTATTTAATTTTTACCCCTGTCTTTAGCTTTGGGGACTATATTTTCAAAGACTTTGAGGACTATGCAAATCGCTTTTGGTATACGTACTGTTCTCTTTTCTCTTTTCATTCCCTAAAATTGCTTTCGAATAAATATATTATGCCCTATTATCGGATCAGATCGTATCGGCCTTATAGAGCAGACAGATTTCATTCGATGTTCCCGATTGATTTGATATCGCAGATATTTATTCGTCTAATTTGTTTGCAATATACATATATTTCTTTTTAATTTTTGATCAGTTCCTATTTGGTGAGTATCTGATTTATTGGGCAGCCACGAATTGCCGGAAGCAAACACTTCAAATAATACTCAAGCTGAGGGATTTTCCAGTGACGCCGACGCTTCGACTTTGACTACTTCTCGAGTGTTTCTTAGTTTATTTGAATATTTTGCTCACGTCGCGTAGTTAATGCATTTTTTATGTCTTGTCTTTGTGTGTAATTTAACAAACAAAACAAACAAAAAAAAAAAAAAAACAAATATAAAAGAAAAAGAAGAAGAACAACAACAGCTTCAGAACTGCGAAGAGTTTTGTTTACATCGAACCGTTGCTCACTCAACGACACTCACCATTTTTAAGTTACACTTGTTAAGAACAACAAAAGAAATTATATATCTATATATATATATATATATAGTTATTTTATTTGTTTATAAGTAGTTTTTGTTAAATTAAATTTATATGCCACTCGAAGCGCTCGATTTGAACTGAAGCGCCTTCTATACGGACTTGGGCTATTTATAAGTCTGTCCAAGCCAGGCAACCGCCTGTGTCTCAGCCTTAGTCTCTGTCTCATTCTCAGTCTCATTTTCTGTCTCTGTCTCATTCTCCAAAAAGGTCGCATAGCTGAGAACAGCTGAGAATTGAGACAACGCAACGTTGGCGTCATCAGCCATCAGCGTCAGTCTCCGAACTCAGTTTTGAATACCCTTCACCCATTCGATATGCTTAAATAGGGTATCATATTTTTGTAACGGGCAAGAGGAAGCATCCTTGACTCTACAGAGGAGCCAAGTCAAGCTGGACATGTCCGTTTGTGCCTCTTTGTCTATCTGTGCGATAAGAGAATCAAGCATAACTCCAAAATTTACAGAAATTTAGATTCTGGTATACTATATAAAGAAAGGTATATGAATAAAATAGGTATGTTACAGCTAGTCCATATTTTTTTAATACAGATCGGACTACAAATACCAAAGTAAGCTAGAATGTTTGTATGGAATGTTTTTCAGGGTATCTCCCAGTCGTACACTTCCGACCAGAACACTATTGTTTTTTTAGACCCAGTTGACTTGACAAACTTGGTGCTGTGTTTGTCAGTCGGAACTGCTTTTTGCTGTCGTTCTGTTTGATTTCAGCTGAAAGTCACATTTGCTGTTACTTTTGCGATACATTCAGTCATTCATTCATTCACCCATCCATTCATTCATACTCGTCGAAGCGCCCAGCTCGGCCATTGGGTTATTAATAAGCGCGTACTTGACAACTTTGACTTTGGTTAGGAGGTTCTCATATGCGTGGGCGTCACTGTTTAATATTATTAATTTTATTGTTTGTGCGCTAAAAACTGGCTTTGTGCCATCCAACGCCTAATAAGACTAACTGCCGAGAGCCCCTGCTCGCTGAGTGCAAAACATTTTATAATTACATTTTGTTTGTTGGGATTTATAAAAAAAAAACCCATCCCATTTATTTAACCATTCTTTGGGCTAACTGGTCATAAATAGTCCAACCGTAGCTCAAGCTGCACGATTCTTATTTTCATCAATAAACAACTCAACATTCTGTTGTCGCTAATGCTGGCCTAGTTAATACCCTGTAGCTGGGATTTTATTTTTTTGTAGTTTTTGCAGAAAATATAAAAAGCTAATGAGGATTGAATATGTAGCTAAGACTAAGATTGTAAGCTGACAAAAAAAATGGTTGGTGGCTCAGATAACCGCCCAGCCTTCAGGAAGAAGCCATATTTTATTCAAGCCTTGTTTTTCATATATTTTAAAAAATTAAATAAAAAATGCAAGCCAAGTTATAAATGCGTGCCCATTTTATTGAAAGTGCGTATGTCATTTAGGCTAAGTCTTGTATTAAAAACAGGCCGATTTGTGAAGAAGAATATGTCTCTGTTCGGGCTTTGGTTCAGTTGTTTTGTTGGTCAACTGGTATTGTTAAGATAGTCTAAAATAGGTTACAATTTCGAGCTGGAACCGCTTCGTCTCAAAAACCCGTCTGCAGCCGGGTTCAAGGTATCAGTTAGCGTCCACACCTAAGTTGTTACTTAATGCCGAAATTCTCTAATATGTAAGTTTAGTTAGATGAAATGAGACAATCTTCGCATAGGTTTAATCCAGGTATATTCCGCCAGTACCCCAACTTCATGGCGATCGCCTTTATTACCTTTATTAAGAGTTTCATACCCTGCCAACATGTTTATATAGCTAAAGAGTAAACAAATGGCGCATATAATTGATGTCTAGAAGAGATGTTTCTCTTAAAAATTGCCATATAGTTGGCTCATTTAATCAAGTTATTGGCGATTCATAATTTAATTTTGTGCTTAACCGTGCTACAAGAATAGTTAAGACATTTCTTAGATTGTTTGGCTGCGTATTTAGATGCGCATTATTAATTACACAGCTCTCAAATATGGTCAAGTGTATACCAGGGCATTATCATATGCTAATACCTACATACGAGCAATTTGTATCTGATGAAGGCGTTTGTTTTTCTTTACGAGCACCAATTCCGGGGCTTGTAAACAACATTTCAGATACGATTCGAAACTCTATATCAGATACATATAAAATGCTAATTGCATTTAAATACAATTTTATTCATTCATCCATTAAATATATATATATATACGTATATATACAGATCTGTATTTTTTTCTATTAATTTGGGTTTTAATTTAAGCATGGCCGGAAATCTAGGGGAAAAAAATGTGCTTGTAAAATAGTTTTGTTCATTTTCATTATATTTAATTTCCGTCGGCCCAAAAGACAACATTTGCTTGCTTAATTTTTTTTTCATATATAACAACAAAAATAATGCCTAAAAAAAGACAACAAATGTCGCGAGTGAATTTTTTTAAATATTCCGTTGCCATGTCGCTTTTTTGTTAACATTTTTTTACGACTCTTTTTTTTTTTTTGGCTAACAATTCTGGTTAAAATGTCAACGAACAAAAGTGAACAAAAAAATATTATTTAAATTAATATGTGGAAAAAACGCGCCTCAATAATTTTTAGTGCTATTTCAAATAAATCTATAAAAATGAATAGAAATTTTGCTATAATCTTGCGCTTTGCAGTTACAATTAAAAAATTTTACCTTGAACTTGGCATCATATATACATAATATATACATACATAAGTACTTATATGCAATATATATAATATAATAATTTATATATGCAACATCGAAGCGTTGTCATTCATTAATTCACAATGATATTAAATTCCAAATGGAAAGCGAACTTTACGATGTCTTTTTTCTTGATTTCGAATTTGGCCTTTTTAACAAATTGAGCGAATCGATATTTATCGATAACATGGCACAAATACTGTAGCAAGTAAATTAAAAAGCTTTTACTTCTTATTCAATTTCCTATAAATGCATAAATATGGAGTTGAAATTGAATGCACAATGTCTTGCGTGACTCTAAGCAATCATGAGTGAGCAAGTGTACTAATCGATATGCTTGATATCGATAAATTTATCGCACAAAACTTGTGAGTGAATGCATTCGAATTGTTATTTCTAACTTCGTAGAATAAGATTCTAATGTATTTGCTATGTTGAGTTATATTCAAATAATTTTATGCATATTGTTATAAAAGA
Organism: Drosophila virilis; assembly: GCF_030788295.1. Classification (NCBI taxonomy): domain Eukaryota; kingdom Metazoa; phylum Arthropoda; class Insecta; order Diptera; family Drosophilidae; genus Drosophila; species Drosophila virilis. Next base: position 20,407,408 of record NC_091543.1, on the reverse strand, counting down.
CTTTTTTTGAAAATTATATTTTATCGATACTTTTAAGGCGAACTGCAGCAATATATTTAAAATTAACTTATAATAGAGAATGTCATATTATGATAATTGACTTCGGTCGGCTCGCGTTCGCCTTGATGATTTATTCTGTCCATTTTGAAAGGAAGTCACCTGTACTTAATAAAATTGGCCTGCTTATAATTGGCAGCGCCCATCTGTTTGAAATTCAGGCAATTTGAAAGTGGATCACGCTTAGGCCAATTGGCAATCCAATTGGACTTGTCGAAATGCCATTTGCTATGTTTCACAAGTATTTTCGATTTCAAATAATTGACCTGCAATTGACATTATTCATTCAAGAATTGAGACCAGTGTCAGCTGGTTTTGGGCCAACCGGCATTTTGTGTCCTTGCCCACTGTCAACGTCAATTTGCCGCCTGGTAGTCATTTAATTATGCGTCTTGTGTAAAATCTTGCGGCTTACGCAGCTCATTTGTCAAATGCCCAAGGTCGCGACAGATTGCTGGGCGGCCAAACCTGGAACCTGGTTACCTCTGGCTTTTCGGGGACCCGAGGGCCTGGCCTGTTCATAATTTATGCGGCCCAAATCAATCATATTCAATCATGAAGCTGTGTGGTGTGCCTGACGGATGGCTAAGCCCATGCTAGACTCAAGCCGAAACCGGATTTTCCATTGACAAATGTTATGTAATCAATTTGGCATTATTAATTTGAATACACGCCGCGCTTGACACCTGTGCACAGCAACCTCAGGGCACAGTGCCAACAGTCTATGGCCCCACAATATCATCCCAAATGCAGAGGCCGCCCACAATTCAATTGCTTTCACATAGTTTTGCACACTCACCAAATAAAGCGCTACGAATTTGGTCAACCAACTGGTTTGGCCAGTGAAATGCGCTTTTAATTGAATTCAAACTGATTTTATTTGCATTCGGCATATATATATTTATATATACATATATGTGTTTCTATTTGTGTTTGCCAGCGGCTTAATCAACCAGTTCACAAATCTATTATTATTTGTTTATCACCAAGTTGTATCTTTTTAATTGCTTTTAATCGAATTTTTATATTTACAAAATACATAAAATACGATAAAATAGTTGGGTTTTCTCTGTTTTTGATCCTGATCCAAATCCGTTCTTTATTTTATTTTGTTGGCCAACTTTAAATCTTAAATGAATTAAAGGGAAATAATTCTTTGTATGCGTATTTATTATTATTTTTTCGTTGCGGTATAAGATCAAATGAAAAGCAGAGAGCTACCCATAGAAGCTTTACATTCAACCTAACAGCCTGTTAAGCAGGCGAATAAGAAGAAGACTTAAATATGACCTACCCAACAGACTAAGTCGATCGATGTCTTTAGTGTCAGCATGCAGATCCCCCAATCAAACTAGAACGTAGACTAGATAAAAAACATAAGCATAACCAACACACATAAACAACAAACTGTACATCTAAACTAAACTACTTTAAACCATAATTCACCTGATCCTCGCTCTGATAAAGGTTGCTAGATATGCTGGAAAGCATAACAGAAATTCTTAAAAAAAAATATATAAAAACAAGTAACAGGTTCTAGTCGGGAGCTCCCGACTAGGGGATACCCTGAACCCTCTTCTTCCAACATCAAATGCATATATATATTCTATTTTAGAAGCAACATATCATCTTTCGTGACTCTAGCTCTTATTATTTATCAAAATTGCCCAAAAAACTGGATATCGATATCGATTTTTATCGATTGCTTTGAAACAGAGTAAGTTATCGATTATCGGAAACAAACGCGATCTGCGCAGACACTAGGGGCACCTACATCTAAAATTTCAAGTCTATAGCTCTTATATGTTCTGAGATCCTTGCGTTCATACATACGGACGGACAGACGGACGGACATGGCTAGATCGACTCGGCTATTGATGCTGATTAAGAATGTATATACATTATGCGGTCGGAGATGCTTCCTTCTGCCTGTTACATATATTTGGATTTTGCACAAATACAATATACCCTTATACCCATTTTTAATGGGTTCAGGGTATAAAAATCGATTGGGAATAACGCTCTCCTATGAAAACAAATGCTGAGTAACATATCTTCAATATATATTTATAAGATATATCTTCATCTGCAATTAGCTTTATTATACTTTTAAAACATTTTTCATTTCAAAGCGATTGGAACTTTAAGTTTTCCGCCAATTTCCCACTGTTGCTGGTATGATTTCCCAAATCGCTGAAACAGGTATTCCTTAAGTTCCTAAATAGAGCTTTGAAAATAAGTTTGAAGCAAATCGAACAAAACTTACAACTTGGCCGAAAAAATCTTTAAATTGCATTTCTATCGAAAGTGTTTGGATTCTGCGAAAAGTATGATACACGTCTCAATTGATTTTTCATATAGATCTTTGAAAATGAATTTGAGCGCGAAATGTCACCCACCAAATCTTTAAATCCCACTTCCATCAAGAAGAAATATATTTTTGGAAAAGTGTGAAACGCCTCTCAAATAATTGTAAACAAAAATCTTTGAAATTGAGTTCGACGCCGATCGAAAGGTAAAGCAAAAAAGTTTTTTAGCGTTGTTTCTATACCTGCGGGTAGAATTTCTCTAACGTTGATAATCAATTAGTCAGTTAGTCGGTAAGTCAGGAAAAATAGTTTTATATATATAGGGTAGAAAATGTTATATATTTCGTGACACAACTAAACTATCCTCTGTCAGGGTATAAAAATGTTGAATTGAACATTTCGGACACTCGAATGGGGAATTACAAAAGGTGGTAAAATTTGTATTCCATTATAATTGACTTCAAGTCTAAATAATTTAGTAGGGTACAGAAGCTCGATTATGGGCAATTTGTTAGTCAAAGAAAATCCCTGAAATAGATGTAGCTGTAGTTTATGTGTGGCCGTTGTTAATGGATTGCATTAACTAGTCGCCGGCGGGGTGTGAGAGATGGGCGAAATGTCGCCGGCTAATTTGATGGCAATTTGCATAAATCACCAGTCGTCAGTCGGATCGCTATAAAAAGGAGCTGGCAAGCGCTGAACAGCCAAAAGTGCCCACATACAAGATGTTGCTGTTAGATGTGGACTCGACGCGGGCGTTTACTTATCAGTGGATTGTTTGGCGCCTGTTTGGCCTACATCCGGCGACGGGCAATTCGTTTTGGGCACGGCATTATACGGCATATAGCATTGCCTTTAATGTGATCGCTAATATTTGCATACCATTGTCGTTCTATGTGGGGTGTCTGATGAGCCGGACACTGACCGAGTTCTGTGAGAGTTTTTATGTGGCCGCCGTTATCATTGTGGAGCAGCTGAAGCTGGCCAATGTGCTGCGGGTGCGTGGACATTTGATGAATCTACATGCTATATTGCGCCAGCTGGATAAACGCCTGCAGTCGGACGAGGAGCGGAGAATTATTGAATATAAGGTCGAACAGTCACGGAAAATATTCCAATGGGTAATGCGACTATTTTTGATGGCCATAGCAAGCGCTGCTTGCCTTGTACCCTTTGCGCCCGATCAGCAATTACCCTTCCCCGCCTGGATACCGTGGGACTGGCAGCGTTCCCGACATATCTATCTGACAACAATATGCCTGCAGAATATTGGCGTATTCATATTGGCGGTCATAGCCCTCAATAATGATACCTATCCGGTGGCCTATCTCATCGTGGTCGCTGGACATTGCAAGGCGCTGGCCCTGCGCATCGCCAAGCTGGGCCATACTAGTGATGTGACCCAGTCCCAGACTAATGCCCAGATGATTGCGTGTATCGAGGATCACAAGACAATATTGCAGTACGTATGTACTATATACCGCGTACGACTTGTGTGTCTTACCTGCTTAGTTTCTAACAGATTGGTGAATACCATGGAGAACTCCGTCTCGTTCGCCTGTTTCATTCAGTTCGTCTGTACGGCTACCTCGCTTTGCTCGCTTTCCTTTTTCGCATTCTACGTGGAGATGAGCCTGTTAAAGATGTTGCATCTGTTCTTTATGCTGCTGGCCATCATTATCGAAACGTTCATCGTTTGCTATGCCTCCGAGCAGGTCACCCACGAGGGCGAACAGATGGCCCATGCGATCTACGCCTGCAATTGGATCAATCAGTCTGTCCAGTTCCGTCGCAACCTATTGCTAATGCTAATGCGCTCCCAGCGGCCCATTGGCATTGTGGCGGTCAAGACATTGCCTGTGCGTATGAGAACCCTGGTAGCGGTAAGTACCGACTACTCAACATTTAGTTTCCATAGCCATCCTATATAATAGAGAGAACGCTTGCAATTGCTGAGCTTGATGAAGATTTGTTGCAAAATCGGTCAATTTCGGCCAATTCCTTGTTAGAGCTCGTAAGGTCCAGGTTTGGCCAAGATTTCTTGATAAACAAAATATGTTGGAACTTTAGTTTCGACCGTTCTTTCCTATGTCAGCCATATTATATCGCATATATACATATATAGTTATCTCAGCCTTTCTTTCCTAAGGCAGCTATTAGATATAGAGGTACGATCAGGTCCATTCCGACATATGTGCTTCCTGCTACAGATATAGATTTTTTTAATACTGAGGGACGGGCAGAGGGGCAGACCTTAAAGGCTTGTATATGCCTGCTTCTATGCGTTACACACTTCTGGACGAAATTGAATAAACCCTCTATAATTTTATACAAATGAATGCATTTTAGAAATTAGACGCTGATGAGATATATTTCGCTTACGTGGCTTTTCAATTGTCTGACTTAATAGTCAATGTCGCCAAATTTAAATTGTCATTAAAGTTATTTTTTCAATTAACAATTTCTTAATGGGTTTTAAGAGCAGCTTAGAATATTTTTTCAAGCAGATTTTACAATTTAGTAACTCGTAATGTTTCCAAATCAACAGAAAAAAATGTTTGATAACCGATTTTTACAGCTTTAGTAAACGTTGTATAGAACTTTGCAAAAAATCAAATTTTCCACAATTAAAAAAAGGAAATTTAATATAATATTTTGAACTGTTTTTGGATACTTTAAAGAACACCGAACTTAATCCAAAACTTAATGTACAGTGAACTGATTCAATTAATATGCGTGCCTGATGTTTCAGATATACGCTCGCTAAATGTTGTTGAATCTGGCTTTCTTTGCAGGTTATCAAAGGCGCTTACACCATGTTCAGCCTGCTAAATGAAGTCAACTCGTAGAGTTAAATGGCAATTGTATGAAGCCTGCAAAATGCCTGCAATCGAATTAAATAGGCTTGTTAAAATACACGCTCACGCACACGCACGCACATATATGCGCTCAGTGAGGCTTTTCATTATTAAAAATGCGAGTAGAAAGTCGCCGACTTGGAGATACTCGTCTTGTATGTTCCTATGCACATTATCTATATTTATCGTACACTTGAAATAAAATCGCAACGTGATGTTCTCAGCTTTTTTATTCTGTGAGATACGTATGTGAACGATCGAATACTGGAAATCAATAGGTATCGATTTTGAGTAAACTAGAACAGTTTTCGACAAAAATAAATGAATAGCCGGCAGACAAGACATGCAAACATCGCCGCAGCCTGTAGGCCCGATCCGCAGTCCATATACTTATTTTCCAAAATTGTTTTCCTCTTGCCTGTTACATATCTCAACAGAAATCTACATATGCCCTACTTGTTAATTTTGAATGGGCGCAGGGTGCAATAAAAATATGGCGAATCCGTCCGAGCGAATGGTTGCCAATATGGCCGCCGACTGGCAGCGTTCCGTATCCGTGGCTATGGCGAGTGCGTGCGTGCCGCCATTTTAATTTTCAGCTGCAGCCGGAAATGCGCATTTTATGCAAGTGTCACCCAATGGCGTCCAGCGGAAGTTGTTTATCTTATGCAGTTGCCGCTATCGTAGCCATCGCCTCTCTCCCGCCGCTTCGCTACGCGTCGCTAAAAATACCCTTGCAGCGGGTATTATGATTATGATTATATCACGAAATGTCAGCGCGGTCAGCATGTACATTTATATAGTAGTATATTTCATTCGACTCGATTCAGGGCTGTTCGTCTGTCTGTCTTTATACTCTGTACTTAAATACAAACTTATGTACAGAAAGTTCACATACATACTTAGTACACATCGGATGATTATGTGTCAAAATGTCAACACAAATCTTATGCTTGTTTTGCAAAATATACCGGATTATTAAAATTGTTTTGTTTATATCTGATATGTTCTTACACCCTGCTCCTCAATGTAGTATATTGGATGTCGCCATGAATGTGCCACAAAAAGTGCTCAAGCTCTTTTTTTCTATCTCGTCTAAACTATAACTAAATTAACTAAAATAGATATGTGCCAAGCTGTCGTTAAAATTTAGCTGTGCGTAATAGTCTTATTCTATTGTCAACATTTCTTACATTTTTTTCTAATAAGTAAAACGGCCTGTAGGTCGTACTATTTGGCTTTTGGAAGGAAAACTTTGCATTCCTCAGGTAAATCTATTCAAACCGATCAGCTGCATGTTACCGATAACGGACACTTGCCAATGGAACCGCAAAATGTGAGGAATGTAAATGTTACATTTTTTGAGCACAGTGGAAACAGGCCATTAATTAAATAAATAAAAAATAATCGAATAAAATGATTGTTCAGAGAACTTAAGAATCCTTTGATAGATTTCAATTGTTATCGGCTTCAAAACGCAACCGAATTAATGCTCATGTCAGCAAGGGTATTTTAAGTTCGGAAAGCCAAAGATAACTATCGTTTATCCTTCTTACTTTTTTTTTTTTGTGTTTTGCGCGCATGTCAACGGATTTGCGGGTCTGTGACTTTTATGAGCCTCCCGAGTGACACTGAAGCGGCGCATAGGGCCAGGGACTTGCGAGGCGCTTATTACATAATCCGGCAGCTCATTATTAAATGAATTTACAGGATATTAAAAAAAAAAAAGAGAGCGCGAAAGCTTTGTCAAAAACACCAACATGCCGCATGCCTCACGCCGCACGCCACACGCTACATGCCACCTGCTTTAGTTCTTAATAGACGTTCATTAAATGCGAGAGTTTTAATTGAAGCCGCCGCCGCTGCGGTTGACATCCCGCTTATGACGAAATCAGAGCTTATGCATTCAGCTTAATCAGATTTTCACAAATGTTTTCAATTAAATGACAACACGCTTAACAAGCCCAGTTAACCATGGCCGGAGCGATACACTGGCCAAAGCCCGCATAAGTCGGTTAACGAATGTGCGATTTACGTGCGATTTACGATTTGTCATTGCCCAATGCATTATCATTGTAATTAAAATTATTTAAACGGTTTTAAAACATCGAACGAATATCCTTAAGCTGATTAAACTTAAGCGAGAAAGTAGGGCTACATAAGATACCCATTTAGACATATGTCTGCGAAGTGCTCTGGTACTAAAGTTTTATTTTCGACTGGTTGTTCCTATAGAAGCCAATTAAGTGTATGATAGGGAGTTCTAGTTAGTTTACAGAAGGATTTGAATATGGGTGCATATATGTGTGCATATTACTTTGCTGCTGGTCATAAGAAGCATAGTAGAGAGCTTTAAGACGATTCTGATAACAAAGTGCAAAGTTGCATCCTGTCTAAGAGACTTGCTTTGATAGACGGATAGACAGTTGTTGAAACTGATCAAGAATATATATATTTGACGGAATCGAAGACGTTTACACATTTCGTGACATAATTAGCATACCCTCTTTGCAAATCAATAAATAAATTGTTTTCTAACATTTTTTGAAAATTCACCCACACTGTCGAAATATGGGTGGAAAACAGATAACAGCTTATCCAGCTCGTAGAGCTGATCTAATGGGAATGTGTGATTGGAATTCGAAGCAATTTATGTTGCAGGTGGGCAAAAAAAAAACTAAAAAATTTGTAATTTATTAAATAAAACAACAAGTGTCGTAGATAAATATGTGAGTTTCTAGCACAGTATATATTTTAAATTTCAATTATTTACACAAAAACCACCGCGACAATTGGCAAAACGAATGGTAATAATAAAGTTGAAACAAATATTAAGTTAATTAACCGTGGTGAATCATACGCTGTACAGCACCAAAATTTAACACACTCTAAAAAAAAAAGTGTAATAATAACAAAGAGCATAAAAAAGAGTGTAAAAAACATTTTTAATGTTTATGCGGCTGAAATATGATGCAAAATAATTAGCTGTGTGGCAACAACAAGTAAAAGCAGCAACAATAGCAACTGCAAAGCTCAAACCGTGTTTATAGAAATATGGAAAAATAACACACACACACACACATACATCCACACACACACACACACACAGGCATGCGCACATTACATACATGTCATGCACACATACACACAAAAACAAAATGGCCGGAAGCAAAATGTTGCTGCCGTGCACTTGATAGCTGCTGCTGTCGCTGCTGCTGCTGTTGCTGCTGCTGCTGGCTGTCGTCTGCATCAGCGCTTAGGGATATTTCACAATATTCGCGGCGGCTGTTGCCTGCTTGACCCCCACACCGCTCGGGCTTTTGTCACCTGTCAGCCTTCCACTTGTTGCGGTTGTTGCAGACGCCAGTCGCTGCTGTTGCTGCTGTTTAGTGCTCACTGCTGCTGCAGTTGCTGCTGATGCCGGATGATGCAAGTGCGTGCCATAGTGCACGGCGCCCGGATGGCTGAAGTATGGTATTACGGCTGGACTTTGGGAGTGCTGTTGCTCCTCGGCATAGCTGGACAGCGGCCCGGGATGGCTCTGATAGAATTGCTGTTGCTGTGGGTGCTGGTGTTGTTGTTGGTGTTGCAACGCCGGCTGGTAGGTATGGTAATGGTGTATTGGCTGTGGTTGTTGCTGTCCCAATGCGTTCGCTGCTGTCAATCGGACAACATGAATTGGTGGCGTTGATTCATGTGCTAGATTGTAAGCCGCCTTTGGGTTATTATTGCTAAAACGTGGCAATATTGCAAATTGATGTTGCTGCTGAGGATGTTGCTGTTCGGCTGGTGCCTGCACATAAATTGGATTGTAGTGGACGAGGGGCAATGCCTGATGTTGCTGTTGCTGCTGCTGCTGCTGCTGCTGCTGTTCGTGTGTAGCTGCCGTGGGCAACACCAATGTTGTTGTTGCTGCTGTTGTTGCTGGTGCCGAAGCGGAAGGAGCTCCTGCTGTTGGCACGGTCGCATATTTGTGCTGTTGCTCTGCCTGCTTGAGCCCCAGTCGCAATAGTCGCGCCTGATGTTGCTGCTGCTGTTGTTGCTGGTGTAGCGGATATGCTGCAAAATAGAAGTAAATGTAATCCAGTCATATTAACGTTGTCATCAGAGCATCAACACTCGTCGGACCCTCATTGCCAATGGCACAGTGAACGCCAGCGTTGCCACACTGCATGAAATGCACACTAATTGCCAGATCCACTCTCCGGTACAGTTGTGCTTACAGCCCGCAGCGAGGTTATGTTAAGCACATCAGCAACATGTGTGTGTTCAGTTTTCGACTTTGTGGTATAGCAGTCAATTTGACAGTGAAAACAAGCACAGTGGTTGGACTGGAGGTTGCAATTTATGAACTGTTGCCGTTGTGTGTTTTTATGCATGTTGTTAACATCTTTCTACACAACTATTCTAATAAAAAGCTGGCAACAAACTGTAAAGTCAACTAAAGTGAAATATTTGAAATGAATAAAGAACGCATCATTATTTATAAGAATTTTAAAAATAAGTTATTGTCCCTAAATCTTGAAAGCTTAAGAAAGCAAACGGCCAACATTTATGATATTACATTATATAAAAACTTAATTTATAGTTGTCCGTTCTATTGAAAATATTTTCAAATATTTTCAAATCGAAATTCAGGGCTTTTTTAAAATTGGCATCTAACAATTATGGTTATATAAATCCATTTGGATGAACAAGTCTTTCCCAAAGGATTTAGAGGCGATTTAGGCTTTCGGTTCAGTTCTATTTTGACAAAATGGCTTGGTTTAAGTATTGATTCATTCCGCTCTCCTATGACCCCTTCTCGAAGTGAGCATTTAAAATCATGATTAGATATTATTTACATACCGTATAAAGTGGTTTGCTGGCCTACTGGCTGCTCAGCATAGATCGTTGGCGTCTGCTGATAAACACGCTGCAGATGAAGCTGCGGTTGCGGCTGCAGCTTTGGGTGCGTCTGATATATGATCGGCTGATAGACAGAAGCGGGCGTTGGAGCTGCCTTAGGATAGACAGTTTGATGGTGTTGTTGATGTTGATGCTGTTGTTGCTGTTGTTGCTGCTGTTGTTGTTGCTGCTGTTGCTGCAGTTGCTGTGCGGCAGCGAGCAACACATTGGCGGGAATCTGTAAATAGTGCTGGCCATAGGTGGCCACTGGAGTGGGCACAGCTGACGGTGCGCCGACTAAGTCCGACTGATAGTACGGCCTGTACATGCCCTGATGATCCCGAGCCAGCGGACCGAACACCTGCATAAGGGGATGACTAGCTGCGGCGGCAGCTGTTGCTGGTACTGCTGTTGTTGTGCTGGTGGTGCTGCTGCTGGTGGTGCTGCTGGCGGCGGTGCTGGGCGGCGCTGGCAGCAGGCCGGCGCTCAGTTGCTGCTGCAGCTGCCGCATATACGAAAGCGGTATGGCAATAATATATTGCACACGCTGCCCGGGCAGCGGCACCTGCTGCTGCGGTGCAGCTACTGTTGCTGCTAATTGATATTGCTGCGGACCAGCGCGTTCATAAAGGCTCGGCTCCGGCTCCATGTAGCTGTAAATGGAGTTCGTTGCGGGTGACTTGGCTGCCGGTCGCTGATAGAGCTCCACTTGCGGTGGCACTGCGAATCTGAATCGATGCGGAGGCAGCTGCTGCTGCTGTTGCTGTGGCTGTGGCTGCTGCTGTAAAAATTGCAGTGGCCCGGGCAGCCCAACCAGTGCAGAGGCATGCTTCTGTTCCACAGCGGTTGGCGGCACATATCGAATGCTGCCGCTTTCCGGTTTATCGTAGTAGCTCTGCAAAATTGAAGTTAATTCAATTCTGTTGCGCTGCTGCGGCTTTTACTGCATACCTGAGGTGGTGCATCGGCTGCCGTATAACGCACCGTGGTGGGCCCAAAGATGGAACCACTATCTGCGGCCTCGTAGTATGCTGCGGATGGGTAAATGGGTCGGAAGGGCGTTTCTTTGGCTGGTTTGCTTATATAACCCGAAGCTGCAGGTATAAAAACGTGAAACGAGTTTTAATTAAGTTATATTTTAATAATAAATTGAAATTAATTAAAATCAATATATATATAACTTAATTTCATTAAGCTATATATTAATAATAAATTGAAATTAATTAAAATATTACATGTTACTTAAATACGATTTATGATCCCAACAATGTAGATGTTTATTATTATTATTATTTTAGCTTAAGTGCTAAATCTAAAGACTTTTCATATACCCTGCACCAATTGTAAAGGGTATAAAGGTATCTACTATACTTTCACTATTCTGAAAAGCATTTGGAAAAATATTTATAAAATATTTTCAACGACTTCTGACGACAATTCAAGCAAAAGAAATGCTTTCAGCTGCATTTTGAAATGAATGTTTCATTATGAATAATAAATTGAAATAGAAATTTAGAACGAAAAGATCAAATCAATTAAACTCTCGAAAAAGTGTTATTAAAAACTCGGCTACATACATATGTATTTGAGTTTTCTGCCAATAAAGTAACTAAATCACAAATTAATTTATAAATATTTGTTTAAAAACTTAAAAAAAAAACGTTATAGTTATTTGAAAAGGACTCTGTTTTTCAATTTGATCTAATATGATTTTTGAGGCAGAGTTAAAGCAAATCGAATTGTATATTTGATAACCAAGTATTCAAATCGTTTCATTTGAACTTAATTTCTAAAATCTAAGCAAATATGTGCAAGCATTAAAGCATTAAGGACTAGGGCTTGTCTTTTATAGAGGCTATAGGTGAATCGTTACCTGTTTGGTCCGAGGAATCACGTTTCTCGGTTTTGCTCTTTGGCTCCTCGACGCTGGGTGTTAGTTTTGTGGTAAGGACTGCTTCGGCGGCTGCTTGGGCATCCGTTGGCTTGGTTTCCAGCTCTGCGGCAATGCCAGCGACAATGCAGCATATGAGCAACGCTGCAAGCAGGGCGTGGCAAAAATACAGAGACTGCGATAGAGAGAGAGAGAGAGAGGGAGGGAGGGAGGGAGGGAGAGAGAACGGGTGAGTCGTATGTTGGCTTTAATATTGTATTTTAATTTGCATATTTTATCATTTTATTATTTATTTAGCATCATTTGCGCATCATGCAAAATGTCAGTTTTAATATTTATTTTTAATGTACTAAAATTGTTGTACATTTTATGACGAATGTTGCATGCTGCATATTATTGTGTTGCATACATTAGTTGCACTATAATTTCAGCATAATTTAATTAAATTGATTTATAAATGCAATTATTAATTTAATTGCGACAGCGCACACGATTAAGCAAACTGTTGTTTTTACAGTTGTTGCTGCAAGTTGCAAGTTGCAAGTTGCAATTACAATCATAATTGCACTGTACAACATAATTAAAAACTATTAATTATGCTGCTGCAGACAAACGCTGGGCTCTGTGCCACGTGCAACGAACCTGATCACAGTTCGAAATGTTTTAGCTACAACAAAGCGCAGTTATAGTTGTAATTGGTTGCCAACACAGTTTCAAGTTTGTGTTGCATGCCCCGAGGCAGATGTGCTTTATGGCCAATCTTCGGGTCTGCAAATGGCACTGGATGCAGAAATCGTTGCCAGACTGAAAGACAATGGCTAGCAACATTCAATTGGAATAACGAAATGCGGAAATTTAATTAGCCAAAACAATTCATTGCCAAAAGGAATGAGCAGCAGCTGCCAAGGCTATTAATTGAAACCCAAGCTACGCCAGCTCCACGTTGCATGCTTCGCAAGCACACAGCTTAGCTGAGCTTATAGGGTATTAGAGTATCGTCTTGGAGGAGACAACTGCGACTCCATACAGTATATATACATATTCGCCATGATCAGCATCAAGAGCCTAGTCGATATAACTAAATGTGTAAGGCCAGCACACTCGACTTGATTAAAAATATATATTTTGTATGCAAACTAAGGTCGCTCAGCTTTAAAATTGATACTTTCTTTTTGTTTGGGTATATTTAGAAAGTATTATTGATGTTTTAGTTGTAACGTATACAGTTAAAAGCTGGCATAGTAGTCAGCTAATGGCTGACACATCGTACACTAGCCTGGAACTCGAGGCCCAAATGCCTTGAGTCTGTTGGACAACTAATTAGTCCTGGACTGCATCTCGAGTTGCTGCTTAATACAACATATTGCCGATGACTAAGCTTCGAATTTCTATTTTATATGCTATACCATTGTTTATTCCAATAATCGCTCAACGAGAAGGAACTCCAATTAAACGCAGCAATTGACAACTATGCTCCTAACTTATTAGTGAGATCTTAGCACCAACCGACTTCTACATCGCATTACATTTAAAGAATCTGAGAATTAGTATGTATGCTCCGCATTAAGATTGAACACGAATTTGTTACTTTGTGGCGAAAAAACAAAAAAAATGGTTAAAAAGCTATTAATAAATTCAATTTAATATGCTGAGCGGCATTATGTTATATTATTCATCATGCGCCACAAGAGCTGCATTCATTTTATTTGCATTTTCAGTTAATTTACATCTATTAAATTTGTTATTTATTTTTTATTTTATTTGGCTAATTAGTTAAAAGCCACCTGCTGCAAAATGGCATCATTAAATTTATGCAGATTGCCATAAAAACAACTAGCTGCATTTATGAACTTGAGCACAAGTTAATCAAAGCGCATTTATTTATGTTAAAAATTATAAATTTCGCAGATTTTTTTTTTTTTGTTTGTTTTTGTTACAGTTATAATGTATTCACCTTTATGAGCGACATTTTTCGTTTTGTACTCGCTTTTTTTCTTTGATAGTTTTTACTTTATTTGATAAAAAAAAAAAAGTTGCAGTATTTATGCATATATTCACGCTGAATTAAAACAGAACAGAACTTAAAAAAAATACAAACATTGTCTTGCTTTACGTTAGTTGATTCAATTTTATATTGTTTGCGGTACGAGCTGTAATTAATTAAACATTACGTATACGCGGCGTGTGCGTTGAAAGACGAGCCGTTTGCCGTTTGCAGTTTGCTGTTTGCTGTTTGCTGTTTGGCTGCGCGTGTTAGCTAACAAAGTGAGAGTGAAATTGGCAGCGCGTTGGCATTGCAATTTATAGGCTGGCAGCATTCGAGCCACATGCAACTTGCAACTTGCAACATGGGTGCAAGCACCTGGCCAGCAGCAACGTTTATTCAGCTGTTGTTTTTCTTTGCGTTTTGCTGCTGCTGCAACCGCTCCAACTGCTGCCATATAGAGCATAATCATGACCATTATCGTTTGATTATCATTAGCGGCCTTGGCCATTGTCAGCGACACTGTCATTGCTTTGTTGCCACATGAAGTGCAACAGCAATTGCAACCAATTAGCAGTTGTGCTGGCAGGCGGCTCTTTGAGTTTTCTTGTTTTTCACTTTGCTGCCGCAAAATGCAAATTCTACTTAACAACAACAACAACAACAACAACAACAACAACAACATGAAGTCGCTTGGCTTAGCTGGCTTTGGTCAGCGCGAAGCTCTGTTGTTGCCCGCCAGCTGCATGCAGTTTACTTTGCACCCACCACCCACTTTGCTTATTGCTGTCTGCTGCAGGCTTTGCTGTTGTCATTCTTTGTACCCTTGTGCAACAGCTTCCGTGTCGTGGCTCTGTTCCTGCCGCTTACTGCTGCTCCTCGGCTCGCCGCACCCCTTTCCTTTTGCCCCGGGCTCCAGCTACAATGCTTTCGCCATTAACGTCTGTTTCTAGTTTATGAGCTTGTGCTTCATATTTGCATTGGAATTTATTGCGTTCCCTAGCTTATATTTATTAATCTCTCTCTGCATCTGCATAGCTCAGCCGTATACATGCGCCAAGCATTTAAACTTTAATTAGCTTCGTTCTGGGTGCTTGCTGTTAATGTTCACAAAAGCTAAACGAAAATGCAAGTAAATTCAGTTAGTAAGCATCAAGAACTAGCGTTATGTCAGCGAATTCTCCATGGGAAATGACAACTCTTGGAAAAACCAGCTAACTGACCGCGAATGACACGTGATCACTTATAACTTGTAACTGAAGCGATTGCAGTTAAAGTGACCATGGAGGACATGTGTACTTACTTTGTATTTTATCTTACCCAGGAAATTGAAGACCATTGGGAACTGCACTGACAGCCAACTAAACGACCATGGTGCACAGACAAGAGTATATGGAATTGAAGTGGTTGCTGCTCGAGTGGCTTTCAATTCGAAGTAGTGCAACGAGAGTATCCAGCGGTAAGTGACCGACTGAATTTTTCTAGTTTTTCGGGAGTGGGTCAATCAAAGAGCTATACTCTGAGGGACAACTAACTAGGCATCAAAGTGTATTTGGTTAAATCAAATGGGCGAGCTTTGGGCAATTATCGTGATAAGTTTCCGTTTCATGGGGGGAATGAAAGATAATTGCTTTACAAATTTATTTTCAAATATATATGTCTGCAGCTTTTCCAAAAATGATTGTTCGCAATTGATATAAACATATTGGCAGCGTCTATTTAAAAGGTGACCCGTCCAGGAGAGTCATTATTGTTTCAACAAATATTAGAGTTCTGTCCGCCTCAAAGCAATGTCCATTAGAAGAGTTTTCACTGTATTTTAAAATAGCAGAAAGTCGAAAGAGTAAGAGAATCGTATTCGTTAATCAGCTGCCGACTGGACAACTCTTACTTTTGTTGACTTTCACTTTCAGCATATCGGACTGTTATTATACAAGAGGCATTGCAAATTTTACATTCATTTGGTATTTGGCACTATAAAAACTGCTAGGCACATTCAACACCCACAGCGACGACAACTTTATGAGCGTTCCTAATAAAATTAAGTGGCTTTCAGTAAAACTTAGCTGTGACTCCTGCAGCTCGAATGCGGCAACAGCCAAATGATGTCCACAAATGCCCATGTTACATCAAATGAAAGGCACCAATTTGCGGACGAGTCACATAAAGTGTGTCAGTTGCTGCATGTTGAATGCTTCTGCCGAGCTGCCGCCATATAGGGAGAATCTGCTGCTGGGGCCAGCACCGGTGTAAAACAGTTATAATTAGCAGTGCAAACGTTGACTAAAAAATAACAAAAGCCTTTTACAGCAGCTGTGGTTCGTCCTGCGCCTGTTTATGAGGTACATGGCACAGATTAAGGTGCTTCTCACATACAGAACAAGGATTAAAAAGTGCTGCCACAGCACAACACAGCAATCGGCTTGTTCCTTCCTCTCCCTCTCTCTCTCACTCTGCCTTTCTATCATTGTCTATGTCTTTCTCTAGCTGAGCTACTCACATCCTGCACGTTGTTCGTCCTGTAATTGTTCTTGTTTGTGCTTACAATTGTCAACCCGCGCGCCTTTTGTTGCTCCGGCTTAGTGTTGGGCAGCTCTACGGCGGATACAAGTAAATTGAGTATGAGTGCACACTCTGAATACATGTAAAGTATTCGTCAACTCTCCATGTTTGACAGGTGGCAAGAAGAAGATGCCACATCGAATATTAAAGACATCTTCAGCTTGCTTTTTTGACTGATGCTTTGAATTTTGCGATATTGTGATCAATCAAATGGCTGGTTAGTTGTGCTAAAAACAGACTAACTTTAGACTGAAGCGAACTTTATATATAAAAAACGTTATTATTAATATTATTGTAAAGTTTTCTTTTTTCTTGTCATGAAAAGTTAACTTTTAACGAGAATTTCGATTTTCGACAAATAAAAAAATGTATTCAGCTCCACGAATCGAGCCATTTAGTAAAGGTATTGGCTCAAACCTTGCACCGAACCATCCAAAATTGTCTATTGGCTTTGACTCGAATTGTACTAAATTTTTGATAAACTTTATTTCTACTTATACTTAAATGTTGGGGGCATATTTAACCAAGTTATAAGCAAGATTTAAAGAATTATTCAATTATATGTTAGATTGTTCCTATTGCAGCTCTATGATATTGTGTTAGGCTTTGGGTTGGCTTTGACAAGTATATGCAGTGAAAGAAAGCATCAAGAGCACATTTAACCAATCGGGAGATCTGATTAAAATAGACAGTCGCAACTTTGTGTGTTCTTGAAGACTTGCTTCATGCAATGCTCCCTCTGCAGTAGAATACACATTATTTGGTTTACCCAATCGAACCTTTATGTAAAACGACTTTTAACGAATCGGAATAGAAGTTCTGTTTGGTAAAAACAGTTAAAAAAATAGTTCATACTCTCATACATACGGCTGAAAGATCTTGAAGCTCAAGGGATAGGTATTTAAGGGCAGCTGATCCTGGCCTTAAATATAAAGTGAAAAATATTAGCGCTTTACCGATTTGCACTTTATGCAAATTACAGTTGAAGTAATTTAAACAAGTTTCTTAAAATTAAATGTAAATAAGCCCTTTTATAGAGCTGTGACTGTGTTCTCTGCAAAAAGTAGCTTAAATGGAGGAAGTTGCCTAATTTAAATGCCACATCGAATTGATACAAATTAGCAGCCAATTGCATAAAATCGCAATACACTTTTGGGCCAATAAGGCTGCATGAGTCACAAGCTGAATATCAAAATGAAGCTAATAAAAGATTTGTTGCTCGAATTTATGGCAAACGTTTTCCAAAATTAAAATTATTAAAAAACTGGTCAGAATATGATATCACAAATCGAACAACACTGAAAGGTCGATTTGCCAGCCCCAAAAAATGAGATACGATTTGTTTGATGAGCGAAAATTGGAAATTAGTCAGATTTACTAATGTGACAACTGTGAAATTGGCAATATCGAAATTCCTATGAAATGTGCGTAGTTATATAGAGAGGAGGCCGCAATTGCGAAAATCAAATTGTGCAAGTGTTTGGCTTGTCATTAAATTTGATGTCATTTCATAATCATAAAATGGTATTTCATGATGAATAGTCGGGTTTTTATATTTTTGCCAACTACTGTTGGCCAGTTAGCTGGCCATATTGCGTATGCGGCCAAAAAAGGCGGCCACTCGGCTGACTGGCTGGCTGGCTGGTTCGCCGGCCGGCTGTCTGTCTGTCTGTTTGCCTGGCAACTAACTAATTAGCTCGCCCAATCTAGCTATGTATTAAGAGTTGACTCCATCAACATGTCAGGAAACGGAGTGCGTGTATCCAAAAGGAAAGCGAAATGAAAAGCCTTATGCAATCGCTGTGCGAGTGGGCAGACGAAACTAAATCAGCGCAACAGCTGCTTCAGCGCCAACATCATATATCCAGCTGAAGCTGTTGCATTGAAGCTGGCGCTTGCTCAAAAACAAGTTTTGATGCCAAAAGGAAGCAAGCCGTTTATTGCCACGGAAACGCGCCTTTGAGTGCTGCCAGTTGTCTGTTGTTGCATCAATGGGTGTAACAGCATCAAAATAGTTGCCCGGCCAACCGGCTCCAGGCTGGCTTAAGCGTAGCTGCTTGCAAGTGAACTGGTTTAAATGGCTTTGACTATGCGGTCAAATCGCATCCACTGTTGGCCTTCTTCTTTAAGCAGTCTCGGCCGCATACACACTACGCATGCTCTACTACAAAGGAAATACAAAATGTACCACAAATTAAAACAATTCCAAGTTTTCAAAGCACATTAGAGCTTAATGTGAAGCTTTTGAGCTTTAAGATTTTGCCAACAAATATTTAATACTCCTTTAATCCTTCACTCCACCTTTGCCAAATAATTTGAAAGCAAATTTAAGTTTGATAAAAGGCTTTTAAAGTGTTTATTATTTAACTTAGAAATTAATTTTAAGTTAAAATTGAAAATGTGTCTCTGACAGTGAAATAGAAAAAGAAAGAAATGTAAACATTTTAAGAAATTTTAACCCAATTAATGTTTATTATTATTATTCATAGCTCATGCTCATGTCGAATACATTCATATGTGTTTATATTTGGCTTGCCACATATTGGAATAGCGCGAATCGTTAATGCATTTCGGTAAATTTTTCACTACTCTTTGTGTTTATTGCTTTAGCATTGCGCGTTTTACTCCTTAGATTGCTTTTTTCAGTTTCTTCAAATGAAAAACAAGATTTCCACTTTACAAAGCAACTGTGGAGGCTGACTTCCTTTTAATGCTGAACGTTGACAAAATGTGGCCAGTGGTGGGACGAAAAGTGGATATTGGATAAGACCTGGGTGAGTTTAAATATGAACTATCAAATATTTTATTTTTCTGGTATGCACGCACTTGTAGGTACTAATACGATATACACACTGTTCAAAATGTCGAAGATTAAGGATTAAAAGCTAGAAATATTTTTTTTTATTATTAGAAGTTAGCATTTCTGATCAGTCTCTAAGCTTAAAGCTGTATATTGGACTCACTTTTGAATTGAACTATTTTTTTTCATACTTCGCATAAGACCTCATTACCTATCCGTACATATCCGCAGGCCGTGATTTAAGCCCTCAAAACTTTGTTGCTTGGTTGTCTCAATGCAAGGTCTTACTTGAAATGTATTTACATATTTGTTTTGAATGAATTCCCCTCTTTGATTTGTCACTTTCTGCCTACGCCACTGTCGCTGAGTCAGGTTGTCAACAAAGCAAACTTAAGCCAAACCAAGCCAAAAACTGAACCCAACGGCCGCAGCCACCACGTTGACGAACCGAACCAGATACGGATTGAGATTCAGATTTTGTGCCCCGCTGTCGGGGCTCCCCAAACAGTTAAAAGCAAAATTATTCATTACGATTTCAGCGCTAGCGAGAAAAAGAAAAACAGTTTACAAAAAAAATATATATGTATATGTATATATAAAAAAAAGTGATATAAAACCCGCACACGCGGACGTGGATAAAGAAAAAGTTTTCCATGAAAATGCTTCAAATGCTCATTTGTATCTGTTGTTGTTGTTGTTGTTGCTGCCGAATGTGTGCGCAATTGAAGCGCTTGGGTGTTGGGGCGTTTTAGGCACGCTGGGCGTGGCATGGCACCTACCCGCAGTTTGGATGCTGCTGCCGCGCCGCCTGCCAACAATTGACTTTGAATAAGTTTCACATTGAAATTATGCCAATTTGTTGCTGCTGTTGCTGCTGCTTAAGCTGCGACACTGGCGCAGATAATTTGCGGCGATGTTGTAATTTTTCTGGTTAAAGTTTTGCCAGTAAACAACTTGAGGCGTTGTTGCAATTGAAACAGCCGCTGCGCCCGCTGGCGCTACGGACCGGCCCAGGCGGCACGGGCGGGCTATTGATGCGAGACAGGACGTGGCTGTTAGGCAGCCACTTCAGTTTATTGTTATTGTAATTTATTTCGTACTTTTTGCTTAGCGCCTTATGCACTTGCCACGCCCCCAGCCGTCAGCCCTCACACACACACACAAATTGATCGCCTGCCAGCGTTACAGCTCGCCACTTGTTGCCCCGCCGAAACTTGTGGCCCGGTTGCCCAGTCCAGAAAAAAACAACGTTTTTATTTTTTAAATTTTAATCAAAAAAGTTTGTCGTTTATATTTATTTTTTTTTGCGGGCAGCAAAACGCGTTTAATTGGACAAGGGAATAAACATAGCACCGCTTAACCTGCTATAAATAAATCCAACTTAGAATGCTTCAGACAAAAGTGCTTGATTATGACTCGTACCCAACTTTAAATAACTGCAAATAAAGAAAGAGATAGATGGATAGAGAGAGGGAGAAATAGGGAGAGAGAGAGAGAGAGATAGAGATAGATACATAAAGTAATTATAGAAAGAAGAGACAGTGATCAAAAAATAAAGAGAAACAGGCAAATGCCAATATTTGCATTTCGCATGCGGATCGCTCTTCTATGCGATTCTCATGTAAGAGCTGTATCAACGTTGTCTTAATAATTTTGTAAATACTTTTGATATAACCTGTTTCTTTTTCCTTAATTTTCCTATTTTCATATACTTTTTCTTTATTTTGTTGAATTGTTTCCTGTTTACGTAAACAGGGTATTCTTCCTTAGCTGTTTTATCATTTAAGTATTTTATAATTTAACTTGATAACCTTTCGCTTTTGATTCGTTAACCAAAACTTATTCATTTGTGAAAACAAAATTTGCCTTCAGACATAAAATATTTTCATTGGATTAGATTTATCGTGAACGAATTTAAGATACTTTTCGGCACCTCATACTATGCAACAATTCCCCAGCAAGAACAACATGAAATGGGTTAACATTTAATAAATTGTCGGCGGGTTGCTTAAGGTTCAAAAGCAACTCCCCTGCCTTGAAGTTCGGCTTGAGAATTTGGTTTTCCACAACCATGACCTCAGGCTTTAGTTCAAACCTAGTTTTGTCACATAGTCTTAAATATTTTGTGTAACTATTAAATGGTTTAGTTGGTAATTGCCCGTTCTACTGAAAATATTGCAATTCGTAAATATTTACTGAAATTGCGGGCTAAATTTGACGTCCAACCAAAATTGGCATTGGCTGGATAAATCCAATGTTTATGGCCCAGAGTTAATTAAAAGCGTTTGATTTTTGAGAATATTGTAGCTTAGTTCTCTTGTTTCTTGGCAAACTCGTTGAGTTAAGGGTCCCGCCTTGAACCGGTTCGATTTCAAACCGTTTTGCATCATTGAACGTGACAATTCCATGCCGAGTCCCTGGCCAAAATGAAATCGCTGCCCAATGTACACAAAACACATACCAAATGCCAAGCGTACAAAAAGACGGCCGTCATAAACACAGTCGAACTGGCCGGGCAGAGGAACTACGCGAATTGCCCAGTCAAATGAAAAACTATTTAAATGCAATTGCTGACCAAGCGTCGATTTGTTCACTGAATATTCGAATGCGCAGTATAAATATTTGGTGAGGAGTCACAAGTGCGATACACACCCGACCATGCACTCGCCCATGCCCTCACCCAGTACCACAACAAAATTTCAGCTCGGAATTTAGCAAGCTGTCGCCCGGTTGGAGATAGTATATGCCCTGATATCTCGGCGGTGAATGCGGCATTTGGTTTGGGGCGGAGAGCAACTCACAATGGGCGCATGATTGGGAAGTTAGTTTAGGTCATTATGTACATTTTGCGACTGCTATGGTTGCAACAATGAGGCGAGCGTTTAACTGAAAATGGTGGCACTCAAACTATCAAAAATGAATAAATAATCGCACAAAAAGCCAAAACCATTGGCATTGCACCACAATAGCTGCAGAAGGAACCGATAAGGTCGACAACTGCGCTTTTGCATTCTATTTTTGCATTGATGAAAGTGAAATACTTTGGACTTTTTTTTAAATAGTGTGTTCAGGCCTCATTTTTATTTTTAAATATATATAGAGTGACATTTAAAATATTAAATCAAGAAGTCAAATATACTGGAATATAACTTATTTGTTTTTCCACTTTCGGGGAATGTAGGCGAAAAAATGCATAGAATGAAATATTCTGATTTATATAGAATCTGGACACAACATAAAAGATCTCAATTAAGATATATAAGGCATACAAAAAAACTAATTAGTTGCCTTTAGCTCTTATAATCTACGAGCTACGCTTAGGACTGAGCAGTTTATTTTCAGATTCTTATAGATTTAGAGAATATGGGAAGAGTTCTCGATTTGAAGTCAGCTAATTGCATTTCAAATTTACAGTTCAATCGAAACATTAAAGTATATAAAGCACTCGAAAAGTAATTGTTACCGAAACCCAGAGGGAAGCTCCTTAATGCGAGCTGCCTGTCATTTGCATGGGGATATTTTGCACATTGATATTCATATCCCATCATAAATATATTAATATGTGGAAAATGTTAATGTGAGAAATCGTTGATTAACAGCACACACTACGTTAAATGTGGGAATGTGTGTGCACACACTTGAGCTCGAAGGGAATAAGGGAACAAGCACGCACAGGATGACCCACAAGCAGCTGGCAGGGATCGAGAATTCGCTTTTGGCCAAATGCAAAGCTCATTTGTGAAATGAATTTTTATCTGCGCCAGGCACCGCGTCTCATCAGCATGAAAAACGCCGCTGGCATTGGGCTATGGAAAACCGTATAAAGCCACATATAGCTGCCAGTCGGCCACGCCTCCTTCTTCTCGTGCTCCGCCAGACTGCTCTAGCTCATACCAACCAATTCCCGGTGCCCATTCCCCGGTTCCAACAGCCTGGACGCAGTCAAGTGTGCAACACTTTGGGCGCTTCGCCAACTCGAATACTTTGTATTTATTTACTTTTTTTTCGCCTTACCCACACCCTGTACAACCAGAAGAATTGTAAAGGGTGTTCTCAATTTGTTTTGTTTTGGATTCAGTTGCTTTATATGATGTGAGCAAATGTTGGCAGATTGTGATAGATTAAGGATCTCCATTTTTTTTTTGTTTTATTCGCATTGTTTTATTGATGTCAAATTAAAATTTTCATGCAACATATAGAGTGCCAGCAGGTTGCAGGGCATCTGCTAGTTGATCAAACCCAACCAAAGCCTATACTATTGAGTTTTTCTAGCACGAATCCCAGCTGCCAGAGAGCCGAGCTGAGTCGTGTGGAGTGTAGTCAAGTTGAGTCACTCATTCAGTCAGTTAACGCTTCCTGCCCCAGCAATTATATCACTTCCCATCGGCGGCAACTGTGGAACTGAAGACGGGCCGGGACGGCTTGGGCCGCTGCGTTTCAGTCGTGCGTGCAAAATTTAAGCTAATTTGCAGATATTTGTTGCTATTTCTTTTTTTTTTAATATATTATATTTATTTATTTTGTGCAGCCGCCTTGTTTTGCTAAATGCATGTTGGTTTTGCTGTTTATTCGCTTTCTTGGCTTTGTTTTAATTTTCGTTTTTCATATAATTGGAAATACTTTTGAATGCCACTAACATAATGTAATTAAATAGCTATTACCGCCTTAAATGCCACAAAATGCGGCAGCGGAAGCCATAAATCCAATATCAAATTGTTGCAATGCTCTGGATCATCTTTCCGTTGTAACCGCAAACATATGTGTGCGATCTATGCTAAAATGTTCATAATCATTTTGCATTGTAACCATATCGAGATCAAAATATTTCCTTATACAAATTAATTGGAATTATTGCATAGATTTTTTTTTTATTTAACAAAAATTAATTATGCTTACATTAAGTGGCGAAATCTTTTGTGTTACTATAAACTACAACTTAACATGTTGCAATCAACTTAATGTTAGCTGCATCTTTTTAGTTAGAGCTACAGATACAATAAGTTCTTTAAAAGTACAAAAGGTTTAGGCAAAATATTTCCTGAAGGTAGCGTGCTAAAAGCGTGCTATTTCCCTAGATTTCTCTCTCTTATATCTTAACTTAGTTTTATTAATATGCATTTAGCTAAGCTTTATATAAAGTTTGGCATAACTTTTATCGTTCTTACCGTTCCTTATATACAAGCAGCTTGTCTGTAAAGCAAAAGTTGCCACTGACAGTAGGATTGTATTAAAGTATCATAATTATTATATTGTTATAGTTGTAAGCACTATCGTGGCAACATTAATTTGTGGTCAAAGATTTATAGCCTTGACAGCACTTTGATGCGTTTTCGTAAATCTTATCTTAGATGTTTGCACCTTTTGGGTAACGGGCTGTTCCCACGATTTATTTGCGCCGAAACATTTAATTAGTTACATTTCAAGTGAATTGAAATAAACGTTTTATGCCCAACGCCAGGGCCCAGAATTAATTCTCCCCTTGCTCATGCTAAGGAGGGTGACTTTTGAGCAAACTCAAGCCATCTCCCTGCTCATTTCAGGTGAACAGCACAAATAAACAGACTGTTATTATTTAGGTGCTCGGTTGCGTATCCTGCTGAAGCCCATCACTCATACCACATGTTGGCCAAGATGCTGCTGCGCTGTCAAACTTATAAGCACAAGCACACGCACACACAAACACACACACGCACACATACACACACACACACACGCGCAAGTATCATTTAGAGCAAATTAGCTGAAATAATTGTATGCTAACTGCTTCCTACTCGTATTTCTACAGAGAGCCAAACAATTAGTGCTGTTTGTACTTACGAACGACGGGAATGTAGCTAAATTAAAGACAAGTCCTTCCCTTTCATAAAGCTATAATTATAACAACAATAACGCAATAGAAGAGTTAAATTCCAAACATTTACTGCTTTGCAGAGAGGAATGCTTTTGTACTAACAAAAATGTTCAGTGGTTCGGTGGTCTTAACATTTGGTTCGTGAAGCAGCTTTCTTACATATTTAAATGCAGTTTTTGGTTCGTCAATTTTTGTTTTTTTTTAAATTCTCATTTTTATTGTAAATTACAATTATTTGAAGTAATTTTATTAACGAAAGTTCTTTAATTTTTAGTTGCGCTTAACTTAGGCAGATCTAGGTTCGGTTCATGGTGCATAAAAACTGCAATTTAGTGCTTAAGGAAATACATTTCTCATCAAGCTAATCGGGCTTAATCGCTTCATACTATTTAAGGAAAGCGATATGGTTCTGCTCGGCTTCAAATTTTCAGCATTGTGAGGGTACAATCTAGGGATCTAGCTTGTCCTGATCGCCAGCATATTTCTATTTCTATACACACCTTGTGGGAATACCAAAAACTCTCACTCTTTATATATATATATATCTTTCCAACTGTGTACAGTCGAGGGGCGTTCAGTTGGCAGGTGTGTAGCCAACAGTTGCAGGTACTAAAGCCTAAACGATAAGTGAAAAGGTAGCTGCCCAATGGATGGCTCGGGGAACTCTGGTAGTGGATAACGATTTATGTAAAGTTGCCAATTTAATTTCCTGCGGCCCCCACCAACAAATGCAGCACGCATTTCGGCAGCAAACGGCAAAATTGTACGTATATTTCTCTCAAGCTCAAATGATGGCACTAAAAACATACGTACGTACTGCTAACTGGCCAGGACAGAAGTAGAGTGAAGTGAAGAGAGGCTAGGGGGTGGCAGGAGCTGGTTAGAGAGCACTCGAAATGAACTAACGTAAATGAAATTTCAGTGGAAAATTTACGAACGCATTAAATTTGCAAACCAAATAGCAGGCGCAAAGTGCAAACCTTTCGGGCACAGGAAGTCAAAGTTCGAACAACAACAACAAGGACAATAACAGGACAATGTCTTTCTGGCAAGAGAGCGAGCAAGGCAAAAGCAAAGTTAATGGCAGCACGTAGCCAACACCCGACACGGACACGGACACGGACATGGACATGGACATGGACACGGACACGGACACGGACACGGCGGATACGGACAACGACTCCAAAATGTACGACAACATTCGCCTGGTCTACAGTTTGTGCTCCAGCCGCTTGCCCAACTCCATGCACTGGGCCAGAACTTTCGCTTTTAATAATACACACTTTTCTATTTGATGCCGCTTTTTACATTTTTAATGAAATTATTTTCAACAATTTATAATTGCCACGGGCAGTCAACTGGCTTCGGCATAGCTGCCCTACGCTGCGTTTAGTTAAATGCACCCCGGGGAGAGTTTTGGGCCCAACAAATTTATATGAATTATACGATATGTATTTCGTGTGTCTGACTAACATTTACATGCCGATCCCCTATCCCCGATCCCCTATAATTTTACCAAATTTGCTTAAGACTTTTCCTCCTGCTGTCCCCTTCTTTGCCCTCCGCCGCCGCGCGCCTCCCATGGGCTTGTTGTGCTCAGCAATGGGCTTTAAGTAAGGCGCAATTTTTAACTACAAATTAAACACAAGAGTGCGTATTTATTGGAAAAATAATTTTAATTAGTTAAGCAACTATTTCTTTATTCTCAAAATTTCCAAAACCTGTACAGTTTTTTCCTTTGAATCGAAATACTAGACTTACTTGATCGGACGGTAAGCCATACATACTATGTATGTATGTATGTATGCATGTATGCATGTATGCATGTATGCATGTATGCATGTATGCATGTATGCATGTATGTATATATGTATATATGTATTTATGTATGTATGTATGTATGTACGTACGTATATATGTATGTATGTATGTATGTATGTATGTATGTATGTATCTATGTATGTATGTATGTGTTCTCCACACATGCGGGTAGAATTTCCCGAAGCCCCGTCTTCATGCCATAAGGTAATTACATTGAAAATTTATCCTTACGGTATGGGCTATGCTTTCATCAACAATCATTCAGTCAGTCAGGACAAACAGTTTTATATATAGAGAAAAATTACTTTATTTATATATACATAATTAGTTTTTATTTATATATATTTATTTTCACTTATATATAGTATATAGCTTATAAGGTTGGAAATGCATTCCAAATATAAGCGGGCGGCACATATCCAAATTTTGTTATATCCCTAATTTGCGGTTGAATGAGTTACAGGGGATGCAGGGACCAATGAATGAAAATTTATAAGTTTTACCAAGCTTAACACATTTTATAAAAGTTCTTTGAAATGAAAACAGCTTTCCTTAAGGCCTGGAGAAATAATACTACTTCTAATACAGACAAAACGAGCCGGTCCTTGTCACAAGTTTATCGTCTGCATTTATTGGTGTAATCGGAGGTGCCGCGCACATTATCGATAAGTCGTTTTATGCGAAGCTTCAAAAAGGAAATAATAAGTAAAGTAAACGCCCAGAATGCTTTCTGTGTAGGCCATAAACAAACATCATTTTCATTTCGGGATTTGTAGCGCCGATTTTCAGTTGACTTTTACAGCTCCAAAAAGTTATTTCGTTTACAAATTAAACATATATTTTAATTGTGAACGTACAAATGTAAAAAACCGTGCACCATTTTCCAGATAACAAATTTGAATACGTTCTGCCTGCAGATTCCACAGCTATCATTTGTCGAGAGCTCTCCAGCACTAGCTGGATATACAGAAGCAAGAAAATAGGAATCCTAAAGATAATAAGTACTGCGTGCAAAGCGAGCGTTCGCAAAATGAAGAACTTTGCTGATCCGAAGTCCATTTTTAAAAGCAGCGCTGTGGCTGCCGCCAGCGACGAACAGGTGGATGCCAGTGCAGATATGGAAACTACAGGAGCTCCAGAACAATGCCAGGAACCAGCTGAAGCAGAAGCTCTAGCACCAGCTACAACTGCGGCTCCCACACGAGCTCCATCTCCAATCCCAACTTCAACTCCAGCTTCATCTCCAGCTGCAGCTGCAACTGCGGCTCCTACTCCAGCACCAACTCCAATACCAACTCCAGTTTCCACTCCAGCTTCATCGCCAGCTCCAGCTATAGCTGTGGCCACTGAAATTGCGATTGAAGAAGAGGAAGCCACTGCCAAGCCAGAGGAGTGCCAGACATCCATCGATCCGATGCTAGATGATGATGCAATTGCCAAGCGCAATGATAAATTGCTGAAGCATCCATTGCAAAATGTCTGGACTCTCTGGTATTTGGAGAACGATCGCACCAAGTCCTGGGAGGATATGCAGAACGAGATCACGAGCTTTGACACTGTCGAGGACTTCTGGAGTCTATACAATCACATCAAGCCGCCATCCGAGATCAAGCTGGGCAGCGATTATTCACTATTCAAGAAGGACATACGCCCCATGTGGGAGGATGCTGCCAATAACAATGGCGGTCGCTGGGTGATCACGCTCAATAAGATATTAAAAGACGATCTGGACAAGTTGTGGCTTGATGTGGTAAGAGAAACATTCAGACAATTCCGAGCTTCACACAATAGCCATTATCCATTTAACCAGCTGCTATGTTTGATTGGCGAAGTTTTTGATCATTTGGACCAGATTTGTGGCGCTGTTGTCAACATACGCGGCAAGAGCAACAAAATATCCATTTGGACATCCAATGGCAACAATCAGGAGGCCATATTGGAGATTGGCCACAAGCTGCGCGATGCACTACGTCTGGGTCCCCAGAATGTGCTGCAATATCAACTGCATAAGGACACAATGGTCAAGCAGGGCTCCAATGTTAAGTCGACCTACACTCTATAAATAATCGTTGATCCAAGCACCCCACAAAATTACGAACCAGTTTAGCCAGTTTTGCGTTGCCATATATATATATATATATATATATATATATATATTTATATATATGTATGTAGATCTTTCTTTTTGTTTGTTTGTAAGCGACCTTTTGAGTGTAGTATTGTATAAGCATAAGTAAACATAGGCTCGGAAGTAAGGTATCTGGACTCGCGAACGTATCTGTGTGGGAATATCGCAGTTGGTAACGATACTTTTACCTCCGGCAAATGTACCAAATCATTCAATTATTGTATCGTAACTCTCATATCCTTTTTCCAAAATTTCTATTTTAAAGGATTTTTTTTTTTAATTTTCTCACAGTATCAAAATTGAAAGGTACTTTTAAAATTGTTTCATGTTAAAATAATCCAAAGTTAAGTTTTGTGTCAGTATGTGTTTGTTATTTTTTTTGATAACAAAAATAGTTTTGATAAGGTTACCCTTACCGAAGTCGTGTAATACGTAGGCAAGGTAGGAGTCAAATACACAAGTTTGTAAACGCACTTTTTTGAAAATCTTAAAAAATGTATCTTATATCCATTAATAAATGATAAACCAACTGAGTATAAAATATAGACTTTTCTTTTGTTTTTTTGTGGTTAGGGCTTAGGTATAATTTTTTTTTAGGGTATATATTAAATACTTATATACATATGAAATAATTTACTTATATTTAAAATTAATTTAAAATCTTGATTAGCTCTATAATTCAATAAAATACAATAGTTATACTATAAAGAGTGTTAAGTAGATAGAGAGTAGGATAATGAGATAGTGATGAGAAATCATAGCGATGGGGGAAAATGCATAGCCTGCCTGGCAAGCCTGCTCCCAGCTGGGAATGGTTAGTGAGCTCCTGAAGGTAACCTGAAAGCAGCTATTTTATTAGTGGTAATTTGGTGAGAACAGCGTGATATGTTACAAACTATAGTAATTTTAGCATAACATGCGAAAACAATTTTGCATCGAGCGGAGATATTGTGTATTTTGAGGTAAATGAGCATTTCTTATTTAATATATGTATACATATAAATTTAAAGATTATTTGTTCAATATTTCTAGTTGGCAACAATTCCCTTTTGCCATTTCCTTCACAATTTAACAGGCGGTGGGAGTGCAGGGCTGTCAGCCCTCGAAAAAAGTGTGGCAGTGTTAACATTGCGGTAAAGATAACGAACTCGTGTTTGCTGTCCACTGCCACTTATTGTTTTTGTTTTTGTTGTTTTGTTGTCGCTGTTGTTGTTGTTGTTGTTGTTGTTGTTGACAACGGCTGTGAAAGTGCTGTTACGGCTGCTGCTGCGACCCTTGTCAAAGTGAGAGACGCGTCGCATTATTGAGCTAAATCAGTTGAACGGCCACACAAAAATAAACTGCACAAATGTTGGGCAAACATAGCTAAAAACAAGAAAAATCGACTTTCATCAGCAAGCCGTACTTTAAATACTCTATTTTAGAATGTGGCCAAGAAATGCTTGCATATGCAAGCGAGGCATATGATATACTTAGCTGTCCGTTTTGATACGGTTGCGAAGTAAGGCTCTTCATTGCGAGGCTTGGTCGAGTTATCTTGGAAGACAGATAAGTGTTCTATGCTAAGACTTGATATTTCTATCTATTCTATACATAGACTTTTTTATATAGTAGTTCAATCTTGATTCGAGTTTGCTAACAATTCGAAGAAACTAACAAATATCGAGTCTGGAGGATAACTTATAACTTATGTACGTATAAATGACATACATTTTTGGTAGCTCTATGATTAAGGGCTCCAATCTAGCCCAATCCGATATACATATATATACAAATGTTACCAATCGGCAATTACCGTCTGACAAGTTCTATGCTTGTCTATCGTATATACTTACATATATATTTGTTCGATATTAATTATCCAACGATATCATTTATACAAAGAGTTGATACGAATTCGAATTGAGAAGCTTTATCATTCAAAGCATAACAGCTTTATAGGGGTTCATCAAGTGTAGAGTATGCATACATATTACGCACATGCCATTTGGCGTTTGCCATTTGCCATCATTTGGTTCACATCCATGTCACACTCGGAGCTCAGCTAGAATATATAATGTTTGGGCATATTTCTGGCATTTCTCGTAGCTCATTAAATATAAATGGCACACAATCAGATCAATCAAACGGGCTAATAATGTTACCATACACGTCGCTCCTTGTTTATGTCAGCCGATGATAATTATTTATTGGTTGCCTTTTTAATTGATACCAGCTACTGACTGACTAGGGACTGACAGAGATCACAGTAGCAGTTGCGCGTTTTCCGCTTTCCTGCAGATTTCCCTTTCATCCCTATTTATGGCAAAAGTTCTGACCTATCTAAGTTCGTGACAACATATATTATTTATTCTAATATTGAAATGAATTGGTAAAAAAAAGCAGAAAAATTAAAATTTGATAGTTTCACAGCTTCAGCTTCAACCTTGCAGGTTCAATATTGCCACAAAACTCTCGATAACACTATCGAAGCAAACGATGATCTATTATTTGTATTAAATAACAATATCTAACGGTAATTAACAAAATGTTATGCTCGGAAATATTAAATCAAATAATAATTACATCTTAAAGTTGAATTCGCGAAATGCCTAGAGAACCCTAGATAGAGATTATTATTGGTGGTTTTGCAGCACTCGTCTCTAGTTAGTTTAAATCGTTTATCAAACATTTAGTATATAGATATGTTACAAATGTATTCAAAGATTAAACTATTGCTTAAGCCCATGCTGTGTAACTTAACAGTTTGACTAAAGCAGAAAAGATCAGTTACAACAAACCAGAAACTGGTATATATCCTGTACTTATGACAACGAATGCATGAACATAATTATAATTTGAGTCATATGTATTACAAACAAATGACGTCTGGTGCATACTTTTAGCAGCACTGTAACTGTCCCAAAGAAACTGATGCTAACAAACAAAGAAATATGCAACAGAAAATACAATTTTTGTTTTTGTTTTAATGCTCACAATTTGCACAAAGAAGCTTTTGAAAATGGCGCGCTGAAATGCAGCCACTTAGTTCATGAATATGCATATTGTGTGCTTACTGTGTACAACAAGAACATCACAACAACAACAACAACAATATCGCACACCCACAAACAGAAATGCGTATGTGTGTGTGTGCTATTAGTAGCTGTCACTCGTTACATGTGTGCACATTCAGAAATGTCCCCCATTTACTGTCCGTCGTCTCGCTGCCCATGTGGGCCCCCCTCGTCATATACTGGGCGTGTATTTTTGCCACTGCTTACTATTAAATTAGCATATGAAAGAGATGCAAACACATTCGCACACACTTCAGACACACACACACACACACACACACACAGAGTCGTACATACATATGCATGCGTGTGGATCTGGACATTTGGGCAAAACTTACAAAATGTGCGGATTTTATTTTTTTCCGCACTTACATATGCACATATCAAAGCATGTTGCCACGCCCACCGATGTAATGGTTGGCACATTTTTGAATCTCTTGCATTTGAACCAATTTCAAACATAATATAGGTCCATGGCACTAAAGCGCAGTCTACGATATTGTGTTCAACCACTTTGGAGGCTTGGTTGAACCAATCTTAAGCTAATCTATTTGTAAACTATTTCAATTGTCATCATTTCACATCACTCATATGTAGATAAAGATTGGCATCGTTTTTGTATGATTTTCAATCAACTATTTTAAACAGCTTTTGAACTAGTTTTAAGTTATGTATGTTCACTGTACCTAACTAAAAACCCAAGCTTTTAGTTTTCAGGGCTGCATAAATAAGAAACATTTGAGGTGGTTCGGTTCACGGTTCGAACCCACATTCATGAGCTTAGGTTTTGGTTCTGGTGCAAACCTGGATTTATTGTATATCTTTAATGAAAATCTTTACGTACAAAAAATGGTTTGAAACTTTTTAATTACGCACACGAAAGTGAAGTTCATCTGCATGAACTCAAGCTCAAATGCGTTGCAAATTAAATAAGCACATCTTGAATATCGAAATTCTAAAGGCATAAATCAATTATGGTCAAGTGAAAGTGCAAACAAAGATAAGTGTGAGTAACAAGTGCAGAAGCCAAGTGCAAACAGAGATAAGTGTGATTAATTAGAAGTTAGTGAAACAAATCTTATAATTATGTAAGTACAAAGTTTTGGGCTGAAATTGCAGCTGTGGCCGGTGGCTGGTGGCTGGTGGCTGGTGGCGCCTTAAGAGATGCAGTGGCAGCTTTCGCGCCAGCATTGGCCAATCCAGTGCTCGAGCTTCTTGCAGTACTGATGACACTTGGGATAGTGTGGATGATAGCGTGACTGCTCCTGGCACAGGGCTCGATCCATGGCAATTGCCCGCGACTTGATGGAAACAATGCCCAGCGGCTTCATTGTGGTTGTGGCATCCGACACAAACTTTTCCGGCAGCTCGGATTCATCCGACACATCGTTGTCAAAGTTATCTGCATCCAATTCCGTACTCGGCACCGGCTCCGGTGCTGCACTGGCTTCGCGTCGCTGCTGCAAACGCCACGCCTGGCCACCGCTTGGCCAGACGCAGAGGGAAAGGCCCAGGCACAGCATCAGGATTGGCAATAGTTTCATTTTGGCAGAGCACCAATGTATTTGCACGTCTTTGATGTTGGGTATGTGGAACGCGACTGCCTCGCGGCATAAGCTAAGCTAAAATTTGCATCATTATCAGCGTCTCAATGCGTAGTTTCACATTTCTAATGTTGCGGCTTATCAGCCGCTTCAAGGTTAGAGGTCAGCGCTAATCATGAATGCTCGACTTTAGCTGAGAGTTTGCTTCAATTTACATAGTTCTTAAAAGCGGAGCATATGTAAATCGTCATTATGATTGAATGCAAGATAATTATAGCTGAAGTGTGTGTGTGTGTGTGTATGTGTGTATGTGTGCTTGTGGGTTGTATATGAGTATATAGGTCACTCCACGCATGACGTCACAGCTGACAATGCAAGGCTAGATGCTGCTGGGCTTGCCTGGCCTGGATATAAATGTAGCCCGCTGTGTAAGTCCTTTTTGGGCGTCATATTTCATAGCCTTATCGCTGCTGAGCTGCTGCTTTTTTCCACTCTATCTGTCCTCCATGGTCACTTTATTAAAAAAAAAAAACACACACACACGCACATTTTAAAGCTTGTCGAGTTGTACGACAGTCTAATTTGTATACCCTTTAGGTGTAGTGTAATATCATTATAATTATTTTATTTTTATTTTATGGAAACAACGATTTGTTTCGGGTTTTGGGCAAAATGAACGGCGCCTGCGTACAGTATATTCCAAGCTTCTTTAGCCTAAGGCTTACGCAGATTAAATTCTAGCTACGGGCTCAGCTTCTTTTATATACAAAATTTATATGAAGATGAAAGAAAATTCAACATTTAAATAAAATAATTTGAACCGGATAATGATGGGAATATTGAAAATTATATATATATTTATAATTGTATATCTATGGTATGGTATGGTATGGCTTTAGTTTTAATTTAGTTATAATTTTATAAGAACCAACCAAATTGGGTCATGAGAATCATATAAATAATATATTATGGATGCTGTCTAGCCGCCATAAAAGAAACATTGCCAAATTAGTCTGCAAGGGTATTAAATCTTTGGCGTTATGAGAAGTTTTTTATATATACGCAAGTTAGACACACACATACATACATACATACTTATATGTATATATTTGTATATGTTTTTGCGTAAACGCATCAATTATGTTTACACATAAGCAAAACCAACAACAACAACAACAACAACAACAACAAGAGCAGCAGCAACTAGAAGAAGAAAGCCCATCAAAAATTGTTGAGCTGGTAATTTATGCGGAAATTTGTATTTTTATGCGCGCGAATGCTCAGAGGCCTGCCTGTACAGTAAGTAAAATTGATGGGCGACGGACAGGCAGTTAAAGAAGCATCAAATTGTACAGCCAAAGGCTGCCAAAATCATTGTGGGCTAATTTAAGGCATACACACACACACAGGAAAGAGAGAGACAGAGAAAGATAGAGTGAGAGAGAGAGAGGGAGAGCCAGACACATACAGAGAAAACGCATAAAAGTCCATTTGCTTTAAAATGCAAAAACAATAACAATAATCATAATAATAATAATAATATACAATAACAATAACAGCAACGGAACAGCACTCAAATGTATGTACGACTTTGTACATTACGTCCACAAAGAGCAGCTGCCAAAATAACTTTTAGAATGTTTGCCAATTGCCTCGCTACTCCACCCCCCCCCCCCCCCCACCACCTTAAATAACTGCTTTTTGGAAGTTACATTCGCCCTTTTCGCCATCAGGACAGGCAGCGCTGCCTTCTTGGGGAAGTCAATGTATTATGCAACATAAAGTGGCGGCGATTTTCTTGCCTCATCATCAATCGAGCACCTCCATTAGTGGCCGATTTGAAACTGCGCTTCCCATTATTTATGGTCCGCCTAGGGCAGTTACGATTCTTCACATTTCACGTCATAAAAATCCAGTTGTAAACAACATTTTTATTTGATGAAACACCCCCCACACCCCCTCCATATTGCATATTAATGTGGCAAATATCACAGTCGCAGAATTACATGCGTACGAAGCGTGTGCATATGGAAAAGTATGTAGAAGAGTTTGTTTTGCTTGAAGGTATGTTATGTGCTGTGGCATATTGGTATTATATATTATTACAAGCTGGTACAAACCGCCTTTGCTCTATACAATATATTATGGCTAACAGTTTTATATACATTTGCCAAAGCAAAATTTGTGGAAACGAGTCGGAAGAAACATACAAAAAGCTGTAAGGCCAATGCTCCCAGCAATATTTTGCAGCTATATTCAAAAAAATTGTTGTATATTTCTATAATTAATAAGAAATATGTCGATAAAATACCTAAAAATAAAAATATTTTTTTTAACTCAAGAAAATATTAAGTTATTTTTCAGAAATATCATTCTCTTAATATGGAAAATGTGGCTATAAGATAAGGCGATAAACCATTTAGTTAACAATCAAAAAAACTCTTCCACTAGTCTTCCACCTATTTTCCGCACAATATGCTTAAAATAAACCAAGCGATCGTAGAACTAATGCTGTAAGCTTAACATTGTTTAGTCATCTTATATTTATATATATATTTTCTATAAAATATTCCCTTAACTGCACTTTACAATGAATATGGGGATGGACTCAAAGGGATGCCAAATCAGCCGTACTTATAATATTACATACATATACTATACAGACTTAGATTTCGTTTTATTCTTTGAAGGAACTGCAGAGCTTTTCTTTAATATGACTTAAGTCTTGTGTTCAAGATTAAATTGATCAATTGCTATAGATTTTGTATTTTGTCCACTTTCAATTGCTTGGCAAAAGCGCAAGCCATTCAGAAGAGTGCTTGGGGCGTCAAAAACAAAATGATTTGGTAAACCACTAAATCGCACCGGGCTAGAGACAAAGTGTAGTCTATATCTTTAAATTTGAGAAAAAAAGACGCTGTTACAAGAGACAGTCAGCTAAGCGATTTAATTCCGTTAACGTTAATGAAGCGGAATAATCGTTCAAAATAAACAAAGCGCAACAACAAACAAATAAGAATGTTGCAGTCGGGTGCTACCGACTGCACAATGCCCTAGACTCGAACTTAGAAGAGGTCTTCAATTTGGTGGCTTTATGTGGCAAGACGGGCGGGCTCGCTTTCAATTTGTGAACTGAGTATGGGCACATAGTGTGCATTGCCAAATGGTAGATACACTGTAAACGATTTTTGTGTGATCTTGAAATTGAATATGAATACGATATTAATATGGATAAGAAAGCAATCTAATGTGTGCAGCTTATGATAAACTCAAATGCCATTTGTCTGTAAGCCTCAGATAATCAGGCTGTTTAATACGTGTGTACACATGGAATATGGAATATATAGTGTATGTTTCATGTGTTTACTTTTTGAGATTGATAATAACTTCAAGTTAACATTGTCATAAGCTGTTGTGAATACAGAATGAAGCATACTTCAAGGTAGATGTCAAAATACCCAAGAAAATAAAATATCATATAGAGTATTTAAAGCCTTAAATTGAAAAAATAAGTTAAAATACCCTAGAAGTAAATTACTTTATAGATTGTGCTTTCAACATAAGCCTCAAAGTAAAAGTTAAAATACCCTAGAAGGGTATACAAACAGCTGGAGTAAGCTTCAAGGAAATGTGAAATATTCATTCGGCTCGTTGATGACCTCGACTGATGGCCAGGAAAAGATATTGTCAGTGGAACAACTTTAATGTTATTTTGTTTGTTTCTTGTTTCATTTTTGCTTTAATTAAAAAAGTTTCCTTTTGGAGTTCGTGAACTCTTAGTTTTCCGTGGAGACTCGCCTCCAATGTATATTTGTTTTTATAATACACAATGATACAGATGTGCATATATAATAACAAGCGCTACATATATTGATTTGCTGCCTTGGCTGTTGTCGGGTAACGAAAATATTTTGAAACATTTTCATAACTTAAATATTATGCTCATGTGCACAAAGGCAACACAGTGTCCTTTCCCTCCCCCTGATTGTCCCGATGTCGGGCTCTTTTGGTTCGTTCGGCTTCCCTTCAGATAAAAGAAATATGTTAATCAAAAGCAAAAGCAATACCCAGACAGTCTCTGGCAGTTCTTCGTCCTCGGTCTCGGCGTCTTGCTACTTGGAAACTCTTCTCTGTTGTTGATAATGTTGTAATAGGATAAGAGCATCATTGGTAACCCTAGCCAGGGTATTATAGTGTCACTATCTATGTTAATTATAACAGTACGATAAGTAAATATCGATAAAGAAAAGCGGCTGCAGAGAAGAAGTGGAAGGCAGTCTCTCTACAGTACTAGCAGTAAGAAGACGTGTGGTTAAAAATAAAAAGGCAACCCGAACATAAGTTAAATCAACGAAGAAAATCATACTATTACAATATCAGAAGTGGGATTGACTCAGAAAAAAAAAAAAAAAAAAACACAACAAAATGGAAAATATAAATATAAATGACGTGTCAATAGCGACATTGAAAAGTTGGTTGGCATTACTAAATTTGCCAACAGAGGGTACCAAAACTGAGCTGATGGCGAGATTAAATAAGGTACCAGTGGATATCCGAGACGATGCTGCAAAGGAACTTGAAGTTCAACGTAACAAGGAACAGACAATTGAGGCTCAAAATGAGTTGCAAAACATAATGCAACAACAGCGTGACGAAATAGCAAATGGCGCCGAGATGCTGAAATTGATGCGTCTCGAAATTGAAGCGTCTCGAAAATTCCTAGAAGAATTTCAAGTAACGGTGAACCGCAACTCGCACATCGGCGGGAGCGACGGGGGAGAGCAAGAAAGTGAAGTCGGCGATTTATTGCAGCTAGAGGATGGTCACACTGAAGAAAGACCACGGTCGACGGATGGCAACGCTGGTGCAGCTGATTACACTGGAACGGATGGCAACGCTGGTGCAGCTGATCACGCTGGTGCAGCGGGCAACGCTGGGGCAGCTGGAAGGATCGACGAAAGTGGCAACGCTGTCGGAGGCAACTTAAATAATTGCATCCAAACTGGAGCGATGATGTTAGCCAAGGAAATTTTATTAGAATTTACTGGAGAAAGTGAGGTGCGTAAATGGGTAATGCAATTCTTCAATGTGGCCAAGATCTACAGACTAAATGATATGCAACAGCACTTGCTTTGTATAAGCAAATTGAAAGGCGGTGCTTTGAAGTGGTTGCATGCAGACCCTATGCGCATCATTGCTCCGATTGACGAGATGCTAAATCAATTGGTTTTGGCCTTCGGGGGAGGATTTTCGAAGTCGGAACTACGACAGAAGTTCGAGGATCGGGTTTGGAAACCAGATGAGGTGTTCGCCACATATTTTAGCGAAAAAAGCATATTGGCACAGGACATCAACATTGATGTAGAGGAGTTAATGGAGGGTATTATTCGAGGCATACCTTGCGAAAACTTGCGCACTCAAGCTAGTATGCATTGCTTTACCAATCCGGCTCAAATTTTACGTGCGTTTGCAGCTATAAAGTTGCCAATTAAACGGGTACGAAACCATGTAGTGAAACAAACTGCACAGGAAGCACAGGCGGACAAACAACAACGTTGCTACAATTGCAATGTTAAGGGCCATTGGGCCAAAGATTGTTTAAAGCCCAAACGGGAGGCAGGATCTTGCTATGCGTGCGGCTCAAAGGATCATTTAATAGCAGGATGTCCAAATAAAAAGTATGATATGGAAAACAAATATGTAAGATACTTAAGAATTCATTTTAGTAACTCATTTAACAAATCAATAATTGCAGAATGCCTTATAGACTCTGGCAGCCCTATTTCATTTTTAAAGGAAAAGTTTGTGCCATTAAAAGTAAAGCGTATGCCAGATGCAAATTCGTATGTAGGTTTAAATGAAAGTAAATTGAAAAATTTTGGAAAAATTTTATGTTTTATGAAGAAAAAGTTAATAAATGTTTATTTTAATGTTATAATTGTGGCAAATGAGTCTATGAGGTATGACGCTGTGCTTGGTAGAGATTTTATGGATTCTTTTGGTTTAAATATTGATTTAAGAACATTAAAAATTGTGAACGGGCATAAAGTTGATCACCAGAATAATGGTAAAAATGATATCATAGCTACAAGCTACAAAGAAAAACAAAAAAAAGTGGACGATGAAGATATCAAACACGAGCAAAATGAAACTATATTGTTAAATGATAAAATCGTTAATAAGGAAATAGTCAGTAATGAAACTGGTAGTGATGAATTAGTTAGTGAGAAAATTGTTAGTCCGGAAACGCTTGGTGATAAAGTTGGTAGTGATGAGATAGTTAGAAATAAAATAATTAGTGGTGAAATAGTTAGAAATGAAGTGATTGGGATCGAAACTGTTAGTGATGAGATAGTTAGTTATGGAGAGCTTAAGCTCGAACCTGATAGTGAAGAAGTTGTTAGTGATGAAATTATCTATAATCAAACCGGGATTGAAAAAGTGATTATAGAAGATATAGGAAACAGTGCAGTTAAAATTAATAATCATGTTAATGAAGCGCCAGTGAATAGCGAAATCATGGGAGTGTTAGAAGAGAATTTTGAGAAGGATATCTTAACAATAAGTTGGGAAGATTCTAACAAAAGAGAAAATATATATATTTTAAGTGAAGATATTGATTACAGCACAAAGTGTGAATTTGAAAATTTATTTGAAAATACTTATGTAAAAGCGAAAAGGCCAAATCAGCCAAAATTAAGACATGAGTTAAGCATAAGATTAGAAAACGACAAAGTATTTAATTGTACACCTAGGCGGTTATCTTATATGGAAAAAGAAAAGTTGCAAGAATTATTAGACGACTATTTAAAAGATGGAATCATTAGGCCAAGTTGTTCAGAGTATGCATCACCTATAGTACTAGTGAAGAAAAAAACTGGAGACATGAGGTTATGTATTGATTTTAGAAGACTGAACAAAATTATATGTAGAGACAACTACCCGCTACCATTGATCGACGATTTATTAGACAGACTATGCGGAAAAACAGTATTTTCAAAGTTGGATCTAAAAAACGGGTATTTTCATGTTTTTGTTAATGAGCAATCTATTAAATACACTTCATTTGTTACCCCTTTAGGACAATATGAATTTCTTAGGATGCCCATGGGTTTAAAAACTGCGCCACATGTATTTCAAAGATTTGTTAATAACATATTTTGTGATATGATAAAAGATAATAAGGTAATTGTTTACATGGATGATATTATGATAGCAAGTACAAACATAAAGGAACACATGGAGACCTTAAAGGAAGTGTTTATAAGACTGGTGCAAAACAAATTAGAGTTGAAATTAGATAAGTGTGAATTTTTTAAAAGCAGCGTTAAATATTTAGGATTTGTGGTGGATAGTAAAGGCGTTAGGGCTGATGAAAAAGGGTTAGAAGCGGTTAAATCCTTTCCAATACCAAACAAAATTCAGGGAGTACAAAGTTTCCTAGGGTTATGCTCCTACTTCAGGAGGTTCATTTTAAACTTTTCTATATTAGCTAAACCCTTATATGATTTATTGAAAAAAGATAAGAAATTCAAGTTTGGAGAAGAGGAGTTTAAGTGTTTTAATATGTTAAAAGATAAATTGTTAGAGGCGCCAGTACTATCAATATATAATTACAAAGAAGAAATAGAACTACATTGTGATGCCAGCGCAGTGGGATTTGGGGCTGTTTTATTTCAAAAAAAAGAAGATAGGAAATTACACCCGATTTTTTATTTTTCTAAAAGAACAACCGAAGTAGAGTCTAAATATCATAGTTTTGAGTTAGAAACGCTAGCCATCATTTACGCATTACGCAGATTTCGTATATATCTGCAGGGAAAACGATTTAAAATAATGACAGATTGCAACTCTTTAACTTTAACGCTTAACAAAATAGATTTAAATCCGAGAATTGCTAGATGGGCGTTAGAACTACAAAATTACGATTTTGAGTTAGTGCATAGATCGGGCAAGCAAATGCAACATGTGGATGCGTTAAGCAGATGTTATGAGGACATTTTAGTTATTGAATCCAATAGTTTTGAGGACAATTTAGTTATTTGCCAAAGCAAAGATGACAAACTGGTAGATATTAGAAAGATGTTAGAAAAAGAAGAGCACAAGCTATTCGAAATGAGAAATGGGGTCATTTACAGAAAAACAAATGATGGCAGATTAGTTTTTTATGTACCAAAGGATATGGAAGAACATGTACTTTACAAATATCATGATGAGTTGGGACATGCTGGGAGAGATAAGATGATCGATGCCATTGGAAAGAGTTACTGGTTCCCATATATTAAGGAAAAAGCAATAAAGCATATAGGGAATTGTTTAAAATGCATTGCCTTCGCCCCCAAGACGGGTAAGAGTGAAGGACTATTACATAGCATACCGAAAGGAAACAAACCGTGGGAGATGATCCATATAGACCATTATGGACCAATTAATGCAGGAAGGGCTAATAAATATATATTGGCGGTGGTTGACGGATTTTCAAAATTTGTTAGACTATATACAGCAAAGACAACAAGTACGAAAGAAGCGATTAAGGCATTAAAAGATTATTTCAGAGCGTATAGTAGACCTAAGTTCATTGTATCGGACAGAGGGAGTTGTTTTACTGCAAAAGAGTTTGATGAATTTTTAAAAAATGAGGGAGTAACGCATATTAAAATAGCAACGGGTTGTCCGCAAGCAAATGGTCAGGTGGAAAGGTTGAATAGAGACTTGGGTCCGATGATGGCAAAAATGGCGGAGCCAGAAAATGGTTTACATTGGGATGTTATTATAGAAAATGTTGAATATGCAATAAACAACACACAACACAAAAGCATAAAGAAATTTCCAAGCGAAATGTTATTCGGATTACAACAGAAAGGAAAAGTTGTTGATGAATTAAAAGAAAAATTAGAAGAGTTTACACAGGTGAACACGTGTGATAAAAGAAATTTAGAAAATATAAGAAAGAGTGGAGAAATATATCAAAAAGAAGCTCAAATCAGAAATGAAGAGCGGATTAATAAAAAGAAGAAAGTATCAGTAGAATATAAAATAGGTGACTATGTCATGGTAAAAAATTTTGATAGCACACCAGGAGTTTCAAAAAAGTTAATACCAAGATATAAAGGGCCTTATAGTATAGAAAAGATTTTAAAAAATGATAGATACTTGTTAAAGGATGTAGAAGGCTTTCAATTATCTCGCAACCCGTACGTTGGTATCTGGAATAGCCAAAACTTTAAGCATTGGATGCGAAAATAGGCAATAAGCATTAGTTATAAAGATAGATACACATATAAAAGACAGAGATCGGGAGCTCTCTTTGTCAGGATGGCCGAGTTGTAATAGGATAAGAGCATCATTGGTAACCCTAGCCAGGGTATTATAGTGTCACTATCTATGTTAATTATAACAGTACGATAAGTAAATATCGATAAAGAAAAGCGGCTGCAGAGAAGAAGTGGAAGGCAGTCTCTCTACAGTACTAGCAGTAAGAAGACGTGTGG
Source organism: Drosophila virilis (assembly GCF_030788295.1). Classification (NCBI taxonomy): domain Eukaryota; kingdom Metazoa; phylum Arthropoda; class Insecta; order Diptera; family Drosophilidae; genus Drosophila; species Drosophila virilis. Next base: position 20,364,169 of record NC_091543.1, on the reverse strand, counting down.
TTAAAAATAAAAAGGCAACCCGAACATAAGTTAAATCAACGAAGAAAATCATACTATTACAATGTTTTCACTTTGAATTTGAATTCGGGGATTCGCGCAATGGCAAGCCAAAGAAAATAATTTCATTATATACGTATGTTGATTTAATTAAATTTTTAAAATACAAATGTGTTTACGAACATGTACGTACTTATACGCAAATACATCTTCGCTGGTTGGTAACTTCCAAGAAAATGCAAAAAGAGGGAAAGAACACAAGGAAGATAAATAAATAAATCTAGAAAAGCATGGGAATTATATTAACATATGACTGAAGGCGAATCTCAACGTTCCGCAGCTATCATAACACACAAATAGAAGAAATAACTACAATGACAATGTCGTAAGTATTCGAACTAAAACTACCCTGTAATCAAGTGTTAAATTTTTATCTTTTTTTAAGTTGTTAAGAACATTTTCAGGCACATGTGGATGATATCTGTTCACATATAGTTAATATTTTTTTTGTTTATAGTGTATCTTGTGCTGGCAAACTTTAGTACAGCAAAAGTATAGATCGTTGGTCACACTGACACTAGAAAATTTCAAGCGATTCCAACGAGTCTTCCCTCCCCATTTACTCACTGCTTTGGGGCGGCAGAAAGCAATAATAAAAAGCAATAAAATGAACGCAAACCTTGTCAAGCTGATTATATTGCAAGTCAAATATAAAACTGATGACTATAAAGTAATAAAACTGGAAATGGCAAATCCCAGTCCATAAGAAGCCACCAGCCACTGCTTAAAAATGCAATTTGATGAGCCACTCACTCGAGATATGTAGGCGCCAAGTACAAATACAAGCTGACATACAAACGCACACTTACATCCAAGTACATTCAGCTACAAAGTATGCTGTAGAGCTGACTTTGTAGGTTGTAGTTAAGAGAATAATCAAAACATCTATCAAGTAGTTGTTAGCTAATGCATTCATTTCGTTGACAATTAATACAAATGTGAAAATCTAAAGCCAGAGCAGTATGTGACCAAATGGTCAGACGAGTCTGAACCAGCAGAAATCATTTAAGGCGTCAGGCTGGAGCTTACTGCATCTGGAGCGACTATGTTGGGGAGAATATGATTCCCCTCAAGTGGAAGTTCAAGGACATGCCGTGTGGAAGTGAATTCAATTCCAAAGCACGCAAAAACTGGACTGATAATCCCTATAATTTCTAGAGCCGCTAAAATGTTAAACCCTAACAATCAAAATCGTAAACATTTGGATATTTAATATTGTTTATATGAGTCTAATCCTTTTACCGTGCCTTACACTGCCCGCCTGTAGACTTCTACCGCCCAAAAGGCGCTGTTAGAAGGAACAAAAGTTGAATTTAATAGTTTTTATACATTTTCCACGCTGGTGAGCGCAGTTTTTCATAAACCCGTCTAGCTGCTAATTATTGTCAGGAAAAGAAATTGTAGGCGGCAGCTTGAACTTTCCAGAACTGGAAATAGGCGTTGAAAAAAAAAAACAATACAAAGGAATATGCGTAAAAAAGTTTTAATTGCCTGTTGCTACTACAGGGCCGGATTTCTCAGAATATCACAAAACGTTCTAAGATGAAGAAACTGCAGTACTTTTCAATTGTCGCATCCTTTTTTTTTACCAACTAACGAGAGTAATCCTTCTCGGCGACCGCTCGATGCGCAGGAAATGGCAAATGGAAACATGTGCATGTGTGTGTGCGTGTGTGTGTTGAAATGCTGATGGCTTGAAAAATGCACGACTTTGGCCATGCAATTAAAATGGACAACAACAGCGCACTCGGTGATGGCCATAACGTATCCGACGCGTTGACAGCCCATTGATGTGGGTCCATCTTCTTGACGTCGTCGTCGTCTTCGTTGTCGTTGCTGTCCTTTCCATTTGAGCTGTCGAGCTCGGTAAATGTCATCTGGCTGGCAACGCATTTGCCAGTCTTTCTCTCTCTCTTTCTCTCTTTCCCTCTCTGTCTCTGTCTCTCTTTGTGTTAGCAATTAAAAAGCTAAATACAAATGGATTCCAATACAAATTGTTAAATTAAAACAATGTCAGTCAGAATTGATGTCTCAAATTCCAAAAATGTTTATTTGAAAAGTTGGAAAGTTCAAGGCACCTTATTTTTTATACCCTCAACCCACTGATAGTGCATGAAAGGGGTGTAATGTTTTTGTGCGCATGTATGTAACAGACATAAGAATCCATCTCGCATATCCATGTATATACATATATGTTGACCTATTCTTAATTGTTGAGTCCATGTAGCCATGTCTGTTCGTGATTTATTCTAGTTGCCGATACCCTGTTTATTTCCAAAATAGCGATAAAAGTCTATTTTGAGACTTGCATTGTAAGCATAACTCAAAAACTATAAGAAGCATTATTGAATTTGGTTTGTTGGCTGTCGTATCGTATATAGAGATTATTTTCAGATAACTTCCAACAGAAGATACCTTCGAGAAATCACAAAACGCGCAAGTTGAATATTTTAATACTTATTTTTTCACTAAAAATTCACTGTAAGAAATGCAAAATTTTCAAAAAGAATATATATAATTTGTAGTAGAAGATAAGCTCAAAGGCAGGTTTGCTTACGTTTAAGCTCAGCCGGAAAATTTGAAATTGAATGCAAATCGGGAATTGAATAAGCTGGGGGCCAATTATCACAACATTAAATTGAGTTGAACACACAACGCCCATATACACTTACACGCGCGCACACACACACACACACACACAAGCTGAGTGGGCAATGCAGGCAGCCAGCATAATATTTTGTTATCCTTGTGCTTGTCGGGGCATAGGGCAGAGGGCACAAAAGACAATCACGAACAAAACAATTTGATAATTAATCGTTTTAACCTCTTGTCTCAGCTAGTTATGTGTATGGGGCAGCGTAATCACGTCATATCAATTATATCGGATAGTTGTGTGTGTGCGACCGGAACCGGAAACGGCAAAAATGATTGTTCCAAATGCCGCTTCTGTTGTTGTTGTTATTATTGTTCTTCTTGATGATGACATTGGCTGGCAAAAACCATTTGCAGATAATATACGCCTTGCTGCTAGGATGTGAACCTTTCCGACATCACGGCGGACTAACCGCGATGTCTGTTAAACAGGCGTAAATATAATAAATAAGCCTCCCACATTGTGTCCCATATCTGTCTCATTAATAATGAGATAACTGACTGCTCGCCCACAAAAAACTTTGCTACTATTATTATGTTGCAAGCATTCGGCGTATTCTTGGCAAATTTCAAAAGAAATCATCGACTTTTCGTTGATTCGATTTTAATAACTTTTTGCTCTGGTATAATTAATTGCATCTGATTTAATTAACATAAGGCTTTTTTGCTCAAATAACAACAATAAGTTCTCATATGTTTCTCTGTAACAGGCTTTTTTTTAACTTCCTTGCTTACAACATCCCTGATTCTAGATTTTGGTTTAAGCCGTAAAATATTTAAGTTTTTTTTCTAAATGAAACATTTCAGTTTATGTTTTATATTTGCGCGTTCTGCGTTCTAAGGAAAATATATCCAGTCTTAAATATTTTTACATAGAAGCTGCCCGAGATTAAAATTAACTTTATTTATATTTAAATTCTGGTTTGGTTGAAGGTTCGATTCATATTATTGACGATACATATTTGAGAGTCTTATTCATGAAAATACTCACAGCAAACATCTATAATCTATTGCAACTAATTGAACAACAAAATTTCAAAAAACCAGGTTGAAATCAATTGGTGTTACCGATCGACTTTGAGGTTTTACCATCTTGAAACAGTTGTCAACAAAATGAGTTACACTCGAATTTTCATACATACATACATTACGATTATGACGACTTTGTGGTTTGTCATTGTGGTTGGAAAAAGTCTATGGTCTGTGGACTGACTGACTGTGGTGTTTGGCATCAGCATCTGGGACTGCCAGAAAGACTTGTGATTTGGGCCAACATTGTCAAACAATAACATGACTTTACAATTAATTTGGCCTTACAATATGATAACAGTTCAAGACCGACAATCAAATGGGGCATCAGTCCGAGCAGCTGCTGCAAACGGAGACAGGAGACAGGCGACAGGCGACATGTGGCAGGCGAAACGAGCCCAAGACGCGTATCCGGCTTGTAAGCCCAAGCCGCATGCTCATGTAAATGTGAATGTATATGTGAATGTAAATGTAAATGATATTTTTAAGAGCCAGCGCCAGACCTAGGTCTGTGTCTTTGTCTTTGTCTTTGTCTGTGGCAGTGTCTGCGTCTGGGCCTGGCCCATACGGTTGGTCGAATCTGAAAATTTACAGCTGCCGAGCCAAGCGGGCAATGGCATTGACTTCCTGACGCTAACTGGGTGGCAATGGAGTTGCCAGAGTTGCTGTCAACTCAGAGAGCCACATCAGACGATGGGGATATTAACGGGACTGGCACTCAAGAGCCGTTGTCCTTGCTGTTAGATCAACAGCTTACACACGCACACACAGACGCGCTGTAATCTAATCAAATGACAATATACTTGTACGCTTTCTGCTATCGTTGGGCATTAGCCCAGCCCAACTGCCGCTGACAAGGCTCACACATGCTGCATTAGAATGTTGTGTCTCTTTCGTATTTGCTATTGCCATCTCTGTTTATTGTTTGCTGCTGTCACGCAGTGTCTAAGCTCCAATTTAAATGTCATTTATTTTAAATGTAATAACTATTTCAGCATGCACTTAGTCAGTCAGTCAGTCAGTCATTTGGTCGGGCTGTCGCTTCTCGTGTGCCTGATTGCAAAAATGATTGCATGTAATCTCTCATACGACACATTGGCCATCATCATAATGCAGCCCGCCGAGTGTTTTTGTGTTTGCATTACAGATTTGTTACGCCCGGCCTGTTGTTATGGATTTCAAAATACAATCAATCATTGCTCAGTGTGTTGTCCTCTGTCTATTTCTCTGTGCTGAAATAATCCTCGATTTAGCCTCATTTGCCTCACATTCTCTTTTAAATGCACAGTGTAATCCCTACACTAAGTGTTAACTTGTGCTTGTTTTCTTCACTTTAAATGATAAAAAACTAATCATCACATTCCGCTTGGCTTTCAATTTTAGTTGACAAAATAATGTTCCACTTTTGCGACATTTCTACCGTACGATACATGGTTATGGTCTTATTTGTCTTTGCGACATATTCTTTACCCAATACTGAAATTTTGTTTATGGTGAATATAAATGTTTTTACTTTTTTTTTTTAACAAATGACATAGCAATTTGCAGAGTAGTGAAGCTTGTAAATGTAAAAAGTCTTCCATACAAGAGCCAAGCTGTAATGTATAGTTATCCGATCCGGCCAGTTACGACATATGTACTGCCTGCAATAGAAATACGAACCTACCCAAAGTTTCAAGACGATAACTTTCAGATTGAGAAACAGCCATGTTAGATTTATAATTTTTGATTTTTTGTTTAATTTAATTGATAAAATTCATAACGCAGAGCAAAAAGTGTTTCCAGTTCAGTTCGCCAAGCACTTTCCTGTAGAGTAAGCGGTTCAAAAATACATCATATGTATATCTTACTCCGATAGTTTTTGTGACAACGCTGTTTGTATGGGATGACCAGTCTATATGTTGTTTGGTTGGTGACATTACATACATATATACAATCACATACATGTACGTTTCTTTGAACGTATCTAGTCAAAGATTCATAGAATTTAAGCGAACAACTGCCAGCTCTGAGCGAAGCTCTCTTGAAATCCGGGTCAGTCCGGTTCGATCCCTTCGATCAGTAGAATCGCACAGTAAGTTTCTCCATTCATTATTTTATTTGTAAGTATTATGAGACAATATTAAATGATAAAATAATAAAATAATCAGGCCTCACAATTACTCTTAAATTTGGTTGCAACTTGTAACGTGAATAACATTTCAGGAAAATGGCAATTCAACTTTTTTCCACTGCAACTGATCTGCCCTGGCAGTTGACCGATCTTAAGATGGTGCACGTGTGCGCCTTTGATGGCAAAGAGTTTTATACTCCAAAAACGCTTGGATATTATCGTCAACCGAATGACGATGATTTTCCCATGGATTTAAACAAGGGCTTTGACAAATTTATCCAATATTCGCTCAGCTTTTATTCGGAACTTCGTTGCCTGAATTACATCATGCAGCTGCCGGAGCCGAAGCGCCAATTGGGGCAACTAGATTTTTGCACCAATCGCGGATCGCTGCTTAGAATAATGAGCTCCAAGCAATTGAAACTGGTGGCGATCAAATTTAGGGGCTGCATTTACCTAAACGCTGAAGCGGTACCGGATAATGACATCAAAAAACAGTACACATATTTATTCAAGTTGCGTCAATACCTGATTGTCGGTAAGTTGGATGCATACTTCTCGATTTTTACATTAAATATAAAAATGGTCAAAATGGAATACATATATCCAAGTTCTTGAGTTGTGTCGCGTTGTGAACCCTTCCATCCGTCTTTCTGTGTTTATGCTAGCAAAATCATGTCTTCGACTCTGTAACATGTTAATGTTTATTCATGTTTATCACATGACTTCTTCTTCGTACTATAATACTTATATGCTATATTTCTACGCCTAAATGAGTATTTGATTTGACATTGATATCTGTTATTGAAAATGGTTAAAAATGCGTTATTCTCTTTTATGCCAATGTATATAACAGGTAGAAGGAAGAATCTTCGTTCCCATTAAGTATATATGTATATTCTTGATTAGCATCAATAGTCAAGTCGATCTAGTCATGTCCGTCTGCCTAGAGCAAGAGACTTGAACTTTGGTGTGTGGGTCCTCCTAGTTTCCGCTCAGTACGAGTTTCCGATTATCGATAAGTAATAAAAACAACAATTTACATTAAAATCCTGTTATTTGAGCAAATTTGCTAAACAATAAGAACAAGAGCCACCAAACGTGACATGTATCTTCTAGAATAGTATATGTATATATAATAAGTATCTTTCATTTTATAGCTATCATCAACTCCTTGCTACTACCTCATAGCTATGAATCAATTTAATAAACCAACTTGCGTTGCACACCAATTTGAGTCACAATTTTAATGCATTTGAGAATACACAAATGTTCTATAGCGAGCTCGAACCCTACCGAGTGGACATTTTTTTTTTAAATTTATTTTTATTACTACTAATGCAAACGACCGAGTGCGAGCTGCAATTAGTGTTGGAACTACACCCTCTTACTTGTTATTATTTAATTAATACCGAACATACAGATCAACTTGGCGATATGCCTAATACCGATAGACCAGTGGATCAGAACAAGCAAAGCTATGGAACTTTTACTGCAAAGTTGGGAAAGTTTAGGCTGTTGTACACATCGGAAATCCATGGACTCGAAAATACCGAGCCGCTGGGCAACTTGTAAGCATTGACATTGACACCCAGCTAATAACCAATATTTTATATGTATGAATATAAATGCATAAATATATTAGGAATGATCTGGAAGTGTTAAAGCACTGCCGTTTGACATCCATGCGAGTTTACCCAATGCATGTGGATTGGCGTCGAAATTATCGTATGAAACGATGGTTACTTTCCGCCCATATGGTAGGTATAGACCAGATAAAATTAGCTGCCTGCAATTACAAGGGCTTGGTTACCGAGCCCATTGTTACCGAGAATTTGGCCAACCTTATTAAGGTGAGCGTATGGCCCATTTATGTTGCTTCCTAATCTCTGAAGTTGTGTCCCGTTTAGGAGCAGTCCTGGTGCCTATCTGAATGTATGCAGACGCTTCACCTATTCCTCAGCGAGATTAGCCAGGTTACGGCAAACACGGACTGTCCATATACCAATTTTATTTTCAACGTACAAGACAATAATGTCCACTATGAATGTGAGGTTGGAAAAAACAGCTTTCTTAGCAAGGAATATATTGATTTTGTTTTGCGATTATAAATATTATTTCTTATAACTGAACTTAATACGTTGTTTTTTGTCCCCTAAAAGCTCTTGGATTAATAAAACAATTTTATGTTCTCAATTCATTTTGGCCCAAACTAAAGGCTGGTTAAATCATAAGTCAGCCAACTGCCAAGTGCCACCTGCTGTTGAGCCCAAAAGGGCTGCAACAAATCAATGTCTCACAGACCTTTGCCAACTTCTTGGCAAGCTCAGCAAATAATGTAAGTGTAAGTAAATATAAATTGTTATAGCAATTTAGCAATGTGCGAAAAATGAAAGATGCGTCGACAATTTAGATATTGAGGCATTGGTTCATTGAAGCAGCTACAGAAACTCTCAAAATGTATTTGGATGCATTTAGACTTTAATATTCTAACACAATCTTAATCGAATTACTAAATTTTCCGTTCTCCAATTCGATATGTGGCAAAAACGGGCAATTACAAAACTGTCAACTCGTCAATAAGATTTCGATACAATAAGGTTCAGAAAGCAGGAGTAAAGCTAAACAAATGATAACTTTGAACTAAATAAAAAAAAACGTGAAACTTCGATAGTCATTAAACAAAACAGCCCCAATGCTCGACAAGGGGACACCCAGTGCCCATCTTCCTAGATGTATGCTATACCAGATTTCTAGCTTGAATAAGCCTAAGGTATACATCGATTTGTATCGATCTTGTAAGAGGCCCTTTGATGATTTAGAACACACGTGCGCTCTCAGAGAATTTCATTTTATAAGGATTATAAAGTTTAGTAACCCAAAAGTAAGTTGTTTTGTTATTTATTGCACTATTATATTTGTCTACAAGTTGAAATATGTATCTTATAATATGACTTATAGATACATGCTATATAATTAAGATGTCGCCGGTTGCTGCGCCTTGCATTTTCCACTGTTTCAAAGGCTTTGCTTGAGATTGGATAAACAATGTAATTGCAATGTCATATCAAGCATATGTAGAGAACTGCACCAGCCAAATTCGAGCACTGGCAACTTATTTATCTAAAGCTATCATGCGCATTAAGGATTATCTTAATTACTAATTAAAATTGTTCGATTCACTTCATGCGGCCAGTAAGCAGAAAATTCAGGCTACAACAGTTGAGAAATGATATAATGCTTACTTAAAGGCGAATGCATTGTTCTTGAATTTCCATAGCCCAGGCTGTCATCAATAGGATGACAAGCGAGAGACGTTAAAATTGAATATATGTATGTAGGTTCCTTCTGGGAAGCATGTTAATGTGCCTGCACTCGAATTGTGTATAGGCGAGTCAAACACGTATCCATACGAGCATGCATGTGTGCGTCGGAGCATGAGAATGGCTATTGAGTAGGGGCAGAGGAGCTGGCAGCATCTCGATTCTAGCTCTGGCCTGTGATTAAAATGATATTTTCAGACAATGTCAAACAGCGTGTGACTAATGGGTCTGGTCTATGGGTTGTCCGAAATGTCTGTTATTACTTGATAAATCTTGTCGGTCACACATTTAGAAGACCAACACTCTCTCACACACACACACGCGCGCACATTTATAATGGTCTGTTTGTGTGTGTACACAGGGCAATCGTGTGTTTGTTTTATGCAAATCCCCCACATTCGAGCCTAATGACAAATGGGTCAAAAATTTGAGGCTAATGACACAAATATGCTTGTGCTATATGCTATAAATTTTATGCATAAATAAACTCGTATAAGGTTAGAAGCATATACTCAAAAAAAAAAAAAAAAAATATATATATATATATATATATATATATATAAAAAGAAACCGGAAAAAGGAGAAGAGAAATGCAAAGAGCACGGGCTTGGCAAACAAGCAAACTATGATTGAAGACTTTCAGGCAACGACCTTTGCGGGCTGTTTCGGCTCCGCACATTAATCAATGGCCAAATAAACATAAGATTAACTTAAATGGCCATAAGGGCGCTTTAACATTATAATGGATTTGGTGAAAGGCGAGCGCAGGCGACTAACTCTAACAGCTTTCCAGTTGGGAGGGCCTTTGGTTGCAATGCCTGGGTATGATAATATGAAACATACATACAAAAATGCACATATTTCGTACTCAATTGTCTTTAAAATAGAAAACCTGAACCGCAAACTACGCAGAGAGAAAAAAATCAAGAATTTAAAGACCAAAACTACTTGCATCAGTCAAATTTTGGTCTTTAAATAATATCAATTTTATCTTTGAACCAAATTTTCTGATCATATTTCAAGTATACTTAAACTTGGTAGGAGATTAGTTTATACTTGAAGCATATACTCATGTACATATGTACATATATAAATACACATGGGCTACGTGCAATCAAAACAAGCCTTTATTAGGTAAGAAGACTTTATGTACATACATATGTATGGATGTATGTATGTAACTTTAAGGCTTTGCATTGTACATTTGTACATTGAAATACATATATAGCTGTTGATCAATGAAAAATATACATACCCGTATGTATGTATGTATATTTCAGTCAAATATGTCTGCTTTAATTACACATTACACATTTCATGGCGAAATTACTTTTACAAGAATAAGATAAACACGGACAAAGTAATACCTACATATACATACATAGATGTATGTACATTCATGTATGTGCTTATTCCTAGAAAAGCATGAAAATCGACGCCGGTCTACTTGTATAAGCATACGCACACCGTTGCATCCATACATAAACGCATACATATATATTTTTGGAAACGAATAGGCGTTGCGACGGCGTCGCCCTATCTGTGTATGTATGCGTATACAAATAAACATACACAATGTATGTGTGTGCAGATATTTAAAAAAAATGCATATACATACATTAATGCCTGCGTACTTATGTATGTAGTATCTATGTAAATAAATAAATGGCGATTCGCATTCGTTTCCGCGTACATATTTACATTTGTACTGGTAGAACTACAAAAACATTGAGAATTGAAAATTTGAAAACGTGCTGATTCTCAAACTTTTTTTTGGTCTCTTCATCCTTGCAGCTGCCGATAAAGACGCAGTATTCTAGATTCAAGAATTTTAAAACTTGAATCAGCATTTATTCTTATTGATCTTTAAGAGCTTAAATTTTGTACAAGTACTACTTGAAATACGTTTTTTTTGTACTTGATTCAAGGAATTTTTTACTTATTTTAAGACCTTTTAGAGCGTGTATGAAAAAAACTAAGAACAACACTTAATCCAAGAAGTTGTATCTCGATTCGGGCTCGAAACCTTACAATCTTGAAACTTGAGCGGACATTAATTAAATTTGTTTGGTTTTAATTTTGCGATACTTTTCGTAACGTACTAAGCGATACTCTTTCCTTGAGATAAAGCTCTGCTAAATAATAATAATTATAATAAAAGTAATAGCAATAATAATTAATTTCGACCTTTTAATTCAATTGAAATATTTCATTTCTGTTACATTTGCCATATACATACAGATCGAACTCCAATTCCTGCTGGACAAGTTAATAAAAAGCCAAATAAATACGAAATCTGTTAAACTGAAACTTCAACATAATCTCATGGCACGTACAGTATGTGATGTATTATTTACATTAGTTGTCCAATTCAAATACAATAACTGCAATACAATGAAGCAGATGTTGTTGGCCAAGGCTGGTACGTTGGTTAGTTCTTTGCTAGCTAGTCTTTATATTTGTATTTGTGTTTGTATTTGTGTTTGTATTTGTGTTTGTGTTTGTATTTTTGTTAGTTGTGGGTCGGACAGACGGACAATGCTGAAAGTTTACATGTGTGTATCCCATAAGAAAATCATGGCTGGCGACAATAAAAAAACACCCATACGTGCACACACTCATGCCTACACACACACACACACACACACACACATAGAGTTATGGAGCTAAACTAAGGCAAACGTAGCAAGGCACAACCCAAATACGAGTGCATATGTGGGTAAGGGAAGGGTGACAAAAAAAGCGCAGAGACCTAAACAAATATGCAGGAAGCGTGACAGCGGCAATGGATCCAAGAACATTGAGCTTGAAAGCTGGACCCAAAGCTGTTGCTGAAACCGCGGAACAGGAACTACCACTATTTGTCTTGATTACGTCCATCATTATCGAGCCTTTGCTCAGTTTCGAATAACACTCAACGCATTTCGAAAACAATTTTGATTTGGGCTGTCTTCGAATCGCTAAAATCTGATTTTCTTAATGCCAGGATATTCATTAATGCACAGATTGCTTATAGAAAAGTGTTTTCTTATTGAAAAATGAACGGTAAAAAAAAAAAACAAAATAGAAAGCCGACCGTGACGGGATTCGAACCCGCAACCTCCGGATTCGAAGTCCGACGCCCTATCCATTAGGCTACACAGCCTTGTTGAATCCGTGAGAACAAGTTGACATTTTGAATTTTATCGAAATCGAATCGATTAATACTGAAGTAAGCCAGCGTTACCTTTTATATTGAAAACCGGGTTAATTGGGTATATAAATTCATGTACTTTTAAGTTAGATATTAGGTTAACTAAATTCAAAAAATATTATCCAAGAAAATACTTCTTGCTCATGAGTATTGGCAGTTGCCATGCATTTTCATTTAGCTGAGCGCTTTTTGGCCACTCAGCATTTTCTGCTAGACATGGAATTGCCCAATATTGTCGAAATGCCTTGAGACTGCGACAGAGCGTCATAAAGAGGCCCTTCAGCTTTGTGTAGTACTTCTGATGCTCTCAATTGCTGAGGTGGCAAAACGACTTAAGTTGTTGGCATTATGAAAAACACTTGACAGCCCGTCCGTTGAGTTTGTTCCGAGTCCTAGTCCCATTCCCAGTCCAAGTCAGTGTCTGTGTCCGAGTCCTAAGTCAACAACTAGGGGGGCATTCTTCAACACCTTCCGTACGGACAGCAACATGGCACACCTTTTGCGGTAATAAGCTGCAATTTTATTATAACAATTTCCGTCAGGCCGTGTGGGTTAGGGCAGCAGCGTTGGGTCTGTGCGCGACCATTTCAGATAAATGCAAAATAAAAAAAATGCATAAACAAAGGAACTCATTAAAATTTTTTGGCAAGCCCGAAGAAAAATAAGTGTCATAAATACTGTCCACGAAATTCTGCTCTTTGGGGCTGCTACTTTCAATGAAATTCTTAGACAGACACAGCCACACTTGAGGCTCAATATTAATTTCCAGTAAATTGTGGTGCTCGGTTCGTATGCGTCCACGATTTTGTTGGTCTACTGTACGCTTCATCTTTGTCAACTGTCATTGGGACGGCATGTAGCACACATTACTCATACGCCGCAGGTGCCCAAATATTTGCTTGGATATCGCTAATGCGCAGCCGTACACTATCGTTGTTGTAACCGCAAACAGGCAGTGTATCCGAAAGATACTTTCGCAGCACATCAAATTAGCGTTCTAACAAACTGGCCCCGAATATTTGCCCAACACTTTTGGGACGCCGGGCGCACACACACACACACACACACACGCGCACACACAGCTAGTCTAGACCATACACTTACACGCACACACACACACACCCTCGTATGCGTCCGCCAGGTGGGTTTTAGTTGAGTTTCTCTTGCAATTTATTCGCCGGCAAAGCAAACGCAGCTCAGCCAAAAGGCAAACAAATACAAATCCTATTTGAATTGTAACCATTTTGCTGAGTGGGGTAAATAGCATATGGGGCTTAGTAGGTTCGTAAGTGTAGACAACAGCTTGGAATGAGACTTTGTTATTTTATTTATTTTGATTTTTTTTGCTTGATCAGCTAACTGCGTGCCTCAATACGCTGCATTGGCGCTGAGCAAATATTAATCTGCAGACATTGACGGCGATTGCCCCACTTGCTGAAACCTGAAATATCTGTGTGGTTGCACGTGTGGCAGGCTTGTGGCTTTGCATTCGCATTGCCCATGCAGCCAAATCAATTGCAGTTCACAGGCAAATTAAAATGAATTTTGAAATGAGAATCACGTGCCGCCGCTGCTGGCTTCGCGACCCTTTGCATCATCTCGTTGCACTCACTCCAGATTTGAGCTGCACTTGCGGCATCAGCAGCTTTTTGTTTGCATTCGATTCGCCTTGCCAAACATAGGATTCCGTGCATAAAGTGCATGACTCAATCCATACTCGAATTATTCAAGTATCTGCTCACGGTTATGTTCAGATAGAATAGAGGGCATCAGCGAGCATCCCAATTAACATCAACTATTTACTATATGGCAGTGATAAGATACTTTCATATGTTCCTTATAGGAACATATATTTGCCTCATCTAATTATATTTATAAATATATAAATATATGCGTATCTATTAGATACTTTGGGAACCTATATTTGTTTAATTTTCCAACTATTAGGACATGCGTATCTATAAGACACTTTAGATCATATCCCATATTTAAATTCATATTTATACCGATTTTGTTCCTTCGAAATCACATTATGCTTAGATACATAATTGAGTTGCAAGACGCAGGCTTAATTTAATCGAATGAGACAGGACATTGGATTAACTGCAACAATGTCCGACTAATAGATACAGCGTTCAGCATAAATATTAATAAACGTTTAAAGCGACAGCGAAGGGAGTAGCAATAAAAATGATAATACCGAAAAAAAAAACGAAAATTATGTCTCCTTTTTTGAGGAATATTTATCATCATCACGCCCTAGCAAAAGGGCAACAAACAAAAGCGCGGAAAACAACCTGACGAAATATGTAACAATAATAATAACATGAGGGCTCTAGTTGAAAATTCCAGACAGGAAGATGCCCTGTAAGCAACTCATGCATAGATGCAAAGTCAATAAATATAGATAAAAAAGGGGGCAGACATTAAAAAAAGATGGAATAGGTTTTACCAGAGTATATATATTTAAAAGAGAGTATTTAATCAATTGACCAGACACAGCTTATTGTCTGCTTGTTACATATACTTGCTCGGAACTAGTATGCCCTTTCTTGGTCACTTTTAATTGGTGCAGGGTGTAAAATTGAAAGCCGAATAAAAACAACAACAGTGCAAACAAATCAAATGACAGCTGATAAATTGTGCTGTTGCACACGGGAGCCAATTGACAATAATAATATAGAGCAAGTTGAGTTTTTGATTGAACTCGATTCAATTGAATTAAAGAAGTTTTTAAATAATAAACACTCCTCATAACGCCTTAGTTTGTAATTTTGTCAATATAAAGTACTCCCATCCTGTCGGTGATGTGATTAGAAACCATTTCTGCTCGAAGGCTTTCAGCTTGTATTTTTTTCTATTATAATCTATTTATTAGTTAGAGTCGTACTCAAATTGTGGAGCATTTACAAGTAAATTAAATTAATATTGATTACGTTTGAGGTATTCTCTGGGAATGCTTGCAACTGCAAATTCAAGCATTGCCTAATGAACTACTCATAAGCAATGTGGAACTACGATTTAATACATATACATATATATAGAGATTTAGCCTTGCGAGGCAATTTTAAAACTGTTTGTATTCAACTGAATATAATATCATTAATAGCTATTAAACTACCTAAAATAGGCTCCTACCAAATATCTTATTAAGGCCAAGATTATTTCGTGCAGACTTGTGGTTAAACCGACTCGAAGACCTTGCTGTATATAATGGGTGCAATTTAATGAAACTTGCGGGTAGGCAAAATAATACTGTAATACATTAGTAATATAATTTTTTATTATTTATATATTAGTATAAATCAAACATAATATATTAATAATAAGGTAAAGATAAAAGTTTTTTCCATATAAGTATAATTATTCTTTTTGTGCATTAATTTACCTTGCATAGTTTTTCAAAGAAAATGGCCTTTGAGTGCGGAATATATATAATCTTTCAGTTTAGTCGCCAATTACCAAATATGCTTAGATAAAGCCAATGGTTGGAGCCCAGGTTGTAAGTGCTTTGGTGCTAGGTATCTCTCAAAAGTATTATATTCTTGTATTTATTAGTTAATATATTTTTATAATTTCTTTTGGCTATTGTTTTGGCAATTGCATTGGCACTCCGGTTTCCTTGTGCTCTTATTATGAAATTGCAAAAATGCATTGTGACAATTGGAAGAATATATTTTAGATAGATCCAATGTGCTTTTTTATACTTTACTTTTTTTTGCTTTCTGCTTTTCGCCTAACTTCATGTAGCTTAAGTTCGCCAAATGGTTATTTAATTTGTTTGGATACACCTGGTTTCTTGTGGCTTTTAAAGATGTTTTCGTTGTCGAATCTTTAGTTGTTGTTTTAGGTGCATGTAACATACTTTGCGGCGCCGAAAGGTTGCCTACTTGCCTACTGCTAAACGTGTGGTTACACCTGGGTGCGTGTGTAGGCTGTGCCTTGGCGGTCGCTTAATACAAATGGTTGTCGATTTAATATTTAACGAAAAACCGCGAAAGCTGCCACCAAAAGTGGCAAACTAATTAAAATTGAGATTTTCAAGTGCGTCACCACTTTTTGTATATACTTCAAATGCACATAAGCAGCCTTAATATCTAGTTTGCGAGAAATCCAGCTAAAAGCGAAGCTCATTAGCTTTGAAAGGGATTATATTTGCATTCACAGTTTTCCGAGAAGCCAATTAAGGATTTAATATACAAAAGCAGTGGCTTTATTGTATATTCAGCTCCAGTTCCGGGAAGCGAATGTAGCTTCCATCTAATGACATGATGCTTAGTTGTGCTATTTTTACGCGTCCTTTATATTATCTGAAATTACTTTGCATTTGCTTTTTTTTTTTTTTTTTTGCATTTTATATTCATGCGTCATTTCTATCAACAAATTGCAAGCAGCTGCACACATGTTACATGAGGATTTTCTATTAGAAAAAATAAGATGTCTGCAAAAATAAAAACATACTGCATGGCCTGCTAGGGTATTACCAATTCAACCATGCCCAGTCGATAACTATATTGCAGTTAATATAGTCTTTATTAAGGGTTATAAATGCATTTGCAATTAAGCTGAAGCATTCGCAATTTAAAATTTAATTTGTATTCATCTGAGCAATTTCATATATTTATTTGTTCATTATTTTTGGTAATAAATTGCGTTATACATATATGCATATATATTTTCGGCCACGATGGTCAAAAGCTTGGAGCCTAACTGCAAAATGGATACCATGTCTCCAGGGAGAGGAAGAGTTGAGGCAATTTAGGAGAGCGGACCAGGGGCACACACAATGAATGAGTTAGATAGAGATAGACAAAGATATGTGGCAGCTGCCTCATTGTGCTTGACATAGACTGTCGAGAGCCGCTGTCCAAAGCTCGCTTGTAATCCCAAAGGGTGTCATAATTTTATATACTGGCGCCGCTGCTGTCACCATCGGCTTCCGTGGCCAACTGCTGCTGCTGCTCCAGCGGCTGCTGCCGCTGCATCAAAGGGCAAACAGCGTGCCCAAATGAAAAAGGGGTAGCTGTAGGGAGGGGAGTAGGGGGGCGGCAGCTCGGGGCAGGCAAAAACCGAATGGGATTGGAACTGCAAATGGGAATGGGAATGGCATCCGGAAGCGGGTGGAGCAAAGGCAACGAACATACAAAGTATTGTTGAGATGTTAAGAGCTCGACGTAGATTTTGTCGTCGTCCTCTGTAGTTGACATAATTATATTGTAAAATATCGTTGCACATTCCAACTCTTTCTCTCTCTCTCCCTCTCTCTGTATGTGTGTGTGTGTGTAATGATATACGATGTGTGCGTCAGAGCAGCCTCTTTGTCGCTCCAGCGCCCGTTCTCTGGGTTCAATTTTTTAATGCTGAGATTTATGATGCGTTGCACGCTAGCATATGCGCCTGTGTGATTGTGTGTGTGTGTGTGTGTGTGTGTGTGTGTGTGTGTGTGTGTGTGTGTGAATGTGTGGGAGCGGTTCAGTGACGTCATCAAATGATTTTTGATTTACTAAATCAACGGTTGGGCACGCTGTGTACTTTCATATCGATCCTTGCATTTCACTCATATTCAATGCGTCACACATAATGGAAACACTTTAAGTGAAATTGCAGTCTCGTACTTTGAAATTGATTTTATTTCCCAGCAGGTTTCGCTTATCATCGTAGTTTTCCTAAACGTTTTCCTTCTTCCCTTGGGCGTTCAGAGGCTGTGATAGGAATACGTTGCGACTGGCAGTCAGAAAAAAATTTTGGTATAACACATAAGAATCCGTATCGCCTAGAAGACAGTCATATACTTATTAGGGGAATAACGTATTGTCCGCAAAGAAATATCCTGCCATGTAAGTTATCGCTGCAGTATCTTCCTGACAGAGTAGATTGAAAACGTGATAATATTTACAAAGCCTGATGATACATATATGCCAATTAGGATCTCCAATGTTTTTGTGAAATGGCTAGCTTATAGTTTTTATAGGATAATATATCTATATTTTAAAAATTAATGTGACAAGAAACAGCTGTCTGTCTTTTGAGACAAGCCCCATTCGCGTGCGCTGTTAAGTACATGACTGCCATTGAACATTAAATAATTAATTTTAAAAAGCGGAAATGCAAATTGCATCCTGTGATAACTAATCGATTATAATCGAGCAACACTTAAGGGCACAAGTATGCGTTTTGCTTTTACAGATGTAGTTAATTATGCATAGCATCTATTCTATGGCCCATTACGATTCAGCTCGCAGCAACTAGTTGGGAGTTTAAACAGCATGCTAAGCGCAGAGCTTTCCACTTAATGAAATACAATAATCGGTAATGGGATTTTAGCCGGAGGCTGCAATTTGCCAACTAAATTCCAAAGCTTGGAGTTTGCTCATTTCTTTTGTTCTCGGACTTCAGATGAGTGCGTTTCCAGGATGTTCGGGTAGTTGCCGCGGGCACTACTAGCCAAAATTTTTCATCCATTGCTAAAAACAACAACAAGACGTGGCATTGAAAATTTATTATGGGGGGAGTGTGTGCCGTTCAAGCGTGTGTGTGTGCATTTTCATTTCGGGCTGTGGATAATAGAAAAACCAAGCAGACAGACGCAGACACGTGTGCATGTTGGGGAAATCGCTCGTCTGTGTTCTTATCTTTTATTTGCTGGGCATAAATTAACACGCCTGCAGGGATAATTGCTTTGGCATGGACACAAAGCTCACTCTAGGACCTATACCATAAGGATATGCGCAACGTGTCGACAACTAATTATTTATACTACATTTTAAATAAGCCAACCCACATTTCCATGCCCCAAACCCGAGCAGGAGTATATGACAGGGTCACATTAGCATTTGCGCCGGATTTCGGGCGATGTCTATAAGCTTGTCCCTAATGTCGAACTTTATGAGCTGCTCTGAACAGCCTCTGACCCCGGGTCAAAAGCAATATTGGGCAGCCCACTGTAGCGCACTTTGCGGAAGGCGAAAAATATGTGGGCAGGGAAATTGCGTGCACCTCAAAACAAAGTGGGTATGTTTCAAATATACATATATATTTTATATTTATTTTTAATATGAATATTATTTTTATTTTTTTATTGACACTAATATAATTAAAATCATCAAAATTATAATAAGTATTAAAAGAAAGCAAGACGTTAAGGCCAAGTCAACCAGACCTGACGCCTTGAGTAAGACATATCTGGACATATCTTGCAGCCGTAGGTGGACAATCTGCCTTTTAATGACGGCAAGAAAGGATCTAGAGAAGTTTGAGTCTTTCGAATGCTTCTTAAAAAGAGGATTGCTCGAGTTTATAGCAAAGGCAATAAATGGCAATCGATAGAGTTGCTGTGTTGGGGCTAAAAACCCCATTCCTGGTTAGTTGGCTGTAGACAAGCTCTCACTTGAAGTAGACTTCGCAGTCAGTTTCCTCTTCTGGAATTGAGATCAGCTTCTACTGACCTTCTCGTTAGTCCCCTGCCCTGCCCTGCCGTGCCCCAAATTCACAGCAGGGTGTGTGGTTTCCTGCAACTAAACTCAATCTGAAACAGTGTGGAATTCTCGTGTGTGTACCATGTACTTGTCAACAGAAATTGTTTACGCTTTCTATTTTTTCTTGCACTTTCATCTCCCCAAAGAGCTTTCCCACATCTGAGAAGTGGAAACCGAGCACATCTCGTTTGTGGACTTGGTCATTGGGTAGCTATTAAAAAAGTTATCTTGAATGTTATTTACTTGGAAAATTAAAATGAATACAATTGAACTTGCAATAGCATTTGCGGTATTCACTTGTATTGCAAATAAAACTTTTGAAAAAGGATTAAATTGACACTACAACAATTTCAGTCTCTAACAAGGCATTTGGTTTTCTTGGTAACGTGTTGCTCTGCGTAACTAAAATGGAACCTAATACGCTTTTGTTTTAAGTTCCACATTAGAATCAATTTCAGAGAAATTCGTAAAGCATATTTTAGGAATTGTGCAAACGCTTTCTGGTGAATTGCGAACAAATCGAAATGACAAAATTATTATTTATTAAATCAAATATGATTGAATCTTGTGCTTTTGAATCGAATGTGCGGCGCTCTACGCCTTACATAGTGTAATTATACCCTTGGCCTATGGCTAAAAAGGGTATAATGGCTCTGTACAACTGTATGTAATGGGCAGAAGAAAGCGTCGTCGATTCCATAAAGTATATACATATTATTGCTCCCCATCTATCTATGTCCGTCTGTCTGTCCGTCTGTTTGTTCTTCTGTCAGACCCGTATTTTTTAGTCGGCGATAACTTGCCCCGTTTCCATAAAATCGTTAAAAAATCCTATTCCTTATTTCAAAATAAATTTATAAAATAATATGTTTTGACACTGGCTTAGTCTCTTATTTTTTTAAGAATTTCTGGTCATGATAACAATAAGATTTCTGGGCTCGCAGTGTTTCGGTTCATACTGGCTTAAGGTCTTGCTTCATTTAATACAAATCTGATCGGTTACATAAGGAGTTCTTACAGCAGTAATTTCCTGCGGGAGATAAATGCAATCTTACTAATTGAATCGTTTATCCTTCTTTCCTTCTAAAGCACACATTAACAGTTTAACAGTACTCTAATATGTAAAGCGGCAAGGCATTCAATAGGCCATAAAAACTTAGGTAAGTGCATGTTGGGCATATCCTACACCATAATAAAGGTATATATATGTATGTATGCATTAATAGCGTGCAGTCGCGAAAATGTTAGACTTAAGTGTTGATTATGTTGCAATGTGGCTGTTGTTGTAGTTGTCACCAGATTCGAATAGCTCTGGCAACCCGAAGCTTTAACCCTTGGCACGCATTTCACTTTTGTTTTGCGGCGCTTGCTTAAACCCGTTGCCCGCCGCACAGCCTTGGCTTGCCACTTGCCACCCAACGTGGTGCGGCATGGCGTTGGCGACGGCAATGTCAGAATGTCACGTAAACGAACACTGCAACAAGGAAAAACAACCAGCAATATAGTTAGCAGAGCGACAAGCAAAATTGTTGGCCAAACCGAAAAACCGTAAATAAATATTTAAACTATTTGTGACTTTATTAACTTTGTTCAAGTGGCGCAATTTATTGCATACAAGAATAAAAAATAAAAAAATAACAAACGATAAAAGAGTTGAGAGCAAAAAATGCAGCAACAGAGCAACTTTTGTGCATGCTAGTTGAAAAAAATTCAGAAAAAAGAAATCATCTTCGAGATATCGCAGATTTAATACCCTCTCAGACATACACATAAAGTTAAAGCAGTTTTAGCTTTATTAAGAAAATTCTATGTCTTTAGAGTTCAGCTTAGACGTCAGGAGCACGAAAAGTGGGTTGAGTTCTGAGCCTGGTCAGGATATCTTAAATAAAGTAAGGAGTTATTGAACAAGAACTCAATTAAACAGAATTTAAGGTTAAAATATTTCAGCTGACCTCAACACATATTTTCCCAAGGGACTTTTCAGACTGAGAAACTAATCAATTAAGCTGTTTATTTATTTTATATATACTTAGTAAATCAGTGACCTAACATAATCACAGCATCCACAGCCAGGGTATGCAAAAATTATTTTGAGCCTGCACCCAGAAAGTATGCGGCATGCTACGAGAGTTTGCGGGCAGCGGCAGACGTCTCCAGATGAGAGAGTATGTTGCTATTGGTGTTGTTATTGTTGTCTTTGGCTGTGCTTGTTAGTTTACTGGCCCCTTGAACGCAAGCATTGCGCTTGCCGCTTGCCGCATGCCGCATGCCGCATACTGAATGCCGCATGCCAATGGATGCATTTAATTAAGTTGCCGCGCCGGGGCGCCATGCGACTTTTAATAAGTCACACCCTGCACATGCACATGTAGTGGGCAGAGTATATTATGTAGTGTGTGCTTATAGGCGGTGTTTATAATACAAAAATGTGTATGTGGTCCTGGTTGTGTACACATTCATTTAGCGCTCTAATTGGCTGACCAGAGCCGAAACAATTTCCTTGGGGACGGAACATCGTTGGCGGCTTGCCGTCAACTGTTCGCATATCGTATGACGGTCTCCATTTCGCAGTCAAGTATTCGCAATGTGCATATGGAGCACTCTTGTGCTGATAAGCATCAACACTCGCCCGAGTACACACTTGAGATATGAATATATCCGGAGGGATTTCGAACATAATGGAAAATGTGATCAACTTCAAGGAGCGCTTGAATTGGAGAAGGAGGTGCTTTGAGCAGGACTAGCTTACATCCAAGGCAGCTGCCCAAAAAACGAAACAAAGGTCACAAGCTCGAATCCCGCACAGTTTAGAGCTAGACTAGGTAGTAAAGGCATTAAGAATTGGCCTACTTATACCACCGTTCTATGCGACTCTCAAATTAGCTAATTGACAACTGTCTTTTAATGAAATGCATTCTACGCCCTTTCTCTCTTTCTTTCTTTCTTTCTCTCTCTCTCTCTCTCTCTCTCTCTCTCTCTCTCTTTCACATAACACACTCTCGTATGGTATACCTCTTTCTCTCCACCTGCTTATACCACCGCTCTATGCGATTTACATAAATTTAAGATACTCCTATAGCTTAGTTATGTTTTATTTGGTTTATGTTAAGATAATACTATACTAGTATGACTTATTTAAAATTTAATATATATATATATTACCTCGCACTTTCGGTGAATTTCTTTTTCAGATATGGAGAGATACATCTTGTTAGTTGCGTTGCCAACTCTTGATAATAATCGACACTCGCACTAACTTACTATCCGTCCATATTAGATTAGCTTTTGATCGTTTCGTGCTCCTTGGGCCTAATAAAGTCAAACTTGAAGGTCCATTTTGGCCTCTCCCCCATTGGAATAACAAGCGCAACAAGTGTGGGCATATGCATATACACACGAACACACACATGTAAACCCATCAGCAGCACATATGCTACATGGGGTTTAGGAGGTGTCGCTTTTACTTATGCCCCGCAGCGGCTTGCTGTGAGCCGAACTGTGGGTGGTAGCTATAGCGCCAGGGCTAAGCCAATGGCAATGGCAATGGCAACGGCAATGCGAAAGTAAAAGTGAAAGTCATCACTTTTATTTCATACAATTTTTATTAGGCAACCATATTTCATTCACTTAGGCGGGTCGCCAAAGCGCTGTCTGTCAGCGATGCGGAGTGAGGCTGCATCTGGAGATCCATGCCAGGCAGCCGCAGTTGTAGTCCCAGTGCCGACTGCCTGCATCCAGTGCTTGGCTGGCATCTTCCATTCGCTCTATTTGCTTTTACGACACGCTAGGGCCAGCGCTAAAACCCGAGCAACAATGCCATTAAACTTGTAGACGTTGCCCCCCAGTTGCCATACCTACCCGCCCCTCACCGCACACTCTCTGGAAAAAAAGTGTCGCAATTGTTACATAAATTATTCACATGTTGCGAGTCGGTGCCATTCGGGCACGAATCCGTTTCCGCTGCGAGCCGGTGTAGAAAGTTTCAGCTAAAGAGTTACCCCCCGCCTAGCTCCTATGATATCTCGAGTGTGTGTCTGTGTGGATGTGTGTGTTTCTGCTCGTTTTCGTGTGCTGCTGTTACATATTTCATGAAAAATGTCAAGTCCCTCTGTTAGTTTTGTGCTTATTTTTTTGCACAGTTAAACGAGCCTTCAAAATGCGTTCTTTATTTTAAGCACGCTGTAGCAAAATGTTGAATTCATTGAACTAAAAAACCTTCAAGAACAATTAGTTCTATATATTTGCTACCTAAATTGAATTGGCCACGTTCGCAATTATCTCCAACTACAAATTTGACATTCAATAAGACAGCATTAAACCAGGTTGAAAGCAGGGATGGAAAGCCAAGCAGCTCCTTTTTTTGAGGTTCAATCTTCAATTAATCATAAATAAAATAAGTTATATTTGGTAAATATTTTTCATGCTTGCTTTGTTTGAAATTCTTGTTCATTATATTTTTTTCATCATTTCTCTCATTCTAAATATTCGAATGGTATTTGTCTAACTAATCGGATTTCTACTTCCAAACATCAATTAGCAGCAATTTTTAGCTAATTGCAGGTTCATTTATATTTAATTTTAGTGTATTTTAAATTCAAGTACGATTTAAGCAATTATCAAGTTTTTCTGGACAACAAACAAACAAACGAACTGGCCGCATAAATTAGTTGACCCAAAGGCCGAATGCAAAAAGCGGTAAGGAAAAACTTTTTGGTTGCATTTCGCTTTGCTGTGGTTGCTTTGGCTTTCACTTCTGTGGTAAGCTCTTGTTTTTGTCGTTGTTGGCGTTTCTGTTGTTGTTGCTGGGGACCACTGCAGTTGCAGCAACCACAAAAACAATAACAACAATAAATTATTCATATTCCTTGGGCGAGTGTCAGGGCGAGCGGCACAGGTGCGCGCATTGTTGGGGCCATAATGGGTGAAAAAGTATAAGTAAAGAAGAAAAAAAAAAAACAAAACCTGCAACAATTTCATATAAACTTATGGATAAACACCATACGAGCAAATATCTGTATAGGTGTGCAACCCATTTTTGCACTGGACTTAAGGTTCGGTGAGCTAAGAAAAACAAGTAAGAGGTTCTAGGCGGGATCTCCCGATTAGGGAATACCCTGAACAAGGACAAATTAAAAATAAAAAAGTTCCCTTGGCTGGGTTCAACTTGCAACTGACAGCATAACTGTCTGCCTCCTTTACTCAACAGCCCCACCAGCAATAAAAAAATAATGTTTTTGGTAGGGCTCGAGCCTGCGACAGACCGCACCACTTGCCACCGCCTCTTCTCAACAGCCACACCAATAATTGAGAAATATTGAGAAAAAAAAGCGAATTAAATGGCAGCACAGAAAATAATCACAATTGCAATGCTGTTGATAGAATTCAAAGCCGACGCGCATGAATGTGTGTGTGTTCATGCATACAGAAATTCTTTGAATTTGCTCTTGCTGTTGCTAACACGTATCTTAACCGATCTTAATAAAATTTTCTACAGTATATCTTATTGTACCATAGAATATTTGAGTATTATTAACAAGTCAATTGCAATAAAATTGATCTGCGCAGGCACTAGGAGCACCTACAGGTAACTTTAATTCTCTAATTCTTTATGTTTTAATATCCTTGCGATCATACGAACGTACAGACAGACTGACGGTCAGACGGTCATGGCTAGATGCTGATCAAAAATATATGTATATACTTTATGGGGTCGGAGATGCTTACTTCTGCCTGTTACATACATTTGCACAAAAATACATCATACACATTTTCAATATTTTCAGGGTATAAAAAGAATGAGAGATAAGTAAAAGTCAACATACTTAAGAAAGAAAAAAAAAATACTTAAGAAAGAAATGAAGACAAATTTGTTAAAAATTTATAGTTTATTTTTCCCCCTTTTGATCTTTTCAAAAATATATTTCCTGTTTTTGCAGCTGTAGACCAGTTTTTAAAATAATTCCCCTTACTGCGAGCAAACAAAAAAAAATATTGACTGTTGCCTTGCTATGCGATTCTCATGAATACATAATGATTTGATTTCATATATCTTATAGTTTCTTTTTCTCTCTCGCTCCGTAATATTATTCAAATGCTCGGTCCTGATCTTACCCTTACCCTTGTGTTCTTGTGTTCTTTATAGGGTCGAAGGAATAAAGGATTGTCTTTCTCAAAATAACAGATGATGAGATACTAAAATTATCTTACGTACACATGTTAACTTTTGGGTAAGTTATATTTATTTACATAATTAAAAAAAGGAACATCTGTCAAATTAAATTCTTTGGAATATTTTCATTTGAGTTGTACAATTTAAATAAATAAGAGTTAAGTAGCTTATCCTATGGTTGGCCCAAAAATTAATGAAATGAAGTCCTGCCTGTGTTGTAAAGTGACAAATGTGAGGGCAAAAGCCTTCAGTGCTGTCGCCTGGAAAGTCAAGGCCTTAGTTAAACCCACGATAGCGATAACCGCACGTGCTCCGGCCTCCATTCACCGCCCCGCCCCCCGATTCGCTAAGCCAGGCCAGGCTGGGCCGCGCCTGGTCACGCCACGCCTCAATCAAATGCTAAGTTGCCACAATAAATGTAGGAAAAGACAGAAATATGGCAAACGTGGTGAAACTTTATTGCTGGCTTGGCTGCCGATGACTTCTGGCAGCTGGCGGCAACTCGTTGGCAGCCAAAATCTGGCCCCAATTGCCGCCAAGCAGCGTCAGCTAATGCACGGGGGCCAAGATGTTGATGCGTTACTTGGCCACGGCCTTGAGGCCCCGCCCACCTGGCAAACAAGTTGCTACATACATGCGATTTATTTTTGATTGATATTTGCGTAACTGTCAACCTCGGTGATTGATTGAAGGCTGGCTCTACCTCTGAGCAGCGAGCACCGAGCACCGAGCACCGAGCACCGAACTCCGCGCACCACGCACCCCACACCTTTTCCTGTCTTGCCACTTTTGCTTTGTCGGCACAACGTTTGTGCACTTTTTTGAGGCAGTGGCAAAGTCGAGGCTAAGGCAACGCGTCTTCCCCTTCACCTGCCCCTCAGCCTACAAAGGCCGTTTTGAAAAATGTGTAATACGGAATAAATAAGTGGCCTGAGTGTGTGTGTGTGTGTGTGTGTGTGTGAGAGGGAGAGAGTGCGTGTGCTTAACAGACGATTTGCATTTTGTTTTTGGAAATAGGCCGATGACTTTTGTGCTTTGTTTCCTCTCGGGAGTCGTGGAGAACATGTGTACATAGGTATATGCGAAAGGAGGTAAAAGGATGTTGCCAGCTGTCTAACATCAGTTTAGAATATGCTAGAGTACTAATTTCACAACATATTTAAGGTTGTAACAGAGTATGCAAAAGAGTTGCCAATAAACCAGACTTTAAGTCGATCTCGATCTGATCAAGCGGGTGTAACTATTGCAATGTAAACTCCTTACATTTGTGATTTCGTTTCCTCGAATATAAATTTTCTTCCTATCTTCTTTTTCGTCTGCTGATAAATATTTTGTATTGCACCATATGTTGCTCTATTATTGCCCCCTCTATTCCTATTGGTCATTCCATGTTTATCTAATAAGTATATTATAAAATGTTATTTTTATTTTTTAAGGAAAAGTTCCAATTCAAGCCTTTTATATTGCTATTATTGCATATACATTACTTATTTGTATTTTAAACTCATGCAATTAGCCCATTCCATTCGCTAATATTCCGAAGTATTTCGCATTTATCAGAAAGCAGCGCAGAATTAAAGTAGGGGAAAAAGACGGATATGCTCGTATAAATGATTGCCGTCTTTAAGGCCTTAAGCTCCTTGGACATCGCAGCTAAGCAACTCTCCACAGCAACTGCTGGGACTCAGGCAGGGTAAGACGCAGTGAGACGCGTATCGAACATCAGTTGGCGACTATATAGATGACATGTACTATAAAGACAAAAAAAAAAAAAAAAAAAAAAAACAACAAAAAAACATGAGTGGAGAGGAAAACGGGAAGTAAGACAAGTTAATTACTGATGCAATAATTATTTGGCTGGCGACTCCTGGGCATGCCTGAAGCATTCCCCAATCCCCATTGCCGGGCTCTATAAATTCGTTGTCGTTAGCCGCCTGCGGCTTCCTCTCGATGTCCTTGCGATTTATCTTTTTAAGCCAAAAACATTATTTTCTTTATCGTTGGCATTGCCGGCAAATCTGCACAATTAACACACTTTATGTGGCCCAGCGGCCAGGGGGCGGAGAAAAGGGATGGGCGCGGCGATTCTAGCATAGACCCGAAAAGTGAGCAAATAGCAAATTTTCGGCCCAGCCAAATCTCAGCGGCTCACAGGCGCTGGGACAATGCGACAGCTGATGAAGAAGTCAATGCCATGGATAATTATGCTGATGAACTTGACGAGCAACATGCTAGAGGGCCCTGGCACTGGGATAGGGGCCAAGGATTGGGAGCTAGTAGCTTCGAAATGCCCAGGCACTGGCTGGACCCAGTGACGCATTGCCTCATTAACGCAAAGCCCACGCGCTTATTTTTCTGTGCTGTCCTGCCTGGGCAGGGGTCTGGCTTAGCCTCTGGCTCAGGCACTTGCTCTGAGCTTTGGACTGCTCCTGGTCGTGGGCGAGGGCGTGGGTACAATTGGCACGCATGTCCCCTGAAACCAAAAAGTGTCTTTTTAATTTGAACGCATCATTTTTCAGGGGACTTCACTTCGCAGTGGGCCTCATCAAAGGCCACGTGAACTGAACCTATTAAGCCGCTTTCATTTTTAATTGTGCGGACGTTGCTTTTGTCCGTCTTCTATCTGCCTGTCACAAATAACATTTTGTAAAAATCGTTTGGCTGCCAGCATAAATTGCGCTGTTCCTGTGTCCCAAACCAATCCTCTGCCACCCCTCCTCGCCCCCCCACGACAAGTGCAATCAATCACGCAAATTTTAATTAAAAATTTGTTTTCTGCTTTTTTTTTATTTTTATATTGGATTCTGATCAGGCTTTACTCTGAAACATTTTTGTTAAGCGAACATTTTTATTAATATGTTTCAAACTTGGAATTTTTGAATTTCCCGATTATATATTAAAAGACATGCACATATGTTGATTAGTAATATTTTCATTCTGCTAGGTATGAGTATTGCAATTCGAATCAAATGGTTAAGCAATGAAGCACATTGAAAACGTCATATTATGGTAAAAAAGATGAACTCAGTTTTGTAGCTGGAATGCACAGATCCTATGGATGTCTACAGATATGTCCTTATACTATATAGGCAGTTAGCATGCTCTTGTCCACAGATAATACTCTTCTTTCTGAGCGCATTTTTAATGTTACTTTATCAGATCTTATTAGTTTTCAAATTCATTCATATTCAAATTAATTTACTTTCAAATTTATTTATTACAATACATTTGTACATGTTATATTATATTCTTATATAAGTACGCGGTTGGGCACAGGTTGATTTTATGCGTCTTAAGGCTATCTTACCGATAGGTAAATAATATATTATTAATAAATGAAAAACATTTTATCTTCAAGGCAGTATATTAAATGCATATATATATTCAATTTATATACATACCATATATATTCAATTGTCAGTGAATTGTATTTCTTATGGCGGTCTTGGCAGGCGTCAGTTTGTCAGATGTTGCTCAAACAGCGAAACAATTTTCGCTCAATTCAAATTTTGTACTTAATTTGACAGTTGCGACATTTAATTGTTGACAGTTTCAGGGAACTGCTTGCTTGCTGGTTGGTATAAGTAAATATATGTATGTGTGCATTGGGTCTGAGGGGGGGATGCTGACTGGCCGACTGACTGGCAATAAATTGCAACAGGCGCTGCTAAGTGTGCTGCGATTGTTGCCATGCCACAACGAAGCACTTCTAGCATGCACATAAATCATAAAAATGATGTGTGTGTGTGCGTGTGTGTGCTACAAATGCATGTTTGGGCCATGGCCATCAGTCAAAGATGTTTAAGTGTTTCTCTATAGCGCATAGATACAACGTGCGTGTGCATTTGTGCGTGTG
Source organism: Drosophila virilis (assembly GCF_030788295.1). Lineage (NCBI taxonomy): Eukaryota > Metazoa > Arthropoda > Insecta > Diptera > Drosophilidae > Drosophila > Drosophila virilis. Next base: position 20,334,302 of record NC_091543.1, on the reverse strand, counting down.
TGTGTGTGTGCGCTTGTGTGTGTCAGGCAGTTTGCCCAGGAGTATGTAACCTGTTATTGCACTGACTAAGCTACACACGCACTCAGGCACACACAGGCAAACGCGCGCAGCCACTCACAGACAGTCACTTGAAGCCAGCCAAGAGACCCAAAGGAATTTTCGAGTGCCATTTACATCTATGAGTGCAGCAGCTCTGCGCCCCGGCGTTCACGTGTGTGTGTGTGTGTGTGTGTGTGTTTGTGTGTGTGTGTACTTGCTCTATTGCTTTGTGCCTGGCCAGCACATTTATCACACATTGTGCTGCCATTTACGCAACTTGCCGTTTACCAGTATTACAATGACATTTGCTGTGCTGCAGTGCCATATCTACCACATTGCCTCAACCATCCCAGTCCCCGCTTCCCGCTTATCATTTCGTACAACCCTTGCGATCCGCCTGATAGCCGATATAAATACACTGGTAGACAGCACGATAAATGTGCTCCATCTGGCAACCTTCGTCCGCAGTCATAACTAACTGCAATGCTCGTATATTCAAAGGGTTGCCACACCTTATGCTACAACGCAATGTTAAAGTTTTTTGTTCTCATGTTAGTGTCAGTTGTAACTGACTGGCAAATTGTAAAAACTGATAGATCTGTCATCGCGCGATGCAATACGTACTTTGCCGAATCGTTAGACTCGCGTACAAGAGTTGCCATCTTGAATACAAATAACAAAATATATAACTTTACGTAAGGATGTTAAAAAGATTTAAAAGAATTATTGCAGCGCAACCAACTTAAAAAACAGTTGCACCTTTGCCATTTTCTTGCAGTGTAGATTTACCGTTACACTTAGTCGCAACACACAAATTCCACAAATGCACTTGCACACACACACACACACACACACACTCACACATACACACATACGCCCTAAATGAGGTAAGCTTCGAGCCAGGATTCATTTCTTGAGACCCGCCTAAAATGTTGCCAGTTCTGGAAAACATCTTAAGCTGCATGGAGACTGCAGGCAGTTGAGGTCGTTCAATGGTTCTATCAGTTGATGCGGCCTACTTAACACCAGTGTTGCACACACACACTCACACACCCAGACACAGGCACACCAGTGGCGACATCTTGCGGAGAGAACTGCCAACTGGCAATCGCTATGGGTTTTGTTTTTGCCTTTTGGGTGTTATTTTATTATCGCGTAGTGCTGCCTGCCAAAAATATTCGACTGAGGTCTGCTTACTTGAGCGGGGAGGGGAGGCCAGCATAGGGTTGTGGCAGCACTCGACGGCTAAGCAGCCGTCGCCATAGACAACATCATTATTGTCACACTTAACTGCGCCATTTTGAAGTGCAGCTGCAGCTTGTCGACTTGTTCAAGTGCCGAATGCAAAATGCCAACGGCGACCAGCCATGGACGTAGATATAGTTTCACAATGGAATACGGGACTGGGGGTGCTCGGTCTTACAACTTAAGTTTCCATTCGGTTGGCGGCTCTAAAACAGATGCGGGCACGCCTGGTCCGCAACCAGCGCGGGCTGTAAATGACTTAAGTGTCTGGCATTTATCTAGACTGAAACATGTTTCAGGCCAGGCCTCGGCTCGTCTGCAGCAGAAGCGTTGACATTGTCCTTGCCGACACACCTGTTAAGGATAGAGGGATGGTGGTGGTGGGAGGGGAGGGAGAGATAGGAATCGGGGAAGAGATTTGCTTTGGTGGGTTAGCACATCAAAGTTTTTGTGCAAAAGTTTTTACATCAAATTCATTTGGTCGCTTTTGTGGTATAAGTGAATCCCAATTGAATGCCAAATGACTTTTAAACTTTGCAGCAAAAATAAAAACAACAACAAAGGAAAAATTATATATATATATATGTATATGTGTATCTATAATATGAAAACAAGTGAAAAACGTTGCAGTTGGAATTACCCAGCTGGGCAATGCCCTGTGCAGCCTTTAAACATTGCTTTGCTTTATATATCCTTTTGAATTTTAATGAAACAATTAATTGATTTTTTATAAAAATTGCCCGTTCTACTGAAAATATTGCATGCCGTTAATATTTTCAAATTGAAATTATGGGCTAGATTAGATTCTACCAGAAATGGTACCATAAATTTCTTGTTTGGGTACCAGGATTTGTATATATTTTACTGTTCATTCATTTGTCGGGTAATCATTAATGATGCGTTAGCAAAAACTAGTAAATATATTGAAATAAATTGGATCTATTATTGCCTATTGAATATTCTAGCTAAGCTTTTTATACCTTGGCTCTCACGTTACTTTATTTTACAACTGTGACTAGAACTCTAGAGTATCATATTTTCTGCGTGATATTTAATAATGCCCTCAACTTTAGCACTGCGAGAGATATAGATCTTTGAGATTTCCGTGACGCACGAATATACGAACATAAATGCGTGTGCGACATTAAAATCATATTTTACTCAACCAATATGCCTTGCTTCAGCTTGTGTACAGAGTGTAAATATGTGTCCAAATTTAAATTCTATGGAAATTGCACAATTCTTTGGTGCTTTATTTTCGTGCCATAGATATTTTGCTGAGCCGCTTATTGTGAGAGGTTTCTTGTTTCTTCTTGTGGCTTTTAAATATCTTTGCCAGCTGGCTGACTGTGAATTTAAATTCCAAATGAATGAACCGACTTTTTCGAAACTCACTCGCAGATGTCGTCGGCCAGGTTTCGCTTTTGGCCAAGATACGATTGCAGAAAAGTTGCCAATAAGAATGAAACTTTAGTTGTTCTGAGCTAGTGAGCTGCCCTCTGCCCTCTGCCCGCTGCCCGCTGCCCGTGGCCCAGCGACCCAGTTCTTAACAGTGCTTAATGTTTTGGCACACAATTTAAAGTATGTCCTTTGCGCTACTTACACGTCTGGGTCTGGGTCTGGGTCTGGGTCCCTGGCCGGGCGACAAGTGTGCGACAAGGCGCTTGGGCAAGATTTATTTAGCTTTTGCCTGGCCCGGCCTCATTAATGTGGTTGTTGCTATTTAGCTTTTGTTGTTGTTGTTGCTGTTGCTGTTGGCACAGCCTGCCATTTTCCAAATAATTACACATTTACATTTTCATAGACAATTTCGACGCAATCATGAAATCAACTTCATTTCACTTCTACTACTCGTAAATAAAGTCAACACGGGCTCTGAGACGCGCGTAGTGCTGGCTCAGTGCGATGTGCGGCAACAGAAGCGGAAACGGAAGTCAATGCTGGGGTTCTGCATTGGTCTGCTTCTGGAGTTGGACTCGCACTCCGTATCCATGTGAATGTCGCTGTCAATGCGGCCGGCTGTGTGAGGGCACGAGTATTTTCGGCAGCGAGCCATTGTGGCTGCTTTATCTGGGCAGCGTTTGCCGTTGATGTTGATGGCTATCTTTAAAAAGCCATAAATCATTCGCCGCATGGAGACTGTGCGTGTATGTGTCCTCCTCTTTTGCTACCTCTCTCCCTCTCTCTTCCTTTGTGTGCATTGGACATTTGGTCTAGGCTCTCATCCGGTCGCTGTAATTAATCATGGGCCAAGGCGCTGACTTAATTTTTCTTTTATTTCGTCTACCCATTAAAATTGGGTGTATTGGGTGTATTGACTGTGTCCGAATGCACTTATAAAAGAAAAGAAACCATTGAGCTGAATCAGTTTAGCGCGTTAATAACGTAACTTTACGATAAAGCTGAATACTGGGTCGACATCATGTTCCATTTCCTTAATATCAATGAGTATCGATTTGAAAATAATTCAAGAATAGCTCTAAGACTAACTAGGTACTCTTCTTGTATACACTTATTAAAAATACTTCTCATTTTTTATATATATAATGAAAAAGAGTTACGCAAATTCGTCATGATACTTACCGGGTACAGATCATCTCCTCGACGCGTACCCTCGACGAAAGCACATTTGCTATTGTGTGTTTTTGCATATTGCTGGTTTTTCGTCTTATTTTTACTTAGGTAGTTCTTTCTTGTACAATTCGAAGTTGTTTTAATTCCTGTGAACTTGTTACGTATACGCAACCTAAAACAAATTAATCAATCTATATATTTTATATATTTATATTTTTATTTTTCTTAAGTGCATTTATTGCTGCAGACCGACGGCAATGTGAGATATTGTTATTCAACAAGGCAATAAGCAAAAGGGTTTTTATTAGTTTTTGCATTTGACTTGATAATTGTGCAATGCCTGCAAATTGCGGCCAAATGAAGAAGCAGCTGAAGGAGCTGTCGAAATTCATTCAAATTTCAAGCTTAATTAAATTCCTTTGGCCAGGACCGAAAACCGCAAAATGTTATTGCAATTGCAACTGAAGGACATGTGGGCGCACCCAAGTGACTGACTGGCGACCGCAAGTGCTAGTCATGTGGATTTGGTGTTGAGTGCGACTGAAGAGGCGACGTAATTGAAAATTTAGCGACACACACACACACACACACGCACACACACTCGGGCAACGCCCATTACATGCATAAGCAATTAATTATTTAAAGCCTAATAATCAGACGGTGTATGTGCTGCTGCCACACAAAACACATGCGATTACAATTAAAACTTACAAGGCGTCGAAACGGACGCATACGCACACACGCACACACGCACACACATACACGCAAGCTATTGAAGCTGTGTGGCACGCCCATTGCCGAAATGCGCAACTAGCCACGGCTGTTGCTGTTGTTATTGTTGCAAGTTTATGAGCCGCACCGCCCGTTACATTCGTCATGCGGCCATTTTGTGTTCAGTTGCCGAACAACAACTAAGAAGCAGGCTCACAGCGTGCCCAGGGAGGTGGTTGGAATGGAGGGGGGGTGTGGGTGGCAGGCAGCAACATTTCTGCTTATTGTTATGAGCGACCAAGCGACCAATTATGTTGCACGCACACACACACACACACACACACACACGCTCGCATACAGTGTCGACACAGCGGGGCAGGGTTGAGAAGCTTGCGCTGGCGATTCACCGAAGATTTGAAGCGAATGGCAATAATTTCCAAACGGCGCCCCATTTAATGTCTACAAACAATTAGAACTTATTTTTTGTTTTTGCCTTTTTTTTTTGCTATTCAGTTGCGGTTTCTGCAGGTTCCCCACCGCCTACCCCCCGCCCAGGCGCTGTTTGCTAACGCCGCTTTAATTTAACAACCCGGACCACCAGGCAGCACCAGGCAGCGCCCGCCCCACACACTCCCCCTCCCAGCTGGGGCACTCGCTTGGCAGGCGCCTCGCTCATTTGCGCCATGTCCGCCAGCAGCCTCATTAGTCCTGCCAGCTCCTGCGTTCAAAGTTGCCAAGTTGCCCGTTGTGCAGGCAAAAGCAATTCAAAACAACCATTTTTTTTTTGCTTCTTCTTTTTTGTTAGGGCTTCCCTGTTTTTTTTTTCCGCTTGTTTTTTTTTTTTTTTTTTTTTTTTTTGAATTTATGCTTGTGTTTGTTTGTTGTTCTTGCTGCTTGTTGCGCTGCGCTGCTCAGTGGGCAGTTTTGGTTATTGCCCTAGCCCTTAAATAGTATATGGGCAGTACGAAAGTTTGCCATACACTTGCCACAAACAAATAAGCTCTTAAATGCCACAAGAATTCATGTAGCGACTGAGCAATGTCAAACTTCTATTACTTGCATGACTTCCTAAATGGATCGTATGCTATATGCAATGATGCCGCTCCTTGATGATTCTTCACCAGTATTTAAGCAAATTTGAAAATAAGTTAAAGAAATAAATACATTTTGTAGTTATATTAGATATTAAATATATTTTAATGTAACAGAAAATTAGATTTTTAATGCAGCATTATCCAGCCAGAGCCCGATAATCTCTTATATTATTTATTTATAAGCTAGATCTTGTATTAAGTGGGACTTCCTAAGAGGGTCATACGAATTTTGACTCATGGAATTGATCACATTTATACATATTCTAATAATACATTTGTAAAGCCAATTAAAAGCTTTTAATTGCAAAATGAACTTTTGTCTTGGTGTTTGTTTAAGTCTAGAAAATGTGTATTATTTTTTCACATATATATTACAAGTTAATAGCGATGTCATTTTGAGGATAGTCAATTTAAGTTTTCCGAAAGTTTAATGAATTTCAAACAAGTTCAGAATTCATATGCTTTAAAATTGTATAAAAACTAATGGAATCAATGGAGTCAAGTGTAGCTCATGTGCCAGCAACTGGCAACGAGCGACGAGCGACAGCAAAAGCCACCGCAACAGCGACCGTAATACCCTTGACACTCCGAGACTAACCTGGCCAAGCTGCACACACACACACAGACACACACAGTCTCACACATTTATGAGGTGTAGGTATGAGGCGAGCAAATACGTGATAAAAATTATGCTACATACAACTTGTGAGCAATAAATCTTCGATTTATTACAAAATAATTAAAATTAATGAGTAAAAATTGAAAATACGCACGTGTCGCCTCTGTATAATTATGTGTGTGTGGGTGTGTGTGTAATATACAAAAATTAAAACCATAAACTTGGACAATTGGTAAGCGCCATAAATTGCAAGTCTCTCGTGTGGCATGTATCTGGTCTGCTGCGGCAACCGCATGGCTTTCATAGAGGGTTGCTCTGGCGATAACGTGGGATGGGGATCGGGGAGTGGGGTTGGGTAGTTCGGGAGTGAGTGTTGAAGTGTCTACTATGTCTACTATGCAAAGGCAAAAGGCGCGCTGCTTGTTGTAATTGCTAGAAATATATGCGTGTTATATGAACGCGTTTCCGTTTCCGGCGGCAGCAGCAAACTGGCTGGCAAAATGGCGCTTCGCACGTGCGATGCACGGGGCCAACATGCGAGTATTTACCGTTATGCTAGCTTTTTAATTGCAAAAGTACGAGCACTATACGGGGACTGTGGAGGGACTGCCAAACCTCCCGAGGTTTCCCATATTTGCTTTTTCCGTGTGCGTCTTTGATTGCGTGTGTGTGTGCAGGCGTTTGTTGCGGTTATGCTGAGCTAATGATGCCTGCATATTTGATCATCATGAGCTGCATGTTCTTTTTGTATTTCAACGTCATGTACAATATATTAGTACACGGCAGGCCGGGCAGATATTTTTTTTTTATTAACTAGCATGCATATGTAAGGGACATGCCAAAAGCCAGAGTGTTAGCGACCGTGCAGGGGCCACAAATCTATCGTTATATATAGGACTGGCGGGTATACCCCGTCCTTGCCCGTGGCACTTCTAAAATAATTATTTCAAAGATCTTTGAAAATTGTTTTGATACCCATCGGGCGGTAAACAAAAACATTCATACAATCGTTTTCCCTCAATTTACCAATGTTGAAACATGTATTTACTAAGTTCTTATATAGAGCTTTTAAAATAAGTTTGAAGCAAAACTTCGCCCAAAAAACTTTGCCAGTCTGAACTATAAATAGACATAATTGCAAATTTTTATTTAAAAAAATTCTCTTTCTACATTTGCATAGTATTGTATTTTTAAATGGAAACATTTTCTCTCCATTCTTTATTTGTTAGTTTCGTCTTGTTGAAGTATTTTAAACCTTCGATGTGTGATGTCTAGTGTTTGCTGCAACTATCGGAATCGGTTGAATCGATAGTTGTGTACAGTCACAAAATGCAGTTTAATGCAAATATCTTCGCATTTATAACCCAGTTTAGACCTTGCTGCAGGGTATACCCTAGTTCAGTCTATTTAGCAGCTTCATTAATTTAATTTATTCACGATTTTAATTCAATTGATTTTGCTGACAACTGCAGCAGTTGCAGTCACAGTAAAAATGCATAGCCTTTTCTGCTGTATTCATTTCAGCAATTGATTGCTGGAAATCGGAGATAAATTTGTTCCACAAAACGCACAGTTAATTTGTTTTCCATTAAATTTAATTTGGATTGAACATCAGAGGGGAATATTATCATTACACGCATTACACTTGGGGCTGCAATTGGAATCTTTGTTGGGGGCACCGCATAAGATATTGGAGCTAAGAATTTGCAGCCCTGGTCGTGCGATGAAAACACTCCAAATCTAGATTAAAGTACTCGTATAGCATCGTACTCGTATCGCTTTCATTCCTAGTTGTACTTTTTGCATTTGGACAGGTGAGAGCTGCTGCACATGTGCATTTTCTATCAAGACAATTGAAGCAAGACAGAAGGAAGATTGGATACTTGAGGAAATAATAATAAATATTGACTCTCCTTGCAGATATATCTAATTTGTTATAAGCCGAACGCATGCTCTAGGGCCGAAAGTGAGGTTAGGTACATTTTAAAGAGCAGACATGTACATTTACGGAACCAAAGTCGAAAAAAGCCCCGACGATCCGCACACATATACTGTCACTGTGAGGCTAAAACGTTCCAGGACAAGTACCTTGAAGTACAATGTTAAAGTAAAGTGCTCCCTTGAGAACGTTCCAAAATGCGACAAGAAGCAAACCTATGTTGTCAACATAAAAATTTCATTGGATCATTTTGTCAAGAAATCGGAAAATGAACAGCGTGCAATAGATCAACAGTGAATACATTTTCAACTGCGGACTGTCTCGACCAGATCAAGCGCTAGCTCGCATTCATACGAGCTCGGACACAGTCACAGCAAATCGTCTAATCCATATTCGAGTAAATATACTTATATGGTTTTATTGTCTTAAAATCATGGAAAAGTAAAGGCCCAGTGCAACTGTCATGTTTAATTTCTAATCAAGGCGAGGTTAAGTGGCCCGATGAGAAGACTTTTAAAGTAGAATCAAATCTAGAGCTAAGCTCTAAGCTGCCTTCAACAGCGACTGCCAACACTTAGCAATAAGTTTAACAATGCGAAATTCGCAAATCTCTAGCAACAGTCGAGACTCTTCAGCTTAAGTGCTGATGCGAAACGAGAGGAATCCTTAATTTGGCTCTGCAGACGAGGGAATGTAACTTTTTCACGAAATGTGCATCGCGTTGAAGAATGTCTTTTTCATACATTAGCATATATATAGTTGTCTGTTTTTGTGCAAACTTGCCTAGGTTTTAGGGTAAAAATTTCTTTACGAAATTTATATAAAAGATATCTCCGACCCCATAAAGATGTATTCCTGACTATTCTCAATAGCTAAGTCGATATAGCTGCAAGTACCTCAGTTTAAAGGCTATAGTCACAAGACCTTTCTTATGATCGTTTTACTGTCAGAAGCGGTCGGATCGGACCCCTATATCATTAATATGTTCTTTTAAAAATGAAGTTATAGTAGGAAACACGATTTTCGAGATATGTGCTTATCAAGCTTTACATTTACGAGCTTTGCTATGCTGCCCACATATCAACAAAAACTTTCCCAATTTCTGCCTATTATATCATATATACTTATATATGAACTATCAGCCGATAGTCGATAGTAAGCTACGTTTTACGACTGTAATGTCATATAGAAGTCTCGGGATATTATATGGTGATTTCTTATACATATATGATATATGTATACAATATTATGAGCTCAGCTACTAACACGGCAGGGATACCATATAAGATTGCATAAATAGTATGGCCCAGCCAACTGCTGATCTCTCTGAAAGACTGACGTGAAGAATGGTAATTAATTAAACATGTATTGTGTGTGTGCGTGTGTGTGTATGTATTCGTATTTAAAGGTGGATTATACAATAAAATTAACAAAATTAAAGCTTGTTATATACATAAACTAAACTTGAAATGAGAGCAACTAAAATGAATTTCTAAATACTGAAAACTTTCTCTTTGCAGACTATTGTATGTGTTTAAGTGTGTATGTGCATATTAAAATGTAAATGTATCTGTGAGTGTGTGTGCGTGTGCGTGTGTTTTCTGCTACAACAATTTAATTTTAGGTCAGCACATGGTGCATTCATGAGGCATACATTCTATTGATATCCTTTTGGTATTTATCCTGGATATTCTTGCGCTTCAGCTTAAAGGCGGCCGTAACCAGACCCATGTCTGGGGACCAGACCTCATTGCAGAGGGTAACTGCCACGGGTACCTCGTACTTTTGTAGCTTGCATTTGCGGGCATGCTCGCCGATTTCCTTGAGCATGGCATCTATCATTTTAGGCGAGGAGCACAGCTCGTTGAAGGATTTGTTTGAGAGCCCAATTCGTGCGGCCAGCTGTGCAAGCTGGCTCTGATTGGGCACAATGAGGGCGACGGTGAATTGTTTTGTGGAATCCCCATAGACACAAATGTTCTCAATGACCCCGCAGGTCTTGAGCTCCGTTTCGATCTTGCCCAAGGAGACATACTCGCCGGCCTGCAGCTTGACCAGATCCTTTTTGCGATCAATAATCTTGAGGACGCCATCGGGATGGATTTCGCCAATGTCGCCAGTCTTGAACCAGCGTTGTCCCTCCTCCTCAAAAAAGTCCTCGCCAGCCTTGCTGGGCAGTTTATAATAGCCCTGGGAGACGCATTCGCCACCGATGAGAACCTCGCCCTGCGGATGGGGCTTATTGGTGACACGATAGTTGCCCTCCTCCCAGTTAACCAGCCGTATGTCGCAAATGGTCAGCGGTCCGCCAGTGCGTCCATAGCTCATATCAAAATTATCCATCACAGTGGCCGCGGATGTGGTCTCGGTCAGGCCATAACCCTGGATCAAATGCACACAGAGGCATGTCTTGATCTGTTCGTGTGTGTCGGCCGAGAGTGGAGCGCCGCCGGACATAATGAGGCGCACCTTGCCACCCATCAGTTGGGCCACTTTCTTGAAGAACAGCTTGTCAATTAGCGGCGTTTGAAAGCCACGTCGTATCCACTTGACCTTGTAATGGTAGACCAGCTGGAACAGCGCCTTCTTGATCGGCGAACTCAAGTTGATTTTGTCGTTGATGCCCTTCGAGACGCGATCCAATATTAGTGGCACCGAGGTCATGCATGTGGGCTTCAGCACGGAAGCATCACCCAGGCAGCCGCGCTTGATCTTGCTGCTTGAGTCAATCAGTGTTAGCGGCGTCGAGTAGCCAATCGAGATGCCAGTCATTAGGCAAACACTCTCCGCCAGCAGCTCGAATACGTGCGCCAAGGGCAAGAACCCGATCAGCACATCCTCCGGATATATGTTCACCATATCGCAAAAGCCCTTCATGGTCGCGATGCAGTTTTTGTGCGATAATATTACGCCCTTCGGGGTGCCAGTTGAGCCAGACGTGTACATAATTATGGCAATGTCATCTGCCTTGGGTGGGACGCTCTCTGTAGAGGAAAGAATTCAGAATTTATCTGTTTTTTTGACAAGACTGTTTATAACGCATCTCTCTGCTTATACCCTTGCAGAAATTTAAAGAAGCAGGGAATCGGTCGAGTCCCGCCAATGTATCAAAAATAATTATGCTGCCAACACATTCCTATCAAGATCGAACTACTTTATAAAATAGCACCAATAGAAATAATTTACATGATCAGAATTTTGTATACCCTGCGTATCTGTATCTGTATATATTTCTATGTAGAATTATTCATCCTTTGCTCCACCCATTTTATTAATAAGTATACTTCCTAATCTTTTACCTACATAATACCTATTTTATTTGTTATCTCATGTGATTAACTCAATCTATATACTTTTCGTTACTTTCTTATGATACCTATATATATGTATATAATACATATATTTTTAAATTTGTCTTTACTTGGTTTTTCTATGTCTTTGTTCTTTTATCTACATAATACCTACTTTATTTGTATAGTCATGGGGTTAAGTCAATTTATATATTTTTGGTTGCATACTTTCACATTTCTATTTCTTAACTATTAAGCGTTACAGCTAATCTATATGTGATCCGCACAGTTTGATATTTGCCATTTTAAACCTACCGCATTTGAGGACACTGCCATTTTTGATGACGCTGGAGAAGGGCATTATCTTGACACTTCCATGTTCCTTAAGATCGGCTATGTCGGTCTTGTGCAGCTGGTCCTCCATGTAGATAATTGTGTTGACATTGGGGCATTTGTTGAGCAGCGTCCTGAACTTGGGCAGCAGGTCGTGGGAGGTGATGACAGTGGTCACTTCCGTTTCCGTGATGCAGTGGGCGATGCCATCGTCGCCCAGCGTGGCGTAGACGGTGACAATGGGCATAGACTGCTTGAAGCAGCCCTGGGCGGCGATCATCCACTCCTCGCGCGTCTCGGCAAAGATGACAATATTTTGGTGTGGCGACTGGCCCAGTGCCCGCAGGCCACGTCCGAAACTGGCCGCCAGGCGCTCGGCTTCGATGAAGCTTTTCCATTTGTATTCGCCCAAGTTGTATTTCTTGAAGATGCGTCCGTTTGGCTGCGGCTCGTCCTCCTCGCTTAGTATCTGGCGCGTGCCCAGACAGCGCTTGCTCTGATACGTTTTGGCCACGTAAGTGAAGACCTTCTCCAGCGTGTCAATGTTCTCCTGGAGCATCTTCACATGCACAGACCGTGGCGGCTCCGTTGTCCGATATGTTAGCTCAGTCTTCTCATTCTTAATGATCCTTGCCTTTATGCGCTTCGCTTCCTGTCCACGCTTCCACGGCGCCTGCAATACAAAATATACCGGAAGTGTTACAATGTCGATGATAAATATAAGCGCCTTGATGGCGACCACGGCGCACGGCACCCAGTATTTCAACATAATTTCATATTTTTTTTTGTTTCTGACAGTTGTATATGATTCAACCTCGTGACCAGTTAACTTTGTTGCCAGTCTGCTCTATCGATACTTTGTTTACCTAGCAACTCCGTCAGCTAAAACAAAACAAGCCTGAAACTTTCAACCGCGGGGTAAACAATTCTCTTTTACCACTCATTTCCATACATTGTTTGCAAACTTTGAGATTCACACCACATAAAAAACCAACGACCAACGAAATGTAAACAAAAGTCAATCAGCTGTTCACCTTATTTCCTATCGATAACCAATAAGCACTTTTTCGAACAGAGCTTTGCAGATTGGCGCATTTTTACAAAGCCTCCCATTCTCGAGAGGAAAAATAGAAAAAAGCGGAAAACACTTTCTTAGTTTGCTTAGACTCTTATCAGCGAATTTAAGATATTTTTCATGCTCTACAAGAATTTATATCCCATAATCAAATCAAAATTATGAGTGCAATGAGTTCTTTTGTTTGTTAGTTTTTTATTTTTGCGAAAAATCAAAAGGAATATACTTCAATATTTGGTTCCTTTTGATGGGAGCTATAGAGTTTTAGAGAGACGCCTAAATACGTAAACAGGAAAAGTCAAGCTTACCTAAAAAAAAAATTAAATTTAAAATATATTTTGAGCTGTGTATTCATCTTCATCCTTAACTTGAAAAACCTTTTTTGCTGTCAGTAAATAATATTTTTCTTCCCCGAAATAAGGAAAGAAATCTGGAAAAGAAAGAAATCCGTGTAATTTCAAATTCCTATTAACTTTTGTTATGTTTTGCAAGCAGAATAAAAATTTGAGTTAATACAAACGGCATGCGATTAACTAACAAATGATGTTCAATTTTACGTTCTAAACAAATAAACATATATTTAAAATACGGCTGGCAGCTTTGCCTGGCTGCTGCTACTTCCTTAGGCTTCCCCGCGGCCCCTGCATCGTCGTCGAGAACGAATTATGTGACGTTCCGTAAAAGAAAAGAAACTTTCAAGCAACTCCCATAAGTATGCAATACATTTTGCTGTCTCCAGTATAGTTGCCATTGCTTTAAAGCAGCAAAATAATGAAATGGCGTCCAGTACAATACACCCACATACACAAGGACACACACATGCACGCACGCACACGCTCACAGCATCCCAGTATGTTTCGCTTACGTTTTGTGTTATAAACAAATTCACACATTTCGAAATTCGAATTTCGAACAGGAGCCGAATCTCTTCCGAGTCGCACTCGCACTCGCCCTCTCTCTCTCTCTCTCTCACTCTCACTCTCTTTCTCTATCTCTCTCACTCTCTCACTTTCTCTTTATGCTTAAAAGAAGCAAGGCCTTCGCTTTCTCTTTGCGTTGGCTTTTCTCTTTTTAAATGCAATTACTAGGTTGTGGCGCAAGAGGAGGGCCAGGAAATTGGTTGGCAACGAACTGAAGGGAACTTTGTTGACAAGCCAAAAACACGCACACAAAGCGATTGCGAGCGAGAGAGCCAGTGAGTATGTGTGTGAGAGAGAGACAGCGAGAGGGAGAGAGAGAGAGAGAGAGAGAGAGAGGGTAAGCGAGGCGGCAAGGCGACACGACGGGAACATACCGCATGCTAATCAAATTTCACATTAGCGATTGGCTTTCTTTTCATATATATTTGCCATTCGCCAGCAAGGCGCTTTATCGACTACATTCGGCTGATCTCACTTCCGGCAATTGGCAAGTGCAATTATAGATGCGGGACTGACATAGCGTCTTGGCCAGTGCCAATTTACGACGCCGCGACGACTTAATTGCAACAAATAAATCATAGAAAGCATCAATAGAATATGGGGCAACAGCCAAAAACAGCGCTTATTGACGTCAAGTTACCCTATCATATTTTTCCTAAGCACACACATTTTTAGCACAAAAATTCTTGAAACATTTCACAGAATAGTTTTTATGCGTATGATTTAAAGAAAGAAAAGGTTTAAATATTCATAGTATTCAAGTAGTAAATGGTATTCTGGTTAACCAATATTATTTTTTATATGACAACATTTAAATTTGTTGCAACAATTATTCCCATTTTTCTACTAAGCTGTGTTGGTTTCTTCTTCTTGACCTCTAAGTTTCTTGAGACTATTAAAATCAAGGCGTACGGAAAGTGTGAAATAAAGTTGAAAACGAGCCATTGAAAATTGGACTGTTCATTTGTTCTGGTTTTTCGAAAAATGATAAGGATTATTATTTATTTAGATATCGATACTGTATAACCTGACAATTTTGTTGATTGGTTTCATAAACAGTATCGAAAGAAACGATAGTTATTATAGCCTTTTATAACTTGTTATTGAAAATTGTACCTAATTTCTTACACGCATTTTAATTTTCACTTTGGTGTTGTGTAGAGAAATGGGCATACAAAGAAATATACATATATGCTTAATTTCAAAGCACGCTTAAGCATATTCTTTATCTACATCTACATCGGTTGACTAATACTTATATATAATGCGAGTAAATGAGTTTGTGTCCGAAAGGGTATCTGATATGCGGCACGCCGTTGCTAGTTGCGCATTCTTATTGTTTTTATTGTTGTGGTTGCGTTCGTGAGTAAAATGTGAAAAATATTGGTTGGCATCGTTGACCATAGTGGACACACACTGAATGCTGGGGAGCTGTGCGCGTGGGCGGTGAATGGCGGGGGCTTCAGTTGCGTTTCGCACATAAATGTCAAGTGCGCGTGTTGCTCATGTGAAGCTCGCGCTCTCACACATGACCACGTACGCAACACGCACGCAAGTTAAGTAGCTTTGCACACATACACACACACACACACGCACACTCGCACATACACAGACACACGAATGAGCACACAGGAGAAACATTCCTCGATGATGAATGCGCATAAAGTCGCCATAAATAAAATTTCTCGGCCCCAGACATTTCCGTCTTGTTTGTTATTGTTATTGCTGTTGCTGTTGCATGGGCCTTGAACTATGCCGGAAAGAAAAATCACACGCTGCAAAAGTTTAAATGACTTAATTCGCTTGAATTTGCAGCGCCCCTCATATTGGGCGTGGCCAGCCAGCCAGCCTGCCTGCCAGCCTAGCCTGGCGAATGGCTGTGCCTCAATTTGTCGCCTTTTGTCTATTGATTTTTGCTGTTTATTTTCTCTCATTTGCTTTGACCTTTTCATAATTGTTTTTTATTGTTTTTATTTTATTTTTTATAGACTATTCACTTTCCGTTTTTTTTTTTTTTATGATTGTTGTGTTCGTTTTTGTTTGTTTTTTAAGGTGCGAATTGATGAGGGACATCTGTCGAGCACTTGGTGTGCGTGTCTGTGCGGTTGACACGGAAGTGCGCTTCACTGTCACCATTTTAAGTTATGGCTGCTCTGGCACGAATCTTGTGGTTTTTTCATCCGCTGACAGCACACATCGAATAAGTTTAAAATGAGATCAAACAGCTGAAAAGTTGTAGAAGTAACGTCAAAGTTTTTAACACGGGACCGAATGCCCGGCCGCTGATGAAGGGAGCTAAGTATAATTCAAGCTGATGGCCAGTTGATAAAAATACATTTCATAATATTAAGAATCTGTTAGCTGAATATACTCTTAATGGAACCCGAAACTCTATAACTGCCTAAGCAAGTATTACACCTAAAAAGTTGTCTCGTCGCAAAACTAATCTGATAAGCATCTAACAAAGCAAAGCTAGTTGGGATCAGAGCATTATTAGCATCGCGGTTTCGCTGCATTCGCTGTATTTGAGATGAAAGAAAACACCATTTTTCGGGCGTCTTCAAGATATTTTTTATATTTTTTTGCTTTTTTGAAAATAAAATAAATGCCTCGACAATTTCCGGAAGCGTTGAGCCAACGCAAAAAATGCAGCCAAGCCCGTGGTGAAGTCAATAAGCACACAGAGATGGCGGCGACAGAGGCGTGGCCAGCTCCAACTTATGCAAATATGCGCGAATAGGCGAATATGTAGGGCACATGCAGACGGCATAACAAAATAACAGAATCAGCATCGGAATCAGAATCACAAACCAAATACAGCCGCAATAACAACAACAGCGACAACAACAGCAAATCAACAATTGGAAGCATTTGAACAATGTCTGGCCACGTTCTGAATGTCGACAATCAACTCAATTTGAGGTGAAAGGTGGCAGTCACATGCAAAATTGAAGCAAATCCCCGACTCCTACTTGACGTGGGCGCGTACCCGTTTCACCGCTTTACTCTCGCCGGCCCCTGCACGACTACTTGTGGGGGGCGCATCGGCTTGCACGTGCCAACAGTAGCCAACAAGCGGTGATTTTGTATTTCGAATTTGATGCCACCAATTCAGATATGGCAGCAAGACCATCATAACTTCTCAACCGGAGCAACATATACGAGCACAAATTACGAGCCTGGTTGAGCATTTGGTAGTTGGCAGTTCGCAGTTCGATCTTCTCTCCGGCTCGCTACTCCCCCTTCAGGCGAGGCTGTGTGCTGCCTTTTGTATATGCTATGTGTATTTGCCTATTTGCATAAACATCAGCCAACAACAGTCTGAAGACAGACAGCGCAGCAAGACTCTCAACTTGTGTTGAAAGATGCCAGACGGGCTTCTGTGCACATGTTGGGATAATAATACAGATACACATAAAAAATACATATAAATAAAGATATAGCGAAATGTACAGAAAAATATGCAGATATAGATCAAGAAATGTATAGATATGCATTTACGAATTCAGGTGAATGGTCGGATATAAATACACCGATACATAACTAGGCACAGGTAAGCGCACAAATACAGGTACTTCTGCAGATGCAGATTATCTTACCAATTCTTGTCCAATACAGATATAATGTAATTTACTATACTATATACTATATCTACACTATAATAGATACTTGTATATGTACATTTTTGACCACTCGCAGATACACTTTCGGATTCGATTACATACGAGCTTAATACCCCCGCAGATTTATAAATCAAGTTAATAACCCAACTTATATTGCTCACCAATTTAATCCACAATTTTAATACATTTGACTTTTTAAGAATACACAAATTTTCTATGATACAATCAGATATACTGTGGAAAATTGCATTTAGAGCGGTTCAGAAACACAAGTTACATGTTTTGAATGCGCACATGTGAACAGCAATTAGCGCAAATTCCAAGCATTTCTGTAAACATGAGCTCACACATTCATGCGCGATGGTTTTGAATTCTATCAACAGCACTGCAATGGCGATTGTTTTCTGTGCTGCTATTTCAATTCGTTTTTTTCTCATAATGACTTAATGACTGGTGTGGCTATTGAATAGAGGCATTGGCAAGTGGTGCGGGCTGTTGCGGGTTCGAGCCCCACCGGGGAAACTATTTCTTTTTTGGCTGGTGTGGCTGTTGAGTAGAGTCGACAGCCAGTAATGCGGCCAGTTGAAACAGCGCATTGCCGATCTGTATTTGTTGTTTGAAAAAAAGGTTTAGGGTATTCCCTAGTCGGAAGCTCCCGACTAGTACCGAATGAGTACTCGGACATGTAACTTTGGAGGCGGGCAGCAGCCGAATATTATGGACCAGGGCATACGGGTTGGCTGTTTTTCTATCCAAATAACCAAAAAGTTTTTGGGCTCTCGAAAAAGAACTTGTTTTTCTCTGACGAATGGAGATAGCCTCGATAATTAATGCACAAAATTCGATAACACAATTAGATTGATGTTGAGATGGAGATAAAACGGCGGAAAATCCGCCGGAGCTGTAGCTTGAAAAAAACGTGAGCGTGCGGCGAAACGAAACATGAATTCAAATTGATATGAAGCCGAGAATGAAATGCGTTGTCCTTGTCGACTGTGTCCGTCCGACTTTCGGTGTTCCCTTGTTTCTTTTTTCTTTCTTTTTCTGCATGCTTTTCACTCGTTTTGTCAGTAGAGAAATCACAACCGGACAGCAGCACCTGAGCAAACAACAGGAGGGGCAGCAGTACCTGAAACTGAAGCAAAAGCTGTACCAGGTGGCTGGGCTTGCTGTCCATAAGCCGGCATAGGTGGCAAGCGGCAGGCAGCAGAAAGGAGGCAGGAGACAGCAGACATCAGGCGGGAGCCAACGGTGGCACGGTGGCAGGTGCGGCACGTGTGTCCTGCTAGTCTTGAATGCGAATGCCTCGCCACTTGAGCTCATTTTCATGCAATGCAGCGCCTGCTTTTAGCCATTTCAGTAGTAGGCAGAACGTTTTTTTTCTTCTAATGGATGGCAGCTGCGGCCGGTTATAGAATGCAAATCAGATTTGTTTGCGTTTTGTTACTCATACCTTTTATGGGCTAACCCCAAGCACTTGAAAGTGAGCGAGAAGACGAGAGAGAAAGTGTTGCAACTTTATTGTTTTAAATAACCGTCTACTTTTCACCTAATCGTTTCTTACTAGTCCGAAGATATGTTTATCATTGGCGAAGCACACAAGACAGATCTGTTGTTGCTTAAGTACAGCTTGTATTCCATTTATTCTTTAATATCCAGATTCCAAAGTGTCCAATTTTACAAAGTTAACTAAAGTAAAACAGCGATTATTATTGGATATTGTTAGAGTTTTTATTTGAAACTTGTTAATCTTTAATAAATAAAAGTAAAGCCTTACATAGATTTGTACAAATTAGTGTAAAATCTATTAAAATCCAAAAAATTAAATTCCACATATTTCCGCCCATTATCCACCTGTAAACTTTTAACTATGCTTGGCGCTTGTCTAAAGCATCGGGTGAAGAACATACCGCTTACAATTTTAAGGTCGATAGCAAATTCCGGTGATGATAGAATCGGGAGGTGTTTGAATCTACAGACAAGCTGTTTATTTATAGTGCTTATATCTTATCTTTTATTGACTTTTATATTTATGTATAAAATAATTAGAAACCCGATATTCGAATCGCCATTGTTTGGCTTGCAGTTAGCTGCGATGTTTCAACAAGTGAAAAGAAAAGATTACAAATTCATATAATGCGGTATTTAAGTGTGATGTGAACGGTGAATCTCTGACGGATTTGGCTTTTTAAATAACCCCTAACTTGAGCTAGACTTGACTTCGTTGCCTGCTGCGTGATTAATTGATGAAGCATCTGCAGGCGAGGATGCTGCTCATTAGCGACTGCTGCCAAGCGGCTACACAGGATTGAGCGCATGAGTGAATGAATGAGTGAGTGAGTGAATAATGTTTGCCATTTCACTGATGTAAGTGCGAATACAGTCTCTCTCTCTCTCTCGCTCTCGCTTTCTCTCTCTGTGTGCGTGTAAGCTACCAAGTCAAAGTCGAAGCAGACTTGATCGAAGCTACAAACCTCATGAAAACCTCAAAATGCAATTTTACAAGTATCGTTGTGGAACAGCTAGAGCAACGCCCAGAACCACACGACGAAACCCACAGCATACACACATACACACATACACACACACACGCATGAATAGATAGATGGATTTATTGAATGACTGGGTTGCCCAAACCCTAGCGGAAGGATCGGCGGCGTGTGGCGCTGGGAAGCAAATAAAATGCACATAACACGCCTCATCAACTATAAGCAACGAATGACAGCAGCGTAACAAAATAGCTTGCAGCCACTGCCACGCCCACCACACTCGTTACTTACACTGGCTGTGCATGTATGTGCCTGTGTGTGTGTGTGTGTGTGTGTGTGTGTGTGTGTGTGTGTGTGGGCCTTTCAACATCTTGCAAGTCGTTTGCTCGCTAGGAGGACACGCATGATGAGTGACTTAGTGAAAACAATTTCAAGCAGGCAGGTGCAAAAGCTAAAGCTTTACACACACACACACAAACGTACACACACACACACACACACACACACACGTACACACACAGATGAGCATGTTAGCTTTGCAGCTAGTTCCAATTGCAGTTTCTATTTCAATTGGGGACACAGACTCAGACCCAGACCCCGGCACAGGTCTGGACACGGATACAGACGGATACGGACTCTTGCATTTCCATGCATAGTAGAAAAGGATAAATTTTTTAAGCATTTTGCATTTGAAAGCAACGTGTCAGCATATGCTTGGCAAACAGCACTCCGTCACCCGTTGCCCCCTCAGCTTCCCCTGCGTCATGCTCGTGGCGAGCACCCCCGCTCATCCCAGCCATTCCATCCAGTGGATGCGCCTCTGTGTAAAGCTGCGCGAGCGCTTTGCCTTTTGTAAATATTTATGGAAAGATTGTTGTATGATTTATGACAATGATAATCTCGCATGCACAATGACGTGTAAGAAATATGAGTTGATATATTCTAAACAAATATTTAATTCGCATTGCCAGCAACAAGGACATTTCTCTAATGTCGCACAAGCAGTAGGCGAGGCACAAACCGCCTGTTCGCCTCTCAGATACATTTGCGACGCTGCGGGTTGGGGCGATAGGTGTCCCCCACTTTGGAATTTATGCACACGCATGTGTCTGCAAGTGTATGTGAAAAGTCGCAGGTAATTACGGACTTAAGGTTGAATTTAATGTTTAAATTGGATTGAACTAATGTTCTCAGTCTTCTCCTCCTAATAAATAACAAGCCGAAATGACAAATAGTTCCTGCTTTTGCCTTTTCAGTAAGGCTTTCTTTAAAGTTGGCTAAGTACTGTTATACCTGTTTAACAAGACCGTCGACATATTGTCCGATTTGAGAATCGCATAAACTTTCAATACAAGCATAGGTTAACATAGATTTTTGGGCGCGTTAACATGATCTTAGAAACCCTTCGATGTTTCCGAATGCTTAAGTAAGGGATCCGAGGAATCTGGATATCGCCAATGTTATTGACACAGCTTACCACTTGGCCATAAAGAATAAGAAATATTCTGTCAAAGAAATCCCCATACTCTACAACTGTCAGACATTTTCCGTTTCCGGTCAGGAGGTTATTCCCTGAGCACTTGGTAGGATCGCGCCCCATTTGCACTGAAATTCTAGAAAGTAAATATTTTTGTTTAGTCTTTGTTCGAAATGCTGACGCTTTTATAGTTACACACAAGATGTGGCCTAACGAAGTAGATCCATAACTACGGACAATCATTTTTGGTTGCACTCGGTTTACAATGCCGTACACAGAGGCTGCGGCGAGGAGTTTGGAGGCGTGGCAAATGTAGCTGGCAAATTGACTTGTGATGGCCGCATGGCTGGCAACAAAGAGCGAACTCTTATTTAACCCAGATAACCAAACGTCATACAAACGCCAAATCCGTAAATAGATCCTGTGCGTCCTGTGTCCACTTTTCAAACAAGCCAAACGAGCGCCAATCAGTTGAATTTTCCCTTTCATTTTTTTCCTCTTTTTTTTTGTGTAACCCCCCATAATCGATAAATGATTTTGTTTAGCTTTGTGCGCTGATATCTATTGTTCAAGCACGCAGGCACACATGGACCGCACCCGGGGCAGCTTATGCAATGGTGAGAGTAGCGGAAGGTTGATCAAGGGGTGGGTTGGGAGGGGCTGTTGGTAGTATGTAAAATAGCCATAGGCTAGTTGTTAGGACAACTGAAGGCTGATGCAAACGCAAAACGAAACTTAATCCCAAACCCCATCGAACGGATGCTTCATGACATAACAAAAAGGATTTGGACTTAAGTAGCTTACATGTAAACAGCACACATACATACACACACACAGAGAGAGAGAGAGAGAGAGAGAGAGAGAGAGAAAGAGACACACACGCGCACACAATGCAGGAGTGTTGCATACTTTTATGCAGATTATGAACATGGTTGGTATAGTTACGGGTTACGAGAAGTCTTCTGTCAAGGTAGCGGCGTTTATCTTGTTGCAGCTGACGCCCTGAGCACGCCCGAGCCGCCCACCCCAAAGACCGCTGCAGCCACCTCAGATTTACATATGCTACAATGTCTGGTCTCAAAGATGTCTCAAGTAAACGGAAATCCCAAATCCCAAGACCCAAGCACCGAGCACCGAGCACCGAGCACCAATTCCAAGTCAAGCCCCGTCCAAGTGCCCCATTTGGATTCAACAAAGTCGCGCCTGCGCCGGCAGTGGCAGGACCAGCTCGACCACAATGAAATGCCGAGGATAAAGGATTCTGCAGCGGCAAAAGCCAATGCCAGATAGTGGCAAATATGCTAAATGCACGCTGTCTGGCTGCCTGACAGTCGCTCGACTTCCGTTCGGGACCGCCTTCGCCTCCCTCCTCATTTTTCCTTCCGCTGCTCGTGTTTTGTTCTCTGTTTTTCTGCATGTAAATGAGCGTCATATTTTCTTTTGGCATTTTCATGGCAGTTTTCCTCTTTTATTTCACTTGCGTCTTCGCATCCCATGCAAAACTTTACACTTTGTGCTGCCTCTGTTACCGCACCCTCTGCCCCCTTGACAGCTGCTAGTTGTTAAATCAACTGCTTTGCATCAAAATATCAATGCATATTTCCTTTTTTCATTTCTTCCTCCTTTTTTTTTTGGCATAGGCATAAATTACCAGAGATGAGATTTACGAGTGCCAATCGAACAGCAGGCAATCGGGGGCGGGTCGGCGACGGAAACAGGTTGATATGTTGATTTGTCAGCTGCCGTTACACCCAAGTCCCAGACTGGTTATGCGCAATCGAATCAGATAGCAAAGCGGGCAAATAAGTGAAAAAGTCAATGCAGAAAAGGTTAGGTTACACATCACGATTCTTGCTTGAGGATGAATAACTAACTGAAGCTTCAGTTTAGAAAGTGTTGTGATCTAACTAGGGGGATAGACATTTAATCTTCAGAATAAAAAATTCTATTGGACTTGGAAGCATTGTTTTACTTGACTCGGGAGCTCTACAAAATAGAGTGGGAGAAAAATGTTTGCTTTGTAGAACCGATTTGCTATATTGAATCCATAGACTTGACTCTTAGAAATCTGACATTATTTAACCAAGGTATTCCGAAAAATTATCCAAAACTTGTTGTCTTATGATCGATCCTATATTTCTGTTAAAATTGATTTGTTCGAAGTGCATATCCTTTAAAAATCGCACTTATTTACCGTCGTTTAAAGAGATTAATATTCTTAATGTATATAAGTAGCTTAGAAAAATATATTACTCTATATTTTGAGAGGCTCGTTCGAAAAATAGGCCCATTTATTGAACAGTAAGCTTAACATTAGAACTAAAATTGTTTGCGACAGAAGCTTTAATGTGTTCTTAAACTTGATTTAACAGATTAAAGCTGAATTGGTGTTCATTTATAAGTACGTTAAAGGCAGCTGCCAGAAATGCCATAAAACTGGCGTTATCCTTGTGTGTAAATCATAACGTGGCGCACCACCAAAATGAGCTTAGTTGCGTGCACATTTAACGCATAATTTATAGGGAAACGCATGGAATCTTTAATTAAAAATTGAAAAATAAACGCCAGAGCGCACACCACGAATCAGATGCACACGCGCGCACACATGCACGCGCACACAGACGCACACACAGACGCACACATCGATAGACTCTCACGGATACCGCACGCAGATATGCGCTGCGCAAATCACAGCCACTGCAGATAATTGCAAATAACGCATACGCTGCGTGTGCCGGCGAAGAGTTTTCATTTTCATTTATTTGTAGCTGCATACTTGGCTTAATTTATTTATATTTGCCTTATCTTCTCTTATTTGCAACCATAAAGCAACTCGTCGCGCTGCGTCCAAAACAAATTGCAACAAAATTGTGAAAAATCAAATGTACTTAAAGCTATTTATATTATTTTCGCTGCCAGCAATTGCTGTCGCAGCATAGCAGGAACCGGGCGTTGCCTAGACTTGGCTGGGGTGTATCGGTGGAGGGGTGGAGTGGTGGGGAGGAGGGGCAGGTGGAGGTGGAGGGGCTTGGGTGCAGTAGCTCCTGGCCATGTTTTCTGGCAGCAATCTTCCTGCCAAGGCTGTAGTCTTTGCTATCATCAGCCAAGTTGATGACTTCATACACAGCTGCATTTTGTTGTTGTTTGCATTTGTCACATGACATGATGTGTGTGTGCTTGTGTGTGTGTGACTGCATGTCTGTCCTCCTCTCTCGCTTCTTTCTCTGCGTGCGTGTGTGTGTGTGTGTGTACGCTTAAGTGCATCTTGCACTTTGACTGGGACTCTGTCTCTCCAGCTGTCTGCCTGTCTGCCTCATTCTTGGCATGCCTCGGCGGACTAATAGCTTGATAAACTACATTTCGCGCTTTCATTATGAATGATGCTAGCCACTTTCTTTTCTCTCTTCCCCTCCCCCTCCTCCTCCCCCTCCTTCTCTCACTCTTTCTCTTTACCGCGCACTCGCTCTTCCTTGCGGTGACAAAACACAAATTTAACGATCATAAGTGCAACATGTTTTTGGTGCTTTAGCATAACACGACTTTTTACTCATGCACGAGCGCAAATACATTAATATTATGCATGTGCATGCACAGATTTCCGGCGAGATGCGTTCAACAATAAAGTATAAGGCTAAGATCGGCCAATTCCACATTGTCAACATAGCATATTGTATTTGCTTAACACGATTTTCTGTTATTCCTAACAAATTTGTTTGATATTTTTTCAGTTGTTTTTACATAATTTTCAATTATTGAGCTAAGAAATTAATTTGTAGTTTTTGATAAAAGAGTTGATTGTGTTTCCTTTAGAAATCGGCTTAAAATTGTCAGCTAGATTATGGATGTGATGTTGTTGCAGCCGCAGGACTTAAAAGTCAAAATTCAAAGTCACATAAAATAATAATCTGCATAGTAATAGAAATTATATTTCTATAAAATATTTAATATATAATAAGTATAGATTGGAATCGTGTCTTTAGCACTTAGGGAGCATTCATACTAAAACCCATCGACTGACAGACTGAAGGAAAAACGAACATTCAAAGGCAAAGCTGATATATAGAAATATATATAAAAGTATGTATACAGATATATACTTTAGATGAAGCCTTATTTCGCTTTTCACATGTACTTAACTTTGTATATAATATTTATAATCTTTTTCTAGTAGTTAAGGTACAGTTTGAACAATCCCCGAAAATTCTGGGAATCGCAAACAATCGATTTACCCTCGATTTGTTTGCTGTGTCTATGTGTGTGTTTGTGTGTGTGTGTGTGCGTGTGTGTGCGTGTGCCACGCCCGAAAGCCGTTCAATTGCTCGTTTGCCGTGGAATTTTGCTTTTACCTTTTGTTTTTTATTTTAATTTTTTTTTCCGATTTTCGCTGGCATATTTTTTTTTTTTTGCATTACTCTGAGTGGTGCGGCAGAACCTGACAGGATAACGGGCTCGGCGCACGGCGCACGGCGCTCGGCACACGGAATACGGCACACGGCAGATAAGTACTCGTATGATGAAATACAAATTAAATTTCCACGCACAAAAATCAGATATGAAATGTAAAACGTACCGTGAGACATGTGTGGAAGGAGCGTGGGAGAGGTGGGTGGAACAGGAGTTGGCAGCCAGGAGCACATGCGTTGCCCGCGAACATTGGCATATTTTCCAACACTCAACGTTAACGCTCATGTCCCCTGCCCCTGTCTGTTGTTCCTGGCATTTTCATGACGCCATGACGAAGACGCTTCATCAACGGTGCGTTTCCTTTTAGCAGCTGTTGCCGTCATATCCTGTAAGTGACTGACACCTGAAGGGTATACGCGGTCGGACCTTGAAAATAATTGAAGCAGAAAACATGTCTCTTTCTGGAATCTTTGAATTAAATTTAAAAATATTGCGTCATATTTTTAAAAACATTATTTATAATTATTTTATGCCAAACCAGCTCAATAGTTGTCGCTTCTTTTGGGTAGCGCAGCAATCGGAGGCA
Source organism: Drosophila virilis (assembly GCF_030788295.1). NCBI lineage: Eukaryota > Metazoa > Arthropoda > Insecta > Diptera > Drosophilidae > Drosophila > Drosophila virilis. Next base: position 20,307,884 of record NC_091543.1, on the reverse strand, counting down.
AATTTAAACGATGCTCTGCCACCCGCTGTCGTAGCCATGCACACGTTTTGCAATATGACAAAGGGACTGTGCACCCCGGACCCCGGACCACGAAACAAATCGGCACAGCGCCTGCCCCGGACACCGCTCCCGCCGTGCCACACCTGACACTATCATTGTGTAAATGCGTAAAAAGGCGTATAATTTGCATGAGATTTGATTTCGTGCCGTCATCGAAAGAGTAGCGGAAAAGGTTCTTATAAGAAGGGGCACAAGCACTAAGTGTTGCTTTCAGTGTGCGTGAGTGCGTGTGGAAGGATGGATAGATGGTGGGAGGGAGGGAGAGAGGGAGAGAGGTTGGTTGTTTGGAGTGGAGCTTAGTAACTATGCTTGAAATAGAAGCTAAGTAGCTAAGAATGCATTTCTTGCAGCTAAGACTTGAGCTAAGATGCCTCCAATTAAATTCGCATAAGCACTCAAATTCTCATACCAATTAGGTTGAAGTACTTTAGAGCAGAGTCTTGGCAGAGGGTGCCGCGAAAGCGGATTACTGTTGTATATTTTTATCTGTTGGTAATTTGTCTAGTACTTATCATACAAGTTTGTTTTTAGTACTTAAACTATAAATAGAAATGCATATTGCATTTTTTCGCAGATTAATTCGAGTTATCAGAGATTTAATAGATATATACTATACATAATATTATACATGCACCATATGATTTCAATCTGATCTCTGCTTAGAGCACGGTTAAAGATTGGAAGGTTTTTCCAGCAGTTGTTCGATTATTTGGTTATTCACAACTTTGTTTTTGTTCGAACCTTTTGCGTACCAATTTACCTATTTTAAATGAAATCTAGTTTATTTACTTTACATATAAATGCTTGCATGCTTACATGCTTACATGCTTTGTATTGTATTGCATGCTTGTATACAAATGTGAAATGTTGCAATAATATTTTTCAAAGTTTTTAATTACAGTCTGTTTTGGGGGGCTACTGAACCAGTTTGTGGTCGACCCATAGCAAAATGAAAATTGTAATTCTGGTTTGGTGCCGACAAGAAGATTAAAATGGTATCGGGCCAATTTTAATTAGCATTCGATAAAGCAAATCTTGCAAACGCATCGCAACTGCATTGGGTTCGTGTGAAAATGTTCGACATTGACAGCGAGAATGGAGGATTGATTGGGCTACGGTTGCCATTTGGCCAAGCTCTGAGCCACCTTTTGTGCTTGGCTGCGCGGCATTGATAGCCATTCATGGATATATTCGGTAATTTAGTCTCTGAGTGGATTCTGGTGATCTGTATGCAGCACCGGTTTGTATCTTAATTTGTATTTACGCGCATTTCATGCACGTGCAAAACGCGAACACACACACACACACACACACACACAACAAAACAAAACAAACACAGAGCTCACAAACAGTCCACAGTTCGTGCCTGGCTTTGGCTGTGGACCTGGCTCACCGTGTCTGTGGCTGCTGCTGCTTGCAATTGACAGCTACAGATACAATGTTGCACATAGATACAAGCGTGTATTGCAAATGTATTTCCATCCAATGCGACCACTATTGTTGTTCTTGTTGCTGTTGCTGCTGCTGCTGCTGTGCAGTATATATAAAAACAATAAGCAAAACGCCAGAAGCAGCAGCAGTCGATGGTGTGGCAAAGGCAAACAAATACAACAATAAATATTAATAAATTTCACATGATCATAAAAATGAATTTGTGAATCCCTCTCGCACACTCGCGCGCACACACACACACACACAGAGACACACGCAATACAAATACTAACACACACACAAACACATTACATTATATGGCTTAACCATAACAAGGCAATCGCATTATTAGGCAGCACTGAGCACAAATACGACAGCCACAGTCACAGCCCTCAGCCACCCAGTCCCAACCTCCAACCCCCAGCCCCAAGCCTCTGTGCCCACTTTGCCTGCCTGGTGTTAGGCAGTGGGTGTGGCTGGCAGGTGGGCTGTTGGTTTTGAGGATATTTGGCTTTTTTTCCTTGAAAGGTGCCGTTGTCTTTAAGCACCAACAGCTGTGAGGTGTTTCATCTTCAACTGCACACATCTACGCACACGCACACTCGCACACACTCACACGTTTGGCTGTAATATAAACATATGCAATAAGGTTATCTTATTACCAGCGCCAAGAATAGGTGCCTGGGACAGAAACAGACGCTGCGGCTCATGAGGTGTGTCGTAGCAAGGGGCCCGGGGTTTGGGGATTATTGGTGTTGAAGCAGCATTTGACAGCCCCAAGTTAGGGCGTCAGTGGCGGAAGCGGGGGTAGGCAAAATGCGCTCGCAGTAAATCGAAGCAGATAATTCTGCCTTTCCCGCCTCACGTCAATGGATTGCTGGCAATTTGTGTTATCGCATAGCATGCGATGACTTGAAAACGTTTGAAGAAATATAAAAAAAAAAACCTACCTGACTTAAGTTTCCATACTTCAAAAGCTGGCACATAATAAAATAACAATTTTTAATTCGAAAAAAGTTTCAGCTAAAAATTGATTCACCGAATTAGTTAAGCGACTAATAAAAAACACATTTTTAATCATGAGTTGAAAGAGATTAGCATGCAAACTTGCCAACACGCTTGCCATATTACTTATTTGTTTCTTCAACAAATTAAAAAAACAAATACAAATGTTACTTTAGCCCCTTTGAGCTTCAATGAGAACCATTAAATTTAAAATTGTAGAATATTATTGGTCTTTCGTTTATGAGTGGTACATTATTTTTGCCACTATTTACATCCCTCTAAATCGGTAGCTTTAAAATGCCTCTTGCAAGGGAGAATCTAGAGAAATCAAGATAAAATGATTTGGCTTAATTTGTATGTTATTTATTTTATTCAGCTTTAAAGCATGTTTCAATACTATAAAAAGAATCAACATCTGTGCACGCATCATACATCAGAATAATAATTATTTTAATTATATTTATTCTATGCCATGTATGCCATGTATGTGAATAATACTGACAATAGTTCTAAAGCTTTAGACTCCCTAATATGAAACATCTTATTAAACTATCTATTTCTAAAACAGGAAAGCTGCTGGCTGGACCTGCTAGTTGGCTCCACCTCTTGATAGTTGCAGTGCGCATCAGGAATGAATGCTCAAACTGCCAAGCACGTCATATGTATGATAATATGGAAGAATCTGTGTGCTTGAGTGATCTGTCAATTTGCAGGTAAACGAATTATCGCAGCATTTGGCACTATGCAAGTACTTCAATCGCCCCAACTCGTATTCCGCCTTTCCGGCAACAGCAAGTGTCTGTTTAATGACCTGCCCAGGGCAATGCCGTTGCCGTTGTCGATGCCGATGCCGATGGTAATATTTACGCATGCCATGTACCACCTTTCATATGTTGCGGGGCGTGTTTATTATATACGGTAATTCGAAGGTGAACCGGGCAGCAGAGGTGGAACGCAGCAAGCAAAAAGTAAACCAATGCCGAGGGTCTTCTAGCGTGTCCGCATGTAGGAAAAACAAAAAAAAAAAGTAAAATAAAATAAAAATAAAATGAGAGAAAAAATGGACCAATCGATAAGAATGTAATTTGCCATAATTCACTGAAATTTGCTGGGGATATTGGCTTCTCTTCTCTTTTTTTTTTTGTGAGCATACATATGCACATAAGCATGTATGTGTGTGTGTAAAAATGCACGAAAACCATTTGTCCGCGTGGGTGTGCGCATGTGTGTGTGTGTGTGTGTGTGTGTGTGTGTGTGTGTGTGTGTGTGTGTGTGTGTGTGTGTGTGTGTGTGTGGTGGGCCTAACAAAAAGAAAATTATTAATGGCAAAGGGCAGTTGGTATTAAAATTACACCTACTAGAGCAGAGACCCACACATACATACGACACTAATTTACGCATTATATGCGTGTGTGTACATATATTTCTGTTTGTGTGTGTGTGTGTGGTTGTACTATGATGGAACTCTGTGGAGCCCCTCTCGCTCCCGTATGCATTAAATTGACATTCATATTACTTATTTATGCATGGGAAATTAATTTTGATATGTTGATTTCTTGCATGAGCAAATCCAGCAAGCCGCAGACACGCACACACACACGCATACACACACACACACACACATACATAAACACATAAATATATACATATATATATATATATATATAAATAAGTATGAATGATAGCCGAATGCGCAATATACTAACATAGCAATTGCATAATGTTCAATTATAGCGCACGTGCATCGGCAAACATTATTCACAGTCCTCTTAATTGCGCAAGCGCAATTGATGCGATTAAATACTTAGCTATATTTTCTATACCAACTAAACTCACCAAGAAGATGATCAGTTGCAGGGATAATTTGGAAGTTATGGTTGCCAAATAGTTAAAATATAAAGCCTGTTTGCTCCATAGCCATATATCTGTTATGATGTTTTGGAGAGGGATTTATTGTGCCAGAGCACAAGATACGAACATTAAATGAATGAGTTTTTTAATTGGTTTTGGTAAGATCAGAAAAGGTTATCTCAACCATGAAATATTTGTAATCTATATATACTATCCATGAACCTACTTTACTAAATGTGGTGATTTTGAGTATTATAATCGATTTTTTAAAAATCGATACTTTGTTAATGGGAGGAAATATAGAAAATAAGTAAAAGTCCTGCATATTCATATTGAAAATGCAGCTCTATTTAATATTCCCGAGCACACGTTTCGACCTATTTTCAAGGAGGCAAACCAATGTGGAATAAAGACTCGGGCGTCAAAGCGCTTACAACTATTCATAAATTTAATGTTTGCAAGAAGCCTTTGAACGAAGAGGCTACCCATTTGGGCTATTTCAATCAGTGGCTTTGTCCTTAATTTATGCCATAGCCATTTGCTAACACGTGAAGTGTGCTTGTCCCACGTGAGTGCCTTCGATGGCCCAAGCCCTGAATGGTTCGTATGCATAAATTGTTAGCTGGCTCCCATTATAAGCAACGCCATAGGGATCGGGATCGATCCGCGGGCAATGGACGCTGTCCACCTCAAGTGCGGCCCATCAGAGGTTGCGGGCTCTAATGGTTCAAACGGCAGGCTTTTGGCTTTCTAGTGCGCTTCCGTCCCGCTAATTCATTATGCGTACTTCCTGTCATCCGGTTCTGGCCCTGCGCATTACGAGTACACACCGCAGCATAACGCACCGAAACATTTTCACCATTCACATTGTCCCACAGTCGTTGGCTCAGAAGACCTTTTCATTGTTTTTAATCACCTTTCCTTTGCCCACCTCCCAAATAGCCTGAGGTCGCTCTTTGATTGGCGCAATAGTGATTATGTATGCATGTACTATACATAAAATAATAGTTATCAACGTTTCATATCCTTGGGCCTTTAAATTTGCATTCCTCATTAAAGAATCCATCGATTGCAAAGAGTTCGCCCAAAAGTTTCCGATTGCCTGTGGGTGGGCACTGTGGGCACAGTTTATTTTTAGGACATCGGGCGGCAGCTGGGCATAAGGGCTGCTAGACAAAAGCCTGTCGCTGACTGATACCTGTTACCTCTTAACTGATTTATGAGCGCCCGAAAATATATGATGCTGGCAAGAGGAGCAACTGACTAAATCGGTTAAGAGCTTAACACAGTCCACGTTGGGCGCGATTTTGGCAGTTGCGAATTCCGTGTTGTGGCATCAGCTTGTGTGACTCTGCCCCAAGTTGAACTCGTTAGAAAACTTTGCTGTAACTGCCTGCGAATGAACAAAGCAATTGTCCCAACAGGGCCACTGCTGGCCCAAGCTAATCATTTTAGAACGTACTACTTCCACAGTTGCCCACAGGCATGTGCTTACGGTGTTGAGTTAGCTGCTGTTAGACCATCAAAAGGGGGCATAAAGAAATATATTTTATAGTCAAAGATGCTTTGCGACACAGTGGCTATAAAATGTGTAGACAGCCAGCTATTCCATTTATTCACCCATTGCAAGCCTGCAGCTTAATTCCAGATAGATGGATATGCTATTGTACAGCAGAAGCAGCAACATTTAAGTTTTGTATAACTTTTAAAAAGCAATTTGATATGAGCGTGTTTTGAGGCAGGGTATTCCACATGCGAGTAACTTGTCTCACTCGGCTTTTCTATTAGTTTATTTTGCCAAATTCCAGACTCGTGTTAGTTCATTGGATAATCCTTCCCCTCCTGTTACCCCTCCTGTTTCTGCTCCGCTTCCTGATGCTTTTCTCATCAGCAGCTACAGCAGTTTCAATGCAAAAACACACTCCAAAGTTTGTCTGCTCAAAATTTGATAAATTTTGTATTTGTTTTGTATATTTCGTGTGGCAAACGTTACCAGTTGCCAATTGCCAGTTGCCAGTTGCCAGTCGGCGGTTGTTTTTGTTCTTGTTTCGGTTGCTCGTCGCACAATTAAGCGATAAGCATGCTAAATACACAATGCACCCCGTTACAGTCCTGGGAATGGATCCCATAATAGAAATGCCACAAAAATGTACCAAAGATAGGCGTAAAACTCCCTCCACTGGGAAGTCAACGACAGCAATACGATAGAGACTCCGGGGCAGGCATTTGGCTCATCTCGGAGCTCGGAGCTTAGAGATGTAGATATCTACTTGAAAACTCATTAGTTGGAATTATAATTAGACAATTATTAGGTTTTTAATTTGTTGTTCTTGTTGTTACGAGTGTGTGAGTTTTATAATCATCGTTATTTCTATTATAATAATTATTATCATTTGCATAGAGCAGCAGTCTGCAGTTATTCCTCTTTAAATTGCCCATACGTACAGTTGGCCGCAACAATGCTAATGGCAGATTGATTGATTGATTGACAATGCATGAATAAGAGTTTTAGGAACTGCAACAATTACCAATAATCAATTAAGTACAACAAGCTTACTTTTTATTTATTATTATTGATATATGTGTACATTTGAAAAATGTTTGTTCTGGCTGACTGATTGACTGACTGATTGATTGATCAGAACACATCCTTTGATATTATGAAGCGCGATTGTTTAGAATAATTTTAAAAGTACGTGAATATATATTTGCAATGTATGTTATACAACAAACTAGAAGATCAGCATCAATAAATAGTTTTTAAATACTAAGGGAACAATACACATTTATATCTTTATAAGTTTTTTGTTGGAATTTTTACTTTTGTGGAATATTTCCTTAAATACAATTTCCCAGCTGTATATAGGTCCTTAAGCATTTACGGAGTTAATCGATGTTGGACTGAAATTTGAAAGCGTTGCTAGGGAAAAACGGTTTGGGTTAACCGAGTGTTGGCTTTTGTCGTCGGCGCGAGCAGGAGTACAGTGTGTGGGTATTATTTCAATATTATGAATAAAATGTAAGTGCCCCAATGTGTGTGCGCTGAAGTGCTGGCAGCTCTCGACTCTCACGTATCACGTAGCAATGCCACCAAATAGGCGACCGCAGACTGAAGCTCAAACAAAAGGCGACGCCGACGAAAATAATTCCCAAGCACAGCAAGACGAGGTGTGTGTATAGGTGTGTATGGCTGTGTGTGTGTGTTGGGTAATAATCTTATCTTTAACTCGGCAGAAACAGAAGCCGTTGCCTGTGACCAGCGACTGTAAAATCAGCAACTGCGACTGCGACAGCGGCTGCTGTTTCCATTGTACGGTAAATGTGCGTACCACAATCAAAGTGTGAGTGTGTCTCTGTGTGTGTGTGTGTGTGTGGGTGTGGCAGAGCACTGCCATTTCCATATGGCGTCATATTGCTGGCTGTCATGACGGCGGCTGCTGCTGCCGTTGGTTTCATACAATTGAAATTTGTAATTATTCAAATCGGATTTAAATACAGACACACACACACACACACACACACACACACACACATTTGCACGCTGAGCAGACAGAGGCCTTTGCGCGCCTGACAGACTTTAGTTTTGAGCCAGCGCACAAAGCAAAAGCGTCGCCGGCAGCTATAAAATAAAATAATCAAAATTATAGGCTGCCAAGAGGCGCACAGGAGCAACAGTGTTTAGTGGGCGTGGCAGCGGATAGGCTGGGGTAAACAAACAGGTGCATGCTGTAGCCAGACGAAGCGCTAAGAGCTGCTCTTTGCTGCTGTCATTTCCTGTGTGTGAGCCTGTGTGTGTGTGTCAACGTCAAATTGGATGAAAATTAATTCATTTTGAAGCGTTAAGATTCTTTACACGCTAATGAGTTAAAGTGTACACAAACGAACAAACGCACACACACACGTAAACACCCTGCTTTGAGCTGGCAGCATCTGGTTTTATGACCTGCCTCTGGCCGCATTTGCCTTGCGGTTACCAGCTGGGCGTGGCACTGCGAATAGGCGGACAACAATCCTCAGCTTCAGCCGCGACTTAACCGAAAGCCAACCAAAAACCAGTTGGGCCCTGGAAACCGCAACAAAATAAATCTGAAGAACAAAATTATGAAGCGCTACTGTCACATGAGAAAACTCGGCATGAACCTGGGCTCAAGGATGTGGAAAACTAGGTTCACGAACCGCACCTTAAGGCAGGGAGTTTTTCTGAGCTATGAGTCGAAGCAGAACATTTTATTACTCTTGTTTTTGTTGCCTTGATATATATGCACATATATAATTTGTACTCGTCGACAAACAGAGCTGATTTAGATATCAATATTTTTACCTTCGAAAAAAAGCGACTTGCGGAAAGTATTTGTATAGTCTACTCAAAACCAAATTCGACAGGTCGATCTCCGGCCACAGATCAATCTAGATTGGGAGCGAATGCCGTGCTGTGCCTTGTCCATAGCACTTGCCTATCAATATGTGGCCATCTGTACGGTGGCCGGCTGTAAGTGCCGCTTGGGGGTAGGGTCAAGGGGCGAGACCAGTCTACTGCCAAATTACTTTAACTTGATTCATTTTGCAATTGGTTTTCCATGCGGCGCTCGTTTTGGTCTTACCCTTTTTCTTTTACACACACACATATATTTTGGGTCGATGTGTGCGTGTTGCAAGGAGCTGCGCTTGTGCCACAGCCTGGCAGCGACAGGTAGAGGTGGGCTGAGGCGATGCTAAAGATACTTGGACAAGGCCTTGGCGTTGCGTTTTTCGTCGCTGGCTATGAAACAGATAAATTGCAAAAGTTTTTCCAAATATTTTCACAAGACACTGCCGAGCGAGAATTCAGGACTCAGGACGCAGGATACAAGACGCAGGAGGCACGACTCCCCAGACCCAGACCCAGACTCAGGACAAGGACAACGACGCACAAAAACGGTTGCCGGGACGCAGATTGGGTATTGAGAAACGTGGTTTCAGTCTATGGGCTTGCCACACACACAAAAATGGATCGTCTGGCTGGCATAGCGCAAAAATCTGCAATAAAATTTTACCAATAAACTTTAGACACACACATGCGGATGCGGATGTGTGGCTATGTGGATGCCAGTGCGAATATGCGGATGTAGACAGGTGTGGAACTTTTTTGAACTATACTAAATTATTGTAGTTCCCTGAAAAAGTTGGCCCTCTGCTTGGCGCACGCACAACAGCAGCAGCATCAACAACAACAACATGTCCTGCCATATACACACACATGTTAACCCTTCCTACCTGTCACACCTCCTATTCCAGCTGGCTGTTATGTTGGCGTGTTGGGACGACGCACCTTTTGACACGCCCATTGAGAGACCCGTGGGCGTGTGAGTGCCGGAGGAGCCGCTTTGCCAGCGCAGATAACGCTGCACATATGCGAACGAGACCAAAGCTATAAAATGCGGTGAACTAATGGCATGGCTGTAACAATCCGCCCGCACCCCCACCGCTGCCTGACACCTTCCACTCGAATAGAAACCGCCTCCGCCGCCCTCTTTCCCGCCCGTGCTTCTGTTTCTCTGCCTGCTGGACCGTGGCAGTTATTAACATTGAGCGACAAAGGCGCTGTGGGTGAGGTATGCGACACGTGGAAAGACTGTGATTTCAGTGTGTGCGTGTGTGGCATGTCTGCAACATTTCGTTGCACTCAGTCTGCAGTGTTTTTATATCCTGCACACTCAAATTAAAAATGGCTAAAGAAGAGTATACGAAAGCTTCAATAAATTCGTTCATTTGCATCAATAGTCTAGTCGATCTAGCCATGTCCGTGCGGCTGCCTAGCCATCTGTCTGTCCGATCTTCGATCGAAATTTGCGTATTTTCTTCTTCTTCTTCTTCTTTGCGAATGATCGAAAGCTCAATATGCTTTTACAAAATCGATATATGTATATCGATTTTATAATTTGCCTTTTCGACTCCATCTTGGATTACGGATGTAGATGTTCGCATAGTAAACGTTGATTCCGCTTCCTTCTCGGCGCTGCGTGTAGGGTATCTGCTGGTCAGGAGAGCTTTTTTACTTGTTGTTGTTGTTTTTTCGGGTACATTTTTTGTGGCCATGTCCGAAGTGACAAATGTGCCAAACTTGTGCGGATTTCAGGATGCACAATGACAATGCCAGGCGCAGAGCAGCTGCGGCCAAGAGAGATCGAGAGCGAGAGAGAGAGGGTGTGAGGTGGAGAGGGATGCATAGAGAATTGCTTGTGGGTTAAATGTGCGCTTTCAAGGTCGCTGCCAGCGAAGTGTTTCGCTCTGTCCGTACGTCTGTCTGTGCGACCTATTGAAACTTTTCGCTCCCGGGCGAGTCAAAACTCTGCTTCATGCCCCCTGCCAACAATCTAAGCCCAGCCCCTGGCATAGAAATATGATGTCCCCTTGGGGTAGCAGGGCTTAATTTATTGATTCTGTGCACACTGGCCAGTGCAGTGGCCAAAAGTTCCGGAGCACAACTTAAATGTGATTTGTGTAATTTGCGGCCAAGTCCAAGTCCGATTGCATTAGAACTTATGAGTTTGCGCAGGCCAGTAGAATTTCATAAGGATTGTGTGCAGTGGTCCTGCACTTTGCTTAACACAAATTGCAGCTGGCTTACCTGTAACCCTCACAGCCCCAACTCCACCCAATGGGCGGGGAGGCTCATCATGTGATTCGCTTTTGGGCTCAGTTTTTACTGCTTAGCAGAAGTTTGGCCACTATCAAAATCAACCAACTAATATGTCTTTCGTATAATTTATGTGTGTGAGTCGCATAAAAACCGAAACCCAAGTCCACGCCCCAGCAACGTGCGACGGACGCGGCCGTAAACAAGCCAAGTGACACCGAGAACAACAACAACCGCAAAAGCAGGCTATTATGGATGTGGACTGAGAGAGGAGAGCTGTGTGTATGTGTATGTGGGTGTGTGTGAGGGGAGGGGGCAAGAAAACTTTCTTAGTTGGCACACAAGGCACGTCCGCCTGTGGATACAATATGTCATTGTGGCTCCCAGCTCCTTGCCACATGAGTGCCGGCGCTGGCTGCGGTCCCCGCCGGAGCACTTGGAGTAACATGTGTCACTCGCGTCTCCGGCGGCAATAACTGACGGTCAACGGTTGTATGTACAGCAAGGGGTCGGCGGCGGGTGTAGAGGAGAGGGGACGGTTAGTCTTGAGGCGTGCAGCGCGCAGCGCTTGTTGACAGCACTTACGGCCTCAAGTACGGCGCATAAATTTTTGCATTCCGCCAAGCTAATAGCAGGAGGCTGCCTTTAGCTGGCCCCTGTTGCCGGCTGCGATTCGAATCGCCCACGAACTAGCCAGCCCGAGTCCTTTCATTGTCTTGGCAGCACCTGTTTTCCTTAAGTTATGGAGTGTGTGTGTGTGTGTGTGTGTGTGTGTGTGTGTGTGTGTGTGTGTATATGTGTGTCACAGTTGGCATGCAAATCCTAAAACAATCACTTAAAGTTATACGTGCGGAAGGGTCACACTTGGCATCGCACTTGGACTTGGGTGCGGCTGTGGCTGCGGGCTTTGTCGCAGATTCGGGTCTCTAATGCATGCTGCTCTGAGAGCTTATTTTGAGCTATTAGCAGCCTGTGTGCAGTGGAAGTCCTCCAAAAAATATTCATGCATATATATTCAACTGATAATATTTATCTTGGAGTTTGAAAAGTTCTTGGAATACTTGTTTTGAATTGGAGATTAATCTTCAGTTTCTGTTTCTATGTTTATTGTTATATATACTACTAGGAATCCTGTGCTGTTTTGCATATTGATATGGATAAGTTGTTATCCCCATAAATTAGGTATTGCCGTCGGCGAAATTGCGTGCGCACAATTGTATTTAAAAGAAATTTCGCAGGTTATATATTTTTTATTATTCCTGATTCCTGATCTAGAAATATAGTGCATAAATATGAATTATGAATAATAATCATAATGGAAATGCATTTGTTAACGTTGACTTTTTCTTTTGAACGAGAGAGTATATATAAACTGCATAAATCGTACTTAAATGCAGAGCGTAATACAATATATAAATGCCCACAGAGGTACGCGGCACTTTGCCTGGGAGTTGAAATCCAAGTGGACAATGAAAAATGGTAAATTGTGAATGGACACTGAGAATTCGGAATGTGGCACTTTGGAGTTGGCAGCGGAAAAGTTGGCAATAGAAATTGCGATAAGCCACACAACGCCTTACGGTGGCACCACGCAATCAATGCACCACTGACCAGCTGACGAATTTGCTGCGCGGCACATTAATGCGACTAATGGTCAAAGTTTTATGCCTGTGCAACACTTGAGGCATTCTTGCCACAAGTGCCACCAACTGGCAGCGCGCAACGCCATTCGCTTTAATACGCGTTTCACTTAAAGTGCTACAAGAGTTGCCACTCTTCTAGAAGTGTGTTACGATTCGGGCCGAAAGAGAGCGTTAAGCATGAAACAGAGCGAGACAGCCAGAGCGAGAGAGAAAGAGAGGGAGAGCCCGCTGACGGCTGCAGCTTAAGAGAGCGCAGGCGATTCGCTTATCAGCCAATGGCCCAAAGTTGTTGACAATGCTGACCTGTCCAAGGCGCAACAGCAACAGCGCCCAGAAGTCTGTCAAGCCCAAGGGTAGCTCTTTGTTGTTCTTGTTCCTGTTCAAATTGTTGCTATTTTTACTCGAGTCGTGCTGTTGTTCTTGTTGTTTCTGCCGTTGGCGGCATCTTTTAAGAGAGAACAACTCGGCCGATTTTAATTCGAAAAGCTTTTCGAGTTGGCATCGCACCAATCGGGCACAGCACTCGGCTCGGCAGCTGTCGGCAGTCGCGGCTCCTGTCGGCCACTTTGCCAGTCAGACTCGACAGTTGGTTATGAAATCTGAACGTGTTCGCACGTGCCGCACGGAGCACGCAGCAGCAGCCAACCAGCCATCAAATCAAGCAAACATCACAAACTCACAACCGCCGCAATAAACAACAGAACTTTAAACAGAACTATCCACCAAAAAAATCTCCAAATCAAAAACCCCCAACAAAAACTAATAAAACAAAAAACCAAAAAAAAAAAAAATAGTCCAGAAAAAACTCCATTGACAGATCCAAATTCAAAAACCATATTCAAAGTGTTTCGGAAAATCGTTACAAAATTCGACATTTCATCAATCAAATCAAAATCACAATCAATTCCATCAACAAGCTGCGTGCACAGTATATAAAAAAAATAATTCCGTTTTCTAAATACCCGTCGGCGATTATAAACTTTATTTTTTTTGGTTTCAAACTCGCGCTTTGTGTTCGTTGCTTTTTTTTTTTTTTTTGTAATATATAAGTAAGTGTTGATTAGTGAAAAATAGATAATAATAATAATATAAAATATATGGCAAAAATCGTACCTAAATGCCAGCATTGATATGTGTGCGAAAGTATTGGAAGCTCGGAGATCGATTCAAATTTGAGTGAAATTCCAAGGCGCGCATTGTAAGTATTAGTGTTTGATGATTGAATGATTTTTATGGTTTTTATATTTCCTATATAACAAATGATAAATGTGCTTAATAAAAATATTTCAGCATCACTTTTGACACAGTGTGTTTTTTATTTATGCAATTTTCTAAAAAAAAATAAAAAATAAAAAGTTGATTAATGTAAAATTTACATTATAATGGCTTGACAAGTATAATGATATTATTAATAATACACAAATAATGCTATTAATATTTAAAATAAAATATAAATAGCATCAGTTGTAATGAAAATAATAAAAGCGATTCAATTGAATTATAAAATATACATGCATTAATCATTGATAGTTTTAATAATAATAATTCGAACAAGAATAAAAAAATAATACTAGTAATAGATTTAATTAATAATATTATTAATATTATTCGTTTAAATATGAATATGTTATATGGCAAAGAGATTTTGAGTCGCTTAAATCTTATATTAAAGAGCGTATTAGCACTGTAAAAATCTACAGTCCTACTACTCTCTATCCAAAAGTTAGTTAACAATTTTCACAAGGAAATTCGGTAATACAATTATTGCCATTGCTGGTAGTGAAAGTCACAGCGTGAGGAGTTAAAGAGCAGCTTGAACAAATTTAAATTAAATAAATGAAAAATGTTTTTTATTGCTCACAATATGCTAATGCAAACAAAGCAAAAGGAGGCTCAAGCAGTGGGCGTGTATGGGCGTTTGGTTAGTCGGGAGTAGGGAGAAATTAAGTTGAGGCGGCAATAACAAATAGTCATATCAATTGGCGGCCGCAGCCAGGCAGCAAATCTCCAAACGCAAATGCTGTTAATATGGCCTTAAGTTGTTGTTGTTGCTGCTGCTGAGGCAAGCATCTGTGGCATGTGCTTAAGTTAATTATTATCAATTAATAGCTAATCACGATAAATGTGCATGAAAACGGGGCCAACAATAACGGCAGCAAAAATGGCGTTTCTGGGCGCCTTAAGGGCCCAGGGAGGAGTGCGTGCTGCGCGGTGTGCGGGTCTGGGGTACGGGTATCCAATGTGTTGCTGTGTGTGGTGGGGGGCGGTTGGCACGCAACAAATGGCCGTGACAGCAATAAGACATGGTTCCCCGCCAGCATATCCTGTTGATTTGTCACACGCGGCGTATGAACAATGCCTCGGCTAGTAATTAAAAACACGCATACGCACAGTGCGCCAGTTGTCAAGATATACGAGATACGAGTTACGAGAAATAGCGAGAAAACATAGAAGCAGAGCGAGAGAGACAAAAAAAAAAAACAGGGCCGACAAAACGCAATACAAAGGGAAACAGAAACTCCAGCGTGTAACAAGTGATTGGGTGTGTTTCACCGTGAGGAATGCCAGAGCAAATTTATGTCGCACAGAGTCAGTGTGTATGTGTGTTAGTTGTGTGTGCATGTGTGACAGCGTGTGAGTGTGTTGTTGAACGCTTCTGCCTAGCAGCGTTTTTGTCACCGGCCACAAAACAATACTCCATTGGCTTGGCTCCAATTTGCTAGACAATGTTTCTCCCCCAACTTGCACACACTTCACGGCTCATTTTGGCCGTGTTTATGTCAAAGTTCTTTTGGTTGACAAGCAGTTAAATTCGACTAACGGTTAAATTACATTTTACTTGCTCCATTTTATACATATAAATTCTTATCTAATCTTATATTAGATAAGAAAATGGTTTCACCCCTTGTTATTCTTATCCCTTCTACTTATGGCAGCGCTACATTGTTGAAGTGAACATTTTAGAATCCACATTAATCCGTTAATTTGAAGCTGTATTATCGGGCTTTTATTGTCAGGCCTTGTGTCACTTGGTCCATGATTATTGACAAAACTCAAAAAGTGTTTCAGGGTGTTTTTACTATGAAGAGCACTGTGAAACCCCAATAAAAAGAGAAACCCTTTCATGAAAGTTTTTTTCGTAGAGTAGGTTTGGTTCGTAGATATGAAAAACCACATTCACATTCAAAACCTCAAAGCAGGGCGTAGGTTCGAACTGTGATTCGAACCAGAGCCAATTTTGGGCTTGCAGCCCCGATTCAAAACTAAATAAGGCTCTGGCATAAAAGCTTACTAGCTATTATTGGCCGACGTAAAAACTTGGTTGATATATATTAGAATTTACAGGTTTGATTTATACAAATAAGTTCTCTAGTATGCAACATATTTTTATTAGCTTTAAAAGTACAATTGAAGAAGGGTTCATGACAAAGTTGAAACGAAGATATTTTACAGAAATATATAATTTGTTCACATATATATATTCGTTAGGTCTTACAAACAGTAACAATTCCTTAAAAATGTACGCATCAGCATAAGCGTAAGCAATGCTTGTAGAAAAGCTGAGACGTATAGTCATGGGCTTCGGCACTTGAACACTTTTGTTTGCTTATGCCCAGATAATTTAATGAACATCGAGATTATTTCAGTGCACAAAGTTATATATTTCTAAAGTCCACTATATTTTACAAACATCTAACATCTTGACGCAGTAAAATTTCCTTCTCAGAGTAACGCTTGCATTCATTCGCTCAAAAGGTGTCATAAATAAATGACTCCTCTAAACAACTAGCAGCTAGCAAAAAATAGATAAATTCTTTTCACAAACCTTTTTCGCTAGCATCCCAAAAAGATAGTGTTATGGCGACGTCAGCGCCTTTCTAATGAGCGTCGGCAACAGGTAAGCGTAGTTAGGTAGCTGACAAGGGACAACAAGTGCGCAACCGAAAGGTAGACAGCTTGGGATGTAATAATTGGAATTTTCTTGAAGTAAAGAAGTTGAACCGTCGGCCAGTGTCCATTCGAATAAGTCACTTGGCCGTTTTCGTGTACTTTTATGCGCCGTTCTTTAGTCCTTTTGCCGTGTTTTTATTTTTGTTGTATACAAGTAAGCATCTGTTTTGTTCGTCAGTTTATTAGGGGTTTAGCTTTGTTTTTGTGTGCTGCTTAGTTACAATTCTTGCAAAAACATTTCAATAAAATTTTTTAAAACCAACATCAACAAATGTTCCTGAAGCCTTAAATAACACGCGTTATACAAGAACATTTACCTCAAATACAGGCAAAAAAATAAAAAAAATAAAAACAAAAAATAAAAAGAAAGAGAGAGAGAAAGAGAAAGAGAAAACCCCTAGCATAAGCAGCACCGAACCAGCCGCGCAAACACAAGAAATATTCTACACTTGCAATCAGAACCAAAATTGTCGAAAAATGGCAAACATGTCGATGCTGCGCATCAAGCGCGAACTGAAGGAGGTTATGCGGGGCGACGACTTTGTTCAGGGCATGATTAAGCTCGAACTCATCAACGACAACTGGACGAACTTGCGCGGAGAGATAAAGGGACCATGCGACACGCCCTACGAAGGCGGCAGGTTTGCGCTGGAGATCAAGGTGCCGGACACATATCCTTTTAGTCCGCCCAAGGTCCGCTTTACGACACGGATCTGGCATCCAAACATTTCGGCCGCATCGGGCGCCATCTGCCGAGACATCCTAAAGGACAATTGGGCTGCTGCGATGACATTGCGCACGGTGCTGCTGTCGCTCCAGGCACTGCTCTCCGCCGCCCAGCCAGATGATCCGCAGGATGTGTGCATCGCCTACCAGTTCAAGGCCAAGCCCGATGTATTCCAGGTGACGGCCAAGCACTGGACAAACGTTTACGCAGGCGGACCGCATGTATTTCCCGATTGCGATACGAAGGTTTTATGTCTCATGGAATTGGGCCTCGACGAGCACGAGGCACGCATACTGCTCTCCCGGGAGAATTGGAATTTGGATGGTGCCACCGAGCGTATATTCCCTTAAAAAACAACAGACAGCTGTAGCTCTTGTATTTGTATGCAGCTAACTTCTGACAAACGTTACAAATTCTAGCCATCAATCCCTTTCAGTCAATCAATCAATCAAATAACAACGGAATCGCGAAATTCCAGTTTTAGTCAACAACAGCAGCGACAGCAAGCGATACACTCACAATTTCCAATACGCAAAGACGCCAACTGAATTTGTAAATTTTACCCAATTTGTAGTTATTTTTACTTTTCCAAATCTATTTGTTGTGTAACATATATTTAGCTCCAAGCGAATTTCAATTAAAAATCATACAAATCCCAGTTTAAACTCCACTCTCACATCCTGTCTCCATGAAATGGCATTGAGGATTCAAGATAAGAAACCAATAATGGAAACATATCTTTGGGCCTTTCAAATAATTACATGCTTACATATTCTTGATCTGGCACAGCGACAAATTTTCAACAGACATATCTCCATCCTGTACATTTGGCTGGCGGAATTCTGTCGCTACATTTTTATTTTATATTAGTTTTAAAAAGTATGAAGCACGAGTAGAACTTAAGATTACAAAAATATTGAAAAGAGAGCAGCATAGAAACCATTTGAAGATTTAAAACGTGCTTAACTTGATGCTATCAAATCACAATTCTATCCACTTAAAACTCGCAGCATTGCACCTCAGAGCTAGCTCTGAACATGTTATATATGGAATTTCACTGCTAGCAGTAGTTCATCCGACTGTTACACACAATTTATAATTGTGCATTTATTACAAATCGAGTACTAAAATGAGATCTGCTTTGAGCAAAACTACTCTCAGTGGAAACATTTAATTTACTAATTGAGAATACTCTATTCGATGGCACTGCTGAGTGGCTGATTGCATTGGCTGTGGGTTGCTGAGCTACGCTCTTGCCAGATAGAGCCTTAGTCACAGCCCAAGTCAGCAGCAAAATCAGCAGATGCTGCATGGATGGGCAGAGGGGTGCTGGCTCAGAATATGTGGGAGGTAGGCATTGGTAAAAGGAAAACCTGAAAACAATCGCCATCATTCGCCCCCATTCCGCCAATAAACGACATTTTATTATATTCTCGGCATTGGGCTCGCCTGCATTTCGCTCGCTCTGCCTTAAAGCCCAGTTCCGAACCTCCTGACTGCCACCCTCCACTCCAAACAGTATTTTTTTTTTTTTTTTTTTTTTTTATCGTTTCACTTACAAAGCGTCGCGCACTTTACGCTGATTGCGCGCTCTCGCAAACGTTTTGCTTGCTTTTGGCCCCCAGACAGGGCACCCGGATCGGTTCGGTTCGTATCTGTGTCCGTGTCCGTGTCCGTGTCCGCGTCCGCGTCCGGGTCCAGGTCTGGCAATGCGAAACTGCCACTGCTACTGAACTGCCTTTGTTTTCAGGCCCCGCACAGACAGAGTCCATGTGGCAGATAGCTGTGACTATTACTGGATACGATTCGATGGCATTCACTTTATTGTTACTTCCTTTTGCAATTATCCTTGTTAGTCGGCGTGCAGTCGAATCGAATGCTCCAAACTTGCCCAACGCAACTATCATCATTATCATCTCCATATCATCAGCTGGTTGGTTATGTTTCGGTTTGTTTTATTTTCCTTTTTTTTATATTTTTTCCTGACTTGAAGCCATAGCTTGGTTTCGCTTTTTGGCTGCGCGTATTTTCTCTCTCTCTCTTTCTCTCTCTCTCACTCTCTCGCTTTGTGGCCACAATTTTACATTGGCGAATTAGCTAACGGCAGTCGAGAGGCTTAATGACAATAGGTGCGCCATTAATCAGCCGGGGTCCATGGACATGCCCACTCCCAGCCCCCCATGGTGACTCCTGCGTTTTACGATATCTCCAATTGCTTAGCGCCTGTCTGATATCGCCCTTAAAGCGTTTCCTGGGAGTTCTCATACTCATTATTTGCCTAATTAGGCCAATTGGCCTATAGCAGTTATTTCCATATTTACTTTATTGTTGACTATTCTCTTGAAAGGTTATTATAAATCAGGAAAGAGAAATTTATTCGAGGCACGCAAGAGCTGAAAACATGATGGATAAGCGAATTGCGGCCTAAGCATTAAGACTAAAATAGGGTCGCGGTGATCGGATGTAAAGAAAGTATTAAAAATATTTTAATCTAACCTAAACTTGTTAAGAAAATCTGCTGCTATAAAGAAATTACAATAAATATAATTCGTATTAATAGAGATAAGAGTTAAGGGCATAAAATATTATATTCCCTCACAACTTCATCTACTCTACTTTGGTTGTTTCGCAAAAACTCATCCATAGTGTAGTCTCCTTAGGTTACTCTGAAGTACAAAAGTACAACAAGTACCATAGGAGTTTTTATTAACCGATCCTAAAACCAAAGCATTTGCTTTAAAAAACAGACTAACCATTTAAAATGATTTATTTCTAAAAACTTTTTGAGGGTTTATTAAGCTCAAGGCATTGACATTTTTATATCCAAACTTGATGTAACTTCCAAATGAAAATACATGCAAATTGCAAAGTACTCCATAGAATGTACCGCAAATTAAAAATGTAATTGTTAAATTAAAATATTGCAAATATACTTATAAGCCAAAGGCTTATATATATATTCACAAATGTGGGAAACAGGTTCATGCACAAAGTCTCAAGGCAGGAAGTGAGCTCGAGCCGTATGTCAAATTATTGGCAATGTTTGATCTGGAGCCCTGATACATGTTGCATAAAATAATTATTGTGCCGAGTGACCTTTGTGCTTTTTATGCTTAATTGGATTATTAAAGAATATTATAAGTAGCAATATCAACGCATTCCACTGACCATTTCAAACATTGCCACAAAAGCAGTGACAGTAGCAGCGGATGCAGCATATAAACAAAACACACATAATGCATTGTACACACACACACACATACACATAGAGTGAGAGATGGAATAAAAGTGCGGTATACACTGCAAGCGGCAAGCGGCGAGCGGCAAGCGGCGCTTAATTAAAAGCGTGCGAGAAATGAAACACTCGAGAAGCGAGAAGCGAAAAGCGAAAAGCGAGAAGCGAGCAGCGAACTGTAAGCCTTGAGCCATGGAGCTAGATGAAAGCTGCAGGCGAGTGAACTGAAATGACCAGGGAACGTGCAACGTGCAGCGTGCAACTTGCAACGTGCAACGCGCCCGTCTTGCAATGCCCCTTGTGGAAAGCATTTCCATTTGCCAAAGCCAAAGCCAAAGCCAAAACCAAATTAAATTAATTAAATTGCAAGAAAATCTGCGCTGAAGCACGTGGAAATGTGAAAAACTCAGCGTCGTTGTTGCCATTGCCAGCGTCGACGTCGTCCAAATTAAATCAGCAGAGTAAAGTCAAATTAAGTAAAAGTTAGCTTAGGTTTGTGCTGGTCGCCTGGTCTGTGGCGGGGCTGCTGCTCTCGGGGGAGGGTTGTATGAAGAGCGTTGCATACTTTTCTGTGTGCCACACACAGCTGCCCGATTGCATGTGCCCTTGCTGTGCCACGCTTTACTTTCATTTTGTTTTTTATTATATTCTTACACATTGTTGGCTTTATTTTTTTACAGTGTAGCGCCTCGTCGCCTCTTCATGCGGTAAGCAAAGCGTCGCACTTGACTCAAATCGCAACTCCCACGCTCTGCTTGCCCCCTCTCTTTCTCTCTCTCTCCCTGTCTTGCTCTCTCGCTCGCTCTCTCTCCTGCATTTTTTGCAATTAGCGGAATTGTTTCACATTTGCTTCACGCCCCCGGCGCCCCCATTCACTGCCCCGCCTCCAGCCATTCCCTTTGGCTGCGGTGTCCAGGCAACTGAAGTCGAACCGTGCCTGCAGTTTATCTGCGGTTGTCACTGTCCTGCTGCTCGTGGTACGGCCCCCTCCTGGTGGCCGGGTGGTCTACCCCTTCAGATTGGATTGTCGCTCGGTTGAGTTTGTCCCCTCTCTCTTTCTTTGTCTCTATCTCTCATTCACTCTCGGGTTTCCTCTGTGTGTTGCAGCTTGTGTCCGGCCATTTTTGGCGCCCAGTGGAAGTGTGCTAAATCTTTTAAAATACATCTAAAAACCGCGTGGCACACACACACGTACACACACACACACGCACACACGGACAAAGGACAAACAGCTTTATGCACTTTACTTGTATTTGGCTGGATGCAGTGCCCCATACCCTTTACGCCCTCTCTCCCCCTTGTTGCTGCACCGGCCCACACCCTTACTATCGTTCCATTCCAGCTGTTCCAGCGCGCTCGCCATTCTGGCGCTCTGGCGTTTTGGTGCACTCATGTGCATTTTAGTGGAAACCCAGTTTTCGTTTTAGGTGCTTAAAAGGTTTCCCCATTTGAATGCTGTTTGGCTTTTTGTGTGGGCGACAAACAACCAGTAGGGAGGGGCGCTTTAATGGGGACGGTCGAGGGGTGCTTTGACTATGGCAATGGACGCACAGCAGATAATAGATCTGACAGCGCACAGTTTTAAATCGCAGCTGCCTGCAGAATTTACTTATGTAATCTCATTTTCGACAATTCGGTTAGTTAGAAGACATAAAACTAAGCCGGCGCAGAAAAACTGAAAAACAGAAAAACAAAAAATTCGCTCGCAGAAAATGAGAAAATTTTAGCCGCTAACGAGGCAGCTGGCGGCAGCTAACAGGAGGCAGCCGTTTCCTGGCCAGAAATGACATCCTCATCTTCTTTAGGCCCCATCTACACAACCCCCCCATCAAATTGCCCTTTTCATTACCATTCCCAATCCCATTGCCATTCCCATCCTCAGCTTCATCCTGCTCCTGCAGCACTCTGCTCAAACGAGTTATGCGCATTTGCCCGCGAGCCGAGAGATTTGCGCTGCTCAGTTTTTGGTTTGGTTTCCTTCTGTTTGCCTCTGCTGCGGTGGCTTCTACTTCTTCTATTCGCTTTGGCTTCACTTCTTTTCCGTTGCCAAGCATAAGAAATTTGCAGTCGAATTTGAAGGCGCAGGTATCCTGCATAAACCTAAAAACCTCAAGGCGTACGTCATTTTGTTTACATAAAATCAACCAAGTGGAGACAAGTGCTGATGCCAGCCGGAGGAGATGGTAGCTGGCAGACTGCTGATGGGTGATGCAGATGGTAATGGGGATTGCGACAGACAATGGGACCAAAAAAATCTTGCCAACATTACGGCTTTGAATTTGCATAATTATTATTGTAAATATATGGATGTATGTGCCGGAGTGTGCGTGTGTGTCCTTGCAAGTGTGTGTTTCGTGTTTATGTTAGGCCAGTGAAGGTATTTTGAAAGCAACATTTTCCATTTAATTTGCATTTTAACTGAAGACAACCAGCTGATAAGTGCCAACATTGCAAAGCTGAGAAGGCTCCATGTAAACAATTTTTAAGTTCGAAACAAGGAGGATGCGGGCTCGAAACTCAGGCTTGTGTACGGAAGAAAACAGATTGTAAATATTGTAATATTCCTCATAATAATTATAATTATTACAGTCATAATCCTTAGTAATAATTACTTTTTGATTTTATTGATTGACAATTGATAATAGGGATCCGTACGAACTCAAATAGGTATAACAATTTAAAACCATAAGTTATTCCCGAGATATTCATTAAAAATCTTCAAAAAATATTCGATTTTTGGACCGACCCCATTTTTATAAAAAAAAAACATCATGTATCCCCATGCGTAGTTTTCAAAATTTGGTAGAAATTTTTATTGTGAGTTTTTAAATGCCAATCATTCCCAAATCGGACAACATGAACAATTTTTGATATAATGAACGAACCTTTTCTTGTCAAATATTCTGGTGAAACCCTCCGATTTTAGATTTGATGGGCTTGGTAAACTAAAAGTAAAGATCCTTACGAATTCAAAAAATTGCAAAATTCCAAAAACAAACATCTATCAAATTCAGAAATGTGCCTTGCACACTCAAATAATATGTCAGGAAGTAATTTTTATAATTTTTGGCTTAATATTGAGAAAAACTATATACCCAAAACATTTTCTTAATTTTTTAAAATGTGTAAATAGTAAATATGTTTTGGTGGAATACCAATTTTAAAATTGAAAGTGAATCAGTTCACCTGTTGAAGGGCAGTTCTTTTTAAACTTTAAATTGTTTGCATTTTATCATCGATTTTTAAAAAATATCGATATACAGAAAAAAAAAAAAAACAATGTAGAAACGTGGATCTCATAACAAGCGAACAAATGATGCAAACTATTCATTTCTAGCTGAGGTTCCAGATTTGAATGAATTAGCTCTGTCAACTGATGGCTGCTGGGGACAGGGACATCTCTGTGACATCTCAATCTTGAATGCTGAGTGAATTTCCATAAAAAGTTGCCAACATATGCAGGTTTCAACGAACGACAGATGCCACAGCACAGCGTAGTGGAGTAGAGGTGCTGCGCCTGGCAGTGGGATCAGCATTTCCAGAGCCCGTCGAAGCCTCTGAAAAGCCAAAACGGCAAAGCAAACATAAATGACAATGCATGCCACATTTTTCACAGCAGCACAAAAATTCCAATTAAGTAGCAGCTGTTGGTAACTCGCTTTGAAAATTGAACAGCGAGGCATCTGGCAGCAGGGGGTATCGGGGGAGCCCAACCGAACCAAAACAAGCGAAGCTAAGCCAAACCTAACCCAAACTCAACCAAATCAAAAAGCGTACACAAAAAAAAAAAAAAAAAAAAATTGAAAAAGAAATGCTGAAAAGGAACAAGATGAAAAGCATAGCCAAAATGTGAATTCTCTCCGACTTTTCTTGTTCCGACTACGAAATGAAAATCAATGTCACTGAGTTTGAGGCTACGCTGACAAGTCGACCAGCCTCAGCTGCTCTTGGCACAGCTTCCAGCTGCCGCCAGGCTTTCTGCTATGAGATTTTTGCCATGGGCTATGTGCATGGGTCAAGATCCTGAACGTGGCCAGGCTGGGCATAAAAGTCAGAAACATTCTTTGTGCAGTAACCAGTAAATTCCCAATGTCCCCCCACAACACCTACCCTCCGCCTCATTCGTTTGCTTCGATTCGTGACAATTGGCCAGCCCATTAGCACCAGCATACATTATGTGGTACAAATATTTTTCTATACCTTAGGCCAGTGGCACAAGTTGAGCTTATTCTATAATGACTCAATGACATCTCTCATCAAATCACATTTAAACATAACAGTTATATAATTACTGGTTCGTATTACCCAGCTTTGCTCGGTTCAAGTTTCAGACATCACTTTTCCTTCTAGTCACCTTGTTGCCTTGAACCCCCCATTTCAAATAATTTAAGTATGTCTTATAATGTTCTGATATAGAGCTGTATTTGAAGGTGAAAATTAAAATAACAAAGAATTCAAAGCTTTCGAGATCTTTCAACTTAGGTTAATCGACGATTACCAATCAATCAACCAGTCGGGTCAAAGAGAACTTATGTAGACATCTAATGTTAGGTAAAATACCAACATAAAATAATAAGTTATTTTCTTAAAGCAACGCCAGAAAACTGTCAGTGCGTGCCGCTGTCATAGTCCATATGTGGCATGTGCTTGGATGCCTTGTGAGTTGTGTGCGCTCAACTTGAAGGAAGCAAATGGTTCCGATACCAAAACTTTTGCCAGGAGCTTAAAACAACATATGAAATTCTTGAAAGTTTCTATTAAGAAGTGAGCAACAGTTTTGGTGGCCATAAAGTTCCGTCTGTCGATATGTAAATTCCTGATACTCTGCGGCTTTGCGTACCGACAAAATTGGTAACATCAGAGCCCGGCTTTAGTCGCATTTAAAGGTCAAAGGCCAAACCCAGTGAAATGGAAAGCCTTATGAAATTCACAAAAAAATTATGAAAACATGCTGCAATCTGAAATGCTTGGCTGTACTTACATGTGTGTGTATGTTAATGTGGGCACAATATAAGCATTTTTTAAACACACATCAGTTTTCAATCAGTATTGTGATATTATGCTCAAGCGAAGTCAGCTGTCATCCTTGAAACATGCTGACGAATTTATAATTGGCAGACAAAAAAGTATCGACAACCAAGTTAAAGGAAGCACAACACAAGTAACTGATACCCCGTACACACATATGGTTAAAGTGTTGCTAAGCTGCAAAGCTTGTAAAGTTTTTAAAGCTACGCAGGTTCGAACCTGAAATACAAAATGATTTTAAGTACCAGCCTGGTCGCTAAGCTAGCTGTGAAGATGTCTCAATCAAACGCCATAGTAGCTAGTCCCATTCATAGGTCTAGATATATAAGTGATATTATTGGAATATATATACCAGCTTATATGCTCTTTAAAGATCTGTACGAACAGAGCATGGAAATGCTGCAAGTTACGCCGAATGCCAACAACTACAACAAACACAACAACATTTATCAATAAAGCAAGCAAGCCAGAGACATGCGAAACACTTGTTCTCGTGTCTGTGTGTGTGCGTGCCTGCGTGAACGTGTGCGTTTATATGTGTGTGTTTGCCTGTGTGTTATGCGGCCTAACAATCAAATCCCAGATGCCAGCGATGCTCAAGAAAGGCCCACAGACGTCGACGTGTTGGCAAACCACGTTAACCTGCCAAGAAGTTCTGCTCACACACTTCACACGCCCCACGCCACACGCACACTCGCACACCCACATGAACACACGCACACTTGTTGAGAAATAATAAAAAAGAATTTAATGTGCTTAAAAATTTTCATAAAGCATCCAAACAATGCCAAACAATACAATATTTCCAGCACACACACTCAGTAAACATTAAATAAAGTAAATGTTTGAATTCTTGCACAAAAGTTGAAATAAAAACAATATTTATTTGAATACATTTTGAGGCCCTTTGCAATTGTTTATTTTCTGTTATGTCCGAAATGCGATTCTCAGCATATTGGCCCTAAAAAATATCCCAAACAAAAATGAAATATTTATACTTCAACAGATATATTGCTTTTAAATGCATCAAAGTCAAAAGCATATCCCAGGCATTGGCAAATATTGTGCGCGTTTTAAATCTCTTTGGCATTATTGTGGTATTTTATTTGGCTTGCCTTGGCATTTTGTAAAGCCAAGGCGAGACAATACCTAAATGGAAAAGACTATGATGCGTACACTCATTTTGATACGCATTCTGTGTAATAGGGTGCCATAAGTATTTTCCGATCTTACGCTGGAATTTCTAAATCGTCTCAAATGTATATATATTACCCTTTATTAAAAGAAGCTTGAAGTAGAAAGGGTAGATTATCTGAGATGTGTGAAACACGTCTTCAAAGAATTGACACAAATATCTTTAGCAAGTAAGAGGTTCTAGTCGGGAGCTCCCGCCTATCGAATAACCTGAATCCTTTTATTTCAACACAACAAATGCAGCTCTCGCATCGCGCTCGTTTGAAGTAATAAAAGTTAATTAAAAAAAAGTTTTTGGTAGGACTCGAACTCACGACAGAACGAAAGTGAATCAAATTCAGGAAGCAAAGCATAAAGTTTGGTGACTTTAGCTCTTAATATTTATAAAATTTGCTCAATAAACCCGATGTCGATATTGATTTTTATCGATTGCTTGGAAAGGTACGAACTTAAAAAGGTATTTCTTTAAGAAATCTGTTATTATTTACCCGAGATAATCCAAAATTATCATCAAAATGTTCAACATTAACTAGTTAGAAAACTGCCGTAAAAGGCCTTCCTTGGCAAACAGTTGTATAAACATAGATAAGACTTACAGAGAGCATTTGAGCTACGCAGTGCACTAATATTAACTACGATTAGCACAATTGCTATATTGGCTCCGATTGCCAGGCAGATGTCAATAATAAAGGTGTTCACAAATTGGATGATACTCTTATATCGTATTCTTGCACGAGCTGGGAACTTGCTGCGCTAAGCACCACTTTTTATGGCTTTATCCATCTAGATTGATGAAGATATCATTATATTTGCTGTTGGCATTTTATGTTGGCATTCCTTTGCTTAGTATTTATGACAGCGACTCCAGAGAATTCGGCTAATCATGACAAGGTGTTTTTTATTGAGCCACCTGTCGTTATTGCTGCTGGCCGAATGGCCAAAAATATTCGCGTTTGGCAACATTTTGCAAACATTTGCGCTAATTTGTCGCCTTCCAGCACGACATGGGCCAGTCTCGGAAGCGTGGTTGGAGGAGTGCGTGGGAGTTTTAAGTTGTAACTTATGAGTTATGAGGCGAGTACCGTGAGCGGCATGCATAAATCCCCAAAAGTCTAGATTGGGAGTTGGAAAGTGCGTGCCGTCGATTGCCCAAGATAAGCTAAGCGCTGGGCAGGGCCAGGATGAGGGGCAGTTGGCGCTAATTGTTTGCTGTGTTTTTGCTGACAATTCGTTTTTGGTCGAAAAATGTCGTGCCGAACACAAAAGTGACACGCAAATGTTGCCCAGAACGTCAACAGATCCGTCAGCGTTGATTGCGATGGCGATGGCGATTGCGCGAGAGTTGCCAATTAATTAATTAGCCCACTTGCTAGCCCTTCAATGAGCTATGGGCGTGGCCTGCGCGTGATTTATTGTGGATTACCAACTGGCCTTTGTAGTTTTGTGCGAAACAATGCTTCGCAGCTCTCTCTCGCAACACGCAAAAGTGACATTTTTATTGTCGCATTTGGCATGCCATTAGATCGCAATTCCCATAGAGCGGCTCATGTGGTATAGGTGCAGCTCATGAGTTCATATTCTGGCAAAAAGTTATAATTAGCTCGAGGACGAGCCCGACTAGCAGAACTGTTACTCATTCTGTGTAATCTAATTGTAGTTGAATCACAATTAAAATACTTTTTCTGATGCGCGACCATTTTCCACGTATTTTATTAATATGCTTACGCGGAAAAACACATAATACTTTCAAGAAATATTGAAGCAGAAGATTTTTCCGTCTCACTGCGAACTGAGTTGACACAAGCGTGCGCGTCTGTCTGTCTGTCGGTCTGTTTCCATACCAACTTGTGCGTTCATCATCCTGATGAACCTTGACATTAAGTATTTATTTTTACAGTTGATATGTTAGAATCGGATTGGTTAACTATATAATATATATAGTTTGCCATAGCAACTAATGACGATTGATTAAATCCTTCTGCCTCCTAGGTGTTTCTTTACGAAGCATATCAATTACAAGCACTGTATGATATAACACAATATTATATAAATAAGACAATCTAATTATTCGGCTGAGATCAGAAGTATGTTTTATATCTGCGCATATATATTTTAGCTGTACCTGTATTTCATCAATTGACCGCTCTGCCATGTTTTTCTTAACCATGTTTATTTTCAGCTACACAATATTTATTCTTCGCAAAAAAAAAAAAAAAAAAAAAATAAACGACGAGACTGACAATTTTGACAGAGGTCCTTTCATTAAGGCTTAGCAGCTATATCTCTGCTGTCAGGTTTGTGCCTGATTATTATTGTGTGGCAGAGTGTTTTCGCCGTCTTTTAAGCATTTTCCGCAGTGTTGCCAAAAATATACTGCGAATGAGCCGCAAAAAGCAAACGCACAATGGAAACAGACTGTGTGCCTGTGTGTGTGGGTGTGGGTGTGGATGGGCCTGTGTGTGTGTGAGCCCTAAAAGCAACAATACAGCAAAATAAACAAAAGCTCTGCACGGCCATTGTGTGCTTAAGACACACTGAAAACATATATACATATTTTACGTTCGTTTTTAAGCATTGCGTATAAGTAATTTATTTTAAGAAGACGCAAAATATATAAAGAAAACGCAGCATACTTTTGCGCGCACATGCGTGCCACAGAGACGACAGCCAAACAAGCACATAAACAATAGAAAGCTGTAAAAAGTAGCGAAAAGAAAAAATTGTACATAAAGCAAAATGTGGGGCAGAGAGGGGGAGAAGTATGAATAATAATAACCAAATTGGTTTGAGCTTATTTTGGCACAAGTGAAACGAAATAAAATTAGCTTTAAGTTGTGATGACTTTCGCCAACGATGGCGACGACGACGCCAACGTTGACGACAACGCCGTTGGCCTGGTGGCAACTCTGGCTGGCAATGCGGAGCGTAGCTGAAACGTTGCTGGAGCTGCCGGCCGACAATTTGTCAATTGACGCCCAGCCAGGCGCTGAAGCTGCTTCCGCCCGGCTGACTGTGAATGGACAGGCAGTATATTTCATAGAATTTAGCTGCAGTTGCCTCGTCTCACCGCGCGTCTGTGCCTCGGCTTATTGTGTTGCGGCTGCCACTAGCTGCTGGCTGCTGGATGCTGCTGCCGGAGTCTTTATCGCTTTTTGAAATCATCTGGCTGGAATAAATACATTTCAGCATCAATTTGCTGAGCATTCCCTGCGCGGCCACTGATCGAATCAGCAACTGCTTGGCCAGCAGTCGGCAAATTAAGCGACCATTACGTAGGCTTAGAACGTAGACCGAGTGGAAGTGCTGGCTCCATTTGAAGTGTGTGTCGTCTGCGTCGAACAAGTGACTGACTGACCCTTGTTGGCCATCGCACACCGCCACCAACCGTTTTCATCTCTATGCAAATAGCTCGTCATGGCTGCAGGCGCATTTATAATTTGCTCAGGCCGCTGCAAAATCTTTGTATTAATAATATAAATTATGTAGACTTAAGTCTGAGATACTCAGAGATATACAAAGGGAGAGAGAGAGAGAGAGAGAGAGAGAGAGAGAGAGCGAAATAGAGAGAGAATGCGTGGAAAACCCTTTTGGCCACTGGTCTGCGCTGTAATTGAAACTGAAACCTAATGACGCGTTTGATTGGCTTCAACTGAATGGGAACAGTACTAAAAATAGCCGGCGGCAGCTCCATGCGATTAGTCTTTATTAGCTGCGTGGCTGGGCTCCCTTGGCCGAACTTAAATAAACCGATTACAGACATTACTCTCCGCGTACATGCAGAGGCTATTGCTCCAGGGCTCTCTCCAGCTGAGATGAAGTAGTTAAATTGATATTAATGTAAAAAGGCTTCAGTATGTATATTTCTTTAAAATTTATAAACATTTCTTGAATCAAATCAATCTTAGCTATCCAAAGAGCTGATTCTCAAATAACTTGAGTCCAAGCCAATGCAATTTTCCAATCACAATTTTGTAGGTTAGAGATCAAATATAGCCACATCTAGTGTATGAAAATATTCAAGGCTTTCAGAAATACTTTCAGTCCAACACGGAGTTGCAAGTTAAAACTTAAATTGTTTCATTAAAAGCCTGATTTATGAAGCGAAACTCAAAACGAGAGTTGGTTTGAACTGTAAACCGATCCACTGACAAATTCCATTTTGGCTTGCAGCTCTGCCTTTCGTTAAATTAATCAGTTCAAGTGGCATTCTAGTTCAAAAGCCTAATTAGGTCAATGTAAAGCCTTTATAATCTTTTCTTAGTTCGACTTTCTGCTATGTGTGATAAATCTTGTGAGCTCAGGGCTCAACGGCTGACTCAGTGTCTTGCCTTTACGGTCTATCTGCTGTATTTTCTATGCAGTTGCTAATGGTATACTCTACTCTTGTCGGAAAAGTGAAAAGTTCGGAGTGTCACATTGCCGACATTGAACGGATTTGCCTGCACAATGTATATACGCACACCTCTGGCCCCGGTCGGTTAATTAAAAATCGGATTTCAAATTAGCAGCTTTGCGTAAATGCGAACAATTTGCATGCATTTGTAGTAACAAAAGTCGTTAGTTATCATATTATGCCCTATGACCGCGCCACGCCCACAATTTATGTTCATAAATTATGAAGTCTGCTGCTGCCCGATGACCCAGGGTCTTCCTGGTTGAGCGCAGCTCCAACTACAGACTCAGCACCGGCAGCAGGTGAGTTGCTATCCTTTTTGGTTGTCGGATTCACTGAAATCGGAATATGCAAAACATTTGATCCCTTCCGGTTTAGCTAGGTCTAAAAGTAGCGCACGATGAAATAAACTGAAATGAAATTAGGTGTAGTGGGCAAATGGACCAAAAGACAGACTGCCAGCCAGCCAGTCAGCCAACCAGATAGATAGACAGGGCGCTAGAGAAGGGAAATATAACTTTAAATTTATTACAAACCCAATAAGCGCAAGCAGAGACAAAATTATTTATTTGGCCCAGCACTGGCAATCAAAAAATAAAATTCATGTTGACGGGTGGGCGCAAGGCAACAAGCCACCCATCGCTGTGCCCCCACCACCCACAGCCAGTGAGTTCTAGTGCCCCCCGCCCTGCCAAGATACCCTTGTCGCCACAAAATAGTCCACGCAGCAAAAACAAAAGTTTATTTATTTGATACGAAGAGTGAGCAAATAAATGTTAGAGATCTTGCATCCACATTCGGAATACCCTAATGTTGCTTTTGAATATATTTAATGCTAAAAAAACGAGAAGAAACAAGCATAGAAATTATCTACTTCATATAAAGATTATATTTATAAATGTTTAAAAATATTGTTGTCATTGCTATCGTGATTATTTGTATTGCAAGAATTAATTGCATAATAATTATAATAGTTCTTAATAGAGCTCTGAGAAAAAAGAAAACAATATGTCTGTCTACTCGAGACTTAGTGCCTGGAAAAGGCGCTCTCTTTTTGGATTCTCCGACATACTGATACCCTTGCCATGCATACTCTTTAATGATTGCCAATGCTCACACAAACAAAAACAAAAATGATTTCAAAAACCTCTGACGTAGCTCACGGGGGGGTCATTGGGATCGTTTTGCTTTTGATTAAAAATCCGGTTGAATGATATTATCTGCTGCTGATATGTCGACCTTACTCTCTACAGGCTGTCCACTCATTGCCCCTTACTAGTCGCCTGGGTTGCCTTGACTTTGAGCTTGAAAGTTGTGACCAGTTCATTGAAAGTTTCAGCGCAGCAGGCACGTACAATGACACGCCCACAAGGCACACACACAATGGGCGGCTGCCGCCACCGTGTGGCGCCCAGTGACAAGCCCAATGTTAAGCAACTTTTACACTATTTGCCCATGTAAAAGTCTGTCTGCGCTTTGCATTTTTGGCCCAAAAGCAAACAGCAAACAGCAATAGCAGCAACAACGACAACTCGAATGCCATAAAAGTCATAAAAAATGGGCAACTTTTTTTTCTTTATATTTTATTTATTTATGTTAAATTCATGACATGTATTTAAATTAGTTGCCGAGCAGTTTGTCCCTTTTTGCGACTGTGTATGTGCGTGTGTGTTTGTGTGTTTGTGCCATCAAACGCAGCCGTTGTGAATTTGCACTCCAAAAAGTAGGCAACACAAAGCCGGCGCTGCATTAACAAACATTCAATTATGAAGCAAGGGCTCGATCTCTCTTTCCCTCTATCTTTCTCTAACATAAAAACTCTTTCTCTCTCTCCCTCTTTCTATCTCTTTGTGCCTGTTGGCATTGGTATTTCCAATGCAAAGACAACGGCTAGCATAAGCATCAGCGGCCAAAGCCCAAGCTCCAGTTTCAGCTTTAGTCCCTGCGGGTGGGGCGAGCAGGGGCAGGGCTTTGTTGCGGGCTCGAGGGTGAGTTGGGGATTGGCACAAAACTTTTGCCATTTGCTTGGAGGCAGCAAACGACAAAGGGCAAAGCAAACACGCAAAGTTTGCCTGCATATATCTTGTCAGTTAGTGATATGTGTATACTAAATAGCTGCATATATTATCACAGGAACATCTCTCTCTTTCCCTCTCCCCTATTTATCTCACTCTCTCCCTCTGCCTGCCGTTGTCTCTATCTTTCCATATGTCAATCCATCTCGCTTGCTGGGCATATCTTAAAAATTGCGTGCCTGGTCAAATAAATGAGCTTTCCTATTCCCACTTTTGTTTGTCGGACCTCGGATATGCTTTTTGCTAACAGTTAGATCAAAGACTCACACACACACACACACACACACTCACAAGCACAGTCGTGCACGGCAGATGCTTTACCGGAAATTGATATTTAATTAAAGTTTCAGTCGCTGCTTTTGTCTGTCTTTGGGCAAAACTTTGCCGCGTCCGACGTCTGTTGTATCTGCGGCAAATGCTGAAAATTGCATAAAGCCACAATTTTTGAGGCCGTGTCTTGGGCTTAGTTTCCGCACAGAGGTCGAATAGTTGGGGCATCTCAAATAAGATGCTTGCCACTTCTTCACAACATCTCAATATCGCATGCTCAATGCCGAAAGTTTTGACGCGAGATACCCAAAGCAAATATAAAACTTTTCGTGCTGCCACATGA
Source organism: Drosophila virilis (assembly GCF_030788295.1). NCBI lineage: Eukaryota > Metazoa > Arthropoda > Insecta > Diptera > Drosophilidae > Drosophila > Drosophila virilis. Next base: position 20,274,062 of record NC_091543.1, on the reverse strand, counting down.
CAAATAAATTTGCGACTTTATCGCCTCGCTATGCTTTCAATTGTCGTATTTAATGAGATCGCGTGCTTATACCCTGTACCCATTCGAAACGGGTGAAATGCATAAACATTTGCCTGTGCAGGCAGAAGGCGGCATTCCGTGACCCCTTTAGGTATACATATTCGAGTTGTTTGAGCCATGCCCGTCCATCTGTCTGTCTATCTTTTATCTTTTTAAAAATGCTGAAGCATATTAGAAAGTTAGAAACATAAATTCCTGAATACCATTTACCATGCGAGTTTATTTCAAATATTTGAATTCCTCCCCCTAAATCAACATTTTACAATTGTTTGGGTCGGCCTCTTAAACACATCTCTAAAACATTAAGAAATAGTCACAAAATTTGGTCTGTATATTTTAAGAATGATTCGCTCTGTGCCATTACTAATGGTGCACGCAATCCTCGCTCAACAAGTTGAAAGATACCTAAAATAAATGTTAGGTTTTGCATTTCATGAAAATTGCTTAGATTTGGATACATTGAGCAGACTTATTAATGACACTCCCAAGACTTTATCTAAGCGAAATGTAAATCAGCTTTTCGAAAATTGTAACCAGCGCCCGCTCGATGCTGCTGTATATCTATTTTTATGGGCAGCACTTTAAACTTTAATTTTACAGTAATTCCCAACCAATTTTAGCCAAAGAACATGAACATTGATTTCTCACAACAAAACTACGAATATTGCCTAAATGTGTGTAGCGTTTACTCGCGCCTATTAAAAGTACCGACGGTGGCTGCTGGCATTGGCATTGCAAACATTTTGTTGCTCATTAAATGCACTCAGTCAAATTTATACCCATTTATTTTTAAGGGCGTTTCAGCACCAAGTCCCGTAGGGTCGCCAAAATGGGTGGGGGCACAGGCAAAGACGAGCAGAGCGCTTTAATGACGCTCACTAAAAGTGTTTTTTTTTTTTTCGTATTTATTTAAATGCGAGCAGAAAGCAACAGCCGCGCCTCATCTGCTGGCTGATAGCATAAAATACATGGGAAAGGGGAATGGAGGCAGGCGGAGCAGGTGAAGCTGCCGGGGGACAAGGGTGCTGAACAAACTTTATGACTTTTATCTACGCGCAAGTTTCGCACTGGCGCCCAACAACAGCGACCGAAATCGAGAATGAGAACTAAGGCAGACGACACTGGGGCAGTGGGAGTGGCAGCGGGAAGTGCGGGCAAGGATATCATCAGCCGAGTTTTTAAACATGCCTCACGGCCAAATGCATAAATATTTTCAGTGCCAGTGTCGCGAGCGCGTGAAAAGCTGGCTGAAAGAGAAACATGACATTTTTCATATAAATTTAGTTGGCTTTGGACGCTTTTGGCCGCCCTGCCACAACATTGATGGGCGTGGCATGACGCATTTGCATATTGGAGCCAAGCAGCACCAAAGTGCCATAAAAGCCAGCTACAGCTGAATGAAATGAAGTCAAATAACAGAGTACAAAGTACCAGCGACAGCAGCTAAACGACCAAAACAGAACAGAACAGAGCGAAACAAACCAAACCAAACCAAACCAAGCCATTCCAGACCAGGCAAGGCCAGGCCAGACTTGACCGGACCCCTAGACGGGACAAGCAAAAGATATAGGAAACAAAAAGTTTATATAATAGCAGATGCCATACTAAAATGGCCAACAGCCAGCCAATCTCAGTAGCACTCTTGCCCCATGGGGGCAGACTCCTCACTAGCATTAAAATGTCATTGCGCAAAGGTGTACGATAATAAGGGAAAGAGAGGGAGAGAGAGAGAGAGAGAGAGAGAGAGAGAGAGAGGAAAAAAAAGATATGAAAGTTAGGCAATGCGAGGAAAGTAAACTGTAGTCGTTCGATCTATCAAAGAATTGCATACCTACTTTTCGTCTACTCCCTGTCATCTCTCGCTCTCTTCTTCAATTTCTACATAGATATACTTGTACACTTATTAGTTAAAGGAACATTTAAAGTATAGCTTAATAATTAACCTACAAAATCTCACTAAAATCGAATACCATCAAGAAAGCATTAAATGTTCTTTCTTAGACTTAGATTTAACCATTTTAAGTTACATGTAGTCCAGTACATGTACTTTATAAGACAACAACTAGTTGAGGGACGAAATGTGACCTTGTTTATTGTAAACGAAATAATAAAATGCATAAGATATAAGGGAAAATAATTTATTTACATAAAAGAAAGCGAGCCGCGTCAACAACATCATCGAGTTACAAATTCGTTTACGGTGTTTCGATACAGAATCTAGTTAAGGTGATTTTATTGGTGTGTCTCTGGAAAATGTTGTTTATAGCAAACAGTTTGCCAGGTTTCGCCTTTTCCATGCCATGCACCCATTAAGCCAAGTCGAAAAAGGCATAACTTTATTAAAGTGCATACGAAACAAGCAGAAAGACGCCGCAGATTCCGTTTACCTAAACTTCAAAATACTATTCCGAGCTCTACCAAAAAGTGCAGTATCAGAGATCAGCTTTGATTTTCGGCTTACAAAGTAATTATTGAAGATATTTTTCACAGTACACGTCTTATGTACCCTGGAAATACAGGATATATCGAGGTCAGGCACTTTCGAATGTGCACATGCATTTAGCTATATTTTTTGTTTTTGTCGCTTCGAGCAGATTGTGTCAGATATTAAATTTATTTACGCGAAATTCGCACTTCGGGCGGTGTAAACCAACAACAACAACTGTGCATGTGGCACAAAATTGTTGCCAAATAAAAGTAAAAAATATATCACAAAAGAATTGAACAAAAATAAAAGACAAATTCTGCCGAATTGTACACATCGCATTTCATGAAATGCGTGAAGCATTTGTGTGTCGCATTTGAATACCCTGTGCCCATTGCAAATGTCAACGAGTGAGGAGTTTTGTAAGTGTCTATGTAAGAATAAGAAACAAAAGTATCATGTTCCCCATTAGGGATATTTCATCAGGTACTTCCGACAAGAGCAATTTACTTTACTTTATCTTTTAATATTTGAGTATACCCCATTTTGCTAAAAAAAGACCTAAAAACATTACGATTATATTCAGCTGGAAACATTTGAAAAGGATCCTTCTATACTCGCTTAACAAATTCAGAAAGAGTACATAATATTCGTATGTTCTTTTAATTTCATTTACTATTAAAGCTGGAGACTTGAAACTAGGTATACATAACCGTATATATCCGCAATACTCAGTCATTTTGTTGATAATGCTGCGCTTTTTGAATGTAGGGTATCTGGGAGTTAGACACTCCCATCTAGCGCACTTTTAGCAGTTGACTTTGGTTTTGTTTTATGTTTATCGCTGCAGTTTACCAACTCAAAAAAGGCGTTCGACTATACGAAGTTAAAATTTGACTGCACTCACAGCTGTGGGGGATAATGCTTCAATTGGGGCCCTGGAACAAAGGGACTATACTAAGTTGATTGGATTGCAGCAGTTGTGTCCATGCGATGTGGTTAAGAGTCGAATACAAATCCCCTTGCTGTAAAGTTAGTTATCAATTACGAGTTTGCGATTGCATCACACTCGCAATACAGTATGGTCAGATTAAAACGGAAAGAGTGTCTCATTTCGTCGATTTTAGGACCGCTTTAAATATATATTTGTCGAATAATTTCGTGTGTGTTATGAAACATGTTTTCCTGAAACGCGTTTCTATTTTTTTGTCGTTCTGTTTGTTTGTTTGTTTATTTATTTATTTATTTATGAGGAATTTAACAAAAAATATAAAGGTCGCATCATACAGACAATTATTATTCAAATATTTTATCGTTATTATTTTATCGTGCAAAGGCGCCAGCAGACACAAAATGCCAATACATGTGTTTAACAGCTGAAAAAACATACGTATAAATATTCGTTTTTGAGCTGCCGAACAGTAAATGCCCTAGCTTGGTGTGGTACTTAATAAGGGTATTCATCATGAACCTCATGTAAGGCATCAGCTATGTTGAATTTATATGCGGATACAGCTATCAATAATCTTTAGATTGACCAAGACTGATACTAACCTAAAGGTTAATTTGTGCAAAGATTTATATTTGATTTTGAAAGGAGTTGCAATATTGTTGAATCTAATATAGCTCTAAAACAGATATTCCCGATTGCACATAACCAACATAGCCTCTTTTATTTGGAGTATGAAACATTTTAATCGACGAACCAAAAACAGTAAAAAGAATTGGAAAAGTTTTAAGCTGGGAGCTCATCATATTGCTTAGCAAGAGAAAATATCGATAAATATATCGATCGGTTTGGCTGTCCTCATTATTATATAACCTGAATCTCCAAAGAGAACATTGAGTTTAGTATGTAACATGTTTCGTGATAGAAGGAAAGAACTCTTTCCGTGAAGGCATGCTGAGGCTCAAGCTGTTAGTGGAGTGGGCCGGAGCGGGGCGGTGAGAGACAGATGCCAGTTTATATAACACACCACGCAGCTATATTTGTATACTATATGCCGTACAATTGTACGTAGTGCAACACGGTGGTTATGCAAATAGCTGACAGATACATTGATATTGTTGTTATCTCTTTGTTTTTTCATACTCTGTATCCATTAAATGGGTAAGCAAACAAGTGGGTATGCTGTTTTCATGCGTGACATGTAACATGATATATATATTCCCAGTCCGACTATAAGTCGGAGCTCTATGTGTATAGTTTATTTCAAATGATCGATAACTTACTGCAAACGACAAAATTCGATAAAAATCAGCTGCAAATATCGTAGAGTGTAAAGACTTCTAGTTTAGTAAGTTAATGCTCGTACAGTAAACACAAACTATGAATACCAAATGTTTTTGATACCTCCCACAACTCTCATCCGAATTGAATTTGATTTTTATGCATGTTTAGAGTATCTACTAGTCGGTCACGTTCGAGAGAGCACTAGAGCACTCTTATGTGTATTCTTTGTTTTTATGATGAACATTTTGCTTTGCTTATATTTATGATTTAACTGCTGCAGTAGCTGTTACTGCTGCTGCTGAATGCTGGGCCGTAAAAATATAGTACGTTGAATTTCAAACTTGTTCTTTTTTTAAGGGGGGAGCCTTCGTTCCCTGAGCCCTAGCTCAGTCATAAAACTTTGCATGGGCATTTGGTTAAGACGATTTCCGGTTTAAAATAAAGTTTATTGTAAGATTTATTCGTTTATTACTCTTGTACTTGCAGACTAAATACTTTGGAATTTACTCACTTTGAATTGATCGTCTAGAGTCGAAAATCAAGAATTGGTAAGTAAAAGCAATAAGTGTTTAGATATCGGCCTAGAATAGCTAAAGCCTTTACATCGACTGCATTAAGTGTTGTCCAAGCAGATGGTGATAAAGAAAACAACTTGTACTGTGCAGCCAAAGAATTAATGTTCGGTGTTAATTAAAATAAGCAACACACTTTGACAAAATTCCATTTAATCTACTCAGCTTCGAGCTCGCAAAGTACAGAAAAGATCCAGGCGGCAAATTAATTATGCGCATATTTGTGGGCTCAACAACACCAAAAAAGGGCAAAAATGATTGAGAAGAAGACGAAAGAAAAAAGGTTCACTTTGATTTGCATATTTTGGTGCACTCGAATACGCCATTTATGACATTTACCGCATATTGCGTGGCAACTCTGGCAAGCACCCTTAACCCTCTATTAATAACAACAATCCACCTCTAATCAGTTGCTGACCGAAGGCCGCCAGTAGCCACTCCAGAGGTCCAGTGTGGTCAAGCGAGGTGCAGGGGGCTCCAGTGGGGTCCAGTGTTAAATGGTCCGCTGAGCCGCATAATTTCCAGGCGTTAAATCACGGACTCTGCCCGAGGATTAATCGCGAATCGAGAATACTCGCAGAGGTACTCAGTGGTAAAAGTATTCGCAATTCACGATATTAATATTCAGAGAGTGTGCGGCTATTCAGAAATGATAAAAATACATAAAAAGGCATATAGCTTAAATATGGGTATATTTATTTAAAATATATTTGCATTCGTTTTGTGTTGAGAATTGCGCAGTTTCATTGTTAAAGATGCGTTTTTAAAGAATGTAAAATAACCAAGCTTAAATCTATTCGCATAAAAAGAAATATTAATACGACATTTTGTCGTTTTGGAAAAATAACCGGTTCGATCTGACAACCTTATAGGCCTAACATTTAAATGATCAACTTTAGCATACTATTTGATTTACAATAAAAACTTTTGAGTAAGATTGTGCACTCAAGTAGAAATAACTTTGATTCGAAGCATTGGCTTCATCTAAGCATATTTGCTGTAGATATGAATCAAATTTTGTCCGCATCTTGCAAGTGCAAATATATAAGGCTTGCTATATTTTCAGTACAACGGGCAATCGTAAATAAACAAATTTATTTCTTCATTGAATTAAAATATATATATATAGTATTAGAAAGCTCTGAATCCAGTCGGAAACCGACCCACAAAGTATTTATATGTCGCAATCGGTTGAAACCCTATGATAAAGCTACAGCTGCCACATAAACTGTCGCCTTTAAATACAAAATTTTTGCATAAAATAGTTTGTTGTTTTGATATTTAAAACTTACGAAATGAATAAATATTTCGTTCCGCTTCGAAAATGAGAGCTAAATAGCACATATCACTCAAAGGAACGATCGATTACCAAAAGTTTGGCCGTGTTAATGTATGTTTACTCGCATGTTATATAAATATATAAAATCGAATGTTTTGTGGCACTGCATAAATTTTGAACTCGAATTTGCATGCCAGAGTTAAATTGGTTAACTATAATGTATTTATTGTATTGCTGCTCAACTTTTAACAGATGCCATTCCCCACTCTGTGAAACGGAAAAGTGCTATAAAACTGTCTTAAGCCTGTGCAAATGAATGGCATTCGCGCTGGACAATGGCCGCACTTATGGCACACAAATACACACACGCACACACATGCACATGTAAAGAAATATACATATAGATATACATTTGTCGTGGCCCTATATGAGCAACAATAAATTGCTGAACCGCCTCGCTCATTAAATATGCATATATAAGTACGGCTTCATATATGTATGTGTGTTTGTGTGTGCGTGTAAGTGTATGTGCTATGTGCATGTGTCTTTACGTTTAATTCAATAACGCAGCAGCAACTCGTTTACCACGCCTATAACGCCCACAAAAGGTACAGCGAGCGTTGAACGTGCAATCGTTCTGTTCACAGGACACGCCAGGACCAAACACAGCCTCAGCTGCAGCCGTTTGGGTGTATGTGTGTATGTGTGTCTCTCAGTGTGTGTGTGTGTGTGTGTGTGTGTGTATGTGACATGGGAATGTTTTCCACTTGGGTTTTGTTGGGCCGTCTGTCGTTTCATTTTCATGTTCCAGACTTGACGCGTTCGAGCATGTCGAGGCATTCAATTTCTTATTTCCTCGTCTGTTGTCGCATTTTCATGTGGTGTCATGTGCTTGTCTCACGCACTCTGCCCGCCCCCTCTGCTGCCCACTCTGCTTGCCTCTCTGGGAAAGTCAATCATTTCATTTTGGTGTGCTTTCCCAGCGCCAAGCCTTAAACGAAGTAACTAGGCAACAGTTTGCACCAGCACCAATTTATTTCTGTTTAATGAGAATTTCACAGAATTTTCATGGCTGCTTCAGCTTATAAATATTCCCTGTAAAAAACCATCGACAGTATTATTTTTTTTTAGCGTCGAAACATTGTTTTTAAGTAAAGATGACTACGTGTGTGTGTAAAGAGTATCTGGTAGTCAGGCAATGGCGCGCACTTACCTGTTTTATTCGCCTGCCTCAAGCATAAACAACAGCTTCATTTGCAGACAACTTTTTAATATGATCTATATGCATATGCATGTGGAAATATATATGTGGTGTGTCTATATACATATGTATGCATGCCCGTCAAATTGTGTGGCAGGCAATAGAGCTGGAGCTGGCAGCAAACTCCGTTTAATGCAATTATTGTCAACATAAAATTGATAAAGTGCGCTGCATGTCGCAGCCAATGAAGAGCAGTGGCTGAGTCAGGTCTGTAACTGGGCCTGGGCCTCTTTGTTCCGTGCTTGGTAGGCTGTCAATTATCAGAATGGTAGCCAAGAACTTGCAACCGGCAACTGGAGCACACTTCAAAGCGAAGCGACCAAAAATTAATTAGCAGTTTGGGCGCATAACTAGAACTGCAACCACAAGATACTTTGCCTGGCAATTGCCACGCCCCCCGCATCCCCTCTTATCAGTAGCTTGTCGAAATTTCATAAATTTTACTTGCCTGGCCAAATGTGAATGAAATATCAGCCACTGTAAGGCAAACAGAAAGTTGAATCGTTAAAAAGCCAAAAAGGCAAAAACCAAAAAATAAAGAGAAAAAAATGAAAATGTTGTTGTATGCAAAAGTTTCGCAAAAAGCATTAAAATTTAAAACAAAAACCAAAGAGAGCGAGTGAGGAAGCGAAAAAGAATTACGACGACCGCCCGTAGCCGGCTGGTCATGGTCAAAATATTGAAAATATTTTTCAACAGCAACACCCGTGCCCCCTACCCCAACCCACGACGAGGCCCGGTGTTAATAATTTGTTTTGTTTCTACCTTGCGGTTGGGAAATTTTTTGTTGGGCCTCAAAATGTTAATAATTGGCATTACTGTGTGGGATGCTGTAACGGATAGAAGAAGTAGGTGCCCGGGCGGAAAAGCAGAGGCGAGGGCGGAAGCGCAGGCGGTGGCGACGTGGAGGGTGCATTCCATAAATTGTTTCGGAAATTACAGCTGTACCGCTAGGCAGCTCTAGTGCTGACCATTGGCCGACTTTTCGACCTCGAGATTGATTACAGTTCATTTCATTTTTTGGGTATTGTTACGCATTCACCCATATTGATCCGACTCCTTCGGCGCGCTGCTCTTTTCATACATAGCTGCTCCATTGACGTGCTGCGATGATTTTTATTTAATTTCGGGCTTTTCTTTGCTTTTTTGTTGCTGTTTTATTGTCCTGATTCATTTCAATATTTGCCTTTGTGAGCTTATATTATTGTTGAAATTGTTCCTTTTCTGATTCCCTGCGAGCAAATTTGCGTATTCATTTTTTAATTTCCACAAAACTTGCTGATTCAGTCAAGTCATATACATTATGTTTGATCACAGTTGAATACACTTGCAGATTCCACACACAAACTCTTGTACCTCTAATGAATTGTTTTGTAAAATTATAAGAAAATGTAGAATCAATTTAACAATAAATACCAGTTAGTCTGTGCGGCTTTTTTCTATATCAACTCCAGGCACCTTGTCACTCGTTTGAAGCTTAAACTTGTTGTCAGTTGTAATACAAAAGAGCAAATCAAACGCTGTCAAAATTTACTTTCGGTATATTGTTTACATATAATGTTTACTTGCATTCCTTTTTTAGACAGAAAGAGAATTTTCCGCCAATTAATAAATAACTAATTTTGCAATATAGAATTTACCTGTCATTTCCAATTGGGTTGTTTATAATTTAAAGCTTTAAATGGTGTTTGAAGCCAATCGGAAAAATATCATACTTATTTTCGACCACAGCATGTTCATCATGGAAAATGTTGCTTAAATATATCTGGCTAAAATTATAAAATGCTATGTAAAAATAAATATATTTGCAATATGCACCCAGAAGAGGCAGCTGTACAAATGCAATTAGCCAGTTTTATGCGAATTTCATCACAAAGTGTTGGAAAAGCGTAGGACATGGAAATTAACATGCGGTTTCATCATGTGTATGTGGCGTGGGCCTGGCGTGTGGGTGCGCGTGTGTTGAGCATGTTATAGGGACAATAAAGATATATATACTCGTCTTAATTTATATATCCATAATGCCATATGCATGCATATATATATATATATATATATAAACAACTTGCTTTGATTGTTGGGTAACCAAACCCCAAAGCACCGCAGCGCACCACCCACAGTCCTGAACACGCCTCGGGCTGTATTGCGTAATGAGTTTTACGTATTATGCGCATTTAATTGGAGTTTTTGTTGCTGGATTTGTTTTTGCCATTGCGTCGGAGTGTGCCCCAGACAAATGCGCGTTAAATTGAATAAGCTGCAATAATTGCATAAGTTTGATTAGTTGGATAAGTGGTTTCATTGGCCCAAAACGCTCGCACCACCAGTCAATTAAATGCCCCAACTATGGCCTGCCGATAAATTAGCCGAGGCCGTGCCAACAAATGACCTGCCAGTGCTACCCAAGCACTTAGAAGCAAATATTTGCTGAATATTTGAATAAATCCTTACTAGACTAACCTGTTCATGGACACCACATGGCCAAAGATTTTAACTGACACGAAACCCAATCAAATAGAGTTCTAAGTGTCTACAACATTTGATCAATATTTATTTTATAATAACTACAAATATTCCCAAAATAATATTGAATTTTTAAAATTCTATTGTCATCGGTGAAAAATCTGTGGATAATATTGCATTAACATTTATTGTGTCACCTTTGATCGGCGAAAATGAAGGAAAATTACGTTTAAGGAATAAGTTATGTAAAATATCATACGAAAAGTGTTCTTGCCAATTGCAGAAAATACACATTTTTGTGTGAAAATTAAGTTTCAAGATATGAATCCGTTTTAATATTTATTAGGGCCAGAAAAGCAATAGTTAAAGCAAGGATAGTTCTTAAGTCTTAACTTTACGAAAGTGGCCACCCCATATTTCAACATCTATAATACAAAATATTACAAAGATGTCGAAGCTTAATCTTATAGAACAGTTGCTTCTTATTGCGAATCGTAGAACAAAGGATATACTTTCTCTGCGCTTCTCACCGAAACGGCTATTTGAGCCCGCTTCCTAGTTGAATGGGGGCTGTAACCTGCACCTTTCGACTAATTTGCGTCTGATTAGTTGGGCAACGCTGGCCGTGTCGATGACGATGGCAACGTCGATAGAAGAGAATTACGTGAATTGTTGTATAGGGCCGTTGGCGTCATAGTGGTACATTTAATTGTAGGCTGAACACTAAAGCGTACATAGGGGCACGGACTGAGGGGCAGGGCACAGGGCACAGGGCACAGGGCATAGCCGTGGGCGCTTGTATTTTTAGTGGCATCTAATGAAGTTGCCCACTTGCTGCTGAAGCAGCAGGCAGCAGGCAGCCTACGGCTGAAAAATACGAATGCTGACAGTGGGTGTGTAGATGGAGGTTAGGCAACGGTAAGGGTAAGGGTAAGGGTAAGGGTAAGGGTAAGGGTTTGGCTTGAGCTTGGCTTGGGGGCGCCATACAACACCAGTTGTCTAGGACCCTCATTTATTTTCACTTTAATCAAAGCGAACGAACGCCAAGGACAGCGGGCAACGGTCGACCGTCGACCGTCGACCGTCGACGGCCAACTGTCGACGATGCCGGGCACAGGACGCAGCTCGGCTGGCCCAACGTTTGCTGAACAAATTTTGCTGCCATGCCCAAAAGAATTGTAAAGCGTAAAATAACAAAGACAAGGAAGAGCAAAAGTAAAGGCAGCAGCGAGGCTAAAAGTGTATTAGTAGATGTATTTTACACGTTATACCTTTCTGCCTGTGTTTGTGTTAGTGTGTGTGTGAGTGTTTCTAAGGGAGCGGGTTGGCGTAGAACGGCGCTAAACAAAAGCGCAACGATGCTCTGTCGAAGAGTTTGCCCAGGCACAGGGCGCCGGGCACAGAGCACAGGGCCCAGGCAGCTAGATGAAAAAGTAAGCTAATTAGTTAATGAAAGATATTTTCCATTGTCTACTCCGGCATACACACAGCTCCGCACGGGACGTGGCACCTTGTGGCGTAACTAAGCAAAAATCGCAACAACATGTAGAAGCTTGGCCAAAGCATTGATTAGATGGCTCGCTCCAAGCAACATGTGTCGAGAATGTCCCTTCAAACGTGCCCTAATCCTTTTTGGGCTCCAACACTCGCTTGTTTTTACAACATCCCTCGCATTGCTGTTGAGGCTGGGGCACGGAGCCAGTCCCTACATAAAGTACATCCACTGCATGTCCATTGTCCATTGTCCGGCAATTGTGACCTTTCCGCCAGCCCGTACATCCAGCAATCCCACCGCGATGCCGGGCAGCTGCCACGTCAATCGTGTTGGCCTTTGTTTGCCAATTTTGCCGTTCGCTGCTCATTTTATGCCACTTTCTTTGTGCCACCACCGGCAGCAGTAGCGGCAGTGCTGCTGCATAATTCCGCAGCGTCTTTCCACTCGCTGCGCCCTTCCTCCCTTTCTTTGTATTGTTGTACTCTCTCCACTTCGCTCCCCCTCCCTCTCATTCTCTCTCTCTCTCTCTCTCGCCGCTCATTTGCGTGGTCAACGGCGGTTGGCTGCAGCCTTTTGTAATGCAAAATGTTTTGCTTGAATAAATTATAAATTTAAGGGGCCAGCCCATCCCCTTATACCCTTGCCAGGACTGCTTTCTTGGCTGCTTTAAAGTGCTGCCAAGCCAATAAATAATTACATACTTTTGATTCAGCGATCTTTCATTCATGTTTATTCAGTTATGAAATGCTTATTGCAATGCAGTCATTTCTTCTCGTTTATTTACTTGAAGACGATTCCTGCCTATAATCTGTTTTGTTGGTCTCCGACACTAGTATGACAATAGAATGAGTATGAAATTCTGACTCGATTCTAAAGCCGATCAACAAAACAATATAGTAGTAATATTCAGAATTAATAACAATAATAATAAGAATAATAATAATAATGATTATAATAATAATAATTATAATAATAATTATAATATTAATAACAATAATAATAATAATAATAATAATAATAATAATAATAATAATAATAATAATAATAATAATAATAATAATAATAATAATAATAATAATAATAATAATAATAATAGTAATATTTGCATTTCTGCCATTCGGTTATTCTCACATTATTCCACACGATCGCGGATTGTCACACATGAAACAACCAATGCATAGATTAGAGTAAGATAGAAGAAAAGCCCAGTTAAGGCAGTAAGAGGGAGACAGCGAGACATAAAGATCAATGTACGAACTGCTGCTTGCCAAAATTGCTCAGCGTCTGTTTTTGGTATTTCAAGCATATATGTACATATAGATTTATTTTTTGCATTTGTGTAAAAATAAATTGCTTTTATAAAAATAATTTTAGGGTTTAAAACGATGCCGAGACGAGAGCGCAGACAACGCTGGCCACGCTGGCTTTTTCATCAATAATATTCCATTAGACAAGAAAACGGGCAACGAACAGCGCGACAATGGCTCAAAAAAGGGGTCAGCAAAAAGGGCCAAGGGAGTGGATAAATTGCGCGTAGCACACACACAGACACACACATGCACACACATATCGTTCTATGCATGCATGCATATATACACAAAAAGCCACAGCTCATATAGGGCAAACATGTATATATGTTTATGTAAGTCTGTGTATGTATGCATTATATATGTGTATATATAACATCAATGTGGACGCTGCGCGAATGCTGCCGACGATGACACTTCTGGTTCATTGAAGCATAAGAAATTCTCGAATGAATCGCTCCGTTGACGCTTGAGTAGACTTGAAGCGATAAGCGGTTTTTGCTCCATATACAAAAATATATTTTGCTCTAGTCGCGCATCCGTTAACCCCACCCACATTCGCAATTCCTACAACCTAAAAAAAAGTGTTTAGCCTTTGGGCTCGTCCGGGAGTTGAACCCGGGACCTCTCGCACCCGAAGCGAGAATCATACCCCTAGACCAACGAGCCGCTGTGAGTGATGCCGTTCGGTTGAGGCATTTAAATAAAGCGCGAGACATGCTGATAAGAAACCAAAGAGAGCGAAATCAAAAGAGAAAAAGAGTCTGAACACTTCAATTGGTTGATCGTTTTCGTCTGCATGCGCAACTTTTGCGTATGCGCAACGCGTCCGCTTTTGGTCGCATTACTCATACGTAGCGTTTGCCGAAAGTTAATACTAAAATCATAATAAATTTAAATTGTTCGCACGGCAGACTCCTGGGACATGTGGCTAATAGAAATGGAAATAACCAATTGTCATGCTGAGTCACAAAACCACTAGCGACAACAACAACAATAAAACGTTGGCCCCTTGTCAAAGCTGGACAGCGGGACATGAAGCCCGACTCAGAGCCAGAACGTGCTGCTGGTAGAGGTGTCTGTCCCGTGGCGCTGCCTCTCTGCGGCTTGTGTTTATTGACAGTTGTCAGGTGTTTTTGAGCTAGGAGCTTAAACTTTGCCATTGCGATGGCCATTGCCAATACCGCTGCGTTTCCTTTTCCTCATGGCTGATTGTATTTGGCGCTAGCTGCATAGTTAACGAGCATATGGCATGGGCATGCCAGGGGCCACTGCTAGCCACAGCATCCAGTGCCAAAGAGCCATAAAATTTATTTAGCGACAGCTGCTCGCTGCCCGCAGGCACCTCCACACATACACACACACATACACAACCACACACATACAACACACTGGCCAATACTAAGCCCAGGACACTCGCCTGCGCCTTTGGGCTAAATGTGTCCCAGTCGCATGCACGCGCTAACTAAATCGGAAACCAATTTGCTTATCGCAGCAACCCCATCAGCATGTGTTGGTACGTGTGCGTGTATGTGTGTGTGTGTATGTATCTGTGAGTGGCAACTCAATTTCAGCCAAATGCTGTAATCGTGCTACGAAAAACCAAGCAGACGATGTCGCACGTCGACGTCATCATAAATAAATACATCGAAATGCGACACGACGCGACGCAGTGCAGCAAAAAGCGGCAAAAATATATCAAATTAATTGCTAACAAATGCCAAGGGCCATGGCAATGGAATTTGTGTGTATGTGTGTGAGATTGGGAGGGGTCATGGCATGTAACCTGTAACCTTGGGCCACGGCCACACGAGAGGCAGCTGCAAACGTTTTTTGCTCTTTGCTGAGAAACTTTGGCTCAATTGTTTTGGCTTACTTTTTGCCATTTGTTGTTGTGCATGTGTCTAGATGTGTGTGTTGCTGCTGTTGGCGTTCTTGTTGTTGTTGTTGCTGTGCTAAGTCGCGTGCGCCGACTGCCGCCAATGGCGTCGAAAATAATTACACTTGCTGATTTATTGAGTGTCGTGGCTATTGCGGCTAGCAAAAGAGGAAGTCCTCCCCACAGCCACAGACCTGCTTCTCACCATCATCCGTCTACCTAGAGGATGTTGTAAATGAGCCGTGACACTGCGACTGCAGCAATGTCATACTCCAGCGACTCGATGGAGCTAAAAGGTGGAGCCAAGTCTCTAGCAATTAGTTTTGGAGACAGCTTTTCGTGGAGTTAATGTTTGGATAGTGGTTTAATGACAAGAGGGCAAATGAAATGATAACAAGAGGGGCTTGAATCCGGAAGATTGTATTTTTTGAATTCATTTAAAAATAAATATATAGTTTACCCACAAGTAGAGGAGGTCGCAGAAAGTAACTTGAAAAATAGTTAGGGGAAACGTTGTGCATATCAGCAACATTAATAAATCTCAATTCATATAAATAATAGGTGTGTGCCAATATATACAAATGTGATCTTATGATAAATTTTATAAATACAAAAGCATAGTTCAATTTTTATTCGCCTTAAAATATAACATTCATATCTGTGTAAAGCAGAAAACAGAAATTGTGTAAAACAGAAATTGGTACTGAATATGTATATGCGAATATTTAGGCAATATATTTGGATTGTACTTATTCACATGGAGGTGAATTATATACTTATATGATTTAGCAATGGTCTTTGCCATTGCCGAGGTCGAGAACGAGACCGAGACCGAGGCCGAGTTCCATAATAATGCCATTAGTATGCCTACAATGCTGATTAGTATGGCAGAGACAAAACAATTCCAGGGCAACAACAAACAAGTCCAAATTATGTGGTCGCATGCCATTTAGCCTTGCTGACGGGCCGGGTCGATCTGGCTCTGGGCAATGGGATAGGATACGGATACGGCTAGAGGAGGGGAAAAGTGAATGGGGTGCCAGCGACAGGAAATGACACTCTCACTCGCAGTTTCTTAGCCCAGAGCTGAGGTTGCTTTTTGAGCGGTACGTAGTTACACCTTCCCACCGCTCTACTGCTGGCCATGGCTTCAGCCGCGGCAAGGGATGCGGTCGGTATCGGAGTCCACGGGGTATTCACAGTATTTTTCGTATTGTATGGATTGCGTGCGGTCGTCGCATATTCAAAATCATCGCTCAAGCGAAAGTGAAATTAATTATACGACTTGAGTTCAGTTCAGTGCGAAGTTGAATTGTGCTGAGTCCTCGGCATTGTTGGGCCTGGTTCTTCTTCGCCCCAACCCTCGCCTTTGCCTTCGCCTGCCTCTTCTTCTTATTGCCATTTGCTGGAGTAATTAATGAAAAAGGCAACCAAAACGCGCGCACACACACACACACACAGGAGAGAGCTGCAGCGCTGCTTTGCGTCTTTTTGATTGGGACGTCATTTTCTTTTTGTGTATTTTAGATTTTCGCTTCCTTTTTCCATTGCCCAACTATCATCCACTGCCGCTTCCTGTTTGCTTCTTCTTAATTTGCTTGGCGTATTGCGCCAGAATTTCATTAGAACCAACAATTTGCTCATTTCTTTATTTGTGGCCCTGGCAGCTGGCACGGATTTTGAGTGGCACGTCTCTGCGGCAGCCGTAACGGTATCCACTATCTTGTGGCATCTGCATGTGAGCCGCAACAAGGCCAAAATTGTACTATACAGACAAATATACTCGTATACTAGCGGCACGCACATCATGACACGTTTACGATCGCATTATGTGAGCATTTGACGAGACATTTTGACACTCGGCTGCTGTGGTATTAACTTTGGCCTCGACGTCTTCTCGAGTCCGTCAACAGAGTCCGCTTCAGACTAGGCATGTGTTAAATACGTTGTGAATGGCAATTTCTGACCTATTTTTATTTTTATACCCTTGCCAAAGGGTATTATAATGTCGTCCTAAAGTGTGCAGCCCATAGATGCTGACGTCTCTGACCAAAGTACATACATATATTCTTGACCAGTAACAATAGTCGAATTGATATAGCCATGTCCGTGTGGGTGTTTATACCTTATATATTCTTATCATACAACTAAAGAGAATATAATGACTTTTTGGAATGTTTGGCATCGATCTAAAAATAAAGTTAGACTGACTTACACACTAAACCAAAATACACTTTCAGGTAGATTTGATGGCTAACCTCTCTCTGAACTGAGGCTTGGGAATTTGACAGTCCAATTAACTGGCACTTATTCAGTAATCAGTTAATCTGCCCTATTTATCGAATACATGCGTATCGCCATATCGTTGAATCTATTTGAATTTATAGTCTTTTATTTTATTGTCATGAACGTGACTGCAGTATCAGCATTAAATGGGCTTAATAGTGTCTTTGCATTCACACGGCACTGGCTTTTACACAACCAGCAGTAACAGTCGCTGCACTAAAGAAGGAAAAACAATTTTAATTCAATTGAACACCGGCATGTTTTCCTTGCAAGCTGTTACATTTTTCCGCCTAGGTTTTTTTCTGAAAACGTTGTGCAAATATAAAAACAAAGTGTTTAATTTAAATTTCAATGTGATCAATATTGCAAACAAAGAAAATACATTGTAAGCTAAGACAAATTATACCTATATACAATTTGCCTTTCTTTCTCTCCCATATTATCCCATATATCAGCCAACAGCTAGTGTAGCAAAGGGGCAATCAGATTCAGCTCATTTACTTTAGAGTGTTAAGATTCGATCAATGCAGTTGACTGGACTTCAGCTTGGTTTTGCCCCTCGATACCTGGAATCGGTTGGTCGAGAAACTCTCAACTTGAACTGTAAGGCCCCTGGCTAGCCATTGGAAGTCACATTCCGAGTAGGTGCTCATTCGATGCTTGCTCTGATTAGGGCACAATGAGCCATCTCTTAATTATGGGCCAATGACTTAGAAGGCTTTAATCAGCGCCAATTGGCAAATACAAAGACGAAAATGTGTAAATTGTAAAATGTGTAAGGCAGGAGCAGGAACAAGACGAAGCCGAGCAAATAGACTATGGCAAGCGTTCAATCTAAACCTGAACTTCTTGGTTGGGTCTGTGGAGAGAAAATAAGACGCTGTCGACGAGGACAGTCAAGACTGTTAAGATGTTGGGGTGGATGTCGGATGGCAAAGCG
Source organism: Drosophila virilis (assembly GCF_030788295.1). NCBI lineage: Eukaryota > Metazoa > Arthropoda > Insecta > Diptera > Drosophilidae > Drosophila > Drosophila virilis. The sequence continues at coordinate 20,255,862 of NC_091543.1, read as the reverse complement.
ACACATAAAAACCTTTTGCTAACTTAATTAAATTATACAATTTTCGTTGGCGCTTTTTGTAGAATAATTGGCAATAAATTGATTAAGGGTAATTAAACGTGCGGGGGCCGGCAAACTACATAGATGGATAGATAATTGCATTGGCGCAAAAAGCAGCATTAATTAAAGCGAATTCCTCTATGTGTGTGCCTGTGTGTATCTGTGTGTGTGTGTGTGTGTGAGTATGCTGCGATTTAAATGCAATTTCAATTAAACTTTTGTGCAGCGCGAGCTGCGCCTCCAGCTGTGTTCATTGTACTTAATGCAAATATTATGCATATTTAAAATAAATCGCTTACAGCAATCAATCAATCGCATGCAATAACAATCATTTAAATTTCACAATAATTACTTATTTACAACTAATTTTAGTTGTTGATTGAATCCATTCGATAAACAAATAACTGCATAAAAAACTGGGAATAAATATATAGGGAAATAAATATATAAATAAAAATAATCAGCTACATATATTTATATAAATTAAACTATAGAAAATATATATTAAGCCAAATGATGTAGTTTTGAAAATCTATCCTAAAACAAAACCGACTTTTATCTTTTGCCAAAACTCTTTCATCAGGTTTCCTGAATACATTTGAGCTTTTCTTATATGAGCTTAATCAAAATGTTTAGCAATTTTGGTTGCCAAATGTTATCATTTGAAAGCGATTGTGCACTAAATTTCTAGTCTAATTTACCTTAGCCCCAAACATTGGCCTTATCTAACCATATTGGGCAGATGCCAATTCTGGGTAAGGATCAAATTCAGCCCGTTTTTTGCATATGAAAATAATAATAATAAATATTGCAATATTTTTAGTATAATGGGCATTTGGTTAATATTTGAAAAACATATGACCAGAAACTGGGTGCTGGTTCGAATCGTGAACCCAACAACGCATGATTATTTATAAGATTGTGCGTTTGTATTGTCAAAGTTCATGAGGAAAGATCACGTAATTCCTTCAAGATCCGATGGATTCATATTATGTTTTTAAAATCTTAAAGCTGCAAGTTTTGCAAAATACGGCATATGCCTGCACAACTTTTCCGGTGAAATTCCTAATGTTGTTTGTGATCTTCCTTTTTATTTACAGTGTCTGGCAGTATGCAGTGGATGCTTTGCCTTGGTGCCCAGCGAGCGGTGTGCTCCCTGCCTCAAGCACAGCCTCACTAGGGCAACTGGGCGACGTTGGGTGGGGCCAAAAGCGGAATGATGGCTGCCTTAGCCTCAGCAGCCACCACCGCTGTGGCGGTGCCAGCAACAGCAACGGCAGCAGCAACAAGCACAGGCGCAACAATTGCTAAAGCCACAACAACAACAACCACTTTGGCTAGCAAGTTGCTCGGTCATATCCACAACCGGACGACGGAAGCGAACGTGAAGAGCATTGCAGAGACGGGTCTTGGCCCCAGGATCGTTGATGCAAATGGAGACGGTGACAGAGAGGGCGACGGGGATGGAGGTGATGGCATGGGCATCGGAAGCTCCTCGACGCCCACCAGCTACCTGTCCCTGTACGACGATGTGGCGAGCGCATTTGACGAGACGCAAGCGGCGGAAGAAGCTGGCTATGCGTTAATTGATGACATCAGCGAATGGCTGCTGGGTGCAGCCGGTGGGAACAACCTCAGCCTGAGCAGCGAGGCGACGCCCCTAAGCCTCGGTGCCAATAGTGCCAGCGCCAGCGACTTTAATGAGACCCTAAGGTGGCTGACTCTGCCCAGCAGCAGCAGCAGCAACAACAGCAGCAGCAGCAGCAGCAGCAACGACTTGGATGGTGACGGCGGTGGGCTCTATGCACTGCGCAACTTTGTGGAGCAACAGCTGAATGGAGAGTCGGCACAGGATGCGCAGGACATAGCGCTTATTGACAGCGCGGAGGAGAGCGCACTCGAGAATGTCGCCGACGGGGATGCGGACTATGGCGTTCTCGGCGGCTTCAATGGAGCCCCCCTCGAGGCGGATGTGGATGCCACCAGTGAACTCCTGCACCGCACAGCGGCGACGATAACAAATCAGACGACGGCTGGCGCCAGCTATGATGCGAACGCCGTCTGGCTGAGTGGTGCAGGAGCACACGCCGCCAGTGCGGGTGTGGATGCCGCTGGTGCTGGCGGCGTCGGAGGTCGTGGTGCCGGTGCCGGTGCCGCTGCTGGTGGCGGTGCAGGCACGGGTGGCAGCTCGTTTATGCTGCTGCTAGAGAATTTTAACGATTATTTTCCCAACTATAACGGCAGCACGGTTTCGGGCACAACAGTCAGCACGACAACGGCCAGCAGCGTTCTTCTCGATCAGAACGTCACGAGCATCTACTTTGAAAACTATCGAACTAATTGCACGAATTCATCGCTAAATCTAACAACGGAATCCTGTCATGAACTGCGAATCGGTGAGTAGCTGAAGTAGCTTTCGATACTTTGGGGTAGCGCTCAAATTATTTGAAATCAATTTACGTCCTACATCCAGCACTAAGATGCCATTACAAGCATTTGTCTTCTGTATATTTAACGCTGACATTTCCGATAGCTTCGATCATTTTAATCAGACCTTAATATTATAACTTTCGAAGCTTAAATGCGACACTCAAATGATTGCTTTAATAAAAGCCCAAGGCTATGCTTCTCCAGTGTGGGTGACAATGTGATAGGTTTCTAAATGGAAAAACATTCAAGATCTGTGAACCTAGCACTTTTGAGCTCCAAAATATATGCCCAAGCAATTTGATTGGGATTGCAATTGGATGGCATCAGTTCCAACGTGTCGGAGAAGCCTTCTTATGCGTGCTAACCTTTTCTTTTAGCCTTTTCCAATGAATACAGATTACAATAAGTACATTTAAATCTGCCCGCTCCATGAAAGCTTACGACTTATTGTAAGTATCCACGTCACATCGCACCGATTATTCCCATGTGCCTTTGTATATCACAAGCAACCCCAATATTCTAATATATATTGTATTTAAGTTACCTTAAAGTATTTTCGATTCTGCTAACACATTTTGACTTTTCCTTTGCAGTGGACCACAATTACTGGGCGCTCATCTTGATACTGTTCCCGATCCTGACGCTCTTCGGCAACATTCTCGTCATCCTCTCCGTCTGCCGCGAGCGGTCGCTGCAAACGGTTACGAATTATTTTATAGTCTCATTAGCCATAGCCGATCTGCTGGTGGCCGTAGTCGTAATGCCATTTGCTGTTTATTTTTTGGTAAGTCTTAAGATATATAGCCAACCATTTGGTTGGGTGGGGACGGGGGCGGAAGTCGTGGCCCGGCCACGGTGTCAAAATCAAAATGCCAAATGCAAAATTGCCGGCCATTTGCGTTTAATTTTATCAAGTGTCTGGGGACCATCTAATAAATAAACATGCACATAAATAACAGCGAGCAGTGTGCTTAAAGAGTGTATGCTGGGCACCGGCAGGCTATAGAAGCTTGGGGCGTGGCAAGGCTTTTTAGTAAATTGCGGCCATTCAAGCAATAACATTCAATTTTTGGTGGCCCGAGCTTATAAATCAATGTATGCATGTGTGCGCACAGTAAGGAAGTAACAAAAAAAAGAGAAGAAGAAGGCAACACAGTAAATCGAATGAGCAGGAGACTGAGAGAGAGAGAGAGAGAGGGACAAAGAGAATGAGAGTGGGAGGGAGACTGGGAGCTACACAGAGAACAGGTCTAGCTGCTGCCTTCACGTACTTCCTTTGACTTAAGTCGATGTTGCTGTCATTCCAAATGATTGATTGTTCGATTGACTGACTGACTGCTTCCCCAGCCTCCATCTGTCTGCCTGCCTTTCGTGTCTCGTGTCTCCCGCACTCAATCTGCCACTGAGGCTCCAGTTGCTGCCTGTGGCCCGAACGCAATGGTCTGGTTTTTGGCTACCCGCTGGCAGACAGCTGAGCTGAATGCTGCCTCTCGCCGTTTCTTCTACTACCTCACGCCCCAACCGATTAGTAGGCAGTCCGTCTGGCTGAAAAAATTTCCCTATTCCACGCTTCCTGAAACGCACGCTCCATCGATTGCAATTGCCAGCTTCGTATAGTGGTTCATTTTTAACATTGAACGACTTGAAACGTTTCTGGCCCAGTATTAATTGTTTTTGAAATGTTTTGGACATAAACCTTAAGTGTTAGGGGAAGTAAAAAATATATTTGCGATTGATTTTTAAATTAATATTAGATTAAATTACATATATATATATTAATGGTTTTGGAGCATATTCATATTAGCCGGTAAGATTGCATTTAGCTCTGAATTCCAAAGACATTTGCCGCTTATCCCCACGCCATAAGCATAATTAATAGTGTTGCAAAACTTTCTGTGACAATACGCAGTGTTGTGTGATTATGTCGAACGGCGATAGCACTGATCTGATTTTTATAAACAGCTGAAAGGAAAAAGTTTACAGTTAGCTTCTAACGAATATTCGCAGGTTATGTCAATTATCGGATATACCTCAATTAAAGTAAAGAGCCTTGGGCATATAATTAAGGAAAATCATTAACTACATTCTTACAAGTACTTATGCATACGTAGTTATCGATTTAATTGATGAGACAACAATCAATTATGAACATTTTTTTAAGGTGTACTCTATTATTTGGTTAAAGTTGAAGCTTTCGTTTAAGTTCACAATAACTGTGGACAACCTTTGGAATTGCTGAGTTTGTGAACTGTGGAATACACTGTCAGCTGTCATCAGTTAAGCGATATACACATCCAACTGTATGTATGCGTGTGCATATAAATGTGACATGTATGCACTTATTAATGCATATTGAAATCTGCATTTTTAATTGCTAGCAGTTTTTGTGACACAGACAGGTCAACGTTTGTCATGTTGGCCACAATTAAGTGAGTGTTTATTTTATCTCAGCCATGCTTGCTGTAGTTGTAAAATGAAAGAAATATTATATAGTAAATAAAGTCAAATAAATATTGCAATTGCAATTTGAAAAGCGAAATTTGTCGCATGCGTAAAAAACTAACTGACGTCTGGCCAAATTAAAATGCTCGAAAGTCAAACGAAATTAACAAAAACTGAGCGCCAACTGACAGATTCTCTGGAAGGCCATTCCCTTGACCAGCAAGTGGCTTTCCTATGGGGCGGGTCACCTGGTAATTGGCTGCCCGTTGGCATTAATTAATGTGCAAACTTGTTAAATGCCACGAAAAATAAAAAGTTGCACAACCTGCTGAAATTTATAAAAAGCTCTTGCATAATTGTCGCGACTGCCAGATGAATATAAAGATAAACTGCCTGTCGGAGCGAAATATTAAAAGAAAAGCCTTACAAACACAATACACAAATATGCTGACAATGCGTACAGGGAGAAATTTAACCCGAAGTTTGACTCCAATTAGCTTCTTATTGGTTAAGGAGCACTGTATGAAAATGAAGAGAGATAAAGAGTTATATATAGTGCAAGGCAGTCAATGGATATGAAGAAAGACAGATAGAGATAGGCAAGAGTATAAAAAAGAATGGGAGAGTAATGGAGAATTGTGGGAATGAGCGAGAAAAGAGAAAGAGAGAGAGAGAGATGGGTAGAGAGACCCCCGTTGAAAGTAATGAGAAAATTAAACTCATCTATTTGTTGACTAAGAGCTTTTTCCCTTAATCACATTCAAGATATTTGGGCACAAGCAAATCAGCCTGTTGCCGCACCTATACACACATGCACACACGTGCACACACACACACACACACATAGAATCACACGTGCATTCAGACAGTCTTTCAGTCAACGACAATGACAGCTCATTTAATTTCAATTTGATCATTAAATTGACACTCACCCAGCATTGCCTGTCAAACGGCCGCCTGCTGTGTTGATTTTCTAATACCAAAAGGGCGACCACACACTCACACACCTGCACACACCCGCACACACCGGCACATTGATAGAAATACCCGCACGCACGCACAGAGGAAAATTAACTTGTCATTAAATGCGCTTTGCCTTCCCTTCTGACGGTGTGATGCTCCTGCACTTGCCTGTGTGCATGTGTCAGGTGCTAATTAAGCTCTTTACACATACACATGCACTGACACACACACTCACACACATAAATCGAGTCATGTTGGCGTGTCAGGTGCAGCACACTGTATCAATTATAGCGTTTAACAACAAGCAACAACTACAACAAGTGGCGAAAGCAACGAGAGAACATTCAGAGACGACATTCAGACAACATTCACTGAACATTCAGAGAACATTGTGAACACCGCCGCCAGGCATTGCTGCCAAAGTGTTACAGCAGCTGCATTGTGCCGAACAAATCAACTGCCAAACACACATGCGAGCACACACTGAGACACGCATACACAGACACAATTGTGTCAACTAGCCAAGGGCGTGACACAATCGAGCAGTGCCCAATGTACTCATTCGCGTAGTCATGCATACACAATGCAGTTGGCTTCGAAATGATGTCGACCACAATAATTGTATAATTGAATAATTAAGCTCATAAATTAGCTTTTAATTAAAATTTCTTTTAATATTGTAAGGACTATTAATTCGATTCCGAGAAGCTTCAATGATATAGTTGTAGACAAGGATAAAGTTGTAGACTAAGGCTCTCTCATTCGCAATCTCTGCAGATGTGTGGGCCTTGGATGTGAGTGTTGACCAGATTAAGAAAGGTCAACTGATTTGACTCAAGCCATAACTAAAAGTCCTTGTCCAAGTCGGAGGCCCTGCTGAGGCACGGTGGAAGCGGGATAAAAAATGATAGTATACTTTTTAGCGCAGCTAAAGAGATCCGAAATGCACGCACAGTTATTTAGCCTGGCCAATTCCATGGGTATTTGTGTCTGTGAGCACATACACACAGTGAAGAGCTGGGGGCCGAGCGGGAGTGACAGAGGGGGGTCGGGTGAGTGGCAGGCACACACGTAAACACAAATGAAAATTGATTTAGTTAAGAGGATTTGCGTCAACAACAGCACAATAAGTGGGCAGTAACACGGGGCACTGGGCAACGGCGACTGCGCTGGCGACTGTGGATTGGGGCCAACTTGGAGTTTGTTTCAGCGCAGGGCTTGGGTGCTGTGTGGATAGCACTTAACTCATAAAAATGAGTGACTGTGTGTGTATGTGGGTGTGCTTGAGCTGGGGTAGAAAGATTTTGACGCAGCCTCGGGATCTTGCTGCCACTACGACTCGGAATGCAACAAGAGACAAGCGTTGCCCGAGCTGGCGATTCAGCCAACACCGAGAATTATTGTCAGGCGCATTTCTTATGGACGAACCGACAAACAAACAGGCAGACCACTAGACAAACAGACAGCTAACTGAGACAGCGAATGCGACTCTGCTGTGGTCTTTCAACGTGTTATACGCCATGTGGCGGCTGGCGGTTGGCGGCTAAGCTCATTTCAACTCGCGGCTAAAGCAAGTTCAGATGTGTGTTTGTGTGTGGTTGTATGGGTGTGTGTGTGTGTGCGTGTGTGTGTGTGCGTGTGATGGGGCAGTGCTTTTCTTTTTTAAGTGGTTGTATATGCCAGTTGAAAGCTTTTGTCGACATTCAAGTGCCCATTGACAGTGTAAAAGCGTGCAACGTGGTGGGCGTCAGGGAGACAGTGGGCGACGCTGGGCGTGGCTAGCACCAAACTCAAAGTATACGTTCGCCTCAAGTTCGCTTCATGTTCATTGCTATAATCATGTCACGAGTGTGCGTGTGTTTGTGTGTGGGTGTGTGCGAGTGTGAGTGTGAGGTTGTGCTTTACACGTGTCGGACGCTCCTAATTGCTTTCCTATGCGCCAGTTGACTACAGTGTTGAGCTTGCTGCTGTTGTTGTTGCGGCGGCTTTGTTGCTGCGGTTGCTCTGGTTGCACGCAGCTCGCACTGTGCATAAGCTTGAGCCTTAAATGTGTGTGACAATCGAACAGAAGTATTTGTAATTGGCAATATACAAATCACAAGCTCAAGAAAATAATTCGCAGACATGCACTTTGCTGCTATTCACAATATGCGCACATGCCCCATTTAATTTGAAGCTAGTTCAATTGCGCGCTCGCTGGCAGCAGCCAGCAGCCAGCAGCTTCGTGCAACGTGCCAAAAATAAAGTTGTTCACATAAATAAATAAACTGATTAATGTACACAAACAGGAACACGCACGCATACACTCGCACGCTCACTCACACACACGCAGTGACACTTGAGCCCGGGCCAAATGTAAGAGAAGCGTCAATGTCCTGGCATTGGCACTGTACCTAATCCTGGATGGATGCGTAAGCGGCGCTGGGTGCCGGGGGTCGGGCTGTTGGGCGGTTTTGGCCAGCAACTTCGCTCTGCTCTGTGTTTTGCAACCGCCACAAGTGTCCGAAAGGAGCCAACAAATATTTTTAGCCAGTTGGCGCATTAAATTTATTTATTTGCGCTCCAATGAAAGTAAAAAGGGTGCATAGCAGCAGCGACAGCGACAGCGACGGCGACAGCGACGGCGACAGCGACAGCGAAGTCGGCAGCGGCACTTAGTCAGCATTTGGTGCTGAAAAAAGGAAAAATATTTTTGCAAAAATAGTCGCGTAGTCGCCTGGCAGTGACAGCCAAGTGTCGCACTCTGGAGCTCGACCATCCCCACGATTCCATTCCCCATTTTGATTCCATTTTCAGAGATAAATATGTGTATATATTTGCTCTCCTTTCTGTTTCTCTCGCACACTTTGTATCTGTGTTCCTGTGACCCTCTTCAAACCCTCGCTTGTCCGTCGCATTTTTATTATGCATGAGCCGAAATTATTGGATTGGATTTGTTTAATATAAGCAGGCAGCAGAGCTAAGCAGGTTCACTGGGGTCAGGAGCTAAGTGGCCAGCAGCTACTGAAGGGTCGACAAAGACGTCAACTCAATGCGCAGCGGCCGGGCAGGGCGGGCGGTGCGAGAGCGTGGGACCAGTAGCCTATTTTTATATTCTAGCTGAAAAAAAGACCCATTAAAACGTATTTCTAAGGTATCAGATATACGATCCGGACGCATAACTTGACTCTGCAGCAAAAGCTGTAACAACGTCTCGACATATACATACTCTTTCCAAATAATTTCTAATGAAATTCTAAGCCAATTATTCTCCAAGTGCTGCGGCAACTCTTGGAGCGCAAGACGAGTAAAAACGAGAGTGCTCGGATAACAAGGAATTTTTGAGTTTGTTCCGTAATATGATATATTATTTTGGGGCAAAATTGATGTCTATTCTTTCGCAATATGGCGTTATTGGGGTTTTCACTAAAAAATGAATTTAAAAATAGTTTTACTTAGCAAGGCTACAAAATCTTATTTATTCTTGATTGTCAAACGAACCTTAAGCCAAAATAAGTGCAAATAAATAAAAAATTATTTTTCCGGCAAAGATGCGGTTTAATATCAAAAACCTTGAAAAAGACGCTGTCCCAAAGCATACATTGCTTTGGTTCCAGTCATAACAATTATCTAATCAAATTTAGCAGAAAACTAAATAAAATCTAGCCCACAACTTTTATATGAACATATTTACGGCTTGCAATAATTTCAGTTCATCAGGCATTCGTAAATGACAAATTATACTGTTCCATTAGAATTCTGAAAAAATTATGAAACAAATCTTAGTGGAAATCAAGGTTCACGAACCGATCCTCAGTGCATGAAGTTGGTTCGACCCTTTAACTGGTTGTTGGGATGTGATTCTCTGGCATATAGCTCACAAATTGCTCAAAACTGTGTTATGTGGCGGTCAATAAAAACACTGCCAGCTGCAACTTGCTTAGTTTGGTCGAGTTGAGCTACAGCTTTAGCTCCAGCTTTGGCACTGGCTCTGACATTGGCTCCGACCACTGGATTCAGCTGAGTTTGTGGCTCCGGTTGCCAGTTGAGGCGCACACTGCAAGCTGCTCGCTGCTAACTGCAAGCAAAAATGTTGAGCTCAAAGTTTTTTAATTTAAATGGCCATTTAGAAGGTTGCTGGCAAATGCCTGGTAGCTTCAATTCAAGTGCTGCTCCGGCATGGCTCAGTCGAATTCAGGCAACGACTTAGGCATAAATAAAAATAAAATTTAAAACAAGCACAGAGATTAAAGATTAAAGCTAAGAGTGTACAGCTTAAAGCAAAGTTAATCTAACAAGCAAAAAAGGGAACATTTCATAAAGCTGCTTAAAACTTATTCCATGTTCATGAAGAAACAATTTCGGGCGCACATGTTTCCCTTAGGACAAACATGAACATTTCATCCAAAAAAAAGAAATTGTATATTTAAAATATTACAAATAGTAACATAAATGCAATACGATGAAGTACAAGGAGAATAGGTTTAGAATAATGCATGAGAAGCTTAAATCTACTTATGCATAAAAAGCTTAGATTGTGTCTTCGGTAGTATATTGTAAGTATAGATATTGTCGAGTGTAGTAAAAAAAAACGTAACCTAAAAATGTATTATGTAAGATCATATATGTTTCAAAAGGATCAATATATAAAATAGTATAATTTCAGGACATGTATTACATTTGTTTGTAATGTCTCATAAAAATTACTTTCTCAAGTGACAGCCGTGTTTACGCTTCTATAAGGAGCAGTCGATCGGGTCGTTAGGTCCTTTTCAGTCATCAGGTTTGTTTTCCTTATATGTCAGGGGCAGTCATCAGACACAAAGCGGCACCTGGTTGCAGTTTAAATGTGGAAATGCAATATGCATGCGCCGTGGTGTACAGCAGAGCGTCGGGTGGGTCAAGAGGTCGAGGCGAGTGGTTCGACAAACAAGTTGGTCAGCCAAAAAAAAAAAAACAACCATACAAATCGGCTATGATTCGCAATTGGAGTGCATGTTGTTCATGTTGCAACTGTTTATGTATGCAGTGCGAGTGAGGCCAATGGCACCATCTGTGTCAGTTGCAGTAGGAGCAGCTGCAATCGGCAAGCTGGAAAATTGTTAGCACGAGCCGAAGCGAGCAAGTGCACAAAGGAGGCGTCGGTCCAAGTAGATGGAGCCGGCTCAACTGCCAAAAAGTTTAAATGGCAGCCACTTGAGTTGAGCGACCAGAAAATTTATATAAATCCGTGGCAAGCAGCCAGAATCAGAACGAGAACGAGAACGAGAATCAGAACCAGAACCAGAGGCCGTAGCAAAGCCAGGGCCAGGCCGAGATGTAGAGTCAGGGCCAGGCCGCATATCAATTCAAATAAATAATCCAACAGCATGAAATTGGCCACCGACAAAAGTTTTCAACACTCACACGCTTAGCGGTTGCTCAGCCCCTTCCTGTACCATCTTCCTGCAACGTTTTGAGGTTTCCACAAGGCCAAAAGTGGAAAAAAAAGAAACGAAAACTCAGCGAGTGCACGGGCTTGTGGGTGCAAAAGGTCCCAGCTAAATGGCTGCTATCAAAATTATCGCCAGTTGCTGCCGCTCGGCGTCCATGACCCACGGCACCACCCTCCCTGCTCGGGCGCCAGCACATATGCGAGTTGCCTTAAAGCGCGCACTTCCTGCCGAACCGCAGCCAGCCCGCGCGCGTGTGTGTGCGTTTAGCGGTGCGTATCTTCCTGTTTACGAGTTGCCAGCCCATCCTGGGTTATTAAGCTAATTTAATGGCACTATGATGCCCCTTTGCCAAGGGCAGCTACAACTTAAATAATTAACAATGCTTTAAATTTGCACCCATAGCCCCCCTTCCGACACAGAGGCGTGGCATTTAATCAAACCGTGGGTCTTCCAACGGATGGGCACAGCTTAAAAGCCGAATCAAAAAACTTTTCGGTTTTCAGGCTTTGTTTAGCTTGAAAATTGTTTAGATTGTGGCTACTGCTCGCAGCCGTTTGGGCAAAAGCCAAAGGCTGGCACATTATTTAAAACTATCTAGCATTTGGGCATCCATTATGCGTTTTCTTTCTGTTCTTGTAATTATAAACTTTTTTCACTGTAGTCATTTATTTAATTGTATAGAATTTTGAGCATACGATTACACTTATGGCAAACTCAACCCCAGCCCAAACCTGAGCGTTGCATTGATTGATTCCCTAGCCATTTATAATCTATAATGGCTAATTCGATGACAAAAGTTGACAGCATCTAAACGCAATCAGGCTTATGCAAAGCTCTCATTATATCAAATACAAATGTATTCACACACACAAGCACGAATCATGTAAAAGCTCTTTGGAAGTAAAATATGGAGCCAGTGTGTAGGAAATGTCATCATAAAATAAAATTTCCCTCGGCGCTAATGACAACTAATTTGTGCTAAAATCTCAATACACACGGTAGCTAACATCTGCAGCAGCAGTCAAACACACACATCCATCCACATAGTCACACTTCTTATACATACATACATATGTGTGTATGTAAATAATATATAGACAGGCATTGCCCTCGACATCGCCTTTGGGGCCGTCCGAGGCTATTAAAAATGCCGCATAGCACACTAAAGTTGTTACAGTCACGGATGGAACTTTTACCAACACACTCGCACACAGACGAACACTGACACACTAACGCACACTCTTGAGCCCGGCGCACACAATAAACTTAATAAATAAGTCAATTAATTGCCCTGCGCGCCTGATATGATATCACAGCAACAACAGCGGCAGCAACAGCGTTGGCCCACTGTGTTTGTGTGCGTTATGTTTCCCTCTCCCTCTCTCTTGCACTCATTCACTCTACTGTACGAGTTAGTGTATGTTACTCTATTAGGGCAGCAAGTTCAATTAACTTTGTCTTTGGCATAACAAAATGTATGCGAAACTCGTTTAATAGTCGTTGGGCTACGACTTGCGTGGTTTGAAAAGGTGTTGGGTGGGGGGAGGCTCAGAGGTTCAGACTATCTTCAGTCTGTCGTAAGAGGGACCTGATTTGATTACCCGCCCACTGTCGTCTGTCTATACAGATAGCCCACAAAAGTAGGCAATGCAATTCGACTGTTTCCTTTATTGGCTGCCCACACAAGTAGGCAGCACATTTCACAACTGACGTTCCAAAACGACATAACTCCGCGCGGTATGATGGCTAATAGCTCTGCGGGAAATATGACGTTCCAAAACGACATAACTCCCTCCGCTCGGATGGAAATAGCTCCGCGGGGAGATATGACGTTCCAAAACGACATAGCTCCGCGCGGTATGATGGGTACTAGCTCCGCGGGGAGATATGACGTTCCAAAACGACATAACTCCGCGCGGTATGATGGATAATAGCTCCGCGGGGAGATATAACGTTCCAAAACGACATAACTCCCTCCGCTCGGATGGAAATAGCTCCGCGGGGAGATATGACGTTCCAAAACGACATAACTCCGCGCGGTATGATGGATAATAGCTCCGCGGGGAGATATAACGTTCCAAAACGACATAACTCCCTCCGCTCGGATGGAAATAGCTCCGCGGGGAGATATGACGTTCCAAAACGACATAACTCCGCGCGGTATGATGGATAATAGCTCCGCGGGGAGATATAACGTTCCAAAACGACATAACTCCCTCCGCTCGGATGGAAATAGCTCCGCGGGGAGATATGACGTTCCAAAACGACATAACTCCGCGCGGTATGATGGATAATAGCTCCGCGGGAAATATGACGTTCCAAAACGACATAACTCCGCGCGGTATGATGGGTAATAGCTCCGCGGGAAATATGACGTTCCAAAACGACATAGCTCCGCGCGGTATGATGGATAATAGCTCCGCGGGGAGATATGACGTTCCAAAACGACATAACTCCCTCCGCTCGGATGGAAATAGCTCCGCGGGGAGATATGACGTTCCAAAACGACATAACTCCGCGCGGTATGATGGATAATAGCTCCGCGGGAAATATGACGTTCCAAAACGACATAGCTCCGCGCGGTATGATGGATAATAGCTCCGCGGGGAGATATGACGTTCCAAAACGACATAACACCCTCCGCCCGCGGGGAGATATGACGTTCCAAAACGACATAACTCCGCGCGGTATGATGGATAATAGCTCCGCGGGGAGATATGACGTTCCAAAACGACATAGCTCCGCGCGGTATGATGGATAATAGCTCCGCGGGGAGATATGACGTTCCAAAACGACATAACTCCGCGCGGTATGATGGGTAATAGCTTCGCGGGGAGATATGACGTTCCAAAACGACATAACTCCGCGCGGTATGATGGGTAATGTCGTTTTGGAACGTCATATCTCCCCGCGGAGCTATTTCCATCCGAGCGGAGGGAGTTATGTCGTTTTGGAACGTCATATCTCCCCGCGGAGCTATTATCCATCATACCGCGCGGAGCTATGTCGTTTTGGAACGTCATATCTCCCCGCGAAGCTATTACCCATCATACCGCGCGGAGTTATGTCGTTTTGGAACGTCATATCTCCCCGCGGAGCTATTATCCATCATACCGCGCGGAGCTATGTCGTTTTGGAACGTCATATCTCCCCGCGAAGCTATTACCCATCATACCGCGCGGAGTTATGTCGTTTTGGAACGTCATATTTCCCGCGGAGCTATTATCCATCATACCGCGCGGAGTTATGTCGTTTTGGAACGTCATATCTCCCCGCGAAGCTATTACCCATCATACCGCGCGGAGTTATGTCGTTTTGGAACGTCATATCTCCCCGCGAAGCCATTACTCATCATACCCCATCATACCGCGCGGAGTTATGTCGTTTTTCCCGCGGAGCTATTATCCATTATACCGCGCGGAGTTATGTCGTTTTGGAACGTCATTTCTCCCCGCGGAGCTATTCCCCATCATACCGCGCGGATTTATTTCGTTTTGGAACGTCATATCTCCCCGCGGAGCTATTGCCATCCGAGCGGAGGGAGTTATGTCGTTTTGGAACGTCATATCTCCCCGCGGAGCTATTATCCATCATACCGCGCGGAGCTATGTCGTTTTGGAACGTCATATCTCCCCGCGAAGCTATAACCCATCATACCGCGCGGAGTTATGTCGTTTTGGAACGTCATATCTCCCCGCGGAGCTATTACTCATCATACCGCGCGGAGTTATGTCGTTTTGGAACGTCATATCTCCCTGCGAAGCTATTACCCATCTTACCGCGCGGAGCTATGTCGTTTTGGAACGTCATATCTCCCCGCGGAGCTATTTCCATCCGAGCGGAGGGAGTTATGTCGTTTTGGAACGTCATATCTCCCCGCGGAGCTATTACTCATCATACCGCGCGGAGTTATGTCGTTTTGGAACGTCATATCTCCCCGCGGAGCTAGTACCCATCATACAGCGCGGAGCTATGTCGTTTTGGAACGTCATATCTCCCCGCGGAGCTATTTCCATCCGAGCGGAGGGAGTTATGTCGTTTTGGAACGTCATATCTCTCCGCGGAGCTGTTACCCATCATACCGCGCGGAGTTATGTCGTTTTGGAACGTCATATCTCCCCGCGGAGCTATTTCCATCCGAGCGGAGGGAGTTATGTCGTTTTGGAACGTCATATCTCCCCGCGGAGCTATTATCCATCATACCGCGCGGAGCTATGTCGTTTTGGAACGTCATATCTCCCCGCGGAGCTATTACTCATCATACCGCGCGGAGTTATGTCGTTTTGGATCGTCATATCTCCCTCCGCTCGGATGGAAATAGCTCCGCGGGAAGATATGACGTTCCAAAACGACATAACTCCGCGCGGTATGATGGATAATAGCTCCGCGGGGAGATATGACGTTCCAAAACGATATGGATATTATGGATAATAGCCCCGCGGGAAATATGACGTTCCAAAACGACATAGCTCCGCGCGGTATGACTGATAACAGCTCCGCGGGGAGATATGACGTTCCAAAACGACATAACTCCGCGCGGTATGATGGGTAATAGCTTCGCGGGGAGATATGACGTTCCAAAACGACATAGCTCCGCGCGGTATGATGGATAATAGCTCCGCGGGGAGATATGACGTTCCAAAACGACATAACTCCGCGCGGTATGATGGGTAATAGCTTCGCGGGGAGATATGACGTTCCAAAACGACATAACTCCCTCCGCTCGGATGGAAATAGCTCCGCGGGGAGATATGACGTTCCAAAACGACATAACTCCGCGCGGTATGATGGGTAATAGCTCCGCGGGGAGATATGACGTTCCAAAACGACATAACTCCAGGCGGTATGATGGGTAATAGCTCCGCGGGGAGATATGACGTTCCAAAACGACATAACTCCGCGCGGTATGATGGATAATAGCTCCGCGGGGAGATATGACGTTCCAAAACGACATAACTCCGCGCGGTATGATGGGTAATAGCTTCGAAAGTATGCAATATATCTTGCAATGCAGCAGTTGAAGATAGTGCAGATGCATTGGCATATTCTGTGTTGTGTTGATGCTGCTGCTGACAGAATTTGTACAGTTTGGTTACATTTTATATCCTGAACATATTGAAAATCGGAAAAAAAAGGATTCATGTAATTGTGCATATGATTGTAAAAGGCAGAAGGAAGCATCTCTGACCCCAGAAAGTATATATATTCTTGATTAGCATCAACACCCGAGTCGATCTAGCCATGCCCGTCTGTCTGTCCGTCCGCCTGTGTGTAAAAATGCAAAGATCTTAGAACCTGTAGGTCCTTCTAGTCCATGCGCAGATCTAGTTTGTTTCCGATAGTCCATAACTTACTCCGTTTTCAATAAAATTCTACGGTACAAAAGATATACTATAGAAAGTAGTGCGTTTAGTTGCGAGTTCGGACCCTGGCAAAGGAAATTTTTTTATTTTTATTTATCTTTATTACTACAAACGAGCGCGTAGCGCGAGCTGCATTTGGTGTTGGAATAAGAGGGTTCAGGGTATCCCATAGTCGGGAACTCCAGACAAGAACGTCTTACTTGTTTTTGTTTTAAATAAATTAAAAGAAAAGAAAAAAAGGAAAGCGTTACACATGGAACTGGCTCATCAGGTCAGCTAGCTGGGTTTTCGCCCTGCAGAATTTTGGAACATAAACAAATTATTTAATGGCCCTTACGCGTTTGCTTGGCTTTCAGCTAGTGTTTGGGTTTTGCTGTCGGTGGCGCCCCCACCTTATGGCTGCGGCTATTGCATGGTTGGCCACTAAGTAAACTTTTATGACGCTCATAAAATAGGCAAAAGTCGCGCCCATCTACCGCCAAAGAAAAGCACAAATACAAAACGAGAAAAAAAAAAATGGAAAGCATATCCTCGCATCCATACACCGAACATTACACACATACTCATATATAAATATATAATACGCCTGCCGCATAAAAACGAGAAACAAGGCAGCAAAGCAGCCAGCTTCAGCACCAGCTCGAGCTCCAGCTTCAGCGCCAATGCCAACAAAATCCCTGACAGCATTCTTATGCAGCTGTTGTGACATTTTTATGCTAAGCAGCCCCGGCGAGTTGGTTCCTCAGCTGCTCGGCTGCCCGGCTTTTCTTTCCCCGCATCAGGGCATTACAGCGAATGCGCCAAATTATGAAAATTCATAAAAAGCCAAATGTTATGGCATACTTTGAGCTCGGTACCGAAGCAGCAGCAACGGCAGCGGGAGCGACAAAGGCAGCAGCAGCGGCAGCGGCAGCAGCAGTGTCCTTAGTGTCCCGAGTGTTGCCAATTTCAGCTGTTCTTCTTCTTTCTTGGTTTATCACTTGCCAACTAAACTCGTTTACGCTGACTCGTTTATCATGTCGTTTCCCTGCGACAAACATCAACAAAACTGACAACACACAGCGACAACAGCTGCTAAACGAGTCGAAAGCGGCGCCGGGGGGAAGGTGGCCAGCAGCAGAGGCGAGGAGCGCACAAGTGGTTGACTTTGACGCTTAATGCAGCAGCTTACAGCCGCCTTTGTCGCAAAATGGACGCCAACAGGGGAGAAGGCGTGAGGTAGCTGCCGAAATGGAAGTACAATGAGCGACCACTAAAGGGCCAGCATGGGATGCTGTAGCCAGGCACCGTACCATAAATAGTTTTTAAAATTAACAATCTATAAAATTTTATATTCTTACATTTCCTTTAAATTTTCAAAATTGTTCAATTGATTGAGTACATCAAAGCCCACAGGCAAGCTAGACATCTTTTAAATCTACCTACTAGCTAGAAAATCCATAGCGAAATCATTTTAAATAATATGATCAATGTTGAATAGGCTGACAGGCCAGTTAGAAACTTTAATAAATGTCGTGTTGGTAGTGCCCAGTTAAGGTATATCACAAATTTCTGCGTGAGCACATTTCCTGCCCTTGATATCTTCATCTGCATACCAAAGTCGAACCCATGCCCTCCTTTGCCTAGGAGCCAGCCAAATGACGATTTGAGTGAGATGTACGCACTGGCAAGCCAATTAGCTGCTTCAAGGATCAAGCAGCAGTTGTTGGTGACTGACGGAAAGTGCGAGAGGAATGGTCTGACACCCCCTTACTAACACACCCACACACACTCGCACGCACACACAATTGCCGTCGTCAGGGGCTTGACGGTTGCTTGGCCATCTTGGGCAACGCGTGCCAGCCATTAAAAGCTTTTTAAAATTAATTATAAAACCAAAAGTAGGTAAACATTTTCCAAGAAAAAAGCAACCAGCGAGCGAACATAACAAACTGACAACCCTTTGGGGAACATCATCGGCCCCCGAAACCGCTTCAGCCCTAGAAGTCTAGTTGCTTCGGACAACTCTGTTGCAAATTTTGCCCAAAAACGCTTTCAACTTCAAACTGAGTTTTGATACCCTAGTGGGCGACCGCAGGCGGTACAAACAAAAGTGTGAGGGGCGAGTGTTGGACATGCGTAACAAATTATGCTCATTATGCGCCGCATAAAATAGTTGAGGCTCATGGCCGAATCCCAGCCGATGACCCAGCCAAGGCCGCGTCCAATCTGGCGAAGTTTTTTGATTTGGGTCCAAGATGCAGCAGCAGCATCAACTTCAAAATCAACAGCAAAATTAGCATAAAAATCAACATGATGTGAATCATCAAGATGTTGTTCATCCTCAAACGCTTTGCCATCTTTGTTTTGTTTTCTAGTTTTATTTGAGGTTTTACTGCCAAAACTTTAGCCAAAAATTTGAGTTTCGAATGCGGCGGCCTTTGTATAATTTGATTTTATTTACACTCGCCTGAATCCTTCAATTTACGCTCACATGTCAGCAATTCAAAGTGCTACGTCTGTCTTTGTGTCTGTGTCTGTGTGTGGTCAGACTTGTGGCACGTGGCCCAAAAGTGCCACGATTACAACTCGAGGCTGTTGCTTTCACTCAGTCTTCGTGCCAACCACAGCCAAGCTGCTTGGCCAAACGACGTGGTTACACGCCATGTGGGCGTGCCCTCCTGCGCCGGATCTGGCTGCGGCACGTAGTCTAGAGCACAAATCCACACTCCCTGACATATTTTTGGCAGTTAATTAGACTTATGGCTGAGCTATTTTTAAACGCTTTGCCAGAACCTCAACTCACAGTGCAAAATCAGTCTAATGAACTAACCCCGAACGGAAAAAGTTTCCATCGTGGCCTTAAAATTCCATCTTTGTACTTTTTACGCAACTTTTGCACGCTCCGCAGGCACCGCAAAATGCTTTGGCAAAGATTAAGTTAAATGCAAATTCAATTAAACAAAAACAAAGTCCAGGCACAGCTTTGAATAAGCTTCGGGTATTCAAATAATCCAATGAATTTAACCAGTCGTAAGTTTAAAGAACTCTGGCATTCAAATAGTTTTAATTCTGAAAACTATTCGCTTAGTATGGAGGACATACGTAAATGTTGTATGTATCTATAGGATAGTTGGCCAAAGTCACACCCTGACTGACTTGGACTTAAGCTGGCTCTGGAGCTGAGATGATTGTGTAATCATACCCGAGCCCAATCATCTTTTCAGAAGTTGGCTTGAGTGATCTTTAAGTTAAGACAGAGAATGAGATCTTAGAAAGCGGATTCTTGTTTGTCAAATCCTAGCTAATTATAATATGATTTATGGAGAGGGGCACCCCAGTACTGTGTGTAGAGAGGTTTTTTTTTTTAATGATTTCAAAAGAAAATATAGACGAAATTAATCTATATACAATTTAAAAAAAATTTTTATGTGAAAACATATATTCAAGATTATATCCAAGAAAGCTGAATAGCTTTTTGTCTTTTTATATATTAAAATATATGTAAAAACCGAAAATGTACACACGCGCCATTATTTAAATCACATTTATTATTAGGAACTACACAGACCTACACAAGCTAGCACACACTTATACACAGACACACAACCTCAAAACCACCTATTAATATAACACTTATGATAGTTATCAAAGCGTAAAAGCCTGCGAGAGAAACATTTGAATTCCTGAGAATCGGATGGTAGAGCCAAAAAATGCGGTTACTCTTTAATTTGCAGCGCAAAACGGAGAATTATTAGAAACTGACATTTAACAACTTTATAATCGCCTTTGGCTGGGTTGACCAATTTAAATGGAATACATACATATATCTGTGTTGTCACGAACGACATAACAAAGCGTAAGTACTTTGCTTTGAGAACAATAAAAAATTAACATTTAAAAAGTTTTGCCTTGCTGATGCCAGAATCTCGCATTTGCTACGCACGCGTAAGTAAGGCACTAACAACTAGAGAAGACGCCCGGGGCTATAGAAGTTTTAATACGCACAACCTACAAGAGTAACAACAACGACAAAACAAGTATTCTAGCGTGTGACACGTGCACTTTGTCCCGAGGGATTGGAAGTCCTACATGTAGCTGAAAACACGCACATATCCTGGCATATCCTGCTTGCAATCAAAGAACCAAACAAACAAAATGAAGCGACAGAGAGGGAGAGAAAGAGAGAGTAGAAGAAAAAGTGATTTTGGAAAACCACTCCCACGGTCGGAAAATGAGCGAAAAACAGCTGCAGTAACTGTTTTTTGGATTTCTAAATAGTCCACTCAGCACAACATTAAAGTGCCACCCACCTATGGGAAATTTCTGCTGCGCAACAGATAAGCAAAAAGGAAATGCCAGCAGCCGCAGACGAAAACAACACGAGGACATCTATACACACACACACACACAGAGAAACACAAGCACACGTACACATACATTCAAACAGTAAACAGTGCTTTACAGACCTATATTTAATCATGGTCAAGCGCGTTGCTGCGCCAATTGGCCGTGATAAATGTTGATAAACAAGTAAAAAATACAAACACAAATACACAAACACAGTGCGGAAGAGAGTGTGAGAGAGAGAGAGACAGAGAGGGATAGAGAGGACACACTATATTTGCATTCGTGTAATTGGAACTAATTAATGACAAATCGGATTAGAGTCAGTGGCAAAATATAGTTGCCTACGTCACAATGCAGGCATATTATAAATTCTTACCTAAGCCAGAGCAGTAGCCCAATGCAGGTTTATAGGAGTAGGTGACCAATCTGTTTGCAACAGTAGCAGCAACAATGGCCCCAACAATGTGGCAATGAACGCCAGCAACAAAACCTAAACACAATTAGAAACAGCAATAATAACATTTAGCAAATGTGAGAAAAATATGCAAAAGTTGTCCAACAAATTGGCATCAAGCTCGCCGCGCTTTTTCTCCATCCAGTCGACCTACCCAGCCGCAGCTCAATCTGCGCGTGTTCCTCGTCGTTCTGTTTGCCAACAGCTACAATAAACATCGCTGGCTCCGACAGTAGAATTTAATTAAAAGCTTTTCCATCTGCCCGGCTTGCTCACTGGACACTGAAAATGCCCGCGGCAAAAACAGCAGCAAAAAAAAAAAGTAATAATAAAAATATTAAAAAACAAGGCAAAAACGGTAAAGTCATGCCGAAGATCAAATACCCTTGTAGACATTTGGCTTACGGTTGTACAGATATGTGGAGACAATCGTATAGAGTTTGGTTCAGAATTCCGACAATAACTATTATTTCGACATATATTTTTTGGGTGACATTTTGGTCATGATATCTTGAAGAACAAGAAAATTTGTCATACTAGGCCTTTTTTTATGACCTATGTTACTATGCCATAGGCATAAAGTAGTCTGATCCAGATGTAACGCCTGCACCAGTATTCAATTTATTTTCTAGTGACGTATTTGTCAACTTCTATGAATTACACACGTCGTTACAAAATAACAAAACCCTTTACAAGAGTATAGGAACACACAGTATACTATTAGTAAGTTGTGAATTTAAATCGACGTATTGGGGCAGATCGACTGAATTGTTACGGCAACCGTAACCAATATAGGCTACGGTTGACTTGCCTTAATCATCGATTGACACATCAGCCGCGGCTTTCGAAGTATTTTATATATTGTTGGTATTTATTTTTCATTTAAAGTTCTTAATTCCTCACTTGTTGCAATCGTTAATTGCTAATTAGAATTTTAGTGAAAGTTCATAAACCAACCTAAGATTTTAAGATGGTAGCGAAATGCTCGAGCTAAGTTAAAGCAAAGTGAGTCAAAAACTAGTTCAAAACACCAGACATTTGCAGATGAAACTAATTTTCGGACTATGGACTCAAAATTTAAGCATCGTTTAATAAAACATGCTAAAATATGTACTGAAGGGTGCCAACTCTTTAGATCTAATTTGCAGGGCAAAGATTTAAGAATACGGGCTTTACTCGTATCAGAAGGAAGATAATTGAGCCAGGCAAGGTTGGCAGGTTGTTACTGCAAGTGCTTCAATATATTGAATTCCATATTTTAAGTACACCATAAATTATTTTGAATTTGTAAAAATATTTGGTATTCATTTATCATGATATTATGTTTTGATAAATGTTACTTGGCTTTTGATATATATCGCGTCTTCTCTATTCTAAACAGTAACCTCAATTGTTAATACGGCTTTAATTTAATCAATTGATATTGCCTAAAGATATGCATTTTCTTATTAAATTTTGCATACATTTTGACTGCTTCTATAAAAATTAATTCCATCGAGAAAGGACTCAAGGTTTTTTTCTACATAGTATCGGGTTTGTGTACTTGAACAAGTTGTTGGATTTGCCGATTTATAGAAGTAGTTACTTACATCAAGTAGCGGCAACAAGCTCTTGAGGCATTCAGCTGCTTACCACAAGGGGACACAAAGAGAAAGGGAGAGAAAAAGAGAGAGTGTGTGGGCGGCAGAGACCCAGTGAGGCACACATATACATACACACAGATAGACACACACACAGACATCTGAACTCTATCTGCGTGCAAGCTATAAAAACCAGAAGCTCAATTATCAAAATGCTACGTGTGCTTTGTTGTTTGTGTGTGTGTTGTGTGTGTGTGTGTGTGTGTGTGTGTGTGTGTGGCGAGTATTCTATAGCCATTCGCATACGCATTTCCATTCTTATTGTCGCTGTCGCTAGCGTCTCTTTTGAGGGCTTTGTCCCTTTAGGTTTGTATCTGTGGTCGCCTTTGACTGTACAAATAGATAAATTTATTTATTTTATGAACTGCTGCTGTAAAAGCCGAGGGAAATGGAGGGAAAGCAAAACAGAGAAAGAGAGACATAGAGAGAGCGAGAGAGATGCAGTAGAGCGCTAGCTAAACCGTCAAATTGAAGGTCCGACTACCTTGAAATGCCTTTACTTATGCGCACAATCTACATAAATTGAAAGGCATTGAACATTTCTGAAAGGACACTGACACACACACAAACATACACATGGAAAGCCTGCTAGTCAGATTGAGACTCGCCGCTAGAAAAAGAGATAACCGCCATAAGCCCCCACTTGGGGTGTAAGCAACGTGTTTGTCTGGGCTTTTGTATAAAAATGCAGTTGAGCAACTTTAAATCGAAAGTAAAATATATTTATGGGCGGAACTTGCTTTGAAATGCCTCGACTATTTGCAGTGGAGCTATAAAATTTAGATTAAAGCAATGGCTCAGGGCACAAGCCACATTTGATTCACTTAGACGATCAAATAATCGATTGGGGACACTTCAGTTGGCGCCACAAATAAAGGCGTCTGTCTGCGATATGCGAATGGCAAAATAGTTTTTCTATGCCCAACCAAAATGCCAATACATTATAAATTATAGTTGGATTTCAGTTACAGCGGGGCAGCAATTCTCAGGCATCTAACGCGGCGTATACGCAATCTGCCATACAATGCCAGCAAAAAGGCCATTTGTGTGTGTGAGTGTGTGAGGTGGGCGAGTGGTAGGGTAGTAGGGCTGTAGAAGGGGGTGTGCCATAACAGCGGCGACAATAGAGAACAGGAAGCAAATAAACGCTGTAAAAATTCTTGAGCAGCTTACGTGTTACATTATGTATATATCTATAAGTGTGTGTACGTGTGCGTACGTGTGTGTGCGTCTATGTGTGTGTGTGTGTGAGGGAGCATTCGTGCGTATGTCTTTATATCAAAAAGTTTTTGCCACTTTCTTAGCGCTGCTCAACTTTTGTTATGCTCGCTTAAACCCAGGCTGCGTCTCTATCCTCGTCTCGCAGCTCAGCTCAGCTATTTTCGTACATTTCTCTGATGCTTTCGCCTGACTTTCACTTTCGCTCTAATGTGTATTGCTGTGTGTGTGTGTATGTGTGTGCGTGTTTTCTATCAAATATTTTGCACTTTTTGTGGATTTTGTTTGCCTACTTTAAATATAAACCGATCGGCTTTCTATTTATTTACCCCCCCCCACATTGTCCGGAATGCGGGAAAAATGGATGCCAGAATGTATTTGTGCGCCTGTGTGTGTGTGTGTGTGTGTGTGTGTGTGCCTGTCAGTTTCACACAGATACGCAGCGTGTACTACACACCAGGCCTGATCATCCTTTGGTTAGGTTGCCTCCTGCCTTTTTTATGTGCTTTGTGTGCTACAAATTGTTTGGCTTTCGAAATTCCTTGCGTTATTGTTGAGGTTTTTATGGACTTGAATGGGCGGCACGATGGCGGGGCGCGGTATTGCGGCACAGGCGGTCCGATGCGGTGCGGTGCGGTGCGGTGCGGTGCGGCTGCAAGTAAACTGAAACTCATAGATGCGCGCCGTAAGATAGACTCGAAAAACTAATTTGTAGCTGGGGCACGAAAGAATATTGTTATTGATAGATGACAATGGTCGACAGCCGTCCAGGATTTATGTTTGACTCTCTGTCTCTCTCTCCACATCTGGCTTCGGGCAGAGCCTGGCGGAGCTGTGAAACTGTAAAGGTCTTGAGCTCTGAAGCAATGAGATTATTGCAAACAACGAATCACGCAGTCTCACACAGACACTTGGTTGGCAATTGGAAATTAAATTGCTTTTCCATATGACACTTAGGATCAAATTGACATCGTTAAATGTATTTGTATTGGCAGCGATAGCAATTCCTATCTGCAAAATGGAATCCATTCATCTTTGGTTCTCTGTCCAAAGCGGCATAACAAAGGACAGTCAATAGAAATTTATGTCTTTTGAAGAAAAATTGTTATTCACTCAAATGATGCAAAAATAATAGTTTAAAATGACTTCTCAGGCATCCGTAGCAGATAACCTAACATTCAAAGGCCATTGCCATTATCGACGATCTGATGGACTGCTCTAGGACCTATTCGGCTTCTAAGTAGACGGTATAATGGAAATGTACGATATTGAGAAACTATCTCACAATATTCTTCGCTTTGAGGACAAACTGTAATAATATTTAAAAATTTCAATTGCTTTTGGTAGAGACATTGGAAAATATTTACAAAAAAAATTAGAAGTTCACAGGCAAGTGTGATAAATAAACTTTGGCTTGCGATATGTTGCTGTCAAGAAAGCCCTGCCTACCATTATACCATTGTAACCGCAGCAGTCTTTTTTTTACTTGCATATTACATTTATATGTATGTACTTTAGAATGCCGGATAATATGGCGGCGAAGAGTGCCGCAAGAGTGTCGTTTATATTGGTTAAAGTTAAATATACCTGAGCCCTTACACAACACTGATGAACGTCTCTCTCTTGCGTATATTTACAGGTGAATGGTGCATGGGCATTGCCTAATGTTGTTTGTGATTTCTATATAGCCATGGATGTGATATGCTCTACTTCATCGATATTTAATTTAGTCGCCATCTCAATAGACAGGTATGAAAAGACATTCCGTCGCTGCAGCAACAGCATTTCTGTCATTCCATTCACTTATACTGGGTGGACATTCCATCTATTTTTGCTCTTTGCAGATACATCGCTGTGACGCAGCCAATAAAGTATGCGAAGCACAAAAATAGTCGCCGAGTTTGCCTTACGATACTATTGGTGTGGGCGATATCGGCTGCTATTGGATCTCCGATAGTACTGGGATTAAACAACACGCCCAATCGGGAACCGGATGTGTGCGCCTTCTACAATGCTGACTTCATACTGTACTCATCGCTAAGCAGCTTCTATATACCATGCATCATCATGGTATTTCTCTACTGGAACATATTCAAGGTGAGCAAACAGCCGCGAGCTAATCAAAAACGGATTTGCATTTGAATTTGCATTAGATATTCATGCAGTTGACAATGAATTCAGTCTGCTGATTTAAGCACAATT
Source organism: Drosophila virilis (assembly GCF_030788295.1). Taxonomy (NCBI): domain Eukaryota; kingdom Metazoa; phylum Arthropoda; class Insecta; order Diptera; family Drosophilidae; genus Drosophila; species Drosophila virilis. The sequence continues at coordinate 20,229,368 of NC_091543.1, read as the reverse complement.
TCCCATCGGATTTGTTTACACGTACATTAGCTGTTGGCATGCCTTATGAAATGAGGCGGAAGGTTGGGGTATGGGATATGGGATATGGGCTGTGGGCTGTGGGCTGTGGGCTGTGGACTGTGGGATGCAGCTCAATACTGCAAACGCAGCAGGCAAAGCTTTTACTGAACAATTTCCCATCTCTTTCTGTTGGCCAGGCGCTGCGCAGCCGTGCTCGGAAACAACGTGCTGCCCGCAAGCCGCATCTGTCGGAGCTAACGGGCGGCAGTGTCATCGAGAACATTGCACAGACACGCCGCCTGGCCGAGACGGCATTGGATAGCAGCCGGCACGCTAGCCGCATCATGCCCGATGAGCCGGCAACGAACACGGCCAGCGGTTCGAACGAGGAGGAGGATGAGAATGCCATATCGCCCGATATCGACGACTGCCACGTCATTGTGAACGATAAGTCGACTGAGTTTATGCTGGCCACAGTCGTCGAGGAAACCGGCAAGTAAGTAACTAAGTGGCCAAAACCCCCCTCCCAGTCACCACCAGGACACCCAACGCTCCATTGAAATTGTGTTGCCAGCACTTTTCCTGTCACTGCCCGAGCCATAAAATAGAAAGTGTGAAAGGTAACTGGGTAAATGCGTGGAGAAAGGGAAAATTTAAGGGCTGCGAAGCACAGTGAAGCTATGGAACGAGAGCTGGGCTTGGCTTTGGCAACTGCTTAAAAGGAAAAGCTCATAAGCATTAAGGAAAACTAGGTAGTTTTCGCGAGCGGTGAATATGTTGGGGAATATTGAAAGTTGAGAATTTCAATCAATAATACCGAGCATAAAATTAATTAAAAATCATATTTAATATCAACATTTAACGCCTCAAAGTAACTTATTTTGCAAATTAATAAAGCGAAGACAAAAAAAATTTCAAGTGTTATGTACTTATTAAATCTGCTAGTCTGTGCCGAAGTAATGCAACATTTTGGCCGTAAAATTACATAAAAAGGGAAAAATCACATTCTGAATTAAAACAAAAATACCCATTCATGTTTCATACTAACCAGGTTGACATTTAGTTTATTGATTTTGTTTCTGGACGTGTTTTACATTTCACGTTGAGAAAGAGAATGTGAGGATGCGTAGCTGTAATTCCTGTAATTCCCGCCAGCTGCCACCTAGCCACCTGGCCACCTAGTTGCTGGTCAATTTTAAGTTTTTAGTTGCCATTGCTGCCACGTGCGGCACGTAAAAGATAAGCAGAGTGGAGTCTTAGTGGCTCATTGGACAGCTGCTGACACAACGAATTGGAGGTCGGCTGCCGCTTTCGCTTGCACGGACTCGAAGCACTCCCAAATGCATTTAGCGGCACCTTCCACTTAGTGGCATCCAAAGAAAATTGTCAAAGTATTCGTAATTGCAACTTCTTGGCACTGGGCCCTGCTTAGCTCATCTTCTGTCTGGCAGGCAAAACTCAATTCACAGCTTGTTCATTTACATTCACACGCGCTGCAATAAAATGAAAATCCAAGCGAAGCACTTAGCATCCCAATCGAGCAAACGTGGTAGCCAAGTCTCCGAACAGGTCTGCATCTGTATCTGGAACTGTATCTGGAACTGGGATTGGGTCTGTTGGCATTTGTTGCAATTGTCGCGCTTAGAGGATTTGGCCTCTTATTAAGGCTCCGGCAAGGGCAGGCGATTGCAGCTTTTCGGAGCAATTGCATTGCAACTACCGATTGTCTGCCACAGCATTTGCTTTCACATTGGGAAATCTTAAAATCTGCTTGGGGAATTACATACCAATTGCCACATGCGACTGTGTGGCAATTGCAATTAGTAGCACGAACCAAACAACTGCATAGCTCTGCAGGGATATTTCACGATCAAGGGAGAGACAAATCATAATACATAATAAGTACATAATAATAATGTTGATACAACTACCGCGAGTAGGGTAAAAATATTATATTACTGTACTTTTATGTTTGAGCTAATTTAGATTTTGCAATCTAAGCCCGTCGTTTCGGTAATTTTTTTTTATTCCACAATAATCAACAACTGAAATAACTAAAATATTGGACCTTTCGAAATGTAGCACGATTATTTCGAGTACTGGCGGCCCCAACACTTAACAAATTGACGAAGTCCGGTAAAACTGGACTTGGCGTGGCCACGCAAGTGTTTACCTGAGGAGCGTACCTTAGCAGGTTGGGGACTGTCATCCTAGAGGCAAGAATGAAACTATATTTAACTGTGTGTATGAATGAAGTGGAGTGATCGATGAGCACCTCTTCAACTGGCGCTGAGTGCGAGAACCGTGATGACTCGGCTGAGCAAGAGCCTGGCAGATCCTGCGATGATACTTCAGAGTTCATTTGGGAGCTGCTTGAGCTACTCTCAACATTAATATTGCTGGTACAGTCCAGTCCATGCGATTGCGTCCACTTTATGATATCCTCTGTAATATTGTGAATTTCTACTTTTGACTCTATTATAGCAGCTTTATAATTGGCAAGCAATTCCCGTGAGAAGCTCTCTTTAAGGTCCGTCGTGTCCTTTGGGAGTGATTAGAAACAATTAGCCAAATTTCAGCAGAGTGAGACGATCGAATCTGTCGACAGTTTTAGGGGTTAAGGGATTGCAATGATCGGTACTAAATACATTGAATGGTATAAATGTATTCAGCATTAAATAGAGGGGGTATTAAAACTATCGGCTCTATAGCATAAGCACTTACTAAGAGGTTCTGCACAGTTATTGTCGCTTCTTTTAGCAACTCATTCTGACAATTCAGCTCGGGAAGAATGTCATTCATCTTCTTTATAAAGCCCAGTTTCTCAACCAAGCATGCATCTAGTTCTTTCTTTTGTATCTCCATCATTTGCTAAGAGTTCCGATCAATTTGCACACAATCGCATAATCTTACATTTAAAGTACTTACATTCGCCATGAGGCTGAACCTGTAATGCTGTTGGAGTAGGTTCATCATGTCGGAATTTTCGGCGGTACTCTCCTTAAGTTTCTCCTCGTAGGAGAGTATTTCCTTATCGCGTTCGGACAGTTCCCTTTTTAATTGTTCAATTTGCCTCTTAGCCTTATGTAGATCATCGGCTTGTCGAGACAGCTGTACAGTGCATGTGAGCCCGTGTAATGTGTAGGACATGGATTCGCGTACTAACCTTTTCTTCCATACGCTTCAGATCTTTGGCGAAGAGCGCTTCTAGAGGCTTCTCATCCTGAAAGGCAATCCACGAGTATTCCTATCCCTGATAGCAAGAAGCGTTATTCTTACCTGCAAGTGTGCTACGTAGCCTTCCAGTTCAGCAATTTTCGCTTGACTCTCCATTACGAACTCCCTTTCCTTGTCCTCGTGCTCGGATATTGCATCTGCAGCATCCTTCAACAGTTGCGTCTTCTCGCCGACCTCTAGGCGCAGCGCATGGATCACAGTTTTGGCGTCTTCCAACTCGTTAGCCAATGCCTCGTTGGAAGTATTGGCACGTGCGCCATCTTCGTTAACCTGCTCTTTAAAGTGAAGACGAAGCTTCAGGTTAAAGTTTTCATTACGCAATCTAATAATTTCCTCATCCAGCTCGCGAGCAGAACGTCCATGTAGCGACTGGGATACCTTACGCTTCGGGGTGTCATCACAACTTTTATTATAATCTGTTGGTAGAGAAAGAAGCACACAATTAATTATGAACACAGTATTCGCTAAGCGCAAGACTCGATTGTGATTTAACCATTTGGTGAAGAGCCCTTGGAATCCATTGCTCGATTCTTGCTTTCTGCCTATACCGTAAATAAGTATATAAAAAATATATATTTTAAGCAGAACCGATTTAGACAGTATTAAAATATAGCATTTCACGTTGGCAGTCGAATCCAATTTTAAAAAATCTCTTTCGAATAACGCGCGGCAGCGATCACACAATTAATTAAGTCTTGCTCCAAAAGTTTGTTTAATTTAAAAAATATTACGTGAGAAATATGTTCGTAATGTTTATAAAATAATTTTAAAATGAATTACTCGGCATACTTAGGTAACTTAAATATATTTGGCTAAGGCGATGGTATGTTGATTTATCTATGACAGCTGAAAAGCGTACTAGAGCAAATATAAGTCTACAACTTGTACTGGAGGTAAGCGAAAAGCTACTGTGGTTCATAAGGAAATACAAGCTATCTAATCGGAATTTTGGCAAAATATCCTCCAACGCTTCCGATCATCGCAGGATTACCGCCAACTTACCTGTTCCGCAAAAAGTATCAAACACGGGCAGTTATAAAACTAAATTGATAAATTTTAATACGTTAAAGGACCGGTAGGTTTAATTTAACTTGTTTATTAGTACAAAAAATGTCAAATCGAACGATGCGTTCGACAAGAGACAATGTGGTCTATCTGGGGCTCTTCATTATTTGCCCGGTCCAACCGATCGAAAAACGTAAAGTGCTCGGAGGAAGGCATATATGTACTAAATGGCCCACACATACTCCATTAATGCCAAGTCCACTTGTCGTGTGACAAATATTCATGGACATATTGATAGAGAACCCAAAAGTACGGTTGCGCTTTTAATACTCTTTGGAGATCTTTGTTATGTCAATGCACCAAAGGTAACATATTGTTCGAGTGTTAAACAAATACTAACCAATACCTTAATGATCGGCTTGCTCCGCACAAGTGCAGGTCTTGATTAGAATGTTGGTTCGGTACCCTAGAAAACGACACGCGATAAAAAACTCCCTCATGGAAGAAAGTTTTTGAAAAGCCTACAACACATATAAGACACTGTAAATTTATTGCAGTAGGCACAAAGAATAATCATTCCGTGTATTTGTCTGAGCTAACAGACAGGCTTCGAATATATCCTCTTTATCAGTTGCATTGGGCTCTGACTGACGAGCTTGGGAAAAATGTGAAGCAATTGGTAGGTGAGTGAAAGAGATGCCGATAAATATTGGCCATAACACAGCGCGAACGTTAAGCACAGTCAATTAGCGATCTGATGGGCTCTTTAATCCAATAAGAACATGAAATGAAACCATTATTGATAGGCGGCTGGTTTCGCAGGCAGGCGGGCGGTCTGAGTTGGAAGCGGTCAACCCGACAATCGATGGAATGAGCAAACCATATTGAAAACTTTTTACCAAAGGGCTGTCGCGACCGAACATAATTGGGAAAAAAGAAACCTCCGCCTGTCGGTCTCTGACCGCTTGCTGTTTAATTAGTCGACACCATCTCCGTCTCTACATCCGCCTACGCGCCCAGCCTAGAGTTGGACCGATAGACAGGCAGAGAAAAATAAATCTCAATAATTCAATTAATGCGTCACTTAATTAAAACTCAATTTTTGCCTTGTTTTTAATTGACATTGCTTCTCGTTTTCTCTTGCTCTCGCCCATTTGCGTCTCGCCGTGCGTCGCTTGTCACACTTGGCTCTGCCTCTGGATGTTGCCGTTGGCTGCACGGTCTGTCTTTGATTGATTGCCATTGCCGGATTGCGTATGATTTCCACATCCTCATGATCATTATGATTAACATCATCATAATCGTCGTCGTCGTTGTGGACGTTGCTCCTTGCACTTCCATGTCCCATGTTCCCGCTGCTGCCTTGGTCCTCGTGACAGCAGTGTTGTGGCACAGATCACCACACAGCCGCAGCTGGTTGTTGCCGATCCGAATGGTAATCATGATTCTGGTTATGCAGCATCAAACGTTGACGATGTCCTTGCAGGAGTGAGCGTTGGCGCCGCCGTTAGCAGCACAACGCCGCCGGACAGTCCGGTTCCCAGCGGCGCCACCTTGCAGCGCTCCAGTGTCAGCAGCCGGCGCAACACAGCCGAGGACTCGCCCAAGCGCGGCGAGCCAGCCCTCAGGTATGTTCATACAATTATTTAAATCATTCCTAAATCGTTAAAAAACATTCCGCGGGCCTTAAACTACAAACAGCAGCCAAATTAATTCATAATTTTGCCTTCGTATGTCGAAGAAGTGAATGAAAATCATAATTTATTTTTATCTGATTATAAATATTAGTTTAAACAGTCTTTTGCAATTCACACAAATATTGAAATAACAAAACTGTTACGCTAGGTTTTTTATACTTTGCTTTACTTTATATATGAAGATATAAATTTATTAGGTATATATACATAGAGATATATAGAGATATAGGACTGTAGCCATTCTACCGCCACGGGGGGAACTTTTGAACTTTCCACAATTTTTATTTGTATTCTTATTATTATTCTATGTTCTGTTGCCTAAGTGTCTGGGTCACTTGGACAACCCATTTACCGAGTTGAAAGTAAAGTGACGATAATAATTCTCGTCATTGTCAAAACATGGTTTACTTTTTTCAATAAGTGCAGTGTAGACATTTAGTAAATACACTATATATCATGCATTAGCTGCTGTGCTTATTCGAGTTATGTGCTGACCAAATGCTTTTGTGTGCTTTGCTCTTGTGTTTTGCAGCAGCAGCGTTGCCATGAAGCCATTGTCCTTTGTGCGCTACGGCGTCCAGGAGGCCATGACTTTGGCACGCAACGACTCAACGCTATCGACCACATCGAAGACGTCCTCGCGCAAGGATAAGAAAAACTCGCAGGCGTCAAGGTGAGTAACAGTCCGACGCCGACAAATTGCCAAATTGCAGTTATTAGTTTGATTTGGCTAATAGCTCGACTCAACTTGCCATCGCACTCACAAAACTCTCTCTCTCTCTCTCTCTCTCACTCCCTTGTTATATTTTTGTTTCTGTCTCTCTTTCTCCTGCTAACTCATTGCTGCATGCAACTTTAAATGCAATTTATTATGGCTCATTATTCTGACGTTGCTGCCGCTTGCGTGTGGGCTCTGGGTCGTAGATTCACAATATACAAGGTTCACAAGGCCTCGAAAAAGAAACGCGAAAAATCGTCGGCGAAAAAGGAACGCAAGGCCACCAAAACATTGGCCATCGTTTTGGGTAAGTCGAAGCTAAATGGCGGCCAATTTTGACCACGATTTGCGTTTTAACTACAATAATTGATACCCTAACAACAATCTGGTTTTTGTGTGTATGTGTATGTGTGTACTCCAAAAGGCGTCTTTCTCTTCTGCTGGCTGCCATTCTTCACGTGCAACATCATGGATGCCATGTGCGCCAAGTTCAATGAAGACTGCCGGCCGGGTCTGACGGCCTTTATGCTGACGACTTGGCTGGGCTATATCAATAGCTTTGTCAATCCGGTTATCTATACGATATTCAATCCAGAATTTCGCAAAGCATTCAAAAAGATCATGCACATGGGGTGATTATTAACAATACCAACAACAACAACAACAACAACAACAACAACTTCTGCAATAACAACAACAACTACTAAAACAACCACAACAGTTGGCAGGAATCAACAAGCAAGGCAATTAGATGAAGCTTTGTTTTCTTTTAAGCTCATCAATATGTACGTTCCCGAAAATCGATTAACGACAATCGTCAAGTCGATGAAGTCGATTAGTTCGATAACTCAAAACTCGAAACTGTGCCAAAAGCAACAAAATGAAATTGAACTCAAAGCTCGAAACTCAATTAGATTCGTAAGATTGTTAATAGTCTCAACTCAATAAGCATATTAAATTTATATATATATTGTATATTTAAATATATATACAGTATATAGCCGTTATGTATATAGCTCTGTAAATAACGTCTTAAATTTGATCCAATCTGTTATATGTCTTGTATTCTATTGTAGTTATACGTTAAGTACTCTGAGCTGTAGGCTAGGCACAAATTTTAAACATTTAGCTAATGTCTAACATAAACTTGTAGTTAATTTCAGCATATAATATATATATATGTATATATATATATATTGTATCGTTACTTGATGTGAGATCATTTTAGCCTCTAAGATGTGTTCCGCTTTCATGATCTATAGAAAAACATGGGTTTATATAATACTATGTGTATATATATGTTTACTTTACATATCACGCATTCAGTTTGTGTACGTTTTTACCTTGGGGACTAGGCACAGCTTGCATCTACAGCCTGTACTGCCCCAACAAGACATTTTGATAACCTGTTAAGCAAATTCAACATATGACCATATCCTTACCAGAAGCAACTATAACCACGATGCTAAATTTGAAATAACCCCTCCCCAATCCCACCCCCTTTTGATACTTGTCTTCAATGCTGCGTTTACCCTAGTTAAAATATTAAGAAAACAAAAACAAAATATTGAACGACGGCACACATCCTATAGATGGGATGTGTTCCTTCCATCTAAGGTATCCAAAGTATTCAATAAATTATGCTCTATTGCTAATTAAATTAGTACCAAGCAGTGGCTCAAAGTCAGCGCCCCACACGAATTCATCGAGCAAAAGAGATATAAAGAGATATTAGGTTAATTGATAAGCGGGCTGTTCAAGTAGCCAAGCTGTAATCGCTAAGCTTTCGATTACTTTCTAACGTGGTACGATGACGATATGTTAATTGAAATATTGCAGCGAATGAGCGTTATCCAACACTTAGTTAGCCGATAAATTGGCTTATCAAATTGACATTGTATAAAACCCGTCCTTACATTTTTTATTACCTAACTTCCATGAAAGACTATCAATTTTATCCATGCCCAACTATTAGAAGCAATCAATTCGTTCATCCATCGTTACATGGCTACTTGGCGACCTGCAACGCTTATCGATAGATCGAGACATCAAACAGAAGTACAGCATGAAACTTGACAAACAGGCAACAAATACACGCACACATACACGCACACTGTAACAAATGAGCCCCAAACAAAAAAAAAAAAATATAAAAACATATTTAAAAACGGCGCTGAATTTGACTCTACTGCTTGAAACACATCCTTGGGTTGTATTCTCAAAGAATGACAGATTCTACAAAATATATCCATGTGGGAGACATACATAAAAATAAAAAATGTCATTAGTAAAATGTAAGAGCATTTAAAACTAGCTTAAGCCACTTGTTTAATAACGTTCTATGTAAGTGCGCGAAAAAATACTCATTCAGTATTTTTTGTATGGACATGTCTAGACATATACCCATAAGATAAGCACTGGAAGAAAAAATATTAATAATAATAATCTAAAGCTAATACGTACTAAAAAATGGTACTTAAAAAGAATTATACCATAAGTTGCATCAGGGTATCTAAAGCGTAGGCGTACAAATTACTAGAGATAAGCACAAGCTAGCGCATAATTTCTATTTACCTATAGAAAAAAATACATATACCAAACTAGCTAAGGAACTTTAATAGCATGAAAACTTGATTTGAAACCTGGACCGAAATACTCGCCCATTAAAAAACAGATGCCGTCTTAAATTTGCTTATGCTGTAGTGCCATGTGGAACTGGCTTTGGAACGGATCAGTATATAGAACAAGATCACACTACTACACTAACTATATATTTATACTAGACATAAGCGTCACAGTGCGGCTGTGCGTTAACCCATCCACGAACACACTAAAAATCAGTTGGAAAGAATTTATACAAAAAAAAATGTACTAGAATATGCAAGCAAAGAGTCTTAATTTCGAACTACTTTGAGTACGCCCCTTGCTCACAACCAAAGAAATAAACAAATGGAAACGAATTTAAATCGGCATCATGATACACAATCACACACACTCACACACACACACACACACACACAACACATCTCATACCTCATACACACATACTTAGATTTTGGTCCCCGATTTCAATAACCGTCCTCTCCGTTGTTTCTATGTGACAAATAATGTAAAAATCAATAAAAAGTCAAACATTAAAAAAATATTTAAAAAATGGTAAACTAAAAATATACATTTTAAGTACTTAGTCCTCGAGTAAGGCATACATACGCAGAGAATTACATTTGAACATGTATGTACTCGCATGTAGGCAAAACGTTTCCATCGTAATAATGGAACCTTATGGGAAAAGCTCAAAACATTTTTATACTTTTCCATACAGAAATAAGATAAGGAAACCAAATAGAAAATTTAATGAAAATAAAGGTGTTTTTTTTTTTTTTAATCTTAGCAAAAAATAATCCTAAAATACTCGAGATTCTTAAAGGGGCGTTATGTGTGTTAGTTTAATAGATCAAAGCACTCAAAATGGCAAGAAAAAGTGTGGCTGCACGAGTGAAAATCAACAATTTCAAAAAAAACAAAGAAAAGCAGAAACATAAACGGAGCATCCAATCGAATGCTTTAGTTAAGCTCTTCCAAAGAAAACGCTTATTAGTTATAGAAAAGTGGAATGGTCGGAGAGTTTCGGTTTTAAACAGGCACACAAATTATATGATTGATAGATGGAATGGATATGCCACATAAAAGATTCGAGCTGGGTAATGTTAATCATCATTAAGTAAGTACATTATATAGATACTTGCGAGTGTTATTGGGTTTTCAATTTGTTTAAATTTGTCTATATAAATCAATTAACCAATTGTTACATTTGTTTTCTAATTGTTACAACGTCAGTACATAAGTATTTAAGATCATACTCTTAAGGACCTTCCACATTATCATGACCATGATTATGACCATAACCATGATTATGATTATAATTGTGTAATATGTAATGCAACCTTAAAGGCAACTGCAATGACAAAGAGGCTAAAGCAAAATAGTGAAAATTTCTCATATAACAAAAGACCTAAGTAGTACAGTAAGACCACAATAAAAAGCACAACAATTAACATTAAAAATAAATAAAGGCAAATAAATAAATCGAGAAATAAAAAAGAATAGACAAAACTGAAACTATTTTAAAGCAATGATAATGTTATTTTTTTTTTTTAGAATTAAATCAAATCTAAATGAATAAACAAAAGGATATTTATAAGCGTGAAAGGGCTGCAAAAGACCCCGAATTAAAATTAAAAGCAAACTATTTCGACTTTATGCAAGCATAATTACCATAGCATTAACTATAGCAAAAAGACGTAATGAAAGAGAGGCGATGAAAGGCACGGAGAAAATATAAAAAGTATACATTAAATAAACATAAAAATGAAAATATTTCAAACCAAAAAACATGTTATTTTACTATTAAGTTGGAACTCCTTGTGAAGACATTTAATTTCAGTTTCAGCTTTCAGAAATCAGAAATTCAACATCTCTTCTTTGACAAAGTCAAATCCAGTCTGTGTTAAAGATGGGTCAAGTGTAATCTTAGTCCTTGCCCACCCTACATTTTCATGAAAAGATTTCTCAGGCATATTCGGTGTCGATTGGCAGTACATGACGGAATTTTTGGTATTTACCCCGAGCTGTATGTGCCACATACGCACGTACACACACACGTTGTACATATATATCAACATTATATAGCATTTATATGAGCTGATAATAAAATTCCAATAAGCATGAAACGAAATAAAAATACTTACACAAGACAAACAAGCACAACAATGGCAATCGAACTTGGCGGAAATAGGCAAAGGCTGAGCAAAGCTTTAAGTAACTGGCAAAATGACGAAGGCCAAGCCCAAATGGCTGCTCAAAATCAATTCAAGACCCCCCGCCCATTGAGCCCATGCGAGAAAGAAGGAAAACCCGAAACCAAATCGTAACTAAAAGCGTCTAAATAGATAAATGCTTAGTAGTTTTTGTTGTTGCCACGCAATGGTCCACCTTCTTTGCCGCCCCAAACGTCGTCAGCTTCTAATGGATACTTAGCAGCCGAATTCAAATGGCCACGTGTGAGTATGTGTGCGTGTATATCTACGGGTATCTACGCATGTATCTATTATATGACGTGCTAGCGTGCGCTGCAAGATAAAGAGCAAACACTTTTTGAGTACAGCTAAAAAGATTGATTTACAGTAAATTAAATTAAATTAAACGTATTTTTCAATAGCCAAATTAAAATCTTTGAAAATCAATTCTGCTGGCAAATTATTGCACAAGCCTGACAATATATGCTTAACTATGCCTATCATATATTTTTGCCAGTGTAGAGTGTCTGTCAGTTCACCATTTTATGGTGTACTTAACGACTGCCCGGACCCGCCGTGTCGCTCAACTTTATGCTGTACTGCTGCCCAGCCATTGCTCATAAATACAAATGTAAAAAGGGCAACGGAGCAGTCGACCCTAGAGCCAAGAAGTCCAATGGACAACGGCAAGGAACAGACGCTGCGGCCACCCCAAACCCCGGGCACTTACTCATAAGCATTGAATTCCAAGACGCCGTCCAGTTGCAGGCAGTCTGCTGTGCGGGGGGCTTTGTCCATAACTAATTCTCACTAAATGATGTACTAAAGTGTTCCAGTAACCGTCACCCTAGACTCGAACCTCACGACCCACACGCACATGCATGTGTGGGGGTTTACAATGTCTTGCGCCTGGAGCGATATCTTATCGCTACATTCACTGGGTGGCGATAATTGACAGACCATTAACGTTTAGACTCTAAAAGCTAAAGTAGCAAATGCCATACACACTCTAGACGCCCCTCAACCCTGACCAGGCGTTAGTTTCAAGCAAATATGCATGGCAAGTATATAGCCAAGCCGTTAAAGGCACTCCATCCAGCGGCCTAGTTCTACAGCCACACACAGGCTAGCAGGCCAGCAGGCTGCACTGCAACCATAACCCACTTCGACGCCCTCCCACATTCCCAGGCATCGAATCGCCACCCCATTCTATGGAGTTGTCTGAAAGTCTTTTTCAATATACTTTAGCTGCCTCTGGTCGTTTCAGCTATCGTTTTGCCTGCTGTTCTACATCTTCTGGTGATTTGGGATTTTGCAATTGATTTAGAAAAGCCATTGAAATGCACACACACCCACACACACGCTTACACAATCATTTTGTTGAGCTTGTGGCCCTGTCTGTCGCCGTACGCAAGTATACTTTGCGAGACATCCGTTTGGTTTTTCCCAGAAAGTGACTAGAGTGAGTGAGCGAGAGGGCAAGAGAGCAAAACACGCTTCAAACTATCCATTCAAATTATAACAAAGCAAGCGACAGACAGCAAAAAACAATTTAATTTATTAAGAAAAAGACTTGCCAAATAATTTATCAAAGCAATTTCATCAACAGCACCATACCCAGCTTAGCTCAAACCCAGTGCGTGGCACCACAAGTACAAATGTGTGCAATAAATACAAGCGCACACAAAGAAACAATACGAAAGATAGCCAAACAAATGAAACCAAATACTACAAAGAAATAAACTCAAAAATAATTAAAAGTGTGACGGACCGAGGTGACAACAAATTTCATTAAGCTCTGGATAATTAAAAGGACGATTTTCAAACAATTTGCTTATTTATTACTTTTGCATACTCTGATTCCACAGGCAGCAAGAGAGTCTGCTAAGTTAAATATTCCAAATTAGCCGAATTAGTACCGAATCTGCTTGAATCTATATTAAAATTAATACGTCTATTTGTTAATCATTTATCGTGTTATGTTGTGTTATATTTAAAATGAGTGCATTATTAAAGAGAACCAATATTTAATTATTATATTATAGACTAAAGTAAGCAGGATCATTAAATAGCCCAATGAAACATCGGTTCGCAGTTAGGTTAAACAAAAGTTTGATGCAAAAGCAGCTTCCAACTTTTTGGAGGTGTACACAATTCACACCTAGTTTACAAAGAATGCTTGTCTACTTGACGAAGCTAACAGTTGCGCATTGTTTAAAGAGAGAAAAACAGCATCAGCATCAGCATCAGCATTAGCATCATCATCGTCTTCTTCATAGTCGGGATCATGATTAAAGCAGCTGCGTTTCGCATTTAGTTGGCCACAAGTGCGACAATTGTGCGGCTTAAGCGCCGCAGGTTGGCCTGCTTAGCCCACGGTCGTGACATTATCAAAAAAATGTTTCATGCCGCAACACAAAATAGGAAAATCCCGCAAGAGCAGCCAGAATTCAGGTGCAAAGCGTGAAAAGTACAAGAGCGAGTGAGATGAAGCAATGGCAAAAAATAACTTAGAATGCGTTTCACAAAATGGTGTAAAAAAAACTTTTGTTGACGTCTCGCATTACAGGTGCAAAATGGCGACGTTGACAATGAGGGTGAATGACTGAGGGAGAGGGCGCAACCGGAAACGGATGGGAGAAGGAAAAGCAGAGGATAGCGGGACAATCACAAAAAAAAAAATGGTCAACGCGCACAGATGGGACACGGAGCAAATACAACGAGTCAAATTTGTTTGCTGGCAGTTATTTTGATTGCATTTCATTCCAGCTAGAAGGATGCCTGGCTGGATGCTTGCCTTTGCCCCGCCAGGATAACTGTCGGAAGAGCCGCATAAATATTAAACAGTCCTGATGCCCGATAAGCGGCTGTTGCTGCTGTTGCTGAAGCCATTTGCCGCAGGTTTTTGGGTCTTGATTAGGCCAAACCAGTCCTGGCCATAAGTTGAAAATTTTATGCCTAACCAAACAAGGGCAGCAGAGCCTGAGCCGCATCCTGGCCCCTGACCTCTGGCCGGAAGCTAGCTTCAGCGAACCAAAGTCAAATCGAAAAATAGTTTCTATGTTAAGAACAAAATATTAATATGTTTCTGCAAAATAGCGCAAAAGTAAAAGTGAAGCCTATGCATCGAACCCAAACATTTTTATACACATATTTATATAGTACGTCTGTGTGTGAGTGTGTGTGTGCATGTGTCTGTCTGGCATCTCCTGTCGAGTTGGCTTCCCTCATAAAAGTCAAATATTTTAACAGCGTGCAGCATGCCAGCAAGCCCGGCACAACTCCTTTTCGAAATTCGTTGAACTACTCGCACTCAGCCTACGCTGACAAGCGACTTTCGGGTCCCAGCGGATCGGGTCTAGGGACCAAGTGGGCCGCGGTGCAATCAAGCATGGCTCCATGTGGGATGTGGATTACTGGGAGGCCAGTCGTTTCAGCTTTACGCTTAAAAACTTCACGCCCGGTAAACTGCACACCCAACAAATTTATAAAATTTCACAGTCAAACAAAAAAAAAAATAAAATTAAAATGAAAAAAGAAAAAAACAGAATCCATTGCCTAAAAGGTTTTTGTCTTTCTACTTCATTGCCCTGCCAGCTCATCTTAACTTGCCGCAAAGCACACACACACGCACACGCACAGCTTAAACTCATATTCATATGTATGTGTGTGTGTGTGTGTGCGTGTGTGCTTTGTGTATTTTTGACTTTAAGGTAACATATGAGAACGGACAGCACGGAGTTAACAAAGTATGTATTTCAATATTTTCGTGCTCGGCTGGCTAACTACGGCAGCAGCTGGCAGCGTGTTTACCCTGTAATATGTATATATCCAGATACTATCTAAACACAAATTTTTTTAATATAAATACTATTTCCAACTGTCTATTTAAATATGGTGCCCGAAATTACTATTACTATTTATAAGCTGAACTGAAATTTGTAACTATATGTAGTTTCTTTACTTTATATTTTGTATAAATACACAGGCATATGTGTGCATTAAATACAGGCTATCTTACAGTCGAGTCACACTAGATATGAAAGGATTCTTTTCTGCTTCGCCCTTGGCGATATACGAAAAACAACAGCAATAACAAAGATAACCACTTGACTGACTTTGTGGTGCGTGAATATGAACTGCTGCCAAAGTGCAATATGTAGGTACACATATGTGGTATACTCTCGGCCACACTGCCTGCAAAAGTATGGCAATGGAAAAGCATTTTGTTTTTTATGTACAAATAAATTCAAAGAACTATGTGCTTGGGAAAAAAGCTACAAATACCTAATTGTTGTTGCTGTAAGTGTCTAACATGAGAGCAACATTTTTATATATTGTTCGGCATCAAGAAAAACTGAAAGCATACTTTATCTTAAATAGAGGTTAAGGCGCAAGTAACAAATGAAATGTTACATATGAATTCTTAAGCTTTTAATTAAACCATTAAAGCATATAAAAGCCTCAGTTGAAAGAACTGATATCTGATTGATTTGAAAGCGAAAAGCGAAAGCCTTTATTCACAAGATAGTTTTCAGGTGACTCAACGCCTGCTTATACCACCTGCTTTCCACGACATGCTGATTAATCCAAATGTTTAGTGCCTAATTGAAGTATTTATACGAATTGTAATGTGTTCTCTAACTATGCGTACAGGTTGAGGCACCTTGAATGCTTGACCAGTTGATTGATTTTTAATCGCCATTGATGATTGACACTGTGATCACGGCAGCTGATTGACCGTGTCAATGATTGATTGATCTGACTGATAGTGTCAGTAGCTTATCTAATGTTATTGTGTATTGTGGCATTGATAGATCCAACTCGCTAAGTGTTCGCTTATGTTCAGAGCTTTTACCGACACACAGGCCAACCAGCGACAAATCGAAAGCCAGAACAACTTAGTTGGATACCAAAGGAAAGGCAGCAGCAACAACACTAAAAACAGACATGCAATACATTATGCTTCAACACCCGTCAGAGTTGTCCGTGTCAGGTTTTGGCCAGCAGGAGCAACACCTGACCAAACAGTCGTTGGGCCCACCACTCCCTGCCACAGCTCGCTTCAGCCAAGACATGCCAAAAAGTTTGTGTATAATGCGGTCAGAGAAAACTTTTGCTGCCCAGCCAAATACGCTGCGTATAATTAATTAAGTTTCCTATTCGACTTGTAACTGTGTAAGTAGGTGTGTGTGTGTGTATTTGGGAGTGTAGCGAATATAATACACACATATGAAGAGCTGCAAATATGTTTGCCATTTGCTAGCTGTTTGCACACACTTGAATTGATGTCCTGTGGCTGCTGCGAGGCAACATCCCCAGCTTACGCAGAGCCCATGCGGCGTATGAGCAATATTGCTGTTGCGTGGATATGCGCTATAATGAAGTTTGGATAATAGAAGGCATCGTTGTAAGAAATCTATTTGCCAGGCGGATGCAACTATGACACATATATATACATATATATATATATATATATTTCTGATCAATAAATGAATACAGGGTATTTGATTGCTGACCCATAAGCATTATGCTGGCACACAAACACCAAAACTATAGATGCTGGAGAGTATGATAAAGTTGTTTGTGTCCATGTACATAGCTGCCAGACTAAGTCATGTCAGCTCTTATTAACGTCAACATGTACTTGTATTTTCCATATTTTGTGATTAAATTTCACGCTTGTTGCCGTATGCAATTTCCAATAGGTGTAACTAATCGATCGTCGGACTATCAAATATATATGTATTACCCCCAAATGGGTTGTATTAAATGAGTGCTCGTCTAGTATTCCAAGACGCAGGTCAGATGCCATGAAAAATACACAAGTCGTCATGTCATGATTTCGACTTTCTGCCCGAGTTGGAGTCAAAATGTTTTTGTGGCCAGACAAGTGCAATGGATACGGTTGGAGATGGGGCAACCGCATGCTGTGCATTTTGAATGAGTTTGGGGCAGGGTCGAGAGCTGACCAAAACCAAAAGATGTCGCTGTTGCGATGTTGTTTTCATTTTGATGTGACAGCTACAAGTATCTTGTTGTCGTATCTTGTCGCTTGTGTGCTGCAGCTGTTCAACTAGGAGTAGGGCGAACTATTATTTATTAATTTTAATATCCTTGTCGTCGCCAGTTGTTATCCTATCAGCATTTCCACAGGCCGCATGGCCACAGGACCACAGGACATAGGACGCTCAACGCAACGTTCAGCGTGTCGCATCGACACGACTTTACGTTTGGAACGCATTTTCCCCACCACACCTTCCCACACCACAGCCACCACTATATACTCCGTTTTTTCCTTGCGCTTTCCTTTTCCTAATCGAAATGTGCGCCAAATCACGCTTGGGTAACCCATCACTGGCTGAGCGTCAGTAGGATAAAGTGAAGCTACGTCATGCACAGAGGCATTTGAAATGCATTACGTTTTTTATTCCCTTGCCTTTGTTGGTATATTACGATTTTGTCATGACGCATGACACAGGCTCAGCTCTTCCATATCATAGCTTTAAAGCCACAGAAATTGCATCTGTCTAGCACTTATCCCCGCTCTCAAAGCTCATTTGTCTATTCGCTTGGCATATAATCTTTAGATTGCAATTATAAGAGTATTTGTGGTTCGACCTCGCTCTCTTTGCGAATCACACTGTCGTTGCACCATTTCTGATGCAGTTTTGATTGGCCACCGAATATCACGCATGTTTCGCTGAGATTTACGGATTTACATGATAAAAAATGCTCGGATATGCGCACTAAGGAAGAAAAGGCTTATTCTACCTTAACCTGACTTCCAACGAAGATTTAACCAATTCAAGGAACTGGTAAGTAGTTAAATTATTTGCATGCAAGTTGTATATATACATTTTTTACTTAATCCTTAGGACTTTTTTCTACATTCTGACAATAAGTTATGTTAAATAATGGACAATTATTATTTACATAAAATTCCCCATTGCTATTGCTCTGCCAAAACCTAACAAGCTTGTGGAATGTCTCTTATGTTTTCTTGATTCTTTTAACATCTAAATTATTTATATATATTGCGATTTTTTTGTTGTGGAAATTAAATAACCGTAAATCTGAGCTTGGGTAGCTATTTAATTTTGTGGAATGAAACTAGAGTTCAAGTCAGATTTTACTAGTATGGCCTGTGCGGATGTTTGTTAGCTTTCCTCTGTCTTTTCTGGTCGATAAACTGCTTAGGATGGGCATAAAAAGCAGTTGCTGTGAGTAAAATTTAGCGTGAATTCGCTATCAAGCGGAACCCAACTCAAGTTCAAGTCCAAGCCCGTATCGAAAGCTAAACCTGAACCCGAACCCGAGGCCGAGGCCGAGGACAGGAATCAGGACGACGCTTCTCAGCGATAGGGATGAGTGTAAGTGTGTGTGTGTGTGTGGAAGGCAAGAAATCAGCAAGGCACATGCAAAATAAAACAGTTACATAACAGGCAGGAACACACATACACATAAACATGGAGAGACCGAGGCAGCCGCATGCAACAAATAAGCTAAGCCCCCAGATTGTCTTATCGCATTGAATTAGGTGTCTAACCCTTATTTCAACTGCCAGAGAAACTCTGACATTTTTACGCTTATTCCCGTTGTTGTTGTGGCTGCTTTGTTTTATTTTTGTGCCTCTTTCTATTTGGCCTGCTTTTGTTGATTTGCCGGCATGTATTTCGGCCGTTGAGCCCCCGGCAGCCTCTTTGCCAAGTTGTTGACACTTTGAGCATTTTCGGGGTTGTCATTTTGGCGCTCGCTTATCGCTGATTCAGGCAAAGCAACGACGGCAGTCGTGACAATTGCTCCCCATCCCCACCCCCTCAAACCCATGCCAACCGCGAGGCCATTTAAATATTTATTACAATGAAATGTTTTAAGTTGTTGCCCACTCCCGTTTGGCCTCCACTTTAAAGGCACAATTGCATTAAAAATGCATAAAAAGTTAATGCAAATTGCCGGCCAGCGGGACCAATGGCAACAATTATAGCCAACAACAGCTGCCAGATGCCAGGTAACCATGTTAAGTTCTTGCCCGACATATCAGGGATACGAGAGAGATACGTAGAAGGACAGCTGCATAGGATTTCTTTTTATCTAATTGCTAGCTAATTGCCACAAACATTTTAAATATATGCAACTGCTACCAAACGGTAAATAAAATCCAAGAGCATGTTCAGGGGGCGTATGGGGTGGATGTGGTGTGTATTTCAAAGCGCGATCAAAGTGCGCGCCTGCAACTCGCCAAATAACGTTGCAATATGCGCTAAAAGTTTGCGGCAGTGCAAAAGTTTGCGGCGAGGCAATTCGGTGCGGTGGCAACTTTTTGCGCTCACTTCCGCCGGAAGTCGGCAAAGTGTGCGTCTAAGTGTTCATCAGTTGGCCAGACCGGGCCAGGCCACCCCGTATCACGCCTCCCCCGACCACCCCTCCCCGCCCACCACCCACCACCACCACACACACACACACAACACTCAACCACCCTGCACCGAACTGCAATGCTCATGACATGATTTCACGGCACGTTTTGGGTTGTTTTTAATGCAATCAACTCGACGGGCACCCCGCCTGTTTGCCTGTGCCCCTTGTCGTATCATGTTTGCTGTTGGTAGCAGCTCCTTTTTTTTCTGTGGCTGCTGCCACTGCCACAAATTAGATTTAGTGGCAATTTATTGCTTTGTTAGCATTTCCACGTTCCACACCCAATATTCTGCCCACCGCCCATCGCCATGCTCGCCACCAACTCTTCTGTCAAAATTTGCCCCGAAAATGGCACTCTCATCTGCCGCTCGTAATTTGCCATGGTGCTACTGCTACTGCTGCGGCTGGTTGCCTTTCGCAAAACGTATTTACTTTTTAATAATGTGTGCTTAGTAATTCTATTTGATTTTTTTATTTCACTTCGGCTTGCTCTACAATTTTGTTTGTTTCGTGAGATTTTTGTTATTTTCTTATATTTTTTATAGCGTTTACCCATTAAGAACTATTAAGAAGGGTAGCACATGGGTGACATAAATCCCCCTTTTCTTTTACTTACTTCCACTTCTTCAGCCTCTACCTATCTCTCTTTCCTGCTCAAACAACATTGTCGGCTTCCTATGCGATTTTTAATGAATTCCGATAGGGCTTATGTACATTTAAGTAGCACTAATAGTTTTAAATTATATATTTGGTTTATTTAAATGGCAATGTTGTGCAAATGGGTACAGGGTATCTACGGGCTGAGCACTCTGCACTCTTTCTCTCATACTTGGCGTTGGATGGGGCTTCGTCGCGGCACTTGGCAGTCGGCACACACATTAAGTAATTGAAAATTGATGCTGGCAAGAAGACACTGACTATCAAAAGTGCTGGCTGGGGGGTCGCGGAGCAGGAGTGGGGTCATTGGATTGACTCATTCCATTTAAGAAAGCGCCTCCATTGAGTGCGTAAGCTCGTGGACTTTTCTGTTTCAAGCGCTTGGCAAATAAATACAATTCCTTTTCGAGAATTTCTTAATTTCATTTGTTGCACTTTATTTAAGATTTAGCTGAAATCCACATACACACACACACACACACACACATAAACATATAGAAATAATATCCACGCACACCAAACAGCAAAGGATGGAGAGCTACTATTTACTTCATTAATTGCGCTGTCTGAAAAATATATCCATTTACCCACAGTTCCATTAAAATAAAGCAAAACAAACGTTGACGTTAATTTTGCATATTACCTACCAGAGCTATTATGATTATTTTTGTTCGTGTCGCACTTCAGCTTCTTCCTGCTGCAGTGTTTCCAAGGATACTCTCACTACGAGAGCCGTGTTATTTAACTGATTCTGCCAATTAGCTTTTCTTATTTTAGTACACTCGCACGCATCCAGCATGGAGCGGTTTTAATACTTTAAGCAACACTCGCATACCCTGTAGTCTGACACAAATCAGCGTATTGACTATATTCAAATATTCTTCTTCATCTAGAATATGTACGAATACGGGTCATGGGAGACTATTATATTTAGACTTGGTTTCATTAGTAAACAAAATAATGAAATAATAATAATATAAAAAGAACATATTAAAAAATAAACAAGAACTATTTTTTTTTAATACAATTCGCTTTTATACCCTGAACCCATTAATAATGGGTATAAGGGTATATTGTATTTGTGCAAAATCAAAATGTATGTAACAGGCAGAAGCATCTCCGACCCTGTAAAGTGTATATATTCTTGATAAGCATAGGGTTCAGGGTATGATCAGAAGAGGGTTCAGGGTATCCCCTAATCGGGAGTTCCCGACTAGAACCTCTTAGTTGTTGTTTTTAAATTATGGTGCTTATTATTGATATAGTTTTATCCTTGTTTAACGAATCACAACATAGGTTGGCCCTCGAACCACTCTTAAAGCAATCTCTTTTTATTTTCCTCTCCGAGATCGAGTAAGCATTGTATTTAATATTATAAGTGTGGCCCATGCCAAGTTCTAGGAATCTAGTAGTCCTTTATTATCTAGGGGTATTGTTTAGCAGGGTTTTAAGAAAATAGAATCTAATTCAGATTTGATTTCGGCCTGCAAGCAATTTTAATTTTTCAGTTGAAAAAATTTAAGCTAAAATAATAAATTTTCCTTTTGAATTCGCAACAATAACAAACTGAATATATTTTCGATTTTGTGTTTAAATTTACTGAACTTAACTTTCTGTGTTTCTTTAAGTTGAAATCCAGCATGGAGTGCGCTTTCGACATAAGGCCGCTGTTTGAACGCGAGATAATAAAGGTACAGTCAGATCTGCTGCCGGAGGGCTTTCAGGGTGGACCGGAGCAGTGCATGGATATCAAGAGGAAGATGGCTTGGATTATCGACAAGATGGGCCTGCAGTCCGCTGCATCACAGGGCCTGCACACATCAGTAACCAGCGCCCGGCAAATGTGCAGCAAGCAGACCATTTACCTGATGGCTTCCAAGGCCAATGAAAGCGGCAAGCTTGTTGTCACTGGTCTCCTGAAGATGGGCCCAAAGGACCTCTATCTGTTTGACGAGCGCGGACAGTTGCGCAGCCGTATAGGCACGCCTGCCGTATTGGACTTCTTTGTGCATGGCTCGCACCAGCGGCGCGGTCTGGGCAAGCGCCTCTTTGATAATATGTTGACCGACCTCGGTTTGAAGTTATGCAAATGCGCGGTGGATCGGCCCTCGGCCATGATGACCGCTTTTCTGGCCAAGCACTACGGACTGGTGCGCACCATTGCCCAGGCCAACAATTATGTCCTGTTCGAAGGATTCTTTGGCAACAACGACGGCAACTCGACAGACGGCAAGGACAGCAAGCCAAAGTCGCAATTGAAGTCGCCGGAAAAAGCCGAAAAGGAGCTAAAGGTGCTTAGCATGGCTGAAATAATGGAAGCTGGTAAAAGACACTCTCGAGATAATAGACTTAATTTGAAGCGTAGCGGAGATACCAGAAGCTGGCAATAAAAATAGACGAAACCGTACTAGACAGGACACGACTAGACTCAACTGTGGACCGAACTGGTTTAAACGTAGCGACTCGAGATAGGTATTATATTTGTATCCTACTACACTATACGTTTGCCATTTCTAAACTGTATTTGTCTCACGAATAAATGAAGAATAATCGAATGATAAAGTTGCTGAATCTCAAATTAATATCTAAAATTTATTGGCTTAAGGTTTACCACATAAAACAGATTCTGGGCTACAGACTGAAATTGAGCCCAAGGCCAATTACACAAATATTTAAAAGCAATGTGATATTGTACTATAACATGCTTACATATATAGTTGTTGTTGTTAGCGTGATTGTATGAGTCGCTGCTACTAATATTGCTGTCGTTGTCGTTGTTGTTGTTGTAATTGTTGCCACCATCGTTTTTTGCTTGCATTTGCATAGTTTCATTTTCATTCAACTTTTATTTACCGCCACGTTGCCAAATGCCAAAACTTGGCGATTAGGTAGGTTGTTGTTGTCGTTGTTGTTATTGCTTGGTTTGCATTGCCATAACATTTAATAGGCAGCCAATAGCTGACAAGCGCCCAAATGTGGGGCAAGAAGTGGGTATCTATGGCCAGTTGAGATCCTCGCAGTTATTATGTCGCATCATTTCAACAAAGTGGCGGCACATGCAAGGCAAACAAATTTCGAGCGCGCTGTGAATTGCGAATGGAGTTTAATTTTTCGGCCATTTCGGGCTACGAGCTCGGCTCTTCGCACCGCAAGGCTTGTTATATATAAATATACATATGTATGGATTATATATGTACATATGCATGTGTATGTGCGATATGTTAGCAAGAAACAATGACGGCTAGAAAACCAAATGAAATTCTGCCAAACCAACGCACATACATGCATACACGTTCACACATATAGCTAGAGATAGACAAACACAATGGGAAAAATATTAAAACTCAAAATTTTTGTCACGTGTCAAACGCCATTTATGCGCTTCGTGATCGCACGCGGCTCAGTCTCGAGCTCACCCATACATCTGCACATGAGCCAAGCACACCCGCCTGCATACACACACACACATACACACACACACACACACACACACAGACACGCACGCACCAATCGCAATAGCAATACCAATACTAATGCACACACGTAGGCAGTGGCCAGAAGGACACGTAGACGACGCGTCGCAGTGGTCGCTAGAAGCAACAGAAAGTTGGATAAAACAGCACCCTTGGTTAGAGTGAGAGAGAAATATATGAAGAGTGAAATAGATAGCAAAAATAGCAGACTCTGTTTTTAATATACGCTTGCTGAGGGTCTTATAATTGTGTCACGCAATGTGTAACGCATTCGAGTAGAAATCCCTGTTTATATATTCTTGATCCATTTGTGTGTCTTTCGTTCCTTTGCAAGCCCGAGGCAATCAGTTGATAGAATATATTTATAAAACTGGACTCAGATCCGACTCTTTGCTCGGCCAAGAGCAGGGCCAAATTATTTTCGAAAGCTTCTTTCAGGACATATCACGTTTGAAATTTATTCTTGTTATTATTAATTTTATTATTTTATATGTTAATTGTATTATTATGACTACAGATGGAGATTAAAATCTTATAGATAAATTACTCAAAATACCTTCTTACATATCTTCCGGGTCTGAACTAAAAGATTTGCACGTCTATTTTCTATAAAAAATGCAATTCACTTAAACTTGAGCTGGCATCAAATGTTTGGCTGTTCCGACGTCTACAGGTGCGCTCCTGTATGCGTATAGCATAGATATATATTTGGCTAAACTTTGGTGCATGTTGCTGACGTTTTGAATGCTCAGAAAATTGTCTGATTTTGAAGTTGGGTATTAGTACCATTGTGAATCAGGTTAAAAGCTGGGTATGTGGTCTAGTGTGCGTTACGTTGATGCTTTTAAGTGCGTGTGTGGCTGCCCACGGAAAACTTTTGCACGTTTCTTGCTTTTATGCACACACATACAAATGAATTTTGCTTGTGCTTGTGTTTGTCTGTGTGGGTGTGTATGAGTCCGTGCGTGTGTGTGGCAGTTTTATTAACGCATATCGATTGTTCTACTGCGCTGCTAGCCATTATGCAAACTTTTAAATAATACAAATATTATTGCTTTGTTTCGTTAACCTTTTCGATTTTTTGTTTTCATATTCAATATGCTTTTGATTTAAGCAGTTAACACTATTAAAATTTTAAATGTTAGAGCTGCTTTTAATTCAGTTTTAATTTCATGATTTGTTTTCACAGCAAGTATTTATTTGCTATGCACAGTGCATACATGTGTCTTTTAATTGTAAATTAATTTTCGGTCGAATTGTTGGTTTCTCCTTTTTTTTCGTTTATTAAATTTTCGATTTTTCATTGGGCACGAGGCGTATGCTAAATATTGCGCATACGCTGCGTGCGTCATCGCCGCACATTGCATTTGTTGACCACATAAATATACGCAAATACTGCACAGCCTAATTATAAATTCAATTTAATTTGAATTTGGATTTTTGAAACCATTTGTATAAACACTTAATATTTAATGACCTGCTGCTCTTTAAAGCAGGCGCCGCTGACAGTCTCTAGCAGAAATCGAGTCTGCCATAACGAGTTGATGGACAAGGGACCAACTACAAAGGTTGCTGCAGTGCTGAGCAGGTAAAGTCCAATTTCGCTGGGTAGTCCAGAAAATGCCCAGAATTTGCCGTTGAAAAGGCATTTCATTTGGCTAGCTACGAGAGCATTGAGTGACTCGCACAAACCAGCAGTTGTTGCCAAAACCAATGCCAAAAGCTGCTGCAGCTTCACCTGCAGTCTGGCACGGCACAAAATAACAGCCTACAACTGGCTCGAAGCATTCGTGCATTTATGACCCGAAATTCTTAAATCACAAGCCAACATGCGAGCCAATTAATGAGCAAAGTATCCACAGTACCTTTAACCTTCAGAGCTAAAATGCATATTGAATTTGTTCGATAGATCACTTGAAGCCTACACTGAAAATAAATGAGAATGCAAGTAACTATGTGCTTTAAGGCACATTTTCAATAAAGTCAATTGAATTAAAGCTTTGTTAGCGAAAGCTTAACGGGATTTTAGGCTTATAGATATGAATTAAACAATAAACGCATTTCATCGCATTTTTACTTAAGAAAAGAGGCGTCTAAAAGGCCTTTAGTAGCGTATGCTAGTGTTTATTAATATTTGTAGAATATATAATATTTAATATACATTTATAGCAGATATAAGCCCGCAGACTTTAACTGGCGCTTTTAAGGGTCTTTAATGCATATCCTAAACGAATCGTATGGCTTCACTGACAGCAAAGCTCTAATATTGCTCCTAATGAGGGTTGCCGTCGCGCAACCCTATTTGAATACCGTCAGCTATGGAAAACTGAAGTCGCAGCCTACTTTTTGGGGAGCAGCCCCAATGCCAGTATCGTTCACAAATCAGATGGCTGAGGCAACCTTTTAAAGCCGCATCAGCAAATATTTAAGCTCATTCCAGGCTAAAAATACGTGACGCCCGCTGTCTCTTTCTCTCATCCAAACACCGTGCGTACAAACCAAAAAAAATAAAATAAAGAGAGCCAACGAAAATATAAGAATGGGGGCAGCACGTTTAAAAATAGCAAAATGAATGAATATTAAATTACGATAAATAAAAAGCAAGTCGAGAACTTGAAAGCCCCAAAAATACACGACCATATTCTAGACTTTTGCACAGCTATTGGTTCACTTTTGTTGTTGTCATCATCGTTGTTGTTGCTGTTATTGTCGCTGCTGCTTCTGGTTGGTTTTTATTGCATTTCCGTAAAGTAAGCCATGTAAATCACTTAAGAGTTCTGATGGTTCGCGACTGGCCCCACGTAGCTGCTCTAAAAAGCACATAAAGCAAAAATGCTGTGAAAATCATTTGTTACACTACGCGTATGGATAACTGTAAAGTGCCTTTCTGCCATTCGCAGGGTGTGTGCGTGCGTATATGTGTGTTCGTGTGTGTGTGTGTGTGTGTGTGTAGCTTTCGCTGTTACAATAATGTGCACTTATTTTTTATAGCAATCATTTAAGACAAAAATGTAGCAAAAGCACAACGAAGTAAAAATAAAACAAAGCAACCAAGTCACTAAAAAAAATAAAAATTATATATATATGTATATACGACAGACACACACACATAGACATATGTATATTTATATATATATATATATACATATATATATTTATTCTAAAAGTCTAACAAAAAGATGCGAAATGGCGTCCGGAAATGTTTGCGCAACTGGAAGTTCAAGCAGCCCAATTTCCACTCCCCATTCCGTTCGTCTGTTTATCCTGTTGCGATTCCCAACTGGTTAACCCCGTTGTGCTGCATCTGAGCTCAAAACTCAACTGCTTTTGTTCCATCGCTTATATACAATTACATATATTTGCAACGCACTCTCTATCTGTCTCTTTCTCTCTCCGTCTGCTTCAATGTAGCTGCCACCCATTCCGCTGATGAGCGTCAATCAAGGAAATTGCTACTTTTTCAACAATTTTTCACTCGCTTTGTGCTTAAGCCGCGGGCTACATGAAAGTCAAAAACTGGTACTCGTAATCGCGGTCGATGTATTCAAGTATTCGCTGCGTGAATCTCGTTGAGGTGAGTGACAGAATTGAGGTTGTTTTCTCCTGAGCGCTGAATCGAAGGAATTAGAATTAAACTAGAGCTTATAACGTTATTCTTTTTTTTATTCTCAAACCCATTCAAAATGGAAATCGATATAAAAACGCAGAGCAAATGCATGTGTGACAGGGCATTAACGACTTCTTCGGACCATGGCATAAGCCAGCCATTTGCTTAATACTATTAGAGCGCTAGAGAGATTCAATTTGGCCAAAATAATTTGAGAAATTTTATAGCCCATTTCCGCGCCAGAAATGTACACACAGGCCACACTATCCTTAAAACTTAATACTTCAATACTGAGTATCTTCTAGTCGAAAGACGAATTTAAAGCTGTTTTCAACACTCCTCTAGGAAATCTTAAGTTCAGTGCAACTTCTACAGCCATTTCGAAATACTTAATTAATTATTAATTGAATAATTGTGAAGAATGTGCTTATTAAATTTGCAGTTCGCCAAAGTTTTAATTTTCAGTTCTCCAGTTTCTCTTTACATCTTACTTTTATTTTTACTTGACATTTTCATTGCAATTGTTGTGGGCTTGATGTATACTATGTGCTATAATAGACGTTGATACCTGGCGCTTGGCTACAGCTACCATGTAGGAAAGTTTTGGCCAACCCATCAGGTTTTTCAGGCACATTCTTTCAAAATTTTCTTAACGCAAAGTTTTTGCGAACAATTACGTACGTGTGGCCCAGCAAGGCCGCCGCCCCAGTCGGTAGCTACCACAAGCCAGCTGGAGTTGGGAGTTGGAGTCGGGTTCGGGGTCGGAGACGTGTCTGGGGTAGGGGAGTGGCACTGTAACTGGGTGAATGTTTTGCATGACAACTTTTTGCTACTTAGCAGCGGCAGCAAGCACCAGGGGCGGTCTTGGTTTTGCCAGCAGGGAGGGATGGTAATAGTCAACCAACTAACTACATAACTGCAGACAGAACATGTCGCGGTTAAGGTGAGCGAGTGACAGGCTGACAGGTGGCGAGGCGAGGCGAGGCAGGGTATGAGGCGAGCGTCAAGTATGTTGTGTGGTAGGCAATGGGTTTCTTCTCCCATCATCAACATCATTATCATCGTCAGTGTCAGCGTTGCGCTCATTCCAAGTACTTAGGAAACTTTGCACTATATAAGCTAAACTTTTTCAACCAGAGTGGCAGCGGGCAGGGCAGCGGGAGGGGTAGCTAACTCCTCCCAGCCGGTCGCAGCCTTTAGTTGGCAATAATATGACAATAATGACTCTGTTGACAGCAGTGGCAACATGAGGCACTGTCCCCGCAATTGGTAACTAAGCTTAATAGAAGCAAGAGAAGGAGGAGCAATGGTAACAAGTTACCCGAAACTGTTGCATACTCTAGCGCATCACTCGCTTGGCTTGGCCTGAAATTACAATGCAAGAGTCGCACAAATATTAACATGTAATGCCCCCCAAATGACATTAAAGAATTTAAATGCTTACCTATTTGAGACGTGTGGCGTTTGAGGGAAGGGGACAGTAATGGGCCAGCGACAGCCTCACAAAAGGAAATGAGAAAATTTTTGTTCATTTCCCTCAAATGTCACTACACCTACATACACTTTGACTTGTCCTGTAGGCAAATCTCAGTACTTAAACTCACTTGGGCTCAACTCAACGAAAGTTGAGTTGACATTGCTTTTCGTTTGTTGTTGCTTTAATTATGGATATGTAACCACTAGCTTATGTGACTATTCTATGTCTATTTGGCTATAAATCAATCAGAGCCGTGCTTTAAACAGAAGAATTATCAATCCGATGTTGTAAACCTCAAATACAAATATTTTGTTACTGCAAAGTAAAGAAAAAGTTGGAAGAGTGTAAGAAGCACACAGAAAATACACTTTAATAAGCAGGGCCTGAATGCCAGGCTAGTTTATGGTATTCGCCAAAGGACATAATTGGCAATGCTATTGAAAACTATTCGGTCGATAGCCTATAAATTATAGTAATAATGCAACTTAAAAAGCTATTTCATTTAATTTTATTTCAAAATCGGAATTTATGAATTCGCAATCAACATTTGTGTATAACTCGATCAGCTGTGATTCCGCCCTCATAAAGGTAAGTTGCCACCGCTTTGGGGGGCGCCTGTTGCGTCTACATGCTGACAATTGAGGCGCCCCTCAATGGTGTATGCAGGCAGGAGAGAGGGGACAGGTCTGTGCCCCAACGGCCTTCTGTAGCTTCTGTTGCTGCCGCTGCAAATGGCACTGATGTTACCGAGATATCAGCTTAACAGCCTTAAAAGCTTTGCTCTCTTTTTTATTTATATATTTTTGTTCTTTTTCTAGGGCAATCGCTAACTCAATTTGTCAGTGCTATTCGCGATTTGTGTGGGGCCTGCCACGCCCCACTGTAAGGCTGTGAAAATCCACATTATCCTATTTTTTTTTTTGTTACTTATTTTTGTGTTTTCGCTTTTTTATGCTACATTTTGTAATGCGTCGCAAATCGAAAGAAAATGAAAGCGACGTTGCGCAAACAGAAATCCTTTGTTAATTAGTAAAAAAAACAACGAGAACAAAAACATAAAGAGTGGGCGTCACAAGGGGCGTGACATTAGCATGTACTTAGTTTTGGCATTTGTAAAAATTGCCCCGACGCCGGCTTAACTCGAGCCAAAGAACAAACAGAAACCAAATTTGAGACGGAGCTGCAGACACAGACACGGAGGCGGCAAAGGCAGCTGCAGGCTCGGCAACGGAAGTGACAGACAAACAAATGTTGACTTGGCTTAGAATGTAATTAAAAATGGAAAATGTGCCGCTGAGTCGCCTTGAACTTCCGCGGAGATCGGTCGTGTTTTCTGTGCATTCCCGTGCGTGTGTATGTTCAGTGCATCCCAGGCAAAAAACAAACAAAAAGTGACAGTGACACTAACTAAGCCCGCCCCAGGGCTTAACAAACAAATCGCGCCTGCAGAGCGCGAAAAAAAACAATTGTGCTGCCTCTGGCAGCTAAACTATATATATATATAAACATATATAAACATTTAAATTTTTTTTTTTTTACACAAAAGTGCAACCGCGTGCGAGCGTAAGAGAGCAAGCTTTTGCTAAGCTCAAACTGCGCTCAGCTGATCGCCTTAACTCAGCTGTAGTGTGTGTGTGTGCGTGTGAGTGAGCAGAGCTTTCGCGAGAGAGCTTTTGCCTAGACTCACTAACACAAGTAAAGCACTAGCCAATAGGAGAACAATCAGTGCTGGCAAGTCAGTCACTGACCGTGACAGTGCTGACACTTTCCAGTCACCGTTTCGCTCCCCGTTCACCAAAGTCACTTTTCACAAAAATACTGGAGATTTTTGTAAATAAGTGCAGCTAGTAAATTTTGGTCTACATCTCACCTAATGGCGTCCAACAAGCCGAATCCACTCATCCCCGACTATCCTGCGTCACCTATATACAACCCGTCGGATAATGTGCTACCGCCATACATCACGCTGTGCGGGGGTACTACGCTACTCACCACGTCGTGCATCACCACAACTGCCTGCTCCCTAGGAACGACTACGGTAACGTCGTCCCTCGCACATGGCATCAGCTCCCAAGGCCCCGCAATCCCGTCCATTCCTGGCGCGAATCCTGCTACAAGCCCGGATCTCCACGCGTTTTTGAATAATTACCCGCCCAAGACTTCACGTACTTGGCAAGGTCAATGGTTTAAGGCCACAAAAAGAGAAGGTGGCAATCTCTCCCCCCATATCGTCCGTAAGAAGGCGAGCACCACCGAAACCAAGAAAGCCAGCCAAAACCGGTTTGCGGCCCTCTGTGACGAAGAGGAATGCGACATGGACACGGAAGTAGAGCTAGCCACCAACAAGGAAGCTTGCGCCGACGAGGATGTAGATGATAGGCCATCCACCTCGCACGCAGCTCGCGCAAGGGCCAGCAGGCAACAAACGGCAAATAAAAAGCTTGCCGCACACCCGCAACCCACCCAGACGGCGCCTCCCAATGAGCGGCCTGCCTCTAAGGTGCCGAGAATAACTGTGCCAAACGTCCTCAGTTTCACCAAGTTCTGCAAGGAACTAGACAGCGTCCTAGGCGCGGACACTTACACCGTCAGATCGCTTAATTCTGGCGACTGCATCGTCCAATGCCGCAACCCAGACGAATACCGAACGCTGGCAAGGCACCTTCGCGAGAACGGCTGCCTGTTTCACCACCACCAGCTTGCAGAAGACCGGCCGTACCGCATAGTTCTACGAAATATCCACCACGAGGTCGCATCCGAAGATATTTCAGCGCAATTGGCAGAAAAGGGGCACCACGTTGTCCGCATATATACCCCGCGTAGCAGAGTCAATAACGAACCTCTAAATATGAGATTTGTTGACCTGAGGAAAGCGGAGAACAATAACCTTGTCAAATCAATAACAGTACTATGCAGGCACAAAGTTTCGTGGGAGAAGCCTCGCAAGACGTCGGGCCCTGTACAATGCAACAGATGCCAAGAGTACGGGCACACAAAATCTTACTGCTCGAGACACTATGTGTGCAAGGAGTGTGGGGACAACCATCCAAGCAACGAGTGCACACTTGGCAAGGACGAGAATCGGTGTTGTCACCACTGTGGAGAAGCACACGCAGCAAACTTCAAAGGCTGCAAGAAGTACCTGCAATATGCTTTCCAGCAGAAAAACCAGCACAAGGCAAATGGCAGAGATGCAAGCCGCTCCAGAGATCCCCGCCCCAAAACAGCCGCTCCTGCCTGCAGCTTCGTGCCCGGCCAACAATCCTTTGCCAGCGTCCTCCGCGGTACCCAGCCCGCAGAGCGCAGTGCCCGCTCATCGTCTCGCAGAAGGAACACTGGCAGTACTCACAGCCAATCGCAACCTGTTGCCGACAACTGCCCCAACTCAGCCCTTGAGCTCATGATGAAGCAAATGTTCGCCAGATTCGACCAACTGATGTCTCTCATACAGACTCTTTTACAAGCGCTAATGCACACTAGCGCCAAAAATAACAGTGCCTAAAATGAGCTCCCTCAGGATAGCACTATGGAACGCCAACGGAGTCTTTTCGAAAGCGAATGAGATCACAGCCTTCATCGAACTCCACCACATCGATGTGTTTCTGCTCACGGAGACTCACTTCTGCTCTCGAATCACCCTCAGAGTGCCAGGCTACACTCTCCACACCGCCAACCACCCAGACAACAGCCAACATGGAGGAGCAGCAATATTGATCAGGTCGTCCTTGTCGCACCACTCACTTGAGTCATCCTGCCACTGGCATATGCAAGCTGCTGTTATCCGATTCGGATCCAGCAGAGGCGACTTCAATCTCGCCTCTGTATACTGCCCTCCGGCCTTGAGAGTGACTGAGGCACACTTTCGAGCCCTTTTCGACCAGCTTGGCCCCAAATTCCTGGCAGGAGGAGACTGGAATGCCAAACATCGCTGGTGGGGAAACTACCGCATGTGCCCCCGAGGGAGAACGCTCTTCTCTGCCATTGAGAATGAAGGCATCGAAGTCATAGCCACTGGAGAGGCAACGTGCTACCCATATAGGGCTACTGCAACACCAAGTGCACTTGACTTCGGGCTCTACAAGGGATTCAGACAGGAACAGCTGCGAATACGAAGCCTCCTTGACCTGACGTCGGATCACCTCCCATTACTGATTGAGCTCGAGGAGACTCCCAAGTGGGAAGTTGGAATCCGCAAAATGCTCCCGCCGCGCTCTAACTTGGGAGTATACCGGGCCTGCCTCGAGGACACATTAGAGCTCAACGTCACCATAAATACGGCAAGTGAACTGGAGAGCTACGTTGACCACCTCACAGCGAAAATTACGGAAGCTGCTAGACGTGCAGCCCCGCAAACCCTGCCTCACTCTCGTACCTTCAGAAGGTCCCTACTAAGCCCTGAAGCCAGGAGTCTCCTTGCCGACAAAAGACGTCTAAGGAGGCTGTACATCCGCAACGGAGACCCCTCTACCAAGGCAGAAATGGTAAGCGCGTCCAACCGGCTCAGACGACTGCTGGCTAGGACTCGAACGGAAAATCTAGACAGCCTCCTCGAAACAACTGGGCATGACGGCAACAGCACCTTTTCAGTGTGGAAGCTCACCAGAAGCATTAAGAGGCAACCAGTTTTTACCTCCCCGATCACGGACCACTCTGGCCTCTGGCTCCGATCGGACGAGGAAAAGGCCAACGCGTTTGCTGACTACTTGGAGACAACCTTCAAGCCATTCGACTTCGCAGATGTTGCACAGCGCCGTAAAGTAGCCGAGTCACTGGACGCTCCACTGCAGATGGCTCTCCCGATAAGAAGCATCTCCCCCGCGGAAATCGGGACACAGCTGAAAATGCTTGAGCTAAAGAAGACCCCAGGATGCGACGAAATCGACAACAGAGCAGCTAAGGCTCTCCCACGCAAAGGAGTCATGGCGCTCGCCACAATTTTCAACTCCATGCTCCGCCTTGGCCACTTTCCGAAGCAATGGAAACATGCGAAAATTGTGATGATCGCCAAACCCGGTAAGCCGCTAACTCAACTTGAGTCCTACCGCCCTATAAGCCTTCTGCCGACGCTCTCAAAAGTCTTTGAGCGACTTCTGCTAAGCCGTCTCTTAGAACTCGACGAGGTCACGCGCCTGGTCCCGGATCATCAGTTTGGCTTCAGAAAGTCTCACGGCTGCCCCGAGCAGGTCCACCGGGCAGTAAAACACGTACTAGAAGCTTTTGAGCAGAAGCAATACTGCGTCGGCGTTTTCCTCGATGTCAAACAAGCGTTTGACAAGGTCTGGCACGATGGTCTTCTGTTCAAGATCAAACTGATACTCCCAGCGCCATACTTCAGCATCCTTAGCTCCTTTCTGGCAGGACGCACCTTTAATGTGGCCGTTAAAGACCAAAGGTCGGCAATTAAGGGCATCAGAGCAGGTGTCCCACAAGGCAGCGTCCTCGGTCCGATGCTGTACACGCTGTATACGGCGGACCTGCCCACACAAGGACAAAGCAACGAAGACCTCAGCCCTGCGAGACTGCTGGTGGCAACATATGCGGACGACACTGCCTTCCTAGCCTCCCACAAAAATCTGCAAGCTGCTACAAGTGCAGTGCAGGACTGGCTGCTGCAGATCGAAACCTGGACAGCTATGTGGAACATCGCTATAAACTGTGCCAAGTCCGCCTGCGTCACTTTTACGCTGCGCCCATACAGCTGCCAGGGGCTACGGTTCGATGGAGGAACCATTGAGCAGACCAACTCTTTCTGCTACTTGGGTGTCCACCTGGATCGAAGGCTCATATGGGGGCCTCACATCGCAGCAACGAGAGCAAAATGCCTGAGAAGACTTCAAAAGCTCGATTGGCTACTAAAGCCTCAAAGCAAGCTGCACATATCCACGAAGACACTGCTTATCAAAACGATGGTAACGCCTATCTGGACATATGCGATCCAAGTTTGGGGCACGGCATCAGCACACCAGCTCCGTCGCATAAGAGTGGTCCAAGCCAAGGCAGCACGCAAGGTTGCTGGCCTGCCATGGTACGTAACAACAGACGCCATCGAACGCGATCTCCGCCTAACAAAGGTCGGAGATCAGCTCAACTTCTTCAGCAGCCGATACTCTGACAAATTGGTGCAGCATCCGAACGCGGCCGCAAGGGCCCTGGCTGAGCCCATCAGTGAGAGGCGCCTCCGAAGGCTACACCCCGACGACCTACCAACGAGGCACATCACTTAAACATCCCTTTCCCATTATTGTTATATATTTTTAAGTCTGTAATTATCATTTAAGTTATTAAATAATAACTATACACTATACCCTTAACTCCGCTTGGTAGAGATCAGAAGGCACTGATCGATTCCAGCGCAAAATAAACCAAATTAAGTTTAAAAAAAAAAAAAAAAAAAATGTGCCGCTGATTATTTGCCACAGCACAGCCCCCAACCCACCCGACGCCGAGCCACGCCGCCCGCTTGCCACTCGTTTAAAGCTATTTAGATACACGTTGAACATTCTGCCGCTTCACATCGGGTAGGTGCGATTCTGGAATTTTTACATGCGCTGCTTGCACGTGACATGGCTAAAAGGATACACAGATCCGGACACAAAGGGATATGGGACTACCGGGTACTCACAGCCAGGCAACGAGCCGAAAGTAGTAAATCCAAAAAGGGGATTTGCATGCATGTACGGCGTGCACGCCGGAGCAGGACGTGGGCACGTATAGCCAAGAGGGCTTGGAGCTGGGGCAAAAGAGGAAGCACACACACACTCGCACGTGAATACGCGCATGTGTGCGTGTGTGTCTGTGTATGGCTACGCAAACACAAAAGCAAATCATTAAAGAAAAACTTGCACAAAATTATGTTTATTCCTTGTTTAACTTTTCATATATACATAGCATATTTTGTATACCCTTTGAGGCACAAGGCTTTCAGCTCGAATCGCGAGGTCGATATCTATTCCCAAGTTTCACGAAGTCTTATACTATCGAAGAATTCTGAATGTTCATTTACTTAGCATGCTC
Organism: Drosophila virilis; assembly: GCF_030788295.1. Taxonomy (NCBI): domain Eukaryota; kingdom Metazoa; phylum Arthropoda; class Insecta; order Diptera; family Drosophilidae; genus Drosophila; species Drosophila virilis. Next base: position 20,193,269 of record NC_091543.1, on the reverse strand, counting down.
CTCTAATTATTAGTGGAACCCTCATAACTAATATACTCATAAATCTTGTCTCAGTGAAAAAGTCACTTGTAAAATTTGGACTGTTCAACTATATCCTGTACTTATTCAAATAATATTTAATATAAACATAATAATAATAATAATATTAATATCAAAAATAATTCTAATAGTAATAGTTATAAATATAAATACGTACGAAATAAAGAGTATTCACCATTCAACCAAACCCACAAAGAAAATTTTATTTATTTTTGCTATTTTTTTTTTTTTTGCCCCTTGTGTTAGTTCCATTTTAGTAGCATTTTTAACTCTTGTGATTTTCGTGGCTTTCGTATAGTTAACGTCTGGCTTTCGTCATGTCCTATATTCCTCGAATTTGATGCGTAGTGTTTGTCTTTCTGTTTGTTGATAGAGTGTGCTGGAGAATGGGGATAACGGGAGGGGCTTTCGAATTCACATTGCACCAAAGTCGACTAATTAAACATTTTAGCCAAAATGAAAATGAAAATTTTTTCGTCTATATATCACAAGTTAAATACTTTTTTTCAGTTTATACCCTATACTCAAAAAGGTGAGTTGGCTTGGCAAGTTTATGCAGGTTAAACTTATAATAAATACAATAATAACCGCATTTTTCGCATCTGATCGCGTTTGCATGCCATTTTGATGAAATACAAACTTAAACCATACAAATTAGTTATTTTAAATAATGCTGTGCATTTTTTGGCTATGCATGCGCAAAAGTACACAGTATCTACAAGTGAGTAGTACCCCATATCACGCTTACTTGTTTTATTTTATTTTCTCTTTTTTTTCGTGGTAAAGGGTTCCCAAATTTCATTTCAACGCGTTTGCTGTGCTGGCTGATGTTCTTGTTTCTGTTGAGTTTGTTTGTTCTTTTCGTTGTTGTTGTTTTTGTTGTTGTGTTTATTTTTCGCCAACTCTGAAAAAGCTGCTCGCATTTTGCGCTGAGCCAAGTTTTCAACCATATCAAAGGGTTTCCTTTTGATTTTCTGTTGGAAACATAAACAAAACTTGCCATAATTTTGGCTACGAGTTGTGTTTTGCATCTGAAAAACGGCTCAGGTATAGGCATAAATTATATTAAATAAACGTCGGGCTAATTAAAAATGACTTGGTGTGTGAATGCCATTACAAAAAAAGTTTCTCTTTAATAAACATCAATTAGATCGTAAATTAAGAGAGTCAGCAATGAGTATCTAATGCTTAGTATCTAATCGTTTCATCTATATCAGCGTTTCACACAGTATAAAGATACTAAGTCTGCTATAAGTTCTGTGCTATTTGCGATATTTATCGTCCATTAAGCCGACATCACACTATTCCTGAGCAGATTCTTTATGAGTATAGGTGTATTTTGTTGTCTACTTATCTACTTATTCCACGTATCAATCGTCTATTGAAGCGTTTACAACCCACGCTTAAACCAGTTCTTTGTGTTTACCAAAAGTTCACGATTATCAACTTTTATTAATATATTTACTTGTTTTACTTGCAATAATTAAATTAAACTATAATTAACTACAAATAACTTTTATAATACCTTTACGAAACAGACATTTTGTTAAAAGAAACAGCTTTCAAATAGAGCTTTGAATGTTCTGTGTTTTTCCAGATGAAGCCATTAAAACGACAAAACGTGTTGTTAAATGCAGCAATGAAAGCCTACAAAAAGTTAATGCTAAAAGTGTCAAATGAAATGAAATGCCCATGTGACAAATACGAGTATAAACGTCAGTCTTGAGCAGAGCATGCACAGTTGCCCGAGAGACCTACACACACGCACACCCACACACACACACACCTGTCACGTGTAGGCCAAATAAAATTGAAATATTCAAGACGTCCCCGACGACAACATAAACTGCGAAGTTGTTGTCCCGTGTATCTAGCCCAGCGCAGCTGAAGCAGCATTCCGAAAGCTACTGCTGCTTCTACTGTGCACACAATGTCGGTGCGGTGGGGGTACGTGGGGGGTGGGGGTGCGTGTGTGTGTGTGTGTGTGTTCCATGGGGTTTGTTATTGACAAGGCATGAGTTGACGCGACTTTAAATTTAGTAACAAATGCCTGGCAAGGGAAGTGCAGGGCAACGCATATTTAAAAATGCCTAAGTGGAACGTCTGTTCCACACACACACACACACACACACACACAGGTTGCTAACTTACTCGTGCGCCAACTGATTAAAGTTAATATGCACTCATATTGGATTATGAGTGCTGTCAAATGGGTCTAAGCGGAACGATGACTGGGTGGGGGCGGTGCTGACAATGTAAGGCACTCAACTTGAAAGCCTAAAGAAATAGACCAACGCAAATGTGTCGCGAGTGTTAATGTTGTTGCTCTTGTTCTTTCCACAGTTGTTATTGTTGTTGTTGTTGTGCGGTTGGTGCTGATGCGCGCTACTTTGGCGCGCTTCTAGGTCTTAATAGGCCTGGCTATATGACAGTCAAGTCAATGGCAGCCACACCCCTCGAACTCTCCGTCAAACCTACTTGCCACTCAGCCGCAGTACGTTAACAACTTAAAGGCGACATACATCAAACGACATTGCAAACACGCACACGCACAAGCGCATACGGGCACAGGCACAAACACACACATATATGGATGTGAACATAAGCGCACATGTTTGTTATCCTTAGCAACTATGCAGGAGCCATAGTCTGTGCCCCCATTTCAGCAAGTGGCATACTTTTAGCCCAGTTTTAAAACGCGTTAAGGTGCCCAGCGCAGCGTCATTGACTAAGTGCGTAAAATTAACTGCCGTTCAAGGCGATGCCTACTTCTTACTGCCCCCTGCTGAAGGGCGCGCACACACACACACACACCCTCAGTATATAGCACAGCATTTGAATTTATAACGCATAAGTGTGCGTGGCGAGAAAATGTGCGAGGATGGAAATGATTTTCTCTAGCAATGTGGACCATTTTTTTTTATTCAAGTCACATTTTAAGCTATGTGCCGCAAAACCAAAGGCCAAAGGCAAAGATCGCAAATTTGTCTTTGGATCAAACCGTTTCGGGGACCGAGTTCCAATATTTACCATTTACTATAAACCGAACCTTAAGCTGGACTATTAGAAAAAGGGAAGGATCATCCGAAACCCTAAGCAGGTTCACGAATCAAACCTTGCAGTCAGGCATTTGTTTGAGCCGTAAACAGAACTACTCTACCTACAACTCCATCGTTTTATAATCCATAGTTGTTTTTATTTTATTCACATTTCATGCAAATCGGCTCGGAACCAACTAAAATCCGATTCATAAGCAATTAATATTATAATTTACCATTGTGTCTAAATGCGATTCACAGCAAGCATATCTTAAAGAACTAAAGGCGAAAACTAAAAACAATATAGATTTAAATAGATATATATTTGCACATTGAAACGATAGAGCAATTAAGTCCATTTGGAGCGGTATAGCAAATGTAGACACTTGAGCTTTGCCAAGAGTATACAAAAATCGATGCACAGGAAATTTGTTTATGTACCCTCGTAAGGGCACGTGCTATAAGGGAAACAACAACCACTTGATGACATTTTCATGGCCTTTAAAAGCGCTGCTCATAAACGTTTTAGAAAATTTCGTTGCCCGTCGCTTTGGTTTAATATAAAGTTAGTTAATAACTGGCTTCAACGATGACGTCATAGCAGTTTCCAAATGACGTCACACTTAACTCAGCTAAAGACTCCGTGTCAACGCGATAAATAACGCTTTCCGGCCGTTAAACGCATCGATAATACATCTGCTAATAACTAACATCGCTAAGCTAGCTATGATTAACAGCACACCCAGTCGGTCCTTTGGGCACAAGAATTTTGATTGGGATAAATTGAAGCTGGACAGTGGACGCCATTTAATGAATATTCATGAGACGCAGCACAGGCGGCACTGTAACCAGAAGAATGTTAGCAAAAAGTTGCATATTATTTATAGCTATGCCTAAGGGTCGCCCTTCCCCCAGACAATACAGATGGACCCCTAATCCTTACTCACTCAAACGTATGATGATAACCATGACGCCAAAGAGAATGAATGTACTGCGTACATCGGTAATCCGGCGCTTCGTCTCATCCTCGTTTTCGGGCAAGGGCAAACGAATCATTTGAACTAATTTATGTTGTTTTTGTTGTTGTATTTTAAAATTCTGCAGCTCCAACTTGTCGTAGTGTTCAATTTGTAATGAGCATAGAATATACGTGATGCTCTGAAACTGTCAACCGAATTTATTTTTATTTGTTTTTCCTTTTTTGTGGCCAACTAAGATGGATTTGATTTGAAAAGACAAATTCAGCCGTTTCGCATTTATTTCTATGTGCAAATAAATTCAATTTAAATTGAATCTCTTTCCTAATCTAATCAAACTTCATTCATTTTCAATATAACTATTATTAGTTTAACATGAATTAACCGGTTGCGCTTGAAGCCTTGAATATCAAATTAGGCATCTATTAAAAAGTGCTACAGAATTTGGTTTAAACTTCAGATCTCACATAGGCTTAAGATAGTGCTTCGCGCCAGGACTGAGGAAGGCCATGGCCATTGTATATATGGTTTATAGAATGCATTTCACCAACTAAAATAGTTTCAATAGAAAGCCAATTTTACAGAACTGGGCAATAAGATTACGTCGGTGAGTGATAGGACTCAATACATGGTGTCCATGGGAAAGTCTTTAAGGAAAACGCGGTTGGGCGAAACAAAAACTAGCCAATATATTAAGTGCTTACTCCGTTCTAAGAGCATATATGACGACAGGCGGACATCAGCTTATCCCCTGAAATAACGATATTTGCCTTGGATTAACTCATTAGAAAAGTTTCACCGAAGCGAGAGGGCAAGAGAGACAGTCAAGTACTTAGGGCGTTGTGAAAATATTTGCTTAGCCAACTTAAAGATCAATAATTGTCGTTGCTAAAGGCTGCCACAACGATTAAGTGATTATTGATGTGGTCGATGAGGCTGCTTGAAGTCAGCTTTTTAATTACGGCAACTTTTTGACTCTGCACCCAGTTGAAGAGTACGGCTGAAGAGGCATGCATTTGGGGCTGCCTTGGTGCTATGCTTGCAAAATATGTCGTTTGTTTGGCTTGCACTCGAGTGCAATTTAAGTAAAATTGTTGCCAGGCGATGGCGCCATATGGCAGCATGCAGCTGCAGCAGTTGACAGTCGCCTGCCATTAGCCATTAGCCGTTAGCCATTAGCTTGCATTTATTTGCATATTACGCATACGCGATGTGGTGTGATGATTAGAGCCAAACAGCAGCTGACATTAGTCAGACTTTAAGCCCAAGACCAAGACCAAGACCAAATCCAAGACGGAGCACAGCCATAAGCAAAGAGAGCCGTTTTCCTAGCGTGCGGATAACCTTGACCCAGGCGCATAATATACGCCACTCCTTTTGGCCTTTGCCAGGCAAATTTGTTGTGCTCGTATCGTGTTCCTTAATTCACCTTGCACGCTAAGGCTAAGCTTATTATAACCCTGAGGCATCCAAGCCGTACATCGTGCACCGTCCACCACCCCGCCGCGCACCCAACACTTAATGAGCGGCATAAATCAGCGTGTCGGTTCGCAACTAAATCCACCTGTGACCCAGACCCAGAACTTAGAACCCAGACCCAGTCCGAGACCAGTGCACCAGGCACGCACATACGAGTTCACTCCACCTTCCCTCCAACATCTGCATAGCTGAGAGCTGTTAACAAAATACTATTTGATCGCGTGACGCTGGCAGATGGCGGGCGCCAAAGTGTCGGACGTCGGACGTTGGACGTCGGACTTTGGACGCGGCACAGTGCAACGCGGCGTATACGTGATGCCGCTGCTAATGAAAAATGAAAACTATTTTGCGTAGTTTAACGGCACTTATACGAGCGGAACTGTTTTTGATTTTATACTCTGATCACAAACTGATAACGAGTTTATAGGTTTTGTGCAATTGCCTACATGCTGTCCGTCTAAACGACTTCAAAAGTAAAATATCCATAAAATGTTCGTCATAGAAATTATTCTATTTTACTCTCTTTCTATCTTGACAACAAAAAGAGTTTATTATGGGTAAGTATTTTATCCGCTAAAGTCTATATGGATAACTAATGATGGATGTTGATGAAGTCAAACACATATTTGCACTGAAAACAGAGTATTGCATGGGCCCTACATTCCGCTCTATAACTTTTATTACGACACAGATAAATAACTGAAACGAGAGCCGAAATCAAACTAAGCCGTAATGAGTCCAACTATCTAGTGGAACTGATAGAGCCAAGGGGAGGTGTGTTCTGGTGTACAGCCAACAGGGTTCGATAAATTTATGGCATTCATTTCGTGATCAATCGCTTGTCAATGGCTGCCAGCAAATGGGAATTTGCGGTTTCAACTGAACAGAGTCAAATTGTAAATACGCTAAATCGCAGCATTTATACAGCAGGCAGGCAGCTGCCCCAGGTTGGTAAATGGCAAACGGCAAATGGTTGCTGCAACACGCCGCCCCGCCCATTGCGCTACACTGCAATCATTTTACTGGGCATTGTCTGATCAAAGATGCACACAAACACATGATGCATGCGAATGTTTTTGTTGTTGTTGTTGTGACATTTTAACCTGTGAATTCAGGCACACACACACACACACACACAGCTGTGTATTATTGCAGCTGTAAAAACTGCGGCTAATTGCTTTTTGTCACAGCTCACAGATTTGCATAAAACACAAAAACGTGTGCGACTGTCTGTGTAATTTATATTTGTTTATATGCATATGAATACATTAAATGGACAGGCAAAGACTCACACGCACACGCACACACACACACACACACACACACTTATACGCAGACAAGCTAGCATTCGGTTCCCTTTTAATAAACCTGACAGTGACAAACAGAACCGTTAGTTTAACACACATCGTACAGCATATTTACCATCTGTATATGTATGTCGAGTCCCCAACTAACTCCCGTTCCTATCCCCTGTATCACTCCCTCTTGCAACAAGCGCGTCTCTTCACACGCTCGCTGTTTGTTTGGATGCAACTTTTTGTTGTTTGGCCGCCCGCAGGCGGCATAATAAATTTGTCAAACTCACACAGCTTACAACAACAACAGAAGAACTACAACTGCATCCTTTTAAAATTTAAATCATAGCTAGTATGGCCAACTATTTGAACTTCTCGCGTAACCATTTACGGGAGTTTTACAGATTTATCTTTAAAGTAAATAGTATACATATTTAATTTAAAATTGCCTTGTTGTAAGCACAATAAAACACTTTTAAAAGAAAGTGCTGGTCCAAACAATGAGGCCGATACATACATTTGTGCAATTACTTAAATGCTTGAGATTCTTAAGAATGATATCAAATATTGACTATGAACTTCGCATGATGATGGTGATGGCATGATGATAAAAAGCTACAGTCAGTACTGTCAGTTATATTTTGTCACATTTGCAGCAAAGTCTCATCTTCTGGCTCCACATAATTCGCATCTGCATATATTATATACATACAGGTTTATTACCTGTTCAGAGCTGACAGCTGAATTGCCGGGTGTACTTTACAAGCCAAACACAACTGTACGGCCGATACATAGAATGAATTGACAATTCATTTCAGCAATAAATAAAATATGACAAATTAAACTGAGCCATAACATTTGCCTACAGCTTGCTGGGTTGTGTAAGCATTTATGGCTTTCTTTTGTTGCCAGTGAATCGCACGGATTTCATTGTACATTTTACGGACTTGCACTAGCTTCCACTTACATGTATGCAGCTAATTAATCTAATCAAAAGGCTATCCAGGTAAGCAAGTCATATTCGGGGCACAAAGTCTGCCTCAAATCAAGGCCCAACTCGGCTTTGTAATCTGACTAATTTAATATAGTTTCGTGGAGCGATGCGGCCGTGAAGTGGATTGAGAAGGGCAGAGAGCCTGCCAGTTGGCAGTTTGAATCGCTACAAATCCAGCAGCTCGCCACAACCGCAGGCAAAACATGATGTGTTTGAGGTGGGGTCAGGGCGGGATCAGGTCAGTCTGAAGCCGGAGCGACCTCAATGTGTGGCCACTTTGGGGCTGCTGCTTTGTCATTTGGACACCAGCAATGTTTACACTTGCATTCGTGTGTGTGTGTGTGCCTCTGTGTGTGTTACGAGTGTTGTCAAAAGAGTCTGAGCATAGTCGAATACATTGCAGCAGAAAGTGCATAAAATATGGAGTCGAGTCTGAAAAATGAAGTGAACATCTGTGTACTCCTTATATTCATCTACTTATCTAGATAAATCTTGTTGCATTCATTTATCTTCTTTTCAACAGTTGGATAAGTTTGTTTTGCTAACAAGCTCTATTAGGTTCTTAAGGGTTCTGTTTATAGTCCAAAAATTACAATCGATTTTGAAACTCTGAGGAAACAAGCCTGTGTATTTGTATATACATACAATGCTTTTACATGTTCTTCTTTTCCTCATTATTATAAGAATATTATGCTCAACATCTTCAAATTAAATCCTACTAATTTCATTCTTCTCCATTTGAATAGTTGAAATAATTTTGAGCAAAACATGCTTACATTTTGTGTAACGTCCTCTTTCAACACATACAATTAAATTGAAGGATATGGCACTCTCGAATGCAGTTGCCTGGCAGGCATCTCCCTAAATTGTAAGCCTATCAATTCACAAAATTATTAATATTACTTCCATTGAACACTATTTCAGAGCTCTGATTGGCATTGAATTGGAGCTTGACAAAAGCACAAATTTGTATAATTGCACAGCATATACTTGCGTGTGCCGAACAACAATACATTTTCATTGGAAGTGGAAAATTTGAAAGACAGCCTGACTAAAAAGTACCCGACCAAAGGAAAAATGATTTATACTACCTATTAGAGGTCCAATTTTGACAAATATTTAAGAAAATATATGTATATACTTAGTACAAGTATATTCATACCAAACATAGAGCTTCTGCCTTTACAACTGTCTGATTTATATAGACTGCCAATCAAGAATATACTTATATATACTTAATGACCGCGCATACTTTACTTTAGCAGCTTATATTTAATATTTTAATTATTAAATATTGCTTAAGTAATTGCTAAAGTAATTAAATACAATTTTAAAATAAAAAACTTTCTTTATGTTCGTTTAGAACAAAAAGTCATGTAAAAATAAATCTACAGCCACATATAGACTTAACTTGAACTAAGATCGGGTGTTTATTAAGAGCCTGCCTTAAATAACAATTAAGCCATAATCTGAGTTGTACTGTGTGTGTCCATTTCCCCATTCGGCTTGGGCAGGCGTATGCTTCGGTATAATTAAATGGAATATCATAATGAAAAGGCGCCTATGCCAAAGGCACACTGTGGTTCAAATTGCAATTGCTTTGCGGAGCAACGCTGACAGCTTAACCCAAGCGTAATTCATTAAATTAATGAAATTGCAATGCATACTAGATGCAATATTAAGTATTACCGTATCCGGCTCACACATTAACCCAGCCAAGCAAACTAAATGCGTTCTACTCTGGTGCGGCAGCTTAAACCAAAGCACATTTCAAACACAAATAAATATAAATATATACATACACGTGCACTTGCTTGCGAGTATTCCCAAGAAGACCGAACTATACATTATATATATATATATATATATATATATATATATGTATATACATTTATTTAAATGCATGCCCCAGATGCGCATGTTGTCAGGCTTTCAATTGGTGTTTGGTTGCCGAATTCGCTTTGCCAATTGAGACTTGCAGATTGAGCTGTGTGTTCATCAGGTTGGCTCCTCGCTCAAAGGCTGAATGCCTGAGACAACTACATCAATCAATTTGCAACTCTCTGCTGGAATTCGTCATCTTTGCAATAGGTTTTCCCTCGAATTGACAATCAGGTCTAACACCCACTAAATAAGTTTAAAATTGTCGACACATCATTGAAGTTCAGGCGCAGTAACTTATTAATCATGGATTAGTCTATAAATTAATTAAATTTATTAAATATTTTATCGTTTCATTGAAAGTAAAAAGCGGACGGAAAACGGTTGCAGAACATATTTTGAGTTTTAACCTCGTAAACAATTGGTCATCTGCACATTTTTCACGTCTACTTTTTTGCAGAACAGATTACGCATTTGCTCGCTTTAAAATTCACAGAAAGTTAAAGTTTCAATAGAGTAACAAGGTGCTGCTCTTGTGACCGCATGAACTGCCCCTTATGTAGAATATTTACCAACATTGACTTGGCACCATTCAGGTTGATGTTAATATTACATTGAGGTGCTCACTTGAACCACTTGTCATATATGTGGTTACTTAAATAGTGTATGTATTTGACACTTTCTGCTAATTAAATAGCGTCGCATCGTGTGGCACTGTGCATGGTGCAACACTCTGCTCGGCTTCGCATTGCATAGCACAAACATGTATTAAATATGTATGGTAAAGGCGCTGCTTGCGGTGGGCGTGGCATATTTTGTGGTTTGCGGAGAGTATAAAGTGCACGCAGGTTCACATCATCTGTTGCCGCTTGTTGCAATTGCATTCAATCAAACAGTCAATCAAATAAATTGCATTCGTTATGCACGGAATTCAATATGCTGCCACAAGGGCGTTGCCATATATCAAGGTTGTAGAAGGGGCATTGTGACAACGGTGTGTGAATGTTGGAGTGGGGGGGACAGAGCTATAAAATATGCTGTTCAGATACTCCTGTATAACCAAATTATGAGCAGAAACGCGCAGTTGCAGCGTCATGCATGTTTTCTCCAACGCAAAAAGCACACAGGCACACAACCGACTCCTCGTCGCAGCTACTGCCAACTTTGCCCCACATCGTGCTGGCCCAACCCCAGTGCACAGGTTGGGCCTGCCCTGCATCACCTGACTGCTTCAAAGTTGCTGTAAAAGACGCCATTTGTTTTGCAACACCATTTTGTTTGAGTTTTGCGGGCTGCTTCCTCGAGCAACTATCAAAATAAAATTGTTGGCAATAAAAATGTATACAAATGCGGATAGACAGGTGGAGCTATACAGCAGGTGCCACATGCTAGATGTGAAAGATGTGGAGAAAATAGGGGCAATCATGTGCTGGATGCTTGTGCGGTGTCAACCGGCGGAAGGGGGCTGCTTGTCAGCGGCAGCTGGCGGCTCTGCAAGATGGGATGAAATTTTGTATCTACAAGTTTACCCGTTTCGCAGCTAACATTATTTATTGGCTTTGCTTTTGGGTGTGTGAATTGGAATTTATTTAAATATGTTTTGGCGTGCCACGCCCACTTATCCCCTCCCCCAGCCATATCCGTCATGAGCATTTTGCTGTCTGCTCGCGACGGCCATGCTTTTCTATCGATGCTTCTGTTTCTGCTTCTGTTTCCGTTTCGACAACTGCTTTCGGCATCTTTGCCCCTTTGGCACCCTTAGCACCTTTTGCCACCTATTGCAAACATTTTTATGGCCTGCCATTTGCAGTCTCTCTGCCTGTGACTGTGCCTCTGCCGCAGGCATCGCCCCACCATCGCATCGAGATGTTGTTTATGCTCCGGAGCATTTTATTGTTGTTGTTAAACACAGGTAATAGATTTCTCTGGCCCCGACTTCGACAGCTGTGTAAGTTTCTACTGCCGGCAACAGCAACTAGCCAGGCCAAATGTATCTCAAAATAAACACTTACGAGCTTTGCTCTTGTTGCAGTAACGAAACTGGCCTGCACTATAGCCTGAAAAGCAAACAGACGGCGAAACAGAAACTTGTATTAGGCAGCTGTGCAATGTGTCTGTGTGTGTGCTGCAAAACGAATCACCTGGCTCAAAACTAGATTGCGCCGACAGCTTACAACACTGCCACGTTCAAGTACTTACAACTAAGCGTTGCGTAAAATATGGCCCACGCTGATACGTCAAGCAACTGCTGGCGAGCAGCCTGAGGGCTCAGTAGGCGAATGAGTTCAAGAAGCTGCTAATGGCACTAGCTGCAAGTGGCACTCGAGCTGAAAATGTCTCAAAGTCGCGCGGCCTTACAACTAGCTAGAGCGTAACTAATAAATAGTGACAGATTGTATAAAGATAGTTAGTCAAGCTATGAGAACTTTTAACGCAAACACCTCACACACTCACGGGCTGTCTGAAACTTTCAAACTGAATGAATAGGTGCCGTTCTTGGGAAGGATTCTTGAATAATTTACGACCTTACATGTAACACACATAAAACACAATGATAACACGCCTTTCCATATACTTCTGGTAATATATATAAAAATTATAAGAAACATAGATATTGTTAAGAACAATTAATGAATTATCAATTTCATTTATTCAAAAGCAGAAACCTATGCAAACATCTTGGCCTTCTGTTAAATGCACAGACTTAAGCAACAGATAAAAAAACAATGCTGTTGAAAATAAAATAAAGATAACAATATAAATACGTTGCAGTTAAATAAACCCTTCAAGTTATTTTAGGCTGCTGCAAGTAATCTTTTGCTTCTTCATTATCCACCCAGATGAACTCAGATAAAGCAAGTGGCTTTTCTGCTTTTTGCATAAAATGAAAAAAAACTGCGTAGATGATGAGCAAAAGATAGAGTGTAGTATATGTAGTTAGTTGAGCAATTGCTGTACCTACTCCACAGTATTAGTGCTTCGTGCTGCTTCCATTGGCCATTTTACATTTTATGACTTGACTGTCACTTTTAGTTTTCGGGTTTGGGCGACAGCTGCTGCGGCACACTGCCCACGGCCGACGGCCATGAAAAGTTTGATAATCGCTCATTTGATTACAAAAGTAGTGCGCTTAAAGTTTGTAATTGAGGTATTTTTCTTTTGGAGTTATTTATCTTCATTATCGCTTAATACTTGACCAACTTGCTCATAGAAAATCCGGATTCGAATACACTGCAAGAAATCAATTGCCATCAACTGAAAATTGCCATATGAATACCAAACTATGCTACATAGCTTTAGTTTTCTTCAATTCTTCTTACAATTATTAAATTATTATTAAAATTTCTATATTTTTTACTACACTTAATGAAAAATGCACTCCATGCCTGAAAATATTATGTAGTACACTGAACAAGGCTGGAAAGCGAATCGGTTGAAGCCCGCAAATCCAATATTTTTTTGTACTATAAATCGAACACTAACACGAACCAGTTGCCTGAAAACAACCAAGTTGATGCCAGAACAGAACCAATTATTTTCCAAAAAATTTGAAAGGCAACACAGACTTAAATAAATGAATAACATGGCCCCAATTGTTGGATTCATCCAACCAATTGTATTTGGCAGATGTCAATATTAGGTAAAAATAAACTCTAGCCCACATCTTGCATTTGAAAATATCAATGGCTTGTAATATTTGCAGCACCATGGGCATAAGTGAGCTATAAATTTAAATTACAATCTTAGGAATATTGCAGTAAATAAACACAATTAAAATTTATGTAAGATTTCGAGTTACCTGAGTTGTGCATTTGATTTATTGTGTGCTCATGAATATGGAATATTTGAATTCAATCAGCAATTCTTGCAGTGTTGCAGCAATCGGTGGCATATCTTTTCAGATTGTTTTTGTTCACTTGCCGCTTCGCTCGAGCAACAGTAAGTTTTGCACAGTTTTTGCTGTTTTTTTGTTTTTTGGGCACACAAATCATGCCCAGGCCCTGAGTCGGAGTCATCAGCAACCATCAATGTCACAAGCGGCAATCAAACGCAACAGCAAGAACTTCGTTGCTGGAGAAGGAGGCGAAACTGTGGGCGTGGCAAGTGACTCTGGATCACGACTCGGACGGAACTCACACATTGTAAGTAGTAATCAAAGCATGTCGCGAGCCGAGTAGACAAAAGGAAGTCGAGCTGGAAAAAGTTGAAAAGTTATTAAAGTTAAGCCAAACACGATTGGAATATCAACTAAGTTTTCTTTTGCTCTTTTTTCCGGCCCAGCAAAAATAAGAGCCAAAGATACGCGGCGCATGCTGCACGAGCAGCCAGCCAAAAAGGAGACGCAACCGTAGTTTGCCATTAATGAAATTTTTGAGTTTGGTTACTAAAAGGAACAAAAATCTAAAAAAAAAAAGACGAGAGAAAAAAGAAATAATAATGTTAAAATGAGGACTGCACTTTGATAAAACACTGTAAAATATGTTACGAAGGTGGAGCTGGAACTGGGGCAAGTAAGACGCCCGTGCCGAAGAGACCGAAAATTATCAAAAATGCAGGGCCATTAAATGTACGCATTAGGGTGACTCAAGAAAATTGTGTGCTATATATGGCGATAGTCGTCAACCGATACTATTGATGGACACAAATAGATTTTTAATCGAGGCATGCATTGCCGCTAAAAAGAGTTACTTAATCATTGTGATAGCTTATAGTTTTATTTTAAATTTTACACAAGTCAAGAACTTGAAATGCTTAGTTAAATTATTTAGCAGATTGTTAAAGTAAACAGTAATTAAATAATCATGCGCTTTCTTTAGTACGCGAGCTGGACCTATACTAAAATCGTTGCCAATGCTAACATGAAGAGTTTATGCATAATCTCTGATTGAATGACAAGCTTTCAAATTGATTAAAGTTTGGGCGCTCGTCCTGACTATCCCTAGCATACTACAAAATGATGTGCCTAATGAAGTGTGCAAGTTTTCGGAAAGTTCGACGCTTTTGCAATTGATACGCATTAGAAGACTTAGGCATGGTGCAGAGCGGCATATGAGGCATTGGGCAGGGGGCAGGTGGGTGCCCGATGGGACAGTGTTAGTGGGGCAAATGATGACTTTGAAGTGCTCTTCACATCTGCCTCTGGGCTGGACATGAAATTTTGAAAGCTTAAGCCAAGACCTGGACAGCAGCAAAAGGAGCACACACTCGAAATCTTAATCCCAAAATAATTGGCTCGACATTTTATGGCCACGTGAGGCCCTATCGGCAGGCCAGGCGTCGCTCTGGATTCGGCTCAGTTCAGACCAATTACAGTTTATTACATTGCGTATACGCCATATTAATTTTGGTCTAATAAAATCAACAACTAACTACCACAAGTTTAAACTATGCCTAATGCAAAGATACGGCACGAAGGCAAACTTTTAAAGAATTTATTCGGGGTTTTTGCTTTTGTTTTTGCCCCTGCGACTGGCAAACTGTAAACTTTGCTAGGACATCAACATCTTTGTATATATACACACACACACACACACATACATACACACAGACACAAATAAATATGTATGCGTATCCATATATATTTTTTTCTGCCTTGAAAAGTTTTCGGCTAAAATGCAAATCTTTTTCCAATGCCTGCACACGATACATGTGTGTCATACAATATGACTGTGGTTTCACCCTAGGTGTGTGTGTGTGCGTCTGCGTGTGTGATTTTTTGTGGCAGCCCTTAGGTGTGTGCATCTAATTTTTGTTGAATTTAATTACCCAATGCCACAAATTTGCATTTCATTTCATGCCATTTTCCTTTCTCTTAAAGCGAATACAAATTTGGACTTTTCCAGGAAATTGTCAAAAAATAAACCAAGCAAATTTACTTGTGCACGTGTGTGTGTGTGTGTTTGTGGCATTGACACTCATTGAGGCTTATCTAGAGCTTGCACCAGCCCAAAGGCAAGTATGAACAAAGAGTTCTTGACGCAATCAAGGTTTAACATAAAGCAGTTACTTTAACCATAAATATATCTGAATATAGCAAGAGTTTTAGGTAAAACTCATAGTAAAGTTATAGACATGCGCTTTGGTAAAGTGTAGGATCATAAACTTAAATATTTAACTTGAGAATAATATGCTAATTTAAACTCCTATGCAGCTTACAATTCTATATAAACTAAGTTAATAGTGTTTTCTAGTGTTGTGTCCTCAATTTAAACATACGTATTTATATACACATAATTATATCATACACAATAAGATGTGGAGGTCTGAGCATATATTGTTCTGTATATATAAGTACATATGTAGGTGTGCCATAAATTCACATACACACGTACGTCTATTTTATTGCCAGCAATTAGTGAGAGAGATACATATACATAGACACGCACAAAATTAAAGTTTATATGCCAGTAGAAGTTGTTAATACAACACTTATAATCAAAGCATGAAAGCCTGTGAGGTTTGCCTCAACTCATGAGAATCGAGTAGTAGGGCGAAGTAGGAAAATACGTTTATTTTTTTTTTAATTTGCAAAGCAGCGAGAAATAAACTTTGTCTGCATTTGGATGAACTTAGGTTGTGCACATATGTATGTGCATGCATATGTATGAAATGTACACACATACATACATAAAAACATATATGCCTACATACACACAAATTTTTAGTTAAAATTTTGTGCACGCCTTTGTAAGGTAAAGTTTTATGTCTGTAAAAGTTTAAATATATTGCTTGTTATATTACAAGAATATTAAATCAATATAACTATAATACCAAGATCTATAATTTATCGGAAAATAATTTATGTACTTGCAGAGTCGCTTTTTTAGCATACATATAGTAAAAATATCAATATATTTAGGTTAAAAGTTTTTGTGGCTCCTGGCTTGCCTTATCGTTGGCTTTATCAAGATTCCTTGTAATACACCCAAGTTGACAGTTCGACCAAAGTTTGTCATTTGTTTTCTGGCACTTTTGTTTTCATCTCTAAACTTCAATCCGGTTTTGGCGCTTTCGCAGGCACGTCTGCTGATTGAGTTTGGGCTCTAATTTCATGGCAACTGCAACTGACAGACACCGACACTAACTCATACATCCTAACAGAAGCAAATAAGAGGCCGTGAGTTTTTTTTATACCCTGTAGTCATTGAAATTGAATAAAGAAGGGTAAGAAAACTTGTGCAAATGTATGTATTTATATATATTCGTGTGTCGTCCACTTTAGAGACAGTAACTAGATCAAATGCCTCTCAACTTATCGATAAGCATTGCCTTACCAGGTCGATCGATCGATACATATCGATATCGGGTTTTTCATGCAGGCGATCATATAACTTGCAGAAGTGAAGAAAACGAAGGGTACGTGCATATCTGATAGCGAATGTATTTTATAGGGTATGTTGCCCAGTACTGCTTGGATACGATTTCTTTCTTTCCTCTTTGCTAACGAAATGCTGACAAATGTGGTAAAAATTTTGGCAGCCTTGCAATATTTTTGGAGCGCCACATATTGTCGTTAGTGTTGTTGTTGTTCTTGTTTCTGTTGTTTTTGCTTACGCCTGACCATCGAACTTTGTTGCAATTTCCACTGGCAACAATGTATTGCTGTCTGCCACCAGCGCTTTTCATGTTTCGCTGGCGGCCGCATTAGCCAAACGGCAGGCACAACAAATATAATATTGTCTGTGGGTTTTGACTATTTCTCTTACTCTGGTTATCGCTTACGGTGTTGACTGTGGTGGCGCTTGGCCAAGCTAAAACACAGACAAACACTCAACATTGTTAATGGTAAATGTACTTATTAATACCCTGTAAATAGAGCAAGCTTCAACCCTTCGTCTCTCAGACTAAGCTGATTTGACTGCTGGAATTACCAATTGAATGGTTGGCTTTCTTGATGATTAAATAACATAACTTATAAATATATGTATATATGATCTTAATGTTATCACGAGGTATTCTGCGACTATCAAATATCTCAGTCACTTTTAAAATATCTTTTATTCTATACAGTTTGCTAACCGCGCATATTGATCACTTTGAAATCTTGTCTGAGAATAATGCTGTGCATACTTATATACAATTATCGTGTTATATTTTTAAGCTTACAATTTAAGACTTTTACTTAATCGATACATTATCGATAATATAGTAGCTTTTTACTACTGCAACCTAAAGGCACTGACAAATGTATCAATCCCATATCCGACCAATATCACCAATGGGCACATAAAGATATCTTTTTAACTTTGACATCCTAGCAAAAAGCAAAGTTGCTGCAGCAACAGCGCAACGCATGATAGCCCAAGCCACATTCATGAATAAGTAAATATGCTACGCCTAATGTGCGACACACACACACAGACGCACAGACAGGCATTGAATTGGCGCTCATGATTATTTACGCAAAGTGAATTAGAAAATTTTTATGGCTTCGATAAGCCACAAATTAATTTGACGCAGCAAGACATCAATGGCGAACGTTAGGCAAAAGCCACAATCGCAGGTACAGATACATACAGCATTTGAAATATAGATTTACCCAACGGCTGGAACTAAAAGTGAAGCCACCAAAGCGCATTTTAATGTATCCATACATGAATGAGACCTCAATGTACGTAAGAGCTATTTAAAGTGTGGAGTAGCCTGGGCAAAATTTCCGCTAAGACTAATTAAATGTTCATCCATTAAAATAATGTTAATGTATATGTAAGAATAGTTGTGTATATGACATCGCACTCACAACTACATGGAAATGTACCTTCAAAATATGCGCGGAGTTTAAATTAACTAATTAATTGAGTAAGACATACGAAATCGAAATATGTTTTGAAAACGTATATATAAAATACGCCCAGAGTGAAAAATTAAAATATTTCTCATTGCACTTTCAGTTAAGTTGAATTCAATTCCAATGCTTGCTGCTCCACAAATCCTGTGCTTAATTTATTGGCACACGTGAAGCCACGCGCCACTAAAAACAACAAGTTGAACAAATAACAATAAACACAGCAGCAGCAACAACAACAGCAACTACCATCTTACAACACCTAAACGTTCCATTAAATTTACGTTTTACAATTTAAAAACACAAATTGCCTGCTACATAAAACCAAACAGTTGCATGCGTGCAAAGGGCTAAGCTGTGGCAGCAACGGTGCGGGGGCACACGGAGGTGTGGCAGCAACAACTATATTGGAGAAAACTTGGTAAAGTTTAGTATTCGAAAATGATTTGTGCCCCAAAATCGGAGAGGAACGGCGGGGGCATCCAAATTGAGATTGGAGCTGGGTGCCCGGGCTCCGATGAGTGCGACATGCCGTAAAACTTGGTTGCCAAACAAAACAACTAACAACAACAGCAACGCCACATCGATAACATGCACAACAACTGCAACAACAAATTAAACAAATCGAAAGTTTTTGGTGTGTCGAAGTCAGCGAACACCTGCGCGAAAGTGAGACAGACTAATAGGGAGGGAAAGGGGAAGTGAAACACGGCAATTAATCCACAGGCAACAGAGGGACAAATGCACAGAGCCGATTTAGTTAGGCTGCAAACTGATAGAGCCTAACCAAAGACAATCTAAACACAGTCTTTATATTATCTTTGGCCTAACTAGTTCCAATTCACATTATTTTAACTATATGCTATATTAAAAAAAAAATAGATTGGATCAAGATAAATCACTCGAGGGAGACCCAGCCATATAAATAACTTTACTGCCAAGCATTTTATATATTAGAGATATTAGATATTAGAGATAAAATTTAGCCCGCATATTGTATATGAAAATATTGGATTTACGGCTGGCAATATTTTTAGTTCAACGGTAAGCTATAAATTAAAATTTAAAGATTTTAATCAAAGCCTTCACTCGATGATATTAGAAATTAACTTCACGAAGCGAGCCACACCTAGCGGCTGCTGAAGATCTCTGGTCTTTAAAAGACGGAGATCGCGTGCGAGTCTTGTAATTACTAAAGCCATTTCACAATGTCGATCGTATATTTTTGGCTACACAAATTAGCACGGGAATCAATAATAAACACTTAGCCTGTCACAACAAAAGCAGCTTGAAAGCCGCCAGGAGTATGATTTTCCTCTGGGCAATAGGGCAAATAGGTTGAGTAAGTATCATAGCAGACGACCTGTATTAGTATAGCAAAGCTTTTAGGCAAGCAGCTTCTTGGGTTTTGGGTTACTTTTTTTTTGGCATTTAAGAAGCCCTTTGGTTATATGCAGAGCTCCTAAATAAAGTATGGCTTCTCAGATATACAAAGACAGCACAAAGCAACCGTTGAGCTCGATGCCCCAATTTGACCAAGTCAACATATAAGCAAATCCAGAACCAAAAACTAGTTGAAATAAATGCAGACTTGATATACATGTACATTTGTGTAATATGTGTGTGCGTGTTTATATTTGGATACTGTCTGCATTTGTGTGACCCGCATTAATCACGTAAACGCACACCTACATCCAGGCCCATAACCATATCCGAATTCGTATCTGAACCCGAACCTCAACTCGAACTGTAACCCAAATTCGTTAGGTGAAAGCTTCGTCGGCCCAAGGAGCTCAGATGTCGCACCATTACGTCCAACAACAAATCGCAACAAAATCGCAACGAATCGAATTTAAAAGCGAATTACAATCAAATGTATTTAAGCACTAAGCCGACCAAAAATTTAACCTGCACCTCTACCAGCTGCCAAAACACCCGCAACCACCAACACCAACACACACAGACGCACACAACTCTCAATCAGATACATACGAGCAAAAGCCGGGAGAGAGCCACCCAATTGACTTTGGTTAAACCGAAATAAAAACAAGAAAAAATGGCTATCGTTTGTATGTCGAACACAAAATACCCTGGCGCTTATGATATTGCAATCCGATGTTGATCAAATTTGGAAGCTATGTGGGAAGAAATTCAAAATGACAAGTTTGGTCATGATATCTAGAAAAATAATAATGTCTATATAGTCTTTATGTACCTTATATTTTACTTATAATTTAACTGGCTATAGCTTTTATTATAAAGAGGCGCGATCCGATCGCCTCTTACACGAAGAGCAAAGCTTCTATGACTAAAACTTTAAAACTTTATAACTTTATACTGACAGACGGGCTGTTATATCGACTCGCCTATTACTATTGGTCAACAATAAATACAATTTTACATTATCACATGGCTTAGAACATTATTATCACATGGATTAGAGCATTCTCTTTCTATGCGTTAAACATTTCATGGCAAAATTATAATGCCCTCTACAAGGGTATAAAAACATGCAGCAGACACTTTTTGTGTGTGTGTTTCTGCTTGTGTGTGTGCTTGTGCCAATTGTTGACTGACTCGATTGAACTTTATATGTGTGTATTGTGTTGTTTTTTATTCGCTTTTTTTCTTGGCCTACATTTTATGGATGCGTGTGTGTGGGAGCGTGTGTGTGTGTGGTAGGGTGGTGTTTTTATATAGTTCTGCTAGCTTCAATCCGTTGTCGTTGACGCCGACGGAAGCCATAAAACAGCTCCCCCTCCATCCTTTACCCGTTCGCACACACACACACA
Source organism: Drosophila virilis (assembly GCF_030788295.1). NCBI lineage: Eukaryota > Metazoa > Arthropoda > Insecta > Diptera > Drosophilidae > Drosophila > Drosophila virilis. The sequence continues at coordinate 20,171,989 of NC_091543.1, read as the reverse complement.
CACTCGCACCCACACACACATACACTAACACAAAGAACGAATAGGCTGTTACGAGAAATTTCCACAAAAAAACGCAGCCACAAAGCCGACATTGCATTCGCCCAAATGGCAAGCGAGAAGCAAGAGAATTTCACACAGTCCGCCCACATGGAATCGCTGAAATTACCTCTCAGATGGACTTAAATAAGTTTTCGGGCATTTGACGGGATTGCCAGCAGTAACCTCGTTGCCGCAATCGACACCATCATCAGCATCGGAAATATGAGTCGAATAAGCCATCAAATTTGCTGGCAAGCACACAAAAATAATGCTCATTAAGATTGAGTTTGAGTTTCTCCGTTTGTAAGTTCTTTTCCAAGTCTTATCTCACTTACCGACCTTAAACTGTGCTAGTCAACCAACTATAATGCACGCAAGCTTATAAAAAGCTTATCAAATAGTCCAAATAAAATATAAATATTTCGGCTCTAGAGACGTATTTAAGCAGGTATTGTATTATCATCAAGATTTCAAGCCCCCTTCTGATAAAATACAAATTCATAGGCACTGCCGTGAACCTACATTTCAACTCATTCCAATGGATTTCCCTTAACGGGTGAATCACGTTTCAAATGTCTTTTTACATCGATAATTGGTAATGAGTCTTAAGCATGCATCTTGCATTGAACTATATGTAACTTTAACAATAAATATTAACTCAGTCGATTGCCATTTAACTATTCGACCATATTCCGCACGAAGATCGTGGAGCGCTTTAAATGTATATTTTTAAAAATAAGTCAGTACGCACAGTTTTATTCTTGCTTTGAGATATAATATATAAAAATTATCCATTCTTTTAAATAATTGATATAGTTGCCACAAATACTGGTATTAATTTAAATACTGATTATAAAATATGTAAATATTTTTTATAATTAATACACCATGCACGAATGCGTTAAATGAGCACGGCTAGAAGAACACGTTTGCAAAAGGGTTTCCAATATCATATTTTTTTTTGCAGGCATGTAGGCATGATATGTGTGTGTGTGTATGTCGGGAATATAAATATATATATATATATATATGTATTGGCTGGCACTACGAAGCCGGAAGCTCGGACTACAGACACCCAAGCACACATACAAGCACACACACAAATAGTCACCGACATGAACATGGACATGGAAACCAATAAATATTGTTTATCCACTCGAATGATTTTTAACTGAAAATCGTTGAACCCTTGGCGCAGCCCAAAAGTGTGCTACAAACACCACCGAAGCGCACTTTTAATGTGTACGTGTGTGCGTGTGTGCGTTTGTGTGTGTGTTTGTGTTGGTTTGTGTCTGTGCAAGTGTGAGTGAGCGTAGCCTAAACATAGACCTACAGCCACTTAATGCAGCGCAGCAGCGCAGAGCAAATACCAGAAACGAGATACTCGTTCCGAGATACAGAACGATGCCAAAACTCCAACCGGCAACAACAAATTCACCCAACTTCTTTCAAAAATGCAAAAATTAAATATTTCCACCAGGATGCGTATAGGTTTGGCACCTGACCGCAATCCGAGTTGGCTAATAAAAAAAAGAAGTTATCTTAGCTTACTTCCATTCGGTATGCGAGAAAAAGTGTTTTTCACTAGAATTTCGAGAGGAACACATTTAAAACATTTGAAAACAGGTTTACCCAAAGCGAATTAAAATCAAAATATTGCGCATAGCACAATAATATACGCTTTAAAACGATAAACTCGAGCTTAACCGACTAACCAAAATCAGAGTTCAGAGTAGCAACTAGACATGACCTAAATATCCTTGATTCGGTATTTGGAGTGGGACTCTAAAAGTGGCATAATTATATCGCGACAACCCTTACAGCGTCAAAGTGCTTTATATGAGAAAACGTTTGATCAACTTCTAATCATGCTAACAAAACAAAATACAATTAGGCAAAAACTAAAATTCTAAAAACGTCAAATTAAAACAGAGAAGTATCATAAAATATGGTCGGTGATAATTTAGCTGATGCTTTAAAATAAATTATAGCCGGGGGATTGACTCAGCCGTGACAGGGCGTGATTTCAACTGGAAGTGTGCCGGGCGGCAGGGGGATTGCGCGCTGCGCTTAAGTGTTGAATTTGGATGTCAGTTTGGAGGACGCAATGTCTGGCAGGGCATTTGCTTTATTTTGCTCCAGTGTGTGTGTGCGTGTGTGTTGATGTGGGTGTTGGTACTGTGCGACAGTGCAATGGCAATTGCATAATAAGTGAGCTACTTCAAAGGGTGCCAGCAGCGGGAGCAACTGCAATGCCTCTTTAATTTATAGCCTTATTGAAAATTCCAAACGATTCTCAAATGTGTTCAGCAACAGAGCGATGTGGGGCAGTAGTTAGTGGGCGGAGTGGAGCGGGGCAGGTAGGTAACGCAGCGACGTCATTGTGGCAGCAAGAGCAATAATAAATTTTATAAAAGTCATTAATCTTTTTTGCAGCTAAGAGGGTCCACAAGCTGCACAAGCTGGACAAGCTGGACAAGATCTGCCACAGAGGGCTCAGAGGGGTCAGTGTCTCGTGCTGCTTGGTTAGCTGCCACTTCTGCTGCCGCTTGATTTCTTAGTTGCCAATAAAACAACGTAATAAGATGTCTTGGTGCTGTGTCCCGCCCCAGTCCCACAAGCATTCATGCTGTTAATCTTTGCCAGTGCGATTTGATATATGCATATGTGTGGCTGTGTGTGTCCGTATGTGTGTGTGTTTGGATCTACATTTTTGCGTTCGCACTCGGAACTTTTTAATATGGCTTGTTAGTCGAGGATTTCAAGCATGTTTCACAACGACTGTGCGACTGCAGCATCAGGATGCAGCAGGCAGTAATGCAGCAAGTTATCCTAACTACGGTGTGTGTGTGTGTGGAACGAGGGTGTAGAAGAGCTGAACGCGGACATCCCGTCAACATGTTTTGCCGGTTCTACAAAGTGCAGACGATCCATCAACGTTGAAAGCTGAAGGGAAAGTTTCGCTTCTATTAAAGTTGCAGCAGTTTTGTAGCTGGGGTCATTAGAGCGGCAACACTTTCAAGTGAATGCGTGTTGCTTCTGCTCGGATTGATAAATCGTTCATCCATCAGCATTCTATAAAGGCGTATGGCTCCATACATATGTACACACATTTACGGAAGTCAATCGGAATATCACAAGCAATTGTGCTCAAACCGATTGTCTTTGCTTTAGTAATCGATTAGCTGAACATGAACACTTACTATTGAACGCATCGACATTTATCATTTGCTTCGCCCATATTACTGAACGAATTGATATCTTGACTTTTTATGGGACCAATAGGATCTATATTAGATGGGACCTATATCACATGGGATCTATGTTATAAACGAACTATAGCATATGGGACCAACATCATCTTTTTCTAAGCACGACAAGGTGAGAGAGTTACTTGAATTCATGGGGATCGCATTATAGGGTTATATGCAAACTAGATATTTTTTAGTTTGTAGCTAGGTAAATGGCGTTTGGTCCAAATGATTCAAACAGGATCGATACAGAACTACTAACTACGTATAAACCTAGCGACCAGGTGAATCGATAAGCAACCCCAAATTGCTTGATCCATCAAAAATAATTGTCACCTTGAAGTGTCACAGAGATCGTTCACTGTGTAGGCTACCTTTTTCACACCCTGCTGCCATTGACAACTTATTTATAACTTGATATGTTTTAATATCAGGCCAGTCATCAATTACATCAATTAGTCATTTGAAAATTAAATATCAAAATGATGTCAATGGGCGTTCGCATATTTCACAGTCATTTGAGTATGCTGTTATGATATGATAATGGATAATTGCGTATAGGTAGAATAAACATTAATTAATTCTACTAGTCATTTAGAGAGAAATATAGAGACAGACAAAAGAACACAGACAGATACACACACACACACACACTCCGTCGCCATTTTGCTATTATTTAATTGCAAATTTTTAGCTATAAAACCGCAAAAGTGTTATGCAATTAGGCTGATAAATACCCCGAACAAATATATACAAGTCCTGTCTGCGGCGCCCAACCCACGGCAATACCCCTGCCGAGCTCCCTTGGGCCACACGTAATTAAAGGGCATATTAATTATTTACAAAATTGATTCCATTGAATTCCCAAAAATACTCGCACTCAAAAATGTATCCCAACAGAAAGTGCGTCATGCTGGCAGCTCTCATGCACCCTCTCCCCCCACACACAAACACCCTCTCCCGACCCTTGTCCAATTAACAGTTCATTAGCTTGATTTAACGTGGGCAGCTCAGAGTCAGACCGACGAACAACTGAATGCCATAATTGCCAACACAAACCTAAATAATAGTCGTCTGCTTAGCCAGGGGCTGGGATTGGGGATTTGGCAACCGCAGCTGTAAAAATTCCGGAAATCCATTGTCGATTAAATGATTAATTGCTATGAAAATGCTTTATTTAAATACATTGTTGAACATTTTTGAGAGTTAAATATAGTGGAGCCAATCAAATCGGATCGCTATAACCTTAAGCTTTTATAGCCCACATTAAATCATTGTGTTGAAAACTTTTTCCTTTTTGTATATCTTGACCGCATTCACGAATTACAAAAAATTATCCTCTTAAGATAAGTCTGCACAGGAACAAACAGACGACTATTTAGCTTGGCCAGATTATTTACAGAAAGTCAAAAACCTTCGACACTCTTAAGACGGTCTGCTCTGTATTGGTTTTATACCTTTGTACAGGGTATTATAATTTGGTCATGTTGTATGTAACATTAGGAAGGAACCAACCAACCCTGTCCGTCTATCTAATTCTGTACAAACTAAGTCCTCACATTCACACATATTAGGCTCATTTTAGGTACAGCGGACGACTATATCGTAGAGCATTATAGGAATAACAGGTTTATAAATAATTTATTTTTTTTGTTTTGTGAAAAATATTGCAACCATCAATCAAATGACTTAAGGGTATTTATTGTTCGTCGTGCCACAGATTGACGTTTTCCAACTTTTTTATCTCGCAGCCTTGATTTATAATTATATATTAATTAATATATATAAATATAAATAAATATTAATAATTATATATATTAATAAAAACAAATTAATCATTAAAAATGTAAAAAATATTGAATGCACATTTAGTTATTCTACTTAACTAACTTATTCGAGGTATATTTTGCATGAGTACTTTGAAATGTACAGCGGATGCCAGTCAAATTGTAGGGAGAAGTGGGGACACGACATACATTTTCGGTCCTTTACTAATTGAAGAGCCGCAAATCAGTAAAGTCCTATTGAAGGTCACCGTAAGGCAAACATTTTCTGGAAAATGCCTGTGGCACACACAATTTCTTTCGTTAAGAGAAAAAGAAAAACAACAACAATGGACAGGCAGAAATTTAAGCAAAGGACTGTCTGTGTGTCTGACTGCGGCGGAGTGTGGAGTCTTTTTAGTGCCGAAAGTTGTTTGAAGTTTTTGATGAGCGAAATATTTGTACAATCGATTTTCATTGAATAAGAAGATACAACTTGAAGCAAGAAATGTTGCGACAATTATGTGTAGGGGCAGGGGGCAAAGGCTTTGCGGCAGAACCATTGTGTATTTGGCAAAAGATACACAATTGTGGGATTGAGAGAGGGAGAGAGAAAGAGAGAGAGACATAGAGATGGATAGATAAAGCAGTCAAGAGGCAATTTCAGAGCATTTTCAACTTAATCAAAAATGCATGGCATTCAATTTGAGTTAATGCGAGACTTAAGCCCCAATGGCCAGCAAATTAAACGCCGTCATTCACTTGAAGTGCATTTCAATTGCGGACAGAGAGATAGACTGGACCAGGCAGGTGAAAGTGCAGCAACAGACACAGCCGCATATTCAGAAGCCCAACCAATGCAACCAGTTGACATGCTACAGCAGCTTAGACCCAGAGCTGACCTCTTGCAACCGTCATCCCCCTTATGGAACTCTAGCCGCGCTTTTATGTCTCAACCGCTGGCCATGACCACGCCTGGCCGCCTATTCGTTGCGCCATTGTGAACATGCTGAGGACTATATTAAATTGTATGGCGCTTTGGTTGAGCGCCCCGCAACTGAAACTGAAGCTCCGGGATTGACTACTGAATGCGGCTGCGGCCGGATGAAATTCGTTTTACAAATCGCCGACAACAAAAGCAGCCGCGGCTGAAAAACCAACTTATGCAGGTTCCTGGATCAGTGCTCTAATCTCTTGGCATATCCATAAGCTGTTCAATGTTTTATATATTTTTCTTTGAACCTAGCAGCCACTGTATGAGTGCCTTTGATTATGTGACATTTGTTATGAACTGACATAGTGGAAAGTCATTATATCAATATATATTAAACTAAAAGATTGCTAACCCCTGTCCAGTACTAACTTACCTTAATACATATTCCCAAACATTCAAATCCACACGAACATATAGTTGTTGGTCTTCTGTCAGTAGAAGGGAGTTGCTAAAAAAAAAAAAAATATAGAATTAATTAGATAGTGTAAGAATATGAAATAGATTATATTCACTTCTTCAAAGTATGAAAAGCTGCGAGACTTACTCGAATTCATTAGAATCACGTAGAGGGGCAATATGCAGTAGGGTAAGTTAGCAGAAAAGTGAAGTAAACTTATATTTACAAAATACATTTGCGCCTGCCAAGTCCGAGTAATACCAGCTTGTTTTATCATTAAGCTTTGAAATATAAATCAATATTGTGACCTACACCACGCTCACCTCTGGCTATTCTCTTTACATTATAATTAACAATTAATTTACAAATATTTGTATGGAATTATTCATATTTGTTGTATTAAATTGATTTAATGCCTGACTTCAGAATGACCTGACTTAGAATACAAATCAAAAACAATTCACAGTCTGAAAATATTTAAGTTAAAAATGTTTAAAAGTGTGAACATGGCTGCGCCATCTGATACGACTTTTATAAATTTTTACATGTGCCCATATAAAAAATTGGTCGAGGGGAATGACGAGGAATGGATATATTGGCCCCGCCGTCTGGTATCTCGTTTCTTGTGTCTGATGTTTGCTGTTGCTTTATTGCATTTAAATATGTTTTATATTTTATACTTTTGTTGCTCCTATTGGCAATTCGGGCGCTTTTTGCGGGCGCGTCTCAGCATAATGAAGAAATTTCCCGCCGCTTTTTATGTGAGCAACAAAATTTTCATTTTTTTTTTTCTGCGTTCTCTTTTTTCTTGTCACTTTTTTTTTGTTTTTTTTTTTACGACTGCCAAATGGTTTGTTTATAATAATTTCACGTTTGAGCCGCTGTCACTGAGGCCCGCCAATTACTTAGTTATGTAAAGTAACTCATTTTCGGGCGGAGCACTTGATGATGGGCTTGGCAGAGCTGCTGAATTATTCACTGCGGCGCGTGAAAATATATTTTACATACGCTTTTCATCTCGCTGGCTCTGTGTGTCTGCTTGTGTGTGTGTGTGTTCGTGTATGTGTGTAAGTGGGTAGAAGTGTGCTTAAGTGCTGAGTGCACATTGCTTTAACTTACACCAAAGTCATGCGATATTTATGTACAGTTGTGCGTCCTTTACGACTATAGTTGGCGTCTTGTGCGCAGCTGAGTGCAAACATGTGTTGCATACTTTTGGGCCAAAGTCGAACTTAATTGAAATTGTCAGCGCCGGACAGAAGCGAAACCCATCCGAGGGACAGGCGGCGGGGGAAGCGAGAGCCACTTAACACTTGCCCCCAAACCAAATGAGCCCTTTCGAGGGGCGGGTTGAATGGTAGCCCAATTTGTAAAATTGGCCAGTGTAATAAATATATAAATTTATGGCTCAATTACAGATTCACTTGAACCAGTCGCGCTTGCAGCTAATTAAAAGCAATTTTATACACAATTTAATACATGGTACGTATAAATTTACACACCAATTTTGTTATATCTCTACTAAATGCTTTTACAAATGTGCAGCTATTAAATTGGATCTCCATTGATACGTGATATTATAATAAAGCGTAGAATAAATAAATTCCAAATGCATAAATAAAATAAAGTGAATAAATTTAATTATACATTATTATTGAAGCCATTAAATTTATTTACTTTTCAAGCGAATACTCGAAACTGTATTTTATATATATGTATTTATATATATTATGGTTCTTCTATGCAATAAATAGTTCGTTTACATCGAAGTAGTCTCTGCTTTTAATTTCATAAGCCTACCTATAGGCTTCAGACCTAAAGGAAGTCACTTCGTGTCTAATAGTCGTACGAATTGTTTGTGCTTATTGAAAGCTTGTCGAACGGAATCGCAGAAAGCATTTTATTGGACACAAACGAGAGAAAGTCAAGGTATATGAAAAAAACAATCTCATTTTTACTGCTAAAGCCTTTTCGCATAGCAAACTCTATCCTTGGATCCTTAGGATTACCAAATACGATTGGATGAGAAGTGTGTTCATATTATATATAGCACAATGCTGCCCGATATCATTGGAGATAGTGTAGCAAATGCAGATACGAAGCATGGCAATCCGGAGGGCGCCAACTTTAAGGCAATTGCCATCGACATAGACACAACTGGACGTCGCCTTTGTGACAAGGTATACTAAGCATAAGTTCGACTGCAGAACCGACTAAATAGCTGCAATTTTCTAGATATTCCAGTTGGCCGCGTTCACGCCAACTGAACACTTCGAGCAATACATAATGCCATCTGTGAATCTGAACTCGGCTGCCCGACAGCGCCATCAGGTTTGTGTTATTAAAGTGAAAGGCCATCGTGTGCTGAAGTCGATGCAATCGAACAAGGTGAATCTAGAAATCGAATATATGTTAATTTTGGGATATTCATAATATACTCCAATTACTGGATATATAGATAATTAAAACAGAATCTGAAGCCACTGGCTTTAGGAAGTTAATTGGCTGGCTGGAAGAGCAGAATTCCAATTGCGACGGCATTGTGTTCATTTGCCATGAGAAGCGTAAATTTATACCCCTCATGATAGTGCAATCGCTTATTAACTTAAATATGCTGACCGCATTCGCCAAATTAGTTAAAGGCTTTGTCAATACAAATAATTTGGCCATGGCCACGATGGGCGGTACCGATCGCATGTATTTCAATGTGCGCAACCTATCGAAGCTCCTCAACAAAGGCAGCAAGGACAATGCGCCAGAGGAGTTTGTTGGCAGCGCCAATGCACGTGCCAGGCTGGCATTCAATGTGGCCGTCGAGCTGTGCGATCGGGAGCCGCGGTCCTCCAAGGATTCCGGCAGCCTATGCCAAGCCCTAAGCCCATACATCGATACCATGGACATTGAAATCCGTGACTTGGATTTGGAAAACGTAAATCTGAAGCGCCAGAACTCGTTCCGCCCACTATTCTTAAACTACTTCAAGACCACGGTGCACCGTGTGCGTGCTGTTAAATTTCGCATTTTACTGGCCGAAAATGGTCTTGACTTGGGCATATTGAACGAAATCTGGAATGAGATACGCATGCAAGGCCTGATCTCAACGTTGGCGCCCATTGAGAGTCTAACCAGCAAGGAGAAGACTGAGCTTGTCATCCTAATGGATAGTTATTTTGATCCCAAAAAGATCGACATTAAGCCTGTGGCCAAGGCTGCGCGTCGCCGTCGTAGGCACAATAATTCGCCAGCTTCCACAACTGGTGGGAAAGAGACTCTTGACCAGAATCTGTCCTTTCAGCCAGACTCAGCGCCAAAAACATCGACGCCCAACAAAGAACGCGTACCAAATGGCAAACGAACTAGAAGTGCCAATGGCAATGACAGTAACAATGAGAACAGAAACGAGGATGGAAACAACCAACGCGGTAAAGTTCGCCGCAAACGCAACGCTCGCCGCATGAAGCCAGCCGCCCATAAATCTAGCCAGGATGGGGCTGCCACGGAGCAGCCTTTACAGGAAAAAAAGTAAATTTAACTCTGTACTCTTTTATCCTTACCGCTTCAAATGTTGCCCCGTCCGTCTGTCGCTCTATATATGAGTCTGTACACCTAATTTTATACCAATCTGCTTGTCTGACCTCTTCTAACACTGTATACGTATCAATTTACTTGAGGAAACACAACCAACTGCGTTATACTCGTTCACAATCCAATGACAGCTTGGCACATGTCAAATAAAATTTAATTACATACTAAAATGTGCTAAACTTTTTTTTTTATTTCTAGGCGTAAATAAACACTGAAAAATGGAAAAACTAATTTCAAAACATAATCAAAATTCAAGTTGAAGTCGAAACAAAGTCTGCGCGAACAAGAATATTTAAGAGGCGAAGTTGATACGATGACAAAAGTAACTTTTTAAAATAAAAAAGAAAGAAATAACGTAAAAAATCCGAACGAACTGAGCCTGTCAAAGCTATCGAAGCTATGAAGAAACTAGGGAAACGGAAGAAGAATCCTTCCAGAATTAAACAATCTTTTGATTGATTATAAGCAAAAATAATACATGTGCATCACTTGAATAATTATACTATTGAAATATATTTGATGTTCAAAATGAATTAGTTTTGTGTGTTCAAAGTCGAACCTTTATAGCAGCTCGTTTTGGATAGACTGAAACTTACCGAACCAACACGTGCCCCTCTCTAATGCCCAGCTTCTTCTATACAATATGTCGTATATTATCATATCTCGCCGCACTATTCGAAACTTTTAAGCACCATGGACAATTAACTTCAATTAAGAGATTGAAATTATTTCATTAATTTGCGAAAACAATAGCCCAGAGAACTGAAAAACTTTTGCAATGAAAATCTGAAAATCACAAATTCTGAAACAGAACACTGTCCAGGCTATGACTGTGTTGAGGTGGGTGGGGAAGAGGAACAGGGGGTGGTTGAGCGCCTGTGCTTTTTGCTGGGTCAAAATAAAGTGCGCTCTTCTCGATTATGGGTGGGTTTGTTGCCGAACATTGTTGTCGGTTGGCCGACTATGTTGGTTACCGGTTGCTGCTGCTGCTGCTGCTGCTGCTGCTGCGGCAGCTTTCATTCCTCCTCCTGCTCCTGCCAGCTTTTCAAAGTTTTAGCCCGACTCCCGCTCCCCACGGTCACTCCTTAACCGCGGAACGGCCGCGGCTTGCGTTGATTGTTATTTTATTGCCAGCGCATGGAGCGTCACGGGCCAAAACAGAAATTGTTTGCTGCTATTTGCGGTTAAAATCTCATTTCAGCGTGCAAGCCCCAACACCACAATATATACCCCTTTTACATGACACCACCCCCTCCCCCCCCTCCCCACCCAGCATCCAATAGCTACGCCTTTGGCTCGAAAATTGGCGAACGGTTTTGCAATTAAAATGTGAGCACAAAAGTCGCGAAACACAATTTATAACTGTTCGCTGCTGATTGTATAAGCTAAGGAATACGGGTCAACAGAAACTGATAACGCACTATTAGCTTATAGGATTCCCTTCGGGGTCATATTTCGGCCAATTGATTGAAACTTATGTTCTGCGAGAGAGAGAGAGAGAGATAGATCTTGTCGGAAAAGAACGTTCGAGTCCAGGCATCAATCCGTTCGCAGCTGAACCGGTTCGAGCCAGGGATTACAAGTCATATTCACTATAAATCGATTCTTAACCAAGAGGAAGCCAAACCAGAACACGAACCGAACCATAATTGTTTCAATGAAACTTACATTTTGTTACATTGTAATAGAAATCAAAAATCAAAATGTTGCACAAACCTTACTCGTTTCAAAATCAGTTTCTCTCGCTAGAATTTCGGTGACTGCGAATCATTTCTCATTTCTCTTCCATTCGAAAAAAATGGAAGCATGTCGATGGCATTTGAAGAGTCCACGCGGACAAGCGCCACACCGAGGGGCATTACATAACAACTTGTTGACAATTAAAATTATGCAGATCAGTTCAAGGCTCTAACACACTCGAAAATGTGTTTTCAAATGAGACTTATATATGCATATGTCCAGCACATACAACACATACTTGTACACAGATGTACATCTATATTTATTTAATATATGTGTAAATTATATATACAGAAAAGTCCGCAATGTGCGTTTATTTATGTTAATTTAAATCAACATGCAAAAATTAGTACTTGACATGACAGACAGACAGACAGTCTAGCAGAATGATAAAGGGTAAAGGGGCTGGCGGCTGGTGGCTGGGGGCTGGCGGCTGGGGCGTGGCAAGTTTTGTGCTATACGACTCTAGCAGAGGTAAAGGAAGAGGACATTTAATTTACTTAATTACTTGGCCCTTGATTAACATATTTAAATGAAATGCCGCAACGCTGGCAAATTATTTCACTTGGCGAGGGGCATTATTTCTGGCCCAAACAAAGCCCTTCCCCCTCTCAGCACACACACACACACAACATGATGACAGGCTGGACGAGTGGGCGTGTCAACATAATGCACGCCTGATTGCCGACCGGCATGGTTCGTCGCCCGGCAAGCGGTTGGGCGTCTGACTCAGCACATTTGGCGAATGCCCAGCCTGGATTTGGATTTGGCTTTGGTTGAGTTTGGACTTGGCTTTGGTTTTGGTTTCGGTTATAGTTACGGTTGCAAGTTTGCTGTCGGACTTGTGGCCGATCGAGCTGCTGTCTGTGCAACTTGTGTGGCTGCAAATAATTTGGACTGCAATTGCATTAATTAGCTACGCATATTGCTGACTGTTATGCAAAACAATGGCGAATGCTCCACACATTTGTTAGCTTGGTGCTAATTTAGTCAACAAATTTTGCATTTCGATTTGGTTTATGCAAAGTCACAGATTCAAGAAATTAATAAACAATATTTGCATTGACAACTTCTCAGCAAATTTGATGTCCATGCGCACTGCTTTCTTTTGCCTTGAAGGATACATCCTTAGCCCCATTTGGCTATCCCAGCCGATTTGCTGTTTCGCTCAGTGTTGAAGCTACTTTGATGAGCCTTCTTATGGCTGCCATAACAACAATCGGAATTTTACATAAGTAGTATCATCTTTAAATGAGATGTGAAATATACCATATTGTACACCTGCATATGTCAATCGCATGTCTAAATCAGAAATTTGTAATTTCAACGAAGCTCAGACGCAAAACACATGCATTCCGATTGGATTGTGGGAATTAAACATTAAACAGACTTTGATTTAGGTATTAAACTGATCGCTGACATTTTATAGTAATTTGATTTTCAAGGAAATTTGTCAATCAGTTGGGGACGATATTCCGAATTAAGCAGAGTCGTAATTACGCTGAGAATCAAATGCAAATGAAGGCAAATTAATGTCGGAAACTTTAGCAGAAAATGCGAAATAAAAGCAAGCAAATTGGCAATCGGTAGGCTCAGCAGTGACATCATAAAACAGCAGAATGGATTTACTGCTGGCAGTAAGTGCGCCTTGTATAATTACAATTTTGGTTGACAACAAGCCACCTTACCCCCCACCCTCCCGCTCCACACCCTACCACTTTAGGAATAACTAGCAAATGCGGAGGTGCAAAAACCAACCACTTGCCAGGGCCGAGGTCGGCTTCCCAGCTAAGCAGATTAAATGATTTTTGCGCAGGTTGCCTGGCGACCAGGATCAGCCGCAATGATAAGAATAGAATGTCCGCCAGGACACGAAATCGATGGCGATGTCGGCGCGTTTGGCTGCCAGGCAGCACAGGTATGTACATATATAGGTGCGGGGGCATGTACATATATCAGTATATATATATATATATATATATAAATATATGCTGTGGTGTGGCATCTACATGCAGAAAGCATGACGCACGCCTCGTCTAAGCTGCCAATAGCCGGAGGCGTGGCCGTCAGCCACTGGAGTCTGGCACAACTTGAGCCCAATATGCGAGCGAAGGCAACCACAACAAGGACCATAAATAAATTTAAATTGCGCCAAAAATCGCACGCTATTATTATTATTTATTATGTAAGCAATTTGCAGGCATTTGTATGTGTGTGTGCGTGTATGTGTATGTGTGTGCGTGTGCGTGTTTGTGTGTATCCTTGGGCTTGCCACCGGACAAAGTTTATTAGAACTTTTGTCACAAAATCAACATTCGACAGCTTTAAGCAATTTAATGTTGCGCCAAGCGCCAGACGCCCTACTCTGCACCCGCAGTGCCCTTTGTATCTACGAAAATTGCTAGGCTCGGGGTCAGCTGCTGGAACACGGTCTTTCTGGAAACAGTCAACTAATTATAATAATAAAGATTTGCAGTCACCAAAATACGAAATATAGCCCATTATATTACAAAAGAACACCAAAAAGAAAACAACCCAAAATTGTGTAAGCCTTTAAAAGACATGTATGTATTTAAACAACATCCCTTGGCATTTGAAAGGCATCTCAGACCAGAAATAAAATTTCATTTGTGAAATTTTTATTTGTGCAGCAGTTGGGATTGTTTTTTTATTTATAAATATACCAATCATTTTTTCACTCGATCTTGGTGCTGAGACAAACAATTTTTGTTGCTAGTTTTTAAGTTAATTTAAACAAATATAAGCTATTATTGGCTTAAAATTTGTATTGCAAAACTTCGGGAATAAAAATGAAATATTTTCAATGAATTTATGTATTCAATTGTCCAATCAAATTAGTTGGTAACGTTTATTTTAAATGTCAGCAAGTAAAAGTCATTGTACATTTTTTTTGCTCAACAGGTTGAATATATAAATAAGTATATATATGCGATGTCAGTTCAAGTCAGGTCGAAAATATTAATCAAGTCAATAAAGAATTCAATATTTTAATCGACTTGATTAATTTTTTCGACCTGACGTAACAATCCTACAGAACATACTTATAGGCGTATATAGACTACAAAATGCACAAAAATAAGTATAAATAACTTTGGCCCCGATCTTTGCATTTATCTAACTATATTTGTTAGATGCCAATGCCAAGCTTTAAATACTAATAACATGCTTACACTTCCAAGATCTAAGAGGCAAGGCTTGAAGCAAAATCTGGTTCAGAATGTGCAAAAAAGGCCTCACCAAACCAAACCCCAATAGAAAAGATTAATTCGAACCGTGAGCAAAAAGAACGACAATTATCTGGGGCTTGCCTGCCTATTTTGAAAATCATCAGCAACTAAGTAGCAGAAATCTTGTCAATAAATAAAAATAAAAAATTTATACACATATATGTTGTTTAGCTTATGCCGCGAAGCCTTTGTTTCCGTAGATTTTTGTTGCTATATTTTGACAAAGCGCGAAAACACAGATTATTGTAAAAATAAAAAGCAATTGTGTAGGCAATCTATAATTTATACTTTAGTTTCAAATTTAAATCGTTAAAGAAGACTCCAGTTAGTGAATTCATATCTTATTCAATTTCCATTTCAAATGAATTTAAAGTCTCGGCTGATAACTGTCTCCGCACGGCAACAAATGGCGTGGTCGGGTGCGTTAAATTACAATTTGTGTTATTCAGCATATTTATAAAATGGTTTCAGGTAATTATGTCTATGATAATAGTCGCAGCACGGCCATGAAATGAATGGGTCAAAGCTGGCGAGCCACTTGAATCTAATTAGGACTCTGGCTAACAGAGTTGGCCAAAATGGGAGCCGCTCTTCAGCTGTGCGGCTCCACGCTGCTGACTCAGAATAATTTCAAGCTCTGATGCATGCGGCAGTAATAGAATTGTATAATACACTCAGTTATTGAATTTATTACGCTTTTATATGCATACAATATTTGTTGTTTTGTTTTGTTTTGTTTTTTGTTTTGTTTTTTTTTTTTTTCGTTTTTTCTTCGACAATAAAAATAATTTGTATCTCGACACACACATACAAGCACGTAGGTATGTATGTCTGTAAAGTTATTAGTATAGTTATGATTTCTTTCTATTTACTTATCGGTACACATATATATGTATATATTTTTGTTTATTTATGTTCGCGTGTATATATATTTATTTATATATATATATATATTATTGGACTCTAAAATTGTTTAGCTTTAGCTTGTGTCAACATAGTTCCATAAAATAAGAACAATTAAATAAAAATTAAATGCATTCGTTATATATATATTTTAGTTATCTCAGAAAAAAAAAATTGATCGGTGACATAAAAGAAAACATTATTGATTTCTAAAGATTTGTGCAATTCACATAGTTAGTTGCTTATGTCCATTTCGAGTGTTTGTTCAATTAAGGAACCCGTTTATAGACAGATCTTGACAAATATTTAATATATTGTTATGCTATTTATTTATTGTGTATTTGCTTGTATTTCTTCTTGTATTTTCGTGTTATACTTAAGAAATATGTGGAATTTGGTACTGTTGAGCACATTAAATATATATATGCATATAATTTACTTATATGCCAGATGGTATTCGCAACCTGGCTAGTTTAGTATTAAATAAATTCCATACATTTGGTGTTTTGTTCTCAATAGATTGTTGTATGACAGTATCGCATCATATAATACTAAACACATATCATTCTTGTACGTTTCCATTGAAATATTGATATGTGCCAAATGCTTGCTCAAAGATCTGCATCTATTCTCGTATACCGTTTCTATTTGAGCTATTTGACTTTCATGTCTGAGACTGATCTATGCTAAAATGCACGTGCATTTGATTGGTGTTGTCTTTGGTTCTATGGTCGCGTTTGATATAAAAAATCTATAAACACACACACACACACGCACACATACACATACCAGGTGTCAAAAAACTAACACAGCTTTTAGTTGAATCAAGGACAAAACGAAGGCAAAACGGATAATACACATACTAATATTTTCATACGACAATTTTTAATTTAATTTCCTTAAGTTTAAGCCATGGCTGTTTGGTTCGCTCCAATCTCAAAAAAAAACATATGTGTATCGTTTTATCAAACTAATTCGTACCTATATAAATACATATATATTTACCCTTATATATATATATATATATTTATATATTCATATAAGGGTATGTACAAAATACAAAAATTGATTCGTTTTGCTATTTTGTTCGCACTTTGGAGTTTGGCAACGAAACGGCAGAAGCAACTGCATCAAATACTACACGAATATGTTCTCTATCTCGCTCGCAAAGTATCGCTCATCTCGTCACACACTCGCACATAGACACGCACGCACACAAATTCACTCTCGTACACAGATACACACTATAGTTAGGGGAGACTTTGTTGCACACTTACATATATATCCGTGTTAAGATAGTAGATATTTTTTAGATATTTTGTTCGCATCAATCACTCGCAAACACACTCTCTACGCCTATTTCTTTTGCCGATTCCAAAGTAGTTCCAGTACAAATGTACCAAGAACATAAATCGTTATACAAATAGCTAGTTCCACGTTTATCTAGAGCGGATCTCGACGCCGATCCGCTGTTTACAATTACAAATTGTTAATAACTACTACATACATATACATATATATATATATATATCTTAAGACGATCGAAGTTTTTTATCTTTATTTAATTCGTGTAATGCGTTCATTTTCTTAGTTCGCAGTTTTCCAAATTGTTTTTTTGTTGTTGTTTTTGCTGTTGTTTAAGTCTCGGCTTTGGTGCAGGCGCGGCTTAAAGTCGATCAATGCCCGTTTCCCAAAAGTATGCAATAGGTTTATCGTCAGATAGTTTTTCACTTTTCCTTAGGCACAATGACTGACGTTTTTTTTTTTTTTGTTTTTTTTTTTTGTAGTAAATAAATACAATTGAAATAAAATTCGGCTTGCCGAAACAGTTTATATAAGCTTGCAAAATATCATTTGACAAATCGTTGGAAAAGCTAAAAGTATTTCAAATTCATCTAGACTAGAATATTATTAAAAATATTCTGTATAAAATAATCAAACACTTTGCTAAAAATATAATAGAATTTCTTAGTTGAGCTTTTCCTATGTGAGCAATTTGTAAATGCGAAATGATAGCAGCGAAAGATTGGAACTTTGCTGTTCCAATTTGTAGACGAACTTCCTATAACAGTTACGTTATAACGTTAATAATTGAAAGATTTCAAATGTATAAAGATGCCTAACAACAATTATTAAAGGATTACGATTACAATTACTAACGTATTCGTAGCTGTAAAGTTGCTGTAGTTTGTAATTAGTCGAGAAAATGTTGTTGCTACTTTTCAAAGATAAATATTTCATTATTGACACGCGTCAGTTACAATTACTTAAGTAATTATATCTATCGTTAGTTATGCAATTAATCTATAGTTGAGTGTACATGATAAGTGAATGTGTGTGTAAATGATTTATCACTCACGGAAGTAATTGATTTCGGTGGATTGGAAAACAAAACTAATCAAAAGTAGACAGATAGCTGAAACATTCCTTAGTATCGAAAATAACCGCTCAATAATGAGGGGGAGGTACACAAAAGTATGTGTAAATATTAGACAGACTAGTTATTTATGGTATTCCCATAGATTTATATCAATCTGCAAGCGTATATATATATATATTTATGATGTATATATCTAAATTAGCAACAACAAAAACATATAGCACACATTTGAAACGAACTTCTCTATAAGCTAATTAGACAATCAAACGAATACGAATTGTCTATAGCACTTTTTTCGCGAGTAATAGTTGTTGTTTTTTTTTTTCATTTGGTTTTGTTTTTGTGCGTCGATTTGATAAATTATTTGGCTTAAGAATTTGTTATATTTGGTATTTCGCAGAGGTTATGAGATCTGTATTGGTTATTATTGTTTTTACCAGACTTCGCATTTATTGGTCGGATTCATGCGTGTGTCGGGCTTGCAATGGAATACATCGGCAAACTCTTTCATATTGGACAGCGTGCCGATGACACGGAACTGCGATGGTGAATGCGGATCCTTCTCCATTTGCAGCAAATTTGTCTCGTCTGTGGTGCTGGAGCACCAGACCTAAACCGGAACAGATCATATTTGATAGCGTAACGTTAAATCTCATTACTCATTAAACACTTACCTGTGCAAAAGAAACGAAGAAGAGCTGCGGATGCGTCAAATTTAGACCTGGCAGCTTAAGAATATCCGCATCCTTGTCAAGCTTGGTGCGCAGATACGCATGATAGGCCGCCTTTAAGCCGCCATTGTCAGCTATATTCTCGCCTTCACGGAGTTGTCGTATAAGTGGGTGCGTTTAACATATGTATATATACCAGGATATAAGGTTAATCTGACACACTTACCCAGAGTCTGCTTGCCATTCAAATTGCGTCCATTGAGCTTATAGCCACCGTACTGGTTGGATATACACTCGGCCTTCTTGTTAAAGCGATCGATGCTCTTGGCATCCCACCAGTGATTAATATTGCCAAACTTGTCGTATTCACGCCCCTGATCATCGAAAGCATGCGTCAGCTCGTGGCCCATGACCACGCCCATGGCGCCAAAGTTCAGGCTCTTGGGATTGTTGATGTCGAAGAATGGCGTCTGTAGAATGCCAGCGGGGAAGACTATCTGGTTTTTGGTGGGCGTGTAGTAGGCATTCACCGTTTGAGGCGTCATGCCCCAATTGGTCTTGTTCACCGGCTGATCGAGACGCTTCAGATTGCTCTTCAGATTGTAGATGGCCACCTGAATGTTGTTCTCGAAGTATGCGTTTGCTGTAATATTTAGCTCAACATATTTCTTGTCCAGCTCCACGGGATCAAGTATATAGTCCGGGAAGCCAATCATATCTGAGATCTCGTTGGCCTTCTCTATGGCGCGCTCACGCGTCTGCTTATCTACCCAGCTGAGATTCTGTAAATTCAGTTTAAAGGCCTCGCGTATCTCGCTGATCATTTGCTCCGCCGCTGGCTTGGAGACGCCATGGAATGCCTGGCGTACAAATATGGCGCCCACTGCAAACCCAATCACATTGTTCGTATCGGAGACACAGTACCGCCACACTTCCTCTCCGCCATCGGAGCCCATCAGCGCCTTACGCACGCCCTTGTAGGCATCCCGGAAGGGTTTGGACAAGCAGCTGGTCAGCGTGCGCACTGCCTGCCAAATCAGATAGTTGTTCAGCGTTCTGCAAAAACATACAACAACAATTTTCAACATAGTCGTAAGGTAGACCACCCAGCAGCAGCTGCAGGCTCCAGTATTAAATATTTTAACTTATACGCTTACTTATATATATTGTTAAATTTAAAGACCTGCGAAACTATTTGAATTCTAAAAAACTTGCTCCGGGCATGGTATACATAGTACATATAGCGAAGCCAGATTCTAAAGTTTTGGAAGAGCAAAGTAGTAGGTCCCAAATGGGTGACCTATTCAGCTTAACACTGATAACATTCAGCTGGATATATTGTCCGTTTAGCTTTTTTAAGAAGAAGCGTCTAACCCTGCTATCGACTGCAAGCTTGTAACAGCTTATCAATCTTTCGCTGCTTAAACTTATTGCGAATTGTAACGCGTCAAGCAACAAAAACTAGCCAGCAATTATTCAGAATTTTTTATGAGCTACATTAAGAGAAATTGTAAAACTATTTCAGTGCATGCTTCAACCCATTAGATGTTAGAGATGGTTAGATTTGTAACATTGACATAACGCACAATTTTTAGCCTGATTTTAGTCAAGTGTACTATGCTTCGATTAGAGTGCAATGCTATGAATGCTCATGACTCATTCTGTTGTTCTAGATGTGCTAGCTAATTCAGATGCCCAAACCCAAGCCTAAGGAACTGCAAATAGACGCCCTATGCTACGCCAATGAATAATCCTCCAATCAAATATTCATGGAGACTTACATTTTGCCAGCATCTGTTTGCTGCATGCTCATAATGATGTTGGACAGATTCTTAAGAAATTCGGGCGCATAGACGACAACGATCTCTTCATCAGTAACACGCCTGTTGACCATTTGCATGGCATTGTCAAAGTGATCGGTCCAATTGAGGAACGGTGCCAGCTTAATCAGATCTTTGAGCTTCATCGGATGGTACAAGGCCTCCTCATTGCGTCGATCCTCCATCGGTATGGTAATGTTGGCTATCTTCTTCTCAAAGTTAATGACCGCCTCCATTTGGATGCGAGCAGTGGTCTCATTGGCGCCGAGCAGCACGCATACCTTGGTCATATACTCGATATACTCGCTGAGCACCTTGCGGTGAATGTCCGTCTTGTTGTTATAGTAGTCAGCGGTGGGTAGCGTCAGGCCGCCCTGGTCGATCTGTATGACATGGCGCGTGGAGTTCTTGTCGTCCTCGCCAATGGCCCAGCCGAACAAACAGTTGAAATTGTATCTAAAATGGGTTTGAGATATGATAAGAACAGTTGAATTAATGTCTACATCCAGAGTTGAAGCAATACGAGGTGCTCACTTGTTGTGTAGTATTTTGAGCGTGTTGCCCAGTTTCCATTTGGTCACATTAAAACCGCTCTGCGTCACATTCCAGCCTCCAATCTGCTTAAGCAAATCGTTCATTGGCTGGGCGCCCAGTTTCTCCATGTGCTCATCCACATCCAGGCACGACTCATAGTACACTTTCGCCTTGCGTTCCGCATCCGACTTAAAGGTTTTGGCTGGCTTCTCCAGAACGTTGCGTATAATTAGCTGATTCATCTGCTCCAATTTTCCAAATGTACCCCATGTGGATTTTCCCTCCGGTATGGGATTGTTTTTGATCCATTGATTGCTTAAAATTAACAAAGCGAAATAATTCAAGCTAATCTTTATCGCGTGTGCATTTAAAAGCTCCTTAAATCAAGATAACTCCCAATAAAACTTTAACAAATGGGAATTAAATTCTTGTATATTACAAAGATACTTATGTATCTGCAATACATTTTTCTGTCCAGTACATTTTCTATGATGTCCGGGTCATCAAATATACCAGAGGTCTTTGGAATGCAATAGTATCTTACAGGTAAATATGTATCTTTAGGTCTATTAGGTCATCAATGAGATATAATTGTATTTTTAAGATACAATACCACAATATTTGTGAGGTATAATACGATAGATGCAGTGAAAATTAATGCAACAGTAACATTGAGATAGAATACAAGATACAAAAGAATCTGAGACACGTAATATCTTTGTAAATGGGAAAGGGATCAAAGAGATATACAGAAAACTGTTATTTATATATAAAAATATGCACGGACTATCTAAAAAATTGATCGGAACCATTTGTTTCATTTTGCCCTGATGCAGATCGATATTCTTCACATCTTCTTGATCCCAGTCTTATGTTCATACGTTACCATGAATAACCGTAGAAATCATCGCAAGGATCGATACTGTCATCGATGGACTTCAGAATCTCACTTGATGCAAAAATGCAGTGCTCGTTTAAGCAGGGCAGCTTATCGGCATCCACACAATCTGAAATATATGCATACGCACATTTATACATATATTTATGTATTTTGTAGTCCATTCACGTACTACACTTATTCATGCCACTTACCCTTCTTATGCGGTTGAACGTGTACCACATGATTGGTGTTATCGGCGCTGTTGGAAAATAGCATAATGAGTAGCGTTAAGATGACGATAGCCATGACAAATGTGGTAATGAGCAGCCATTTTTCGGTTTTATTCCGTGAACGCCAGTTCCATGTAGCCTGTCGAAAAAGAAAATCAATATGCTATAAAAAATATGTTCGCGACTTCACGGCATATTTACTTTAGGCTATTTTAAGGCTGTTTGACAGTTTGTGATTTAAAAAAACTAAAGAAATAACAATGGTATAGTCGAGAGTAGACGACAATATGAGAGCCTCAATTTTTAAGTTATTTAAATTAAATAAGTTTCTTATAAAATAAATACGAATAATAGTTAATATTCTATTTGTATTTATCCGGAAAGCAAGGCAAATTTTAAAGCTTGTGAGCTAGTATATGAAAGCAAGAGGAAAACGTTTTGTAAGCTCTTCTACGCTCAGAAATCCATATGATTATTCCAAGCAGTAAGAGTACTCTAGTCGGGTATGCCCGACTAGTGGATACCTTGGCCGGCGGTAGCTGTAAACTAAAGATACTTGATATAAAATTTTAATATTGATTTTATCGATTGCTTTGAAACTGGGCAAGTTATCAAAGCGTTCATACATACGGATGGATTGACGGAAGAACGGACATAGATAGATCGAGTCTGTTTTGGATGCTGATCAAGAATTGGCACAAAACCATTTACTTTTTACTGGAATTTAAAGTAAAGTGTATTAGCATTACCATATCTCTTTTGTCAAGCCAAGTGGAACTTTTAGAAATTAAAAAAAAGTTTAAATTTATAAGCTTCTTATACACTACACACAAGCGTGGTAACCTTCAAGCTAATCAAATCTCCGACGCGTCTTTTTGGGTCATTGTCATAAAGCGACACACGCTCTGCCCAACACAAACTGCAAATGGGTGTGCGGATGTGCGAGTGTATTTGGTGTAGATTTTCCTTCTTTTTTTTTGCCGCCTGGGCACGTGTATTGTAGTTGTACTTACCCGAGCCGTGTGATAGCGTATCTGCATGCCCGTATGTCCCGTCGCCTCGTTCAGCTGTATGCCACCAATTGAACTTGAATCATCTTCCGTGAATTCGGTCTGTTTGTAGCGTGTCATCTGTAAGATGCATACAATACAATGCCGGACGGTTAGTTATGATCCGCTTTAGTTTCGAAAACAGGCTACACTCGGAGACGACCTTATTTAAGTCATCTCTCATTGTTGTGCCTATACAGATCAGAGATCAGAGCATCAAGTGCCATCCACACAAAACATTCACATCATATACACGTAAACTACTTTGTTCTTGCTTGAAGTCTGAGTCAGTTTGAAGCCAGGAAAACAGCCTCTCACAGGGCTTAATCAAAAACATGGCTTAGGCATGGAAGGCCAGTTTGCCAAAGCTGCCTTAAACTGAAAACCACCAAAATGTTATTTTTGGGCACACATATATTTAAAAGTTTCCGAAATCCGAGCCAAATACATTTGTTTCAACTTATTAGAAATTTACAGTTTACCCTGTCTTTAGCCAAGTGGCCAGCGGTGTATGTAAGCGCTTATTTGTTTATTTATTGTACAACATCTGATAATAATTTGAAATTCTCAAGACTTTTGCACCAAACACGCGCCCGTCCGTCTACGTTGAGCTTTTCGGATGCCCTCTACGGCCGGCATTTGTATAGCTGGGGCTTTTTCTCACATTTCGTTTGGCAGCTGCCCCGTGCCCCACTTTCATTTGAAAGCACCCTACCATGACAAGGAGCCGGCTGCCTTGTTCAGATATGGCATTTGTTATGTATATAGCTTAACCCTTTGTTGTGTGAAGTGTTTTGCATGTCAAAAGGAAAGCAACAGATCTTTGGTTCAACTTGACAAGATAATCATATATGTGTGTGTGAATTCAAATGAATGGGCGTGCTGGTAAGAATAATATCATACAATCTTTTTGTCAAATATTAAACTTAACTTTGTTTCGTAAATATTTATACACTCAAATTTATCCAACGCTCTAAGCATCAGCAAACCAAAGCCAGGGGGCCTAGGGGCCAGAAATGTTTTTGAATTAAGGTCTCAAATTTAACTTTATAAAGTGCGATGTGGCGAAAATTGAGGTTGTTTATTATAATCTATATATTTCATTAAATACGTTCAAAATCATTAATTCGATTCGTATAATGTATTTTATAACCGTGCCGATATTACTTTAATAAAAGCAAATATATATATATATAAGATTGCGAAACCATATAAAAATAAATAATTATATATAAATCTAAACAAAAACAGTCATAGTTTGTCTATATATTATAAAATAATATATAAAGTAATAATAATATGTAAACTAATAAAAATAAGCATAATAAGTAATACAAAAGTAATAATAAAAATTATAATAATAATAATTGTAATAATAATGATAATAATAATAAAAATACTAAAAATAATAATAATAATCATAATAATTGCAGCAATAATTGTTAACATAATAAACATATTCATAGAAATAATAAAGTTATTCAAGGCTGCAACAATAATACACTTTCTATGCATACGTTCTTTAAATATGTACATCTGTACAACATACATTGCTTACTATTTTATCGCTATATGTTTGTTCATAAAAAATCGGAATTCGAAGAGCGATAAGCCAAATATCCATAAGCCAAGCACACACACACATACACACGCACACCTAGCTATAGGCACCCCATACCCACACCTACCGAGCGGCAATCGGTGAGCCACATTTTCAGCAATTAGGCGACGGCTAAGACAAACCAACAATTGAAAATTAATTCGTAAGAATTCGGAACTCGTGGTATTTGTATTTGTTTATTTGCCGTTGTTTTGATTGTTGTTGTTTGTTGTTGTTATTGTAGTTGTTGTAGTTGTTGTTGTTGTTGTTGTTATTGTTAATTTACTGGGCGCGCGTAAGACAGTTTTGGACGCCTAGATCTTGGTCTGCGAGAGAGTGGCAAAAAGAGAGCGTGTGTGTGAGAGAGAGGGGGCGCCAGAGATAACGCGTATACACGATATCCGATGTTCATCCCATGACCGTTGAATGTGCACTGAACGATGCCGAACAGCGATACCGAGCTGCTTCGATACCGATGCTCATGGCAATGGCAATGGCAATGGCAAAGGCGATGGCGATGGCGATGGCGATGCCGATACCCGCAGCGACACCATATACATGCATATACATATATATATATATATGCATGTCTCTGTGTGTGTGTGTTCAAATATACCGAGTTCATAGGCTTTTTGGGTCGCTTCTCACATTCAAATGATTTTGCACTATAAACAAATTAATTGACTCAATTTTGTAAGCGAGTGTGTGCGTGAGTGTAACTGTGAGTGTCCCCCTCTCACCCCTCTCTCGGCACTGCATAAATACTCGTAGGAATTTTTTAACCAAAAGAATGCAAAATAATAATTATTATTGCCCGACAATTAAATAGCTAGCAGCTTTTATTATTTTATGTTCTGCGTCAATTGTTTATACCATATTTTAACACATAGTACGGAAATACCCAAACACTCTTCTAGTATTTACATACGATCCCAGTAAACACTCGTCTGTATGCATATTATATTTCAAATAGGTTGCCCGATTAGTGAGGGTGTGTGGGCGTGTGTTCTGTGCTTGAAATGACAACGTTCGAATTTTATGTTCAATAATCAAATATGTATATGCATGTCTGTACACAATATGTCTATCGAGCTTCCTATCTTTTCGCACGTATACAGTGGCCAGGACAACAAAGTATGGATTACAGTGAGCTCTCCAAAAAATAACCTAGCGCAGCTGGCACTATAATTTACTAACATATTTTGTCATATCATCATTGTTTGTGATCATGAGAACTGCATAGAAAGGTGATTTAAAAGCTAGAGCCCAATTGGGAGAAGGAGACAGTGAGAGATGGAGAGAAAGAGAGAGAGGGGGAAGCAAGAATCGAAGGCCTTTGGTCTTCGACAAATCAACACCTTTTTATAATATATGTACATATATTTTACTAAATACTACATCAAAATCTATGAATGACATTAATCCATAAGAAAGTTATATAAAAGAAGCGTTTACTTTAGTATTTTGAAAAGTTCTAACATGTTGAAAGAATATTCTTTCCAAAAATAATGTCAATGCTTGAATGGTTTCTCTTCGTATCACTTTGGCAGTAACTACTGTATTTATTTTGTATCGACTTACAATATGCCATTTATCACCATCGCCATCAGCCAGACACACACACACACACACACATACACACGCAGCGCATATGAAAACTGTTGCGCAGTTTTTTTTTTTGCGCCTTTTCTTGTTAGTCTTGTGCCTACCAAGTCCGGGGAGGGTATGTGGGCGGTCTGCCTTGTCGGGGATAATATTTGCCCAAAGCTAATCGACGTGCAGCAGAGATGCTCCATAGCGTAAACAGAGCAAAAAGAAAATATGCCGCTGTTGAATGTAAACATAAATTAAATCGAAATTGCCAAACAAGAAATTTGAAATTTTGACAGCGACTAAATGACACTCAGACTTCGGCGAATGACAGTCTGCAAACGGAAGTGAATAATTTAAGTTATATTCTTCGCAAATCTTGAGCCATTAACATACGCATATATATAGTATATATTCAGCGGAAGCAGCTGCTTAGCTGAACAAAATACTTATAATGCTCTGCTACTCACTTAATCGAATTGATATTCAACTTCTGAGGCCAAATCTTCATCATTTCAACCCAACGTATTGAATTTTAGCCAAACTCAACTTATGTTCCAGCAATTGAATTTTCGCTAATTGAGTCGCACATGATGCTCGATGGAGCGGAAGCTTCACAATTTTCACCAAGAGGGTTGACGTATGTTGACAAGTGCAAAAAACGTCTGCTGCAAATTTTCACAACAACTGAATACATTTGTTACATTTGTTTTCCATCAATACCTTATCCTGGCGATGGCGATTTATAAAGCTACTTTAATATGTGCTGCCATCAAGTTCTTAAGTCCTAGAATGTGCTTTGATATTCAATCAATGTATACACACATATATATATACCTAAACCTATACCTATACCTATTTCCAAACCTAATTTCAGTCAAATATTCTGTTTGCAGTATAAAGGCTATTTCAGATAGCATCCCAAACATTTTCAAAAAGCGCATTTCTATTTATAAGTAATCGGTGAAAATCCAAATGAGATGAATGTGAAATGTTTTTTTTAGGGTATTGATGCATACGTTAAAAGTACGCGTACATTCAAATGCATACATTATTTCAGTTGCTTTAAAAGCTCTAGAAATATTGAAAAACAGGCAGCTTTACTCAATATTCACTATTCACAGATTCACTATCAAATAGCCTTTAACTTCTTCCAATGCAATCAAGTAAATACAACTTTAAAGAAAGTCAAGTTTACTTCAAAAACACAACTTAGTGCCGAAATTTAATTGTCTCTATATATTATAGTATACCTTAAAGTTTTCAATGTGCATTTAATAGATAAATTAATAATAGCCAACGGTTTGGCAAACTGCGCACTTTATAATATGACATGCACTTGTGCATACGCAACTACGCATTTATATGCGTTCTAATTGGAGCTGGTTCCTGATCCGGTTAGTTGCGTAGTTACGTAGTTGGGCAGACAGTCGCCTGGGTAGGGGTAAGGTAGTGAACGTTGGTGGGAGGGGGCAGGTCAATGTTCAAGTGACTGAATAGGATTTTAAATGCAATTCCCACCACAGCAGCCGCTGTTCATGCGCTAAATTGCATTTCAAAAAGAACGAACAACAATCGACGGCACAACGAATATTAAATGCTCTACCAGACAATTGACATAGAAGTGCTTTTATACACAAATTGTACATAAAATTATTTAAGAAGACCGATTTAATACGGCTTTGCACATATGCTTAAAGAATAGTTAGCCTCGTTGAACTTGTCAAGATAGTTTGAAAAACAATAAAGTTTATCTAAATGTCTGACCGATAATTCGTATAGCATCATAAGCCTCTGCAAGGGTATCATAAGTTGACTTTGGTTCATATCATATGAATGTAAACGCAGGACATACACACACAAACAATGCTGCTCTCCCACAGGCGCGCTCTTGCTCGCACACACACACACACACACACACACATCGCTCCCCTCTCTCACTACCTATCTCTCTCTCTATCGCTCACTATATCTAGCTCTTTTGAAGGCTTGTCTGACATATGTTAGACATATGTCTTGAGCTCAGAAGGCTACAAGCCCAATTCCCATTGCAGGCCATGCAATTTATGTATACCTAACAAAAGCAAACTCTAAAAGGGGTCGAGGTGGCTGGCAGTTGGGGGCGTGGCATACGCAACGCTAATTAAATTGGGAAGCCAATTAAAATGTTCATTAACTGCAAATTCATTTGCGCAATTGTCAGACAAAAGCGGCACCAAGCAACGGCCTACAGCAATGTTGATATTGCGATAAACATAAGCGCTAAACACACACAAACAAAGCACGAGCACAGGGCACACATGCACAAACACACACACACACACACACACACACACACACACACACACATAGAGGCACATACAGAGAGAGAGCGGCGCGCGCTCTTGGCCTACCTTTGCGCTCATTTTCCTTATGCGCCTGAATTGATGCAATGAATTTTTTCTTTTGCTGTTGCTGCCTTTCGTTTATTTTTTGCTTTGAATTGTTTTTAGTTGGAATAAATTAGCCTAAATTATTTTATTTGTGCGTTATTTTCTCGTATTTGAATTATCACTATTTTATTTAATTTTAATTTTATTTTATTTTGTTATTTTCTTTGGTTTGTTTTGGCCCTGCAGCCACTGGCAATTGATGTTTATTTTATGTGTGCCACATTTGTTTATAATTTTTCAATTGGCAGCCGAAATAGTAAAAAAAAAATGCTTATTGTTTTGGCTGGCGCTGCTGGCGCTTGGGCTGCAACTGAAATTCCACCACCAGATCCAGGCGACTGAAGCCTCCAAAAGCCAAGTTAGCGGCTGGCCGAGCCGAGCAATGTCACTATCAAACCGAAAAGCGAAAAGCGAAAACCAACCGATACAAATACACGCGCAAACATTCGCAAACAACAAAACACACACACGCACACACACACACACCAGTACGCACACGCACGCTCATCAAATTCACACGGCGAGAGTCGACGCTGTAAAAAGCTAAAAGCTGCTGCTGGAATAACGGCAGTAAACACAAAAAGAAAGCAAAACAAAAAAGAGTAGTTAAACCCAAAACACACGCACACACACACACACACACACACACACACACACACACAGACAAACTGACTTACCCTTGCCGAGTTCCAGCAATGCCTGAGGGGTTGGGGTAGACCTGCCCCACTGGAGTATGGCCATTTTGGGGTTTCTGATTACCAGTTCGATGCTTCACAGTGCGTTGCTACTGCGCAGTTGCAGTAAACACAGAAGTGGCCACTCTGCCAGCGTTGCCACATCTGCAACTTCAATCTGCACGCCAGGTGGCGCCACTTGTTGTATGTATTTTAGATGCGCTCTAAACACAAAATAGAATAGAAACATTATCTATTAATATACTTATGAATCATACTACAAATTTTATTTCTTTTAATCATTTAAAGACAAACAATTATTTAAATAAATACTTTAATACCTTTAGATGAGCAATTCTTTGTGTAGAACTATCTTAAAATAAATGCAAAAAATGATATTACGTTCCTTCATTATTTTATACTATATGACTGGCTGCGATCAGTTGTAACCTCGCTGCGAATTTGTAGCTGTTAGCATATGGCTTGACCTATTTATGACGTCGTTTCAACTGAAATTGATGTAATACCTGTAACAACAACAGCCCAGATGGAAAGAAAACAATATTCGTGATTCGACAATTGTTGCAAGTGAGCAAAGCCACAAATATTTGTCATTGTCGATGCGACTTCTCCACAATACAACGCGATTGCATTGTCTCTGGATAGTCTCAGCCCGGAGTCTCCGGGCCGGATAATAAATGAAATGTGTTAACAAGTCGCTGCCCGATCCGAAAATAAAAGTAAAAGTAATGCTCTGGCAATTGTTGTTGCTGCTGTTTATTTGTTTTTCTTTATTGTATACAGAAGCATATGTGCGCATTCTTATTCATATATAGCCGCCATATTTATCGGCCTTATATGAAATACGCATCTGATTGCCGCTGTTGTTGTCGACTAAGCCCCTCAACACGGCCAACTGCAACAGCAGCTGGGCCCATACAGTATACCCAGCCCATCGTCTCGTCATGCATATCATTAATGAGCCCAGCAAATTAACGTGTTCTATACCGGAAAAAAACTCGCGTCTCTCACGTAAATTCGTACAAATTACAACAACAGAGGTGACTTACACAAATTTGCGTGTTCTGTATTGCAAAAATAAAATAAAATTAAATAAAATGAAATTAACAAAAAAAAAAAAAAAACAAGAAATAACAGCTTCACGCGGCACACCGAAGATTAAGTACCCTAGTTGATGTACTCTATGAGAAAACATACCATTATACCATCACGCTATAAAGTGTCTGATCATTCTGATCGATATATACGATACTTCGTATCTATACGTATCTAGACAAATTGAATGATTGGACGCTTGCAAGTTTATTTTGATAATATAGCCAATTGAAGAGCCGTCACAATTCGATTATACCCGCCGTAAGGGCACAGCAATGAGCCACTAAACAATTAAAAGCAACAACAACAATGACAACAACAATGCTGACTCGCTAACACCACAAAAACATTTGCAGTCGCAGTTCAAGCGCTTAAAAAACAAGCTGGAGTGGTCGCCCCAAACGGGGGGAGTGGGGTTTGAAGATATAAACGTGGGTAGTGCGCGGCCTGGGAACCAGTTTAAAACCGTTGACGTGATGCCGCCAGCGAATTAGTTGCAGCTAGTTGGCCAGACCTTAAACATGTCTTTAACCGATCGTCGGAGTTTTGTTGTGATTTGGATATGTGCAATCGCTTACCTGGCGGCGGCGGGTAAGTCTCGATGCCAGTGCCCCGAAATGTGGATTATCAGTGCCCGAAAATTTTTGTTGATATGTGAACCATTCGAATCTTCTGTTCCACATAGTGAATGCCCAGAGCGGTAGCGTTAACTGGAATGCTGGCAACAGTGCGGGCACCGGCGCCTGGTCAAACGCGCAGGCGGGCGGCATGCATCCGCCGGGCAGCCTAGGCAGTACAGATCCACAGTACAGCTACGGTTATGCGGGCATCGATTCGCGTGGTCCCTACGGTGGCGTCGGCGGCAATGGTGGCTACTATGTCAGCGGCACCGACGAGCATGGACGACCCTATTCCTATAATGGCGGCATGGGCGGCCAGCCCGTGCCCCCACCGCCCGGCTATCCGAACAACTATGGATATAGATCAAGTGCTGGCGCTGCTGTTGCCTCTGTGGGCGTGGCTCTGTCGCTGGCTATGCTGGCGGCGAGATCTTAAAGCCTCTTATAAATTTTACGTATTTTTTTTTTTTATTAATAAGTTATTATTGTTAACGCTTTTTTTTTGTTATTCATAAGATTTATTTATAGAAATGAGATACCAAAATGTAAAGTGAGCAATAAAAATACGTTTATTGGATACATTTTAAGCATTTCCGGTATTCTTTTATTTCCGTTCCCTCAGATGCACAAATAACCTCTAATATCTAATGTGAACATCGGGTAAAAAATAGCCCGGCATCAGATGGCATTGCGATATGACTTTTCAATATTGTGCTCTCAGGCACATATAGCTCTATATTTGTGCTTTATAGTATTTGTAACTGAACAGACTGACGGACAGAAATGGTTATCGGTTCAGTTCAATATAATACTTTGTATGATTGAAGAAGGCTTACGACAAAATTATAATATTCTCTTCATATAAAAGTCACGGCGAGTAATTAAGTTTATCACAATTATCGGAACTACGTAATTTCAAATAGATTATAGACTGGTGTGACTGGAAAAACTGAAATTAATAGCAAACGCCGATGCCTTCAATTGGTTTACATGTGATCTAAGCATTGTTTACTCGTTCAGCGCTTTATGGATTCGATAGGCCGCATTTGTCAGTGGATATATCATATAACATTTTCACATTTCAATTGTTTTCATTTGATGTGTGCATAAATTAAAGCAAAAGTAAGACGAAACCGCTCAACTGTGTGATACCCTGTAATCGGTGTCGAAACAATAGCAAGAGGCTAGTCATAGCCTTAGTCATATTTATAACATATATATCTTTGAATGAATCTAATTTTAAAAAGTTTAGGATTAACAGTTGTGATCATGCGGACATACGCGAAAGTATGGAAAATTAATGGAAAACATTTTTATGACAATCTTCTTGCTGACAATCCGATGGGATTAAATTGGCGGGGCTCAGGCTTTGTCGTGTAAAAGCAATCTCTGGGTTGAAAAGTGGGTGAAAAGCAATATCTTAAATTTGAAGAATAAAACCTATGAGTGCCAAAGCCGGGAATTGGCCACTAATATGTTATATAAAGACGCATCGAAAGGAATATTGTGCAAATAATTAAAAAGTAAAAGGTTAAAAGGAAAAGTATTGCAAATAATACAGCTTAAAAATACTTTCTAGTTTGTAAGTAAATTTCAGCCAGTAAATGAAAATCTTTAACATATACTTGACTTAGTTTTATCACCGAAAGTGTTCAGAAGAACTGCGTTACAATTTGGAGAGAGACACTTGCTATGCAAGTCTATAAAAAAGGCAAAATAAAAAGTTCTTAAATGAAGTCTCAAGGTAATTAACACACTTAAAAAAAATACGTTTGCTATGCTCAAACATTGTACGTGACTTGAGATCTAAACTGGAAATTGAAGACAGCCAACGTATCAAAAGATCATCATCAAAGCTAAACAACTGTTAGAACTTCAAATTATAATTAATTATTAATTAACAAACAGGTAAATGAACAAACCGCGTCGGTTAAAAAGATCTGTTGTAAATAAATATATTTCCGATAAAAAAAAATGATGACAAATTGCCAAGCATGCAAAAATAATGATGTTATCACATGCCAGAAACGTAGACTAGACGAGTAATATGTAAAGGTTATTATATTAAGTGCTTGTTTTTTGTAAACACCTAATGTTTGTACAATTTTTAGCAAGTAATTTTTGTATATTTACCTGACGGGCTAGAAGCATGTTTGTCATTTAGTCAACAGATTTTCCAATTTCCCAGACAGCTGCACGACTTAAGCGACAGTCAACGCGACAGGCACAGCATATAGTTCCATATATGTAAGTCGTACCGCCCATGTAATTAGCCAAAAACGAAGCAGGCACACATAAAATATTCAAATGCCGCCAAAAGGGGGGCGTTGTAAACTGTAGCAAGCACCTGTTGATAAAAAACACGACCACAAACACTGAGTCACAAAAGTTATGAGCTCATCTTAGGCGAACGCAAAACACAACAGGTCGAAATATTTGAGTCGAAGAATGTGCTTTAGGGAAATACCCTATAAGAATAGTGCTAAATGTATGTTAATGTAAGCATGTTAATGCTTATATGTTAAAGCATGTATTTTAATATTTGTATGTTGATGTATGTATGTTGATGTATGTCAAGCGTGTATATATAAATATACCATTTAATCAATACACTTGGCAGTTTTTTTAAACCATTTGTTTCAACATTTTTGATATACCAAGATAACAAACAAAATTAAATTATTATTTACTACAAATCGAATATCAAAGCAAAAATAGATTGATTCAAACGGAACTACTTTGACACCAACCATTAAAATTATCTAATCTTAACTGATACATGTCGATTGCCAATGGCTGGCATTAGATGTAGCCCATATCTTGTATATGAAAATATTTACGGATTTCAATATTTTCAGTACCAATGGGCAGATGTTAATAAAAACAAATAATAAATGCTATTAAATTGTAAATTGTATGACAAAGCTATATTCGAGCAGAACATTGTAATTTAGGTATGTCGAAAATTAGAGCCCAAACCCCAGAACTTTGTGGCCCTGGCTTATATGTACATATATGTCTACTACATATAAATATAAAAAGGGATTATTTATTACATTTTGTATTATACTTAGAAAAAAGACTATAAAAACTTTTAAGTATTCGCGAGAGAAATGCGATTGTTAAAAATTTTATTGCAAATTAAATTTAAAGTTAATTAAATCATTTCTTACAATTAAATATCGCATTATTCAAGCCTTCAGACTACAGGGTATACGAACTGAGCGCCCTTAGAGGTACGCTCTATGGGTATCTGAATCTGTAGGCGAGTTATGTATTTGTATATAGATACTAATTGAAGGGGCAGAGCGCGTATCTAACTTGACGGGCCCAATGCTGATTCGTATACGAGAGAGGTAATTGGGCTGCGTTTGTGAGAACATAAAAACGAATTGTTGACTTTCTTTAAATATGAATAAGCAATTTGCCCAGTCATGAGAACATGCCACAAACGAAGCAACAACAACAGCAACGATTAACTTAATTGCGGTCGCAACTAATTTTAATTTGAGGCTCGAGCTTGAGGTTTGCGCTTCGCAAAATGCGTCAGACGACCCACTCGGCACATCAATGTCAAGACAGCCCTCCGCCCCTCCGCCCAAAACTGTACGTGGAGCAAATATAACCCCTGAGCAGTACGTGTTTTGGATGCTTATCAGCCTTGGCCAAGACGCCACGGAAACTTGTTGTGGGCGTGCGTGACGCCTGAAGTGCAAAGTGCTAATGGATCTCGGCTCGACCTATGAAAGCGGTTTTCAACTCCAAAGCTACAATTGGTTCGTTTGAACTTGAAATAGCTGCAAGTGCATTACATGATATTCGATAAAAAAATAACACTTACTGAAAAACAATTAACGGCTAAATTAATTCAAATAAGAGTTTGATATAAACTAATTTAATTCTGTTATTATAATATTGTTGTATATATATACAAAATCAAATTAAAACAACAATAATAAAACCACAAATTATCAGCACATTCTGTTAATAAAACACTTAGAAAAGCAAGAACGTCTGTGAGGTTTACTTGAATTCATGAGAATCGCATAGTAAGGCACTACTTACTTTACATTACATTTTTTCACACATAAGCACGCATTAATACATACGTAGATAAATACATACATAAAGTTACAAAAAAAAAAAACGTACATACTTTAATCAAAAAAAGTACATATATGTATTCATACACACAAACATACATACATTAAAACATGCATACATATTGGTAGTCTTATAATACGTACAAACCTTTATATAGTCAAGCAAGGAAACCTGCCTGGCCTAATTGAATTTATGAGAATCGAGGAGTAAGGCACCACTTTAAGTACGTTGTTCTCAAATTCAGCTCTAAATTAACTTTGTCTACATTTGCTGCATACATACATGCATACATACATACATATGCTACATGCATATTTACATTTATTCATACATACATACACACGCACACATACATAGTTACTTACTTAAATACATACCTACAAAGATACATATATACATACACGCAGACACATTCCGAATACACAATCCGAAATCACACAGACTTTCCAAAAAGTATTTATAGTGCATCGTGTGAATTTCACATGAGAGCAGAATTGATTGATAAACGAATATATTAGAATATAAAACGTAACTCTGATTTAAAAAAAAAAGTTGTTGTTTCAGCCCATGCCCACATTAAAACCAGTTTGCCAAAAAATACATTTATTTGTCTAATAAACAATATTTTGATTTTTATTGACCATTTCTTCGTGTTATGATTTTAATTGCCAAGTGTTGTATTTCATTAGCATTTTGAAACATTTCGCTGAGACAAAAAAAATGACTCCCCCATTAGACAAATGGGGGCTTGGGCTTTGTTTTTTTTTTTTTTTTTCGATAAGATGATACGAGTAAACGAACAGCGTGCCCTTCGTAAATGTGTTTATTAATTGGGCGACGCACAAAAATTCAACTTGTTTAAATACAATAATAATTACTCAATAATATTTATGCAGTACGCATGCACACATACACTGGAACATATGCACTGTACATATGCATATATATATATATAGAAATATATAATATATATGTATATATATATATGTATGTGTGTGTGTGTGTATAGAATATAGAACAGGCATTTAACTATTTGGAGAGTTGGAAACAAATTACAAATTTGACGTTCAATTTTGGCTACGGGCTACAATTAATTTATAACATTTGTTTCAAGAAAAATATCAATTAAATTTTTGTTCATTTACTCATGGTTTTTTTTTTTTTTTTGGTTTTGTTTTGTTTTTGCTTTCGTTACATTTTATATATTGTTATTTTTCAGGCATTCTGTGTTTGTGTATGTGTGTGTGTGTGTGTGTATTTACTGAGTATTTTTGGTATTAACCAACATTTGTTAGCTTCTTGTGCGAATATTCAATTGCTTTCGTTTACATTCTATTGTACAAATATATGAGTTTTATTATTTTTTTAGTTTTTGTTAACCCATTGTCTATAGAAATATATATGTAAATTTATATATATATATATAGGTATATATATATATATATTGTATATGTATGTATATGTATTGTAGAATTTGGTTGCAGCTCTGCAACTGTGGCCCAATAACTGTACCTGTGTATGTGTGTATAGTCGCATGCATAAATGTGTGTGTGTGTGTGTGTGTGTGCTATGTTTATGTTTGTGTTATGTATATAGGGTATATAGAAATATCATTCGCAATTTAGGTTCTCTCTGTATACCTTATAAATGGCGGTAATTGAATTATTTCCCCTGCACTTGAATACATTGGGCTGGACCACTGCTTCGGTTCATACCCATAACCGAATGGCCCCGAGTTGTAAACTGTGTTCTTATTTTGATATATGCTTTTGGTATACATGTTTCATATGTCTGCAATGCTCCCTATATAGTATATCTGTATATATTATGTTTGTATGTGAGTGTGTGTGTGTGTGTGTGTGTATATATATTTATAACGCTTCCTATTGCTAACCTGTCTAAGCCACACTTTTCACTTTGCAATACCTTAAACGCTCTCTACTGCGCTACACACATATAGCTCATTGACACGCCTACTGCAGCGCCTACTTGTTAATATGTATTTACGTATATATAAATATATATATTTATATAGATATATATACTCTATGCCTGCTACTAAATTGCTTTGGCTTTGCACACCGTAAACCAGC
This sequence comes from Drosophila virilis, assembly GCF_030788295.1. NCBI lineage: Eukaryota > Metazoa > Arthropoda > Insecta > Diptera > Drosophilidae > Drosophila > Drosophila virilis. The sequence continues at coordinate 20,134,276 of NC_091543.1, read as the reverse complement.
TTAAATAGATGCCCAACATGAACACGATCAGATTACAAAATTGAACATAAATCCTTGCAGCCTAAAAGTATGCTAATATTATTTTGAAATACTGGAAAATTTTCAATTTTTCCCTAACCTGAAACGAAATTTATTCAATGTTTATATCGTTTAACATACCTAAAGAAGAAACACATTCTTCTTTTACAAAGAACTGACTTGTAGAACTCAAATATTTCAAATATAGAACACATTTGATATTCCTTATTTTGTTTATGTTCCGAGTTTCATTTTCGCATGAAAATCACAGAAATGTCCATTGCATTTTTTGTTTAGAAGTATGTAAACATTAAATAAAACTACCACAGCACAAATGGTTCTTAATTTTATCCTGGTCAGTATATATTATTGCATATTTCTGTATGATTGCTTGTCAACTGGAATTTAGACGTTGATATACATACGCCTAGATATATTATAAATTTCGAATTCTCATCAAATACGCCGAAATTTATACACTTTCGATATATTTTAAATTGCATACTTAAAGGAGTTTCAAAAACATAAGCTTCCTAATCTTCTTAAAGTACGTATGTTCCTTTTTAAAATATTCTAGAAACAATCTGTTTCTGTCATATATATTTAAGAGAAAAAATTTCGACCATAATGCCGTGTGCGTATTATTCAAATAACATACCATATCCTGAGTTAAAACCCCAGTTCTTCTTTAATTCGCAACTGGCTTTAACCAGAGCATAACTCAGGACAGCATGTCGCATTAACTGGAAAACAATCTAAAACTTTGAATAAACTTTTAAAACATAAAAAGTTACAGGTTTTTTAATCATTGTAAATTCTAGATCTGAGGTCTGCAAGGTAAGACGCATTGGCTCGATTAAAATGTATTTTTATTATGAGCTTTTGTTTCAATAGTAAAACAAACAAAAATATTACAAAAAAAAAAAATCATAATCAAAATCATAATAAAAAATAATAATGATAATATTTATAATATATAGATAATACACAAGTGCATATATTTATATATGTAGTTGCTTTTGTGTGTGTGTATGTGTTTGTGTGCGTGTGTGTGTTTGTTTCTAAATTAGGTGCATAAATTATTTTGTATTTGGTATAAAACAAATGATTTTCAATTGCTTTCAAACTAAGAGCTTAGGCATTAAAATTAAATAATATTTAATATATATATATATATATTTTTTAAAGTACATTTGTTAATGTATGTGACTTGTTGTTGTTATTTTGTTTTGTTTTTGTTTTTGTTTTTTTTTTTCTGTTCATTAAGGATTTGTGTAACTCGTACTTAAAGTTAATGCTTTCATCAAATGTATAAATTATGCACGTAGCTTAAGTTTTTCCATTTATAAAATATTTAAAAAAAAAATAGTATATGTACTTAATTTGGTCTACATTATGCATGTATATAAAAACTAAATATATATATAAATATATTTAATTTGTTGCAGAAATCAAATTTCCCAAAGTATTTTGCTCAAATATATAAAATTAAAAACAAAAAAAAAGTGCTTTCTCTGCTGTTTTCATTTTAATTTCTTCTTTTTTTCTCGCTTACAAAAACTAACAACAAAAAAACCAACAGCGCGTAGAATTGTGTTAAGTTTTTTCACTTCAAAGCATTTTCCTTCTGCATGTTTCCAAGTCGTTTTACAAAGATTTTGCCAGTTGGAGCAGAGTGTGCGCAAAGTGTTTGCCTGAGCATTAATTAAGTTTTTTGGAGAGTAGAGTCAGTAATATATATATATATATATTATCGAAAAAAAACATATACATATAGGGTAAAGGAGCGGAAAAAAAGATTGCTGACTAAACTTAAGAGTAATAAATACATTTAACTTAATAACAAGGTGTGTGTGTGTGTGTGTGTGAGAGTGTGTGTGTGAGTGTGTGTGTGTTGTTGTTGGGCACATAATAAATAATAAGTTGGGTAATACAAAAATTACTTGAAAAAAAACTGCGTAGTTTTTCCAGTTACATTTTCTATTTTCCATTCATTTTGCTCTCCCCATTTTGGTCGTGTGTATGTGTTTGCTTGAGTGTGCGCGTGTGTATGTGTGTGTGTTTGTTTGGGTGTTTGCGTGTGTGTGTTATGTGTTTTGTCTTGGCCCGTTCTCGTTAGCCCAGGCTGTTATTTGTGACATGGCTTGGACTGAACCATGCCGCACTTGTCTCTCCTCAGCGCATTCTTAAATTTGCTTTGATTTTCGTTTAGGGCAAGACCCTAAGTGACCCGGCGCTAGCTGCAGACCAGCGCGTTCTTCTGCGGCAGCTTGAGTAGGCGACGCGTCCGAAATTCGTAGGCGCGTCTGCAGAACATGACCAGCTCCGGATTCGTTTGATCCGGAACGGTGCGTACCGTAAAACAATTGCTTGTATTGCTGCGTCGCGGCACAATGCTCACATCCTCCACATCCTCCTCGGCCGCGCGCAGTCGTCGTCGATATCTGTTGGAATTGTTCGGACTTGGCTTTAGTAAATCTGATCCAACTTAAATGTCCACTCAGCGCCAACTTACCTGCAATATTCGCTAAAGGTCAGCACGTAGCACTTATCCTCAATGCAGGCCACCGAGTTGTGATCCCGATGACGCGACGCGTACACCTCATCCGGGCAGTCATTGCACTGGCGGCCCTGATCCGTGTGCTCGGGGCGATAATACCATAGCAGGGACATCATCATTTCGCCTGGAATAGTGACCAAATAATTAGAAGTGCTTCATTTAAGTATTCGCCAAAAGAAACTAGTTCATTTACTCACTCTAAATTAACTGACTCAGTTAGCTTATTTACGTTCAAGTATTTTTAGCCATTTTTAACTTCTATGCTACCTTTCATTTTCTAAGTAAACGTTTTTCTCGAGAAAATGAACCAGTTGAATAACTTTTTAATATGAGAATTTACATTCCCTTAAATAAGCATATGCTCACTAATGAACTAGTTTTCTTTTAATAAGTTTCTTATTATATAAAATATTCTTTTATCATTCTTTTTTCACTTAATGAACTGGACACAAGACTTTTCTATTTCAACACCTTTTGCTCAAGAGCTAGTGCACAATATGCTAAAGAACGAGTTCACAATATGTCAAAGAACTAGTTCAGTTTTCGAAAAATGTATCTTATTAATTAAACCAACAACTTTTGCCCTTCGGCTCGCGTTCGAATCAATATCTCGCCCTTAGGATCAGTTCGACCCTTGATTCTCGATGATTTTCAATATAAGGATTTAGATTATGAGCGAGAAAGATCCATAAATACTTGTATACTAGCTAGGCCAAATATAAAAATAAAATCTCTAGCCCTACTTTGTGTTATTTTTATTTTTGTTTTTTTTTTTTGGAACCTGTCCAGTTGCAGTCGCAGTGCTTACCGTCCTCAGGATTCTGCCAGAGATGCGCTACCTTGGCCACATAGGGCAGCTCGTTGTCCTCGTTGGCCTTCAGCAGGACGCAGTCACGTGTACGAATGATGTCCCCCTCCACATGACGCATGGCCGGGTAGCAAGTGCGCAGCACCAACGGATCATCGCTCTACAGGCACGAAGAAAGTGTGTGCGAGCGAGAGAGAGAGAGAGTGAGAGAGAGAGAGAGATTAACATTTGACTTTTGTGCATAGAAATTGACTCGTGACTCACATTGAGAAACACTGGACCCTGGAACGGCTTGCCCGCCCACATCCAACCGTTGTTCCATTTGGGCACCACATTCGCCCGCGTTGCCGGCGGCTGCGTCTCGTCCAGCTCGTAGCTGACGCCGCCGGGACGATGGCGTTGCTTCTTTCGGTTGCCAAATTTGCAGCGGGAACGCGCCCGTTTTGTGTGCGTTGTTGTTGTTGTGCTTGTTGTTGTGGGGGCGTGACGCGCCGAGGACGCTGGCGTTGCATTTGTTGCCATCGCTGTGGGCGTTGAAGGTGTCTCGATTGGCTTGTGGGGCACCAGGAACTTGTGTTGTTGCTCATCGGAATGTTGCGGCGGATGAGTTGCTGCTGCGACCGCGACGGTGGCTACCGTTGCGTCTGGCAACAATTGTTGCACAGCATCGGCAACTGGCACTGTGGGCGTGGCACTTAGTTTTTGCGCCTGCAAATCTGCCATCTGATACTCATTGTTATTGGTCTCGGCATCAGCTGCTGCTGCTGCTGCTGCTGCTGCTGCAGTTGCTGTAGTTGCTGCAGCTGCTACAGCTGCTGATGTTGCTGCTTTTCGGCTTTTGGCCGTTGTCGGCCTGGCCTTGGCCTTAGGCGGCTGTTTGCGCGGCTTTTTGGCCGGCGGCTCGACGCCAGCTGAGGTAGACTTTGTGGGCAACGTTGTTGCCAGCGATGCCAACGCAACGCTCGCCGCACAGTTTGCTGCGAGCAGCGGTTTTTTCGTCTCCGACTTGGAGCGCTTCTCGCTCAACAGCGCCGGCTGCGGCGCCAGCAATGGCGATGGTATTGCCGGCGCGTACAGGCCAACTGTTGCTGCTGCTGTGCCGCGGCTGTTGCTGCAGCTGCTGCTGTTCAGCTCCGGATCGCTGAAATAGCCGCGCGTCAATGTCGTGTCCAGGCTCTCCAGCAGATGCAGTGCTGCAATTGCCTGTTTACGTGGACGCGCACGCTTTGGCGATGCGCTGGGCGAGCAGTTATTGGCTGCTGCTGCTGCTGCTGCTGCTGCTGTTGTTGCTGCGCTTGCTGTTGTTGCCTCATCTGCAACTGCTGCGGCTGCTGTTGGTTGTGCTGCTGTTGTCGCCGTCAGTTCCTGCTGCTGCTGCTGTTGCTGCTGCTGTTTGCGTTGATGCAGTTGCTCGCGTCGCTGCGCGCGCAAACGTTGCTGCTGCTGCGTTAGCAACATTTGCCGCCGTTTTACATATTTGGCCGGCGTTCGACCATAGCGCTGCACAAATTTGCGGCCGGTACACAGATAGTTCTTTGGCTCCGCCTGCTTGATGAGACTCTTGTAGCTGTGCGCCTTTGACTTTTTGCCCTGCGTTGCCGATGCAAGCAAATTGATGCGCTTGTTGCTGTTGCTGCCAGCGGCAACATTGCTGCTGCTGCTGCTGTTGGTGGGCGGCAATTGATCCTGTTGCAGCGGCTGCTCCTTCTCCTGCTGCGGCTTTGGCTTCTCCAAGTCAAGCTCTGGTTCTGTTTTGATTGTGGGCTTCAGATCCGGCAGTTTGCTGATATGTGTGTTGCATGTTGCTGCCGTTAAAGCAACTGATGCAGCTGCTACTGCTGCTGCTGCTAGTTCATCGTGCTCGATTTTGATTTTGGTCTCTGCTTTGATTTCTGCTTTAAGTACAAAAGGCAATTGTGGTTCTGCTTCTGCGTGCTTGCTAAGCAGTTGTTGTTGTTGTTGTTGTTGTTGTTGTTGTTGGTGGTGCTGTTGGAGCTGTTGCTGCAGCAACGGTTGCTGTTGCTGCTGTGCCGCATAGACCATTTCCCTGGCCATGCTCTTGCCAATGCGCGCCTTGCGTGGCATCACAACTGGCGGCGGTGGAGTGCTGCCCGTCAAATCATAGGACTCGATGTCCTTTGGCTGTTGCTGCAGCTGCAACTGTTGCTGTTGCTGCTCCTGTTCGTGCTCCTGATCCTGATCCTCCAGCAATTTATCATCGCCAGCACAGTAGCTTTCGGGCGGCGTTGGCGGCGGCATTACATGCGCCTCGTATTGCATTTTGGTCACTTGGCACTCGACGTCGCTTTTGAGCTCCGTTTTGACCAGCATTTGGCACTGGGTGCCCATGTTATTGGTGGTTGTTGTTGCCGACGTGGCAACAGATGCAACTGTTGCTGTTGTGTTGGTTGCTGCCGTCGCCGTTGGTGTTGTTGCTGTCATTGTTGTCGTGTCTTTGCATTTGTTATTGTTATTGATGCCATTTTTAACTGGGCCTCTACTGGTAGTCAGCGCTGTTGTCGTTGTCGTTGTTGTTGTTGATGACGATGTCTCTGTTGCTGCTGCTGTTGCTGTCACTGCTAAACTGTTGCTGCTGCTGTTGCAGTTGCTGGCAGTCAAGCTGCCATCGATGCTCGACTGGCTGCCATGCACAGGCATGTTGCTGCTGTTGTTGCTCGTAGCACTCAGCAGCAAACTCTGGCTATGGCTGCTCGTGGAACTGTTGTTGCTGCTGCTGCTGCTGCTGTTGTTGCTGCTGCTGCTGCTGTTGCTGTTGCTACCAATATGAGGCCCAGTATGGACGTTTTTTGGACACGATTGTTGCATTGGACACGGACACTGCGGCGGATACTCTGTGGCGGCACAAAATGAAAATATAATACAAATATGTTAGTTATGAAGGGGATTTACTCTTATGCATATTATATATATATATGTATATACATGATGACTAAAGGACTCATAGTAAGATCCTATACACTTTTTTTGTTTACTGCAAATGACTTCTAGATTCAAAACTGTAATTGAACAAATAAAAACCTTTCTCATAAATTCATAAGACTCCGCATTCATAAAACTCCTTTTGCTGACAATTGGAAATTAACAGAGATCTACCGAAAACACAAGAGAGTACGATAAGATTAGCCTGTGACTTGGCATCCACCTCTTCGAACGGAATTGGGAAGTGCTCCTATGTGATATTTGGTATTTCTGAGACTTTGGACTTGATTTCTACATACACCTGCAAGGATCTCAAAAACTTTAAGCTCAAGATTTATTTATTTACTTGCTAATATTAATATAGGTCCCACCATATAAGGCTACACTTTTAGAAGCGGGACTTGTAAGATTTGTTAATGGAAATTAAGGAAAAAATATCCGTGCGCGTTTTTGATAGTCCTTCAATCGAACTTCTTCTCAATAATTATATACAATGAAGAAGAATCGTACAGAATCATTTTAAGAAATGTCCATGAATGTGTCATAATAAAAATGTCGTCAATTGTCTAGATAAAAAGTTATTGCGCTTGTCGCAAAACTAAAAATGTCTATTGGTTGAACTCTAGGATTTCCGGCGGGATCTACAACTAAGGAATCTGCTGCTGTGGAGTGCTTGTTATCCCTAAGGATCTGTGCATCCGTATAAGAACCATACTTTTCCTTACCCATATACGGACCCTGCAGGCCGCGTGTGTAGCACTGGCCGGCGGCGCTGCCGCCTCCTGGACTATAGCCGGCGTAGTAGCTGGGCGGTCCCGGATAATGTTCCAGATGCTGTTGCTGGTGTGCGGGAACCAGCTGTGTGCCGGCTGGTGCGGGCGTTGCACCAGCTGCTGCGGCTGCAGCTGCTGCTGCGGCTGCGGCAGCGGCGGCTGCTGCAATCGAGGCCGGCTGCTGTTGGGGCGGCACCCCTTGCGGTGGCGGCGGCGGCGGTTGCTGTTCGTAAAGCTCGGGCGGCGGTGGATGCGGCGGCCCAGCGTGCTGATAATACGGATAGCGTCGATAGGCGCCCGGCGGTGGCGGCGGCGGTGGATGTGCAGCCGGATGTGCTGGCGGTGGCGGCGGTCCGCTCTGATATACCTTGCTCGAGAAATAGGGCTGATACGCAGGTGGCGAGTAGCACATGACCTCGCCCGGATACGGTGAATAATAGTTGGGCGGATATGCCGTCGAATAGTGCATCTGGGCCGCATGCATGGAGCGCGGATACGGCACACCCGGATGACCAGCAGCGGCCGCTGCAGCAGCCGCCACAGCGCTTGCCCCGGGATATGGATGCGGTTGCTGCGGCTGCGGCTGCTGCGGCTGCTGTTGCTGCTGTTGCTGCTGGGCGGACGCTGGCGGCTCAACCTCAGCGTTACCAGCAACTTGCTGCTGCTGCTGTTGGGACTGCTGTGCGGCGTTGTTTGATGGATGGGTCGGGGATTCGTCCTCGGGTAGCTTCTTAACTGGCTGTGGCGTGGACGCAGCTGCTGCTGCTGCTGCGGCTGCTGCCGCCGCTGCTGCTGCTGCTGCCTGGGCGGCTGCTGCTGTTGTTGCTGGCGGTGGCGGTGGCGCAATGACATGCGGCGAGATCAGCGGACCCGCCGGCTGATAGTAGCCTGCAAGAAGATTTGAAGAAGCAAAAGGAAGAAGCAGCAATCAGTAAATGCTTGAATTTTTATTAGGCTGCCGCCTGAGCCAAGTGAAATGCGGCAACCAAGCATAAAGTGAAAGTTGGTCGGTTGGTTAGCCAAAAAAAAAAAAAACTTAACAAAAGAAGAAACAGTTGAAAAAAAAAAAAACTAGTTAAGCAAGCCATACAGCTGGTCGTGCAACAATCTTAGCCTAGTATAATATCCCGGCAAGCACCCCGCGCACCACCCAACCCGCACCGCTGTGGTTTTTACCTCTTCCCAGCATGTGGGCCGCATACAAAATGTCGCGAAAATGATGCGCCGCATGCTGTTGCAAAAACGTAAACGACTCGGCTATGTTGGCCGCCAGCGCTGCCGCGGCAGCCGCCTCATCAACGCCGGCGGGCAGCGTTGGCATTGTGGGCATCGCTGCCATCGCGGCCAACGGCGACAGAGCAGACGTCGACGCCGATGCTGATTGCGTGGAGCGTTCCGTTTCGCAGGTGCCGCTGCTGCTGGTGCTGCCCACGCTGCTGCAACGTTGCTGCAATTGTTGTTGCTGCTGCTGTTGTAGATATTGCTGCTGTATCTGTTGCTGCTGTAGCTGCTGTAGCTGCTGCTGCTGCTGCTGCTGTTGCGCAACGGTTGGCGGCGATATGCGCAGCGTTTTGAACAGCTCGCCTGAAAGCGGCAGCAGAGTTGCTGATTTTTTTGTGGTCTCTTTTAGGCGCATTGCGTTTGTTTTTTTTTTTTTTGTTAATATTTTTTATTAATTTTTGTATTAAAAATATAGCTTGTATATAGATTTATATAATCTTGTATATATGTATAATATTTGTGGTGTATATATGTTATTTACTTTTGTATATATTATATGTTTATAATGTCAACAAGGAAGTTTCATTGTTAAGGCAACTATTTATTTCGATAATGTTTGCGTTTTTTTTTGATTTTGTTTTTTTTTTTTTTTTTTAATTATTTTCCATTTTCCTTTGCTATATAAAAAACACAACGAGAAAAACACAATTTTATTCGTTAAGCAGAGGTCACAAGGCGAGCGGCTCGTAAAACTTGCAACAAGGTAAAATATTTTTTTTGGTGTTTCGCGTTTTTACTAATGACGCGTTTTTCGCGCGCGTATTTTTTCCTTGGTTTTAAATTTTGTTTGCGATTATTATCGATTTATTATATTATTTTGCTTGTTTCGGGTTTTTAAAGCGCATTTCCAATTTTAAACGAACATTTTTTTTTTTTTTTTTTTTGACTTTAATAAAGTGTTGTGTGTTTTACCCCAGGCGTTCAACCATGCCTCTACGGACTGCTGCTCCATACCTGCCTGCCCACCCCCTGGGAAAAGGTGCAAAAGTCACCCACTTGTTAAATACATAGTTGATTAGATTGCAGGGGGGGTTAAGAAGAGTGTTCGGTCGGTCGGTCAAGGGTTCGTAAATACATTGGAGGATATCATCAAACCACCGACAGGTGGCGCTAACACAAGCTTGACTGCAGTCCTATGCATACACGTGTACGTGTGTGTGCGCTTGTGTATATGTATTTGTGCCATTGACTCGCACAGGCAGCCAAGGCTTCTTTGCCGACAACAACAACAACAACAACAACAAACAGCTGTCGACTTTTCAGCTCTCGTCGCTTCATTGTGTTGCTTGCTCTCTCTCTGCACAGAAAAATCGAGAAGCCAATAACACAAATACGCACGCACGTACGCACACATGCACACACACACACACACATACACACGCATATAGCACAAACAGAACTTCACAACAACAAACTGCCCGAGCTGCAAAGTGTAAACATTGACGACGCCAAGCGAGCATCGCACAGTGGTAAACGCAACAAAGTTCAGAGTTCACTTAAAGTTCAATTCAAACGACGAGCTGGTGAGTAATAATATCAACATAAAATTAAAATATATATATATATATATTTAAATGTATAAGTATATATATATATGTATCTTGTAATTTTATTGCACAGCCGATTTTGTAAATCCTTAGCTTTATTCTGTTGAGCGCTTGCATTTTATTGGAATTTTGTCCAGTGTGCAATAGCAGCGGCATGTTTAAAAGCACGTAGACAACCGGCAGAAACAAGAAATAATAGATAAAATAATAATATAACAACAACCTATCAACGTAAAGTGTACGCTCAGTTTTCGGTTCTCAGTGCTTTTCGCTTTGTACTTCTCCCACGCCGCCGCTGTCTGCGCTGTGACGTCACGGCAGCGATGGCATTCCAAATTACAATGATGCGCTGCCGGCAATGCTGATGATGATGTTCTGTCAACGCCAACAGCTGCCGGCTTATGGAGATATGTATGTATATGTACATATTTAAGTCTGTATATATATAAATATAGCTTTTGACACTCCGAGACACATTTACTCAACTGGAAAGTTCCAAAGGGTACCGAAGCAAGAAAGTGCTAAGCCACTGAGAGAGAGAGAGAGAGAGAGAGAAAGAGCCTGAGAATAAATGTAAGTGCTGCGTGGACACTCATGCAGACCGTACAAAATAGAGGGAGAGGGAAATAGAGAAAGAAAGCAGCCAAACGAAAGCTCTGGCGTCATTGAGCAATCGTTTATGGTGACACTTGTGTGGGGAGTTACAAAGCTAGCTGATAGGGTGTGTGGGTGGGGTGGGGGTGGGGCGTGACATTTGAGTGCTTCAGTCAGGTGTTATTATTATTTAATGTCAGCGCCTTTCAAATGCAACTAAATTGTATAAGACGCGTATAAACAATTTGTCAAAGCTTGCACTTGACCTACAAGACAGCCCGAGAGTGTGTGTGTTAAAGAGAGAGCCAGAGAATGTGAAGAGTGATAACTGTCAAGTAAAAATAATAATAATACGGCTGTAAACAGCAAGCACGTTGCGCAAGTTAACTCTTTCACCTTTTCACTTTCCTTTACTCAGAACAATATTATGATTTTACAATGCACGGATTCTGTTAAATTCTATCGACTAAGTTTAAGATTGCGATTATCACCATCAGGAAAAGCGACAATATGGAAAAGTAAACGCGCTGAGGGAATACATCTAATGCATTGTACATTGGTAACACCTCTAATGTAATATTAAGATGTCCTGGGATCGATTTGAATTTTAAGCGAGAATTTGTGAATTGCTTAAGATGCGTACTTGAAACCTTGAGACAGACTTATGCGAGCTAATGCGGCTTTTGCTTTATTTGTAATAAAATGAATTCCCATTTGAAGTTCCTGTTTTTTTCCTTAACAAACGCAATCAAAGTAATCTTTTCGCATTAATTAAAGAAAAACTATACAGACAGCCTTTTCAATTAGCAGGCTCCAGCAAAGACTTAACCCTTGGAGTCTGTCTGTAATTTGTTTCTCTTCGCTAGTTAGTTATCGCTAATAGCCCGATTATGAATCACGTGAGAACTACATAATGAAAACGTAATGTAAGCAAACACTTTAGGCGGCAACACATGTAAGACACCTATTACATGGAAAAGTTGAACGCGACGGAACGGTACGAATGGTACACAAGAGTTAGGGACGGGGCGGAGGGGATCGGAACGGGACGGGACGGTCTGACCGTTGGGCAATTAGCAGGCGACGGCTTAGCCAATTAAGAGCCGTGGATGGTGCGCAAGGGCCACAGTTGTTGGCATAACAACCAAAGTGAATAATTACGCACAATTAAATGCACACAAAATCGTGACGCCGCTCGTCCCCTTTGCGCCACTCGGTCCATTGCCCACATTCAGTGGGCGCAACCGCCCACTTGGCCAACGAGCCAGTGCAATCTGCACAGCTGCTGCTGCTGCTGCTGTTGCACCTGTTGCATCAATAGGCAACGGCAGCGGTGGCGGCGGCGGCGGCGGCGGCGGCGGCGGCGGCGGCGGCGTGTGAAAGCCACCGCCTTTTGTTGCATCCACGCTGCGTTCCTGCCTCTTGTGGCACTGTTGCACAGCAACTTTCTCCTTTCACAGCAATCGAACGACAAGCATTGGGATTTATAGCATGCATCGATCCGATCACTGTTGGGTGAAAGGTAAAAGGGGCTCCATCGACTGCACCCGCTGCACCCGCTCAACCGAATCCCGTCGCGCTGATTGGATACTCATCGGTTATGAGTGCCCCTCTTAAGATTGAAACAGCGCCAAATTATCATCTGCATCATGTTGGGCAACATTTTAAGCTCAAGTGCAGCAGAAACTTAAAAGTAGTTGTGGAAGAAATGTTTCCATTTATGAATGAACAATTTCATAAATAAAATACTCTAAGAAAACTCTTTAAATTCTTTTAAAACGGAAATACTCGTTTTAAAATAGATTACTTATGCGAAACAATAGAAACAAACAATTGGGAGTGCTCAAGTTGGGAGTGTCCGACTAGCAGATACCCTAAAAAAGCGAAGCTATCGAAGATTTGAAACAAACCTGATTCGGCCCGTGCCATCGAAGGACCTGTCATCATTTTTTCTAGTATTTTTCAGACATATAATACAATCAAGTGTCCGAGGTGCAGACACCCTGTATCTACATTTTGACACTAAATGACATTCAAGACATAATTAAAGTAAATTTAATTAACTTAGGATTAAGAAATATTTGAATTTTTCCCCGCCGGTTTGCCATGAGAACGTTTTTACACAACAGTTGGCATTGCGAATTTCTTAAGCAAATTAGGCAGCGCACAATAAGAGAACGCAACAACAACAAAAACAGCAGCAGCAACAACAACAACAGGAACAACAATAACAAGAACAAGAACATCAGCAATTCATAAAGAAGATAAATGAACGGAAGCCGCAGTCAAAGGAGGCCTCGCATAGTCCACACACAAAAAATACAATAAGCATGCTCAGTGCACAAGGCTCGACGAAGATATACCCTGTAACCAGCTCTGGACTGCCTTATAAACGATTCGATCTTCCTTTTTAAGCCCAGCATAAAGCAAATCAATTTTGTTTTAATTTTTCAAGAGTGGGATAACGGACCTAACCTGGAAAATATTCTTTGTCTGTAGACGAGAACCCTAAATACAAATGTACTTAAAATCGATATTTATCGATTTAAGCGAAGTGTTATGAGTCATCGAAAAACGGTTAACTATTATAAATATTTAAAATTCCCTGAGACTAGGTCTTATAGTTCCTGATAAAAAGATGGAAATGGCCGCAAATGGTAAAATATTCTAAATCTGTGTGTACTAATCGGCAATTATCTAACCACATTTAAATAAATCGATATATATATCGATATATAAAGCACGTAATGGACTATCGAAAAACGATCAGCTTATGGTGCGTATGAGATACGATTAAAAATACTTCAAATGTAAAATACTTCCATTATGCCCTATTCAATGAGTGCAGGGCTTCAAAACAAAAGAAAAAGCGGACTAAACTTGGTTATAAGTAAGCAGCGGCAACAGCAGGCGGTAGCCCACACCGCACACCGCACACCGCACACCGCTGCCCCCCTACCACCGGGAAACTTGCTGCAGACGTTGGCGTGCAGTCAACAGTAAAAGTCAAATATTGTAATTATGCAAAATACATAATTTACTTTGAATTAACAGCTGAAAACGAAGGAAGCGCAAGAAAAAAAAAATATAAGAAATGAAAAACAGAACGAAGCGTCCGAAGGAGCTGCGGCCTAAAATGATATTGAAATCGAGCAAGAGATAAGCAGCAGAGTTCGGTGCTGGGGCCGGGGCATGGTGATGGGAAGGGGGGTTGTGCCGCAAGCAACTGAGGCGTTGCCCAAATGCCGCTCGAGAAACTGAAATAAAATTCAATTAAATTGCAAGCGGGCCGGCCGCAACGCTTCGCCGGTCAACAGGTAAACTGCTAACAGGTAACAGAAATACAAAATAAAAAAAAAAAAAAGGTGAGTGCCATCCGTCTGCCTCACTTGCGGTTTTCTTCTCTTTCCGTGTGCTCTGTGTGTGTGTGTGTGTGTATTATGGCACCTGCCACAAGCCAACATTGTCAGCTGTGCCGGCTGAAACATGTGCGAGGATCGGGCGGGCATAGCCCAGAGCCAAATATAACAACAGCGGCAGCGGCAGCGGGAGCAGCTTCATCATCATCAGACAGCTGCGATTGTGGCACCAAAAAAAATAAAACGAAAAAAAACGAGTAGGGTGAACATAATACAAAGAAGTGGGCGTATCCAAACTCATTATTCACTCGATTAGCAAATGCGAATAAATCGTCTGCAACAGATCAGAGAATTGCTGCGATACTTTCTAGTAATCTATCGATCAATCGAACATAATCGATTTTTCAGTTAATCTGCAATTTTTCATGAGTTGATTGTGAGTTCTCAGACAACTGCGATTCTTGATGTTTTAACCAAGTTTTGTTATTATCTATTATTTGATATTTTGTGTTTATGAATTTGAGATCTACAACTGTAAAGTTAACATATTCCGATATCGCCAGATCCCCTTCAGGGAATCAGCATTTATCGATAACTGATAAATTTAACTTTTGTCAGGTGATCTCTCCGTTTATAAAGTCTGATGAAACAGCCTCTTAAGATACGTATGTAATTATTATAGGGATTAATAAGCCGCTTAAGACAACTGTTGTCGGGTTTAAGAAACTTTGCCTTTGCCCAATTTTACCAAAAATATCAGGAGATTAAACTATCGCTATTGTATTTTTGAATCTAGATCCAATTTACCAGCCCCCGTATCTGCATTTTCAACGGGATTCGTGTTTATAACAGACCTGTAAAATAGTAGGCATATGAAGCACATCTCCTCTCCAGACGGAGAACGTTTGCTTCCTAAAGATTTCTGCTGTTTATTTCTAGAGAGTAGTTTCTGTGGCAAGCAGCTATTGGGTTTTGCTCGTCGAGCAAGCTCAGAAATGGTTCATCTAAAAAGGGTTCGAATGCCCACCTTGACACCCCTTTCAGTTCAGTGACATTATTGTAGGCGCAAAGCCTACAGGCCCGTCTCCCTCTTAAGTAGTAGAGGGAGGTTAAGGTGGTTATTAGTTAGTTATTAGTGGCCTTTGTCCACCAAGACAAGCCGTTAAAAGACCATTAAATCTGAGTCGATATGTTCTACCAAATAACCTGTTACTGTTACAAGCCAAAATAGGCTCTAGTAGCCCTGACCTTTATATTATATAGTATACTATATAAGACATTCACAATCTTTGAATTTTATTTGATTTTATTTTATATATTAATTAAATTCCTACTGAAACCCAATAAGAAGTTTGAGTTTAGCTAAAAGCCACAGTTGGGACAAACAAATTGTATTCGCATTTATATCAATATTTGTCCTACTACTCACATATACCAAAAATCGTAGATAATATATAAGGCATCCATTAGCAGAAAGCAAGGTCTCACTTTTAGATTGACTTAATCAATCAATTAATTAGTCTGTCCAATGCAAGAATTAAAAAAAAGGTTCTTCCAATAATAATCTTAAACTCTTAAATATATATATATCTTAGTTATCATATAAGCGTGTTAAGGGTTGTATAAAAATTCAATTCCAAAATATGACTAAGAGGTGTAGTATCGAAACGATAAGAATATTTGCATATAACATACGACACACAGAATATTTACTATATTATTTAGTAAAGACTTGTTTGTTAATTACGAAAGTATTCATATGCTTAATCTGCTCGAACACACAAAACATTTATGTAAAGTAGATTTAAAAGAATTGAAAGATTAAAACAAGTATCGTTTAATGACTATATCGTTTTATAGATATTTACATAAAATGAATTGATGAATGAATGGAAATTAGCTAATAAAAATGATGGTTTGTATGTGTCAAGGAATTGACAGGTTATTGATTAACGACGATATCGATGCATCGATATTTGAATAAAGTCGATTTCTGAGTGGACAGACATTTAATATTGAAAAATGTACGTTCAAAAGAATTGACAGATTAAAACAAGTATCGATTAATGACTATATCGATTTATCGATAGGTTTCATATGAAACATATAAGACATATAGATGAAAGTTGGACCAATAAGGTTCTAAAATAATTGGAAAAAGGTGCACATAAATACTAGAAATGGCCTGAATAGCCATTTTGTTGAAACGTACTCAAATATATTTGTTGTGTACATAAAAATCGAAACAAACGAAAAACACATCTTTCCTCCAACAACTTCATTCGTTGCGCACTTTGCAATCGAATCAATGTAATCGCAATCATGATAATCTGTTTTCCTTTTTGCCAGAGTTCCTGCCGCATCCCGCTGCTGCTCCCCGCTTTGGCCTAACGAAATTAAATGATTGCGCGCCGCTTTAACGCAGACAGGTGCAAAATTGCTTGGCCAAAACAGAAACAATTTGCCAAATGAGTGGAGGGCATTGGAAAAAAATGAATGTCGAAGTAATACAACAGTTGCGTGAGGACGTGTGGGCGTGAGAGGGGCGTGGCTGAATACAGGATGTAAGCCAGTTAGAGGTGAAGGGAGATAAATGAACGCAATAGAATAGATGCATTAACAGTTGAGAGAAATGTGCACAGATAAGACAACATTTATGTATGGATGTATGTATGTATGCATGTATGTATGTATGTGTGTATGTATGAATCTATGCATATACAAGTCTGTAGAAACAAGAAAGCAAGGTACATCAAGAATAGGTACAACAACAACAATAACACTGAGAGACAGAAGACGAAGAAACGTTGTTACGTTGACCAAAATACTCACACAGCAGCAGATCGTCTCTCTCTCTCTCTCTTTCTCCCTTTCTCCCTCTCTCGACCCTCTTCTCACACGCCCGCGCCCATTCTCTCGCGTTTTTTTTTTCTTCTTGGTGTCCTACTCTCTCTTTTTTATTATAATTTTTTTTTTTTGATGTCTTCGTTTTAAGCCCACTCTACAAAGCTCTCTTTGGGGTTTTTTTTTTTTTGTTCACACACGCGATTTTTTACTTTTAGGTTGTTTTTTTCTTTTTTTCTTCTTATTTTTTGGTTTCTTTTGGAATTTTTAATTTTATTTATTTAAGTTTTTAAGCTGCAAAAGTAGTAAAATAGATTGCATGATTTGTGTGTGTGTGTGTGTGTGTGTGTGTGTGTGTGTGAGTGCGACTTGTAAGCTAGGTAAAAACCACACGCAAAAAACAAAAGCAAATAAAACGCAAAAAAAAGGTTTTGACAGCGCTTGCGCGACTAGAGATACCCTGCAACTATTTATACAGAATATGAACACCAGAAATAAACACAAAAAAATGTAATTAAAACATTTTACAAAAGCCAAAAGCCAAATAAAGCGACATTGAGTGTCTCTCAAGCTAAGTTTGAAAATATGCTTTGTACACAGTCGCACATGCCTCGATTGACTAGCTACAGGGTATCTAAATTTTGCCCATTTCGATGCGCGCGCTTTTATTGCCCTTAGTTTTTATTATTGTTGCTGCTATTTGTTGTTGCTGTATTTGTTATTGCTGTCCGTTTATGGCTCATATTTATTCATTAGCTTTGTCGTCGCTTCAAGTTATTTCATGTGCTTTGAACTATGCCCAAAAAAAAAAAAAAAAAAAAAAACAAATAAATGTATACTACAGAAAGAAGCAAAAACATGGATAAAATGAAATACAAGGTGTCGTTGCTTTAAAATGGTCTAAAAAGTCAACTCCGCTCAGAAATCAACTGTCTGCCAATCAAATTAACACATTCCAATTAGCATTTTGCGCGCACACAAGTTAACACAGACAAACACACACACACACACACACACACACATACCTAATTGAATTGATGCAAACTTTAGGCCAAGTTAACCGCAAAATTTGGCTTGACAACAATTTTTCGACAGAAACCTTAAAAGTTAACGCCAAACGCAAATTAGAACGGTAAAACTCTCAAGTGTCGATAGCGATTAATTTTATCGATCAACTGCACGAAGTTAACGTGACAGTTGAGAGTGCAACGCCCCAACGCAAATTAGTTCTAGCGCTTATCTAACAAATAAAAAACAAACAGTTTGTTTAACAGTCAAATAAACAAAAAATGAACAGAATTGTGTTTCAAAACTTGCCTCTTTCAGTAAATTTTCTTTCTTTATTATATCTAATCGATAAATCTATATATCTCAAATTTAATCATATCTAATTTACAAAAAGTAACATAATGTATTTAACATATGTTATCAATGTTCATTAACAGATTCTGAAGCGCAGCCAACTTAACACAACTAACAAAAATAGTTAAACGAAATTGAATATGAGCTATCTATCTATTTTGTCATTCTTATAAGAACTTCATATTTAAATTATTGAAAACTAAATCTTTTCTCAGTTTCGTTAAATAAGGATGTGCGAAATGAGAACTTTATAAATGCAAGTTTTGCGCACTTAAGCCCAGAGCTAACTAACAGTTGGCTTATATATTTTATATCTTTTTTTTTTGGACATAATATGAATAATAAATTAGCCTATTTGCTGATGTTCCGTCAACTTGGCATGATATTTCACGGAATTGCCAAATGCTAACTTCATGAGTGCAAAGAAAGTCTGCAAAGAACAAGCAACATAGAAAAATTGTTTGGTGCAATTTATAGGAGAGGATTTGCTAAGGCAGCTGACTTGGAGGCTTAGATGCTTGATTAGAGAAGAAACCGATCCTTCACCGAACAAATGACTGTTATATATTATAATCTATGGCTTTTATTTGTCTTTGTCTCCGCAGCAATTGTCCATACTCTGGTCTGTATAACTCCAAACTGTTTATCGAACAAGGCTGTCTGCAAGCTTAAACTTGCATCAGCTTATGAATAGTTAAGACAACAAGTCCAAATGACGACAGCAACTAACTATTTATGCGCATGTGAACATAAAATTTGACACTTATTTTATTTTTTTCGTTTTTTAGTTGTATTTATTATCTTAGTTTTTATTTAAAAAGAAAGAGCAAAACACATAAAAATATGCAAGGTTGTTTTGAGAAAAAAAAAAACAAAACAAAAACCCAAAAACCGAAGCACACGCAATTTTTTAACGACAGCCTGGTGCAGAGTTAATATTTGTTTAGGTGTTTTATGGCCTAGCAAAACAGCAACAACAACAAGAAGCAGCGCATCGACTAGACAAGAAAAATCCCAAGAAAACTTAAAAACAAAATAAGACAGGAAAATGGCGGAAAAATTAAGGTAAAAAAAAATTATAGTAATAATAATAAGTGTACAAACATTTAAAAAAGGGCAATCCAAAGTTAATCCACATGGTAAAATGTTCGTGCATTGTTGGGCGTGGCAAAAATTTGATTTGTGTTCGTTGTAGTTGCTTCTGTTTCTTGTTGTTGTTGTTGTTGCTGTTTGTTGTTCTTGCTGTTTGTTGATTGAAGTTTTCAAGTTTCTCTTTTGATTTTCTTGGAGCTTGTTGCATTACATTGTTTTGTTTTGTTTGCTTTTGTTTTGATTTGTTATTGTTATCACATGTTGTATTTGCTTTTGCTGGTGTTGTTGTTGCTGTTGTTGTTATTGTTGTTGTTATTGTTGTTGTTATTGTTGCTGTTGTCACTGGAGCGCTCACTCAACTATTGGACACCCCCCAAAATAGCTGTCTATACAAAACATTTAAACAATAAACACACAGCAATCTTTAAGATACTTTTACAGCTCGCAACAACAATTCGAAAAGTCGCGTTTGGCATTTGACATCTGCGCAATACTCTGTTTACATTGTAGATAAAGTTTGCTGTCAAGGCTGCACACCAGCTTTAAAACGAACTGTTTGAGGCCCGAAGCTGTAATTGATGTTTTGCCATAAACACAACCCTATCCAAAGAAGTTTCCTAAAAACAGCCTAATCAAAACCCAAACCAAATCAAAATTATTTCAAAATCGTTTTCATATTTCAAGAAGAATCAGATTCACAAACCTAACCTCAAGCCAGGCGTAAAAGGAACACTAAGCAATATTTTGCGAATCTGTATCTGTATCTGTATCTGTATCTGTATCTGTATCTGTATCTGTATCTGTATCTGTATCTGTATATGTATATGTATATGTATCTGTATCTGTATCTGTATCTGTATCTGTATCTGTATCTGTATCTGTATCTGTATCTGTATCTGTATCTGTATCTGTATCTGTATCTGTATCTGTATCTGTATCTGTATCTGTATCTGTATCTGTATCTGTATCTGTATCTGTATCTGTATCTGTATCTGTATCTGTATCTGTATCTGTATCTGTATCTGTATCTGTATCTGTATCTGTATCTGTATCTGTATCTGTATCTGTATCTGTATCTGTATCTGTATCTGTATCTGTATCTGTATCTGTATCTGTATCTGTATCTGTATCTGTATCTGTATCTGTATCTGTATCTGTATCTGTATCTGTATCTGTATCTGTACCTACAGCAGTGTATCTTGAAGTAACTTCATTGTATTTGGCATTTGGGCTGAATTGTCTGATGTGCACAAGAATTCTGTATAACATCCACACACACACACATGTATGTATTTACACATATTTATCGACTTGTACATAGCATTTTAGCGGAGCGAAATTTAAAATTATATTTCTTAATAGCACTTCATATTTTGAAGATACACTCTCTCACACACGTACACAGCTTTGTGCTGGCTGACCGGCCACTCACTTAAAGCGAGTTACTTTCTATGGCAATGCCTGGGGTGGGGCAGAGGGGGTGTGCGGGGAATGTGTGTGCCGGCTGACGGAAAACATGTTTGGGTCGCCGTTCGACGCTTTTTGCGCTGGCTTCCGGTTTCTGCTGCTGTTGTTGTCGGCGGCGGCGGCGAGTGGTTCATTATTGTGGCTCATAGCGTAAAGTAGCATTTGACGAATGCGATGCCGCCGACTGTAAGCGAATTAACATACAAAACTATGCGATAAAGCGTGGACTTGCTTCGATAGCAGCCGCAAATGCTGCGGTACACTTCAAAAAAATAAAATACAAATGATGAAAAAAAAAACAATAATAGCTCTAGGCTGTTTAGCTTAACATTTCTATGTATTCTGCAAACAATAGTGTACAGTGCACTTGCATGTTATGTAACAGCTGTTAACTGGCAACAACCTCTGCACGACAATTGCAGTCCTTTTGAATGTTTTCCTAACAGAAGACTTCAGTCTGTTTACTGTATATTGTACAAATAAATGTTAATTTTAAGTAGTTAACTTTTAATTAAACAAAATATGCGAATATTTTGGAACTGTAAAATCTATATATTTATATTTAAAGCTCGTATTTATTGCTAGCTACTATAGATTTTCGCTCGGTGTAATGCTCATAATAAGCGAAGCTGGTGGCGACGCGCTGCTATGCGAAGGTCACACACCAGAAACAACAGCAACAACAGCAACAGCAATAAATGTGTCTGCCCGGTGGCGATAGTTGGCTTGAGGGGGCGTGAGACGTGGGCGGAGTCGAAGACGAAGGCGCTAACAAAATGCTCAACGCCGAGCCGAGAGCTGCGAGAGTTGATTTGCATTCCACAGTGGAAAATTTGTAATCAGTCAAAGAGAAAGACACGAAGAAAGAGAGAAATGCAGAAGGCGAGGCTAAGGAACTGGGAGTAAGAAAAATACGCGTGGGTTTGATAATGCGAAGACGAAACAACTTAAAACTAAAATGTATGTTAGATCAAGTGGGTGTACTGAAAATATTTATGGGTGCTCAAAATGACTTGAATTATAGTAAGGATGATTCAGTCATAAAATTAGGTACGATGCGAATGAATTTCACAGATTCATTCTGACTTATGCGCCTCAATGAATTAAACTATTCGATATAAAAATTAAAAAGCTTGCAGGCATATGAGACCCTCAATATGAATGAATGAATATGAATATCATTCACAATTAACAAACTATGCGTATATCAGCATTGAGTGTGATAATCTCGTAAAATTATTCATAATAGTTCAATGGTCTTAGTGAGAGCAAAATTCACAATGAGGTATGTAACAGCTCAGAGGAAGTTAATGATTTCTGAATCAAATATGAATGACAATTGAATATTTAATTAAATACTCCAATGTTTTCATATTTGAATCGCTTAACTTGTGTGATTTGGTTGAATGTGAATATTATTAAAAACCAGGTAAATTCTCAGACGAAACTGAGTGTATTTTAAGATTAGATTGATTATGACATTTAAATCTTAACTTTTTAATTTCTGAGTTCTAGGTGGACTTGGAACAGCATCTGCATGTATACAGAAAAGTGCACATTTCTACAGTATACTCTACATATGCTCTTAGACTATTCTACAGATACTCTACATATTTCTACATAGACTCTTAACATAATGCTTCAATATTCGTAAAAGAACAATATATTCATTAAAGAAATAAACTCAGCTATATTGAAAAATGCTTTGTATTTCTACAAACTAGTAAATAGAATAGAATATTTTAAATACTTGGTAACGCTTTGGTGTTTTATCTTAATGCGAATGCTCACAAAGTTGCGAGTTAGCCAAACGGTTTTTACGACTCCCGATAACATCTAAATATATGCCTGCATGCCCCTATATAGAGTTAACGATTTTGCCGGGCTGTTGGTAGGCAACTGGGGAGGTGTGAGTTGTGAGGTGTGGGGTGTGGGTCTAGTTGAAGTGGGGCTTCAACTTGCAGCTCTGACATTGCCGTGCAATTGCGCAGCACACAAAAAGAAGAAAAAAACAACGATGGAGCGAGAGAGAAAAAAAAAACGGTTTAATTGCATTTCCAGTATTGCCACAGATATGTCGAAGTCGGATCTGAATGGCATGGCTGCATGTTTATTTATGAGTCGATGCGAGTCAGTGCGAGTCGAGTCGAGTCGAGTCGATTTCGAGTCAACTTCGAGTAGATATATCAACGGGCTCCACCGAGTTGATCGGCTAGTTGCGTTTGCTGCGCTTAAAATGCAAATTTTCAGGCAGTTCCCATAGCAAAGAAACAAACTTAATAATAATAAAATCAGCCTAGGGGCTGTGCCAGGAGACAGCGACTAGCAACAACAATAAACTGCCGTTCAAGGACATTTTTAAACTACGTCGCAAATGATGTGAGCGAGAAACGAGTTTCAAATGTCTTACCAAAAACAACAAAATACAAGCAAAAAGAAGCTCAAACTTAACCCTAAAGACCAGCTGACAGCTGTGAGTGTATGAGTGCCATTCGAATACGGCAATATGAATAACTGAGCAGCGACGAACGGGACAACCCTTAATTTCCAAACGTTCTTAAGCCTGCCAACTAGCTGATGAACCAAATCAAGTAAGAACGCAGCGATCGGGTGTAAGCGACTGCTCAATACCCTGTAGCTAATATACCAATTAGTTGGGCTTGTGTGGTCTAACAATATTTTCACTCTTCAATTTGTGGGCATAAAATCTTCTTTCTTCGATCTTTAGAAAATCTTGATTGGGCAATTTGAAGAATTGGGAAATTCCAATTTAAAAAAAAAAACCAAATATAAAATGATCATTTTTGTAATTTTTTTAAGTGTGACTAACTGCTACCCTGCAACAGCAAACATTATTCAAACAACTTCCAAAGCACATCTCTAAGTAGATGTAAATACACTTTTATATATTTATTGAAGCTAAAACCACCAACTGAAGGTGAGACTATAATTTCTGCCATTGATTTAAACTGAAATTCAAGCCAAAACTATAATCTATTCCCGCTTGAAACTCACAAATATCTGCAGCACATAGTACAGGGTATCCGCTGAATGTAATAGCATTCTGTTTCCTTTTCACTCAATTATTAACAATAATGAACATCATTGTCATCATGATCAGCATTAGGATTATCATCAGGAATATAAAGATGATTATCTAGAGTCTACGCGGCTGCGTCATAGCTCATGAAATGAAAGCAACAGCTTTTTGCCGCTTCTCGATTACGCATACGCAATAATAGCAAAGGGTAGGCAATGAGATAGAGAGAGCGAGAGAGCGAGAGAGAGAGAGAGCGCGCGCGCGACGGTTAGAGGTTAAGAGAGAGGGCAGGTAGTAAGCAACGGTAAAACGGCTGGCAAACATATTAGCGACCGGCTTAAGTGCAATCCATTCATAAGCAGAGCAACTGAAACGGATAAGCGCCGTGCAAGAAACAGACAGAGAATACGAAGAATGGGAAGGGAGGGGAAGAATGCGAATGCGAATGGGAATGGCGACAGGAATTGCCGTCGTAAGGATAAGAATGAATACATAAGAATGAGGATGAGCATAAGAATGCCTTGCTGATGCGCTCTCTCTCTCCCTCTCTCCATCTCTCTCTCTCTCACTCACACTGCGTGTGTGGGTATTTTTTTTTGGTTGTGTGTGCACGTCCTGCGCGCGTGCACAGGCAGGCGGACGGTCGGACGGACGGACGGACGGGCGGTCTGACTGACTGACTGACTGACTGGCAACAACTGCTGCTGCTTCTTATTGACATTGGAGGCCTTCTCGTTCCCTTTGCCTCTGCCTCTGCCTCTACCGTTGCCGTTCGCCGTTGCCTTTGCGTTTGTGTTTGCCATGTGGCTCGAGTAACACCCGGCGCAGATGCTAAATAAGAAGCAGGAATTAAAGTGTAAAGGCACAAGCACACAACAACAACAGCAAGCCTGCCAAAGGTGTGCAACAACAACAAGAAGTAAAGTAAAGTAGGCAGCAGGAGTTTGAGGCATGAGACTCGCAATATACGTGCAAACATAAAACCACCAAGTACTATATATAAATAAACATATATACATTAACAAATACTTATATATATATATATAAAGATATACAGATATGTCTAGACATAAAGGATGCAGAAGAACTGCAAAGAACTGCGAAAGAAAACTCCTTGAAGACACATAGAGCACACTTTTCGTAGACTCGACTTTCGGGTGGAAAAAGAGTGGATCTTCACAAACCAAGGCTAGTACGCAGCTACATTTAAATGCCGAACAGAGTAAAAACAAGATCCTAGAGTTATCTTTGATGGCATTGAATGCAGCAATAGAACCAAGATTTCCTACACAATATCTTAAAAGGCAGAGAAACTAGTTTATAAAGAATCAGATACGATTCTTTATAGGATCTGAGCACATTTTTATGGATTCAAATATTCTCATAATATCATAGAGCTGCATATAAGTCTGGATAGTTCTGATATCATAGAGTTACATGGGTACTACGGTTCCAGAATAAATAAGCATACATAAAAGTCAATTCATTAAATTTTCACATCTTAACAGATTATATATTGGGTAAACTATGCATTTTGTTGGATTTGCTTTCCCAGAAGTTCCAATTCCTTCACATGAAACGAATAAATTCATTTGCATTCACACTCACATTCACAATTCAGAATGTGAACACTTGTTGAATTTAGCTGGCAAATAAATCATATAATTTTTACAATATATCACGCCTTTTGTTTCTCTTTTGCATGTGTCGAGGTCTGATTAAATCATATAATGCTTATTTTTTATTCAAAAATCTAATTGGAAATGCAGGCTTATATATGTATGTATGTACATATGTGTACATAAGTAGTATGCAATATTTATAGTTCTTGAGAGTGATTTATGAGTGCAATTGATTGTTCTAAATAAATGTATGTAGTATATGGTACATATGTATGCTCATTTTCTGCCTTTTTCAAAATCTTGAAACTTTAGAAATTCTCTTAACGGACTGTCACAACGATCACAACGATCCGTTCGAACTCACACTCACAATAGGCTCGAAAGATGAGCAAATGTTTTATCAATTGATCCAAAGTTCGATCAGAGATCTTTGCCAAACATGTTGCATCGATCGAATTTAACCCTCTGGGTGAAAATCAGGCTCAGGATAAGGCTGCAACTGCAACCAAAAGGCTTGCACAAATGATATATACAAGTCTCAAATATAATACTTTCACATTGAGACTTGACAAATTCTTGTAACAAGTATTAATTACAGCAATAAATGTTTCTTGTTACGTTTGCATTTGCAATAAAAAATGACTCATGGCAAGTAGTTGATGTATCAGGAACAATGCATTCATTATTTGTTCTATTCAGAACATGCAGAAATATATGATATATATTAATATTTGAGACACTTTAGGCTTGCTTGAAGAATAACCTTAAACATATCCCTTATTGTTAAGACATTCAACATTTGAAATAACGAGTGACTCATACTTTAAAGATTATGTACTTGAGATTGGAAATGTTTTCTATTGAGCTCAGGGGATTCGAAATTCGAATACAGTTTCTTGTTGAGTCTATGCATGTTCTAGTATGTATTGGATTCGACTGCTAACTAAAAACTAAGCTCTATTCATATTTCGCCGACACTTTGGAATTTGCTGTTGTTCTTGTTGTTGTTGTTTTTGTTTTGGCTGATATCGCGTCAAATTTAGCGGGAAAAAAAGAAATAAAACTGAAATTCCATTCATTATCAGAAAGCAGCGAACATCACACACACACACACACACACACACACACAGTTTGAATGTCTCCCTGCATATATGTGCATGTGTATGTGTATGTGTGTGTGTGTGTGTGTGTGTGCATATTTATTTACATATGTATGTACATAATTTATGTGTACTTCTTGACGTTTAATTTTGCGTTTTGAATTTTTCAAGTGAATTCTCGATTGAGCTCATTTCAATTATTTAGATGCAGCTGCCGCTTGTTATTGATGTAGCACGTTGTCCTGGATGCTACAACAACAACAACTAAAATAAAAAAAAAAAAAAAAACTTGTTGCTTCTTTGCCGCAAAACAGTGTACAGTTATTTATACAACTTATTGTTGCTGTTGCAGCAGCCAACAAATAAAATTGCCAAATAAGCGATGGAAATTTTGTCAGGCGCAAACTTGTTGCGCTGCATATGTGTGTGTGTGTGTGTGTGTGTGTGTGTTGTGTGTGTGTTGTGTGTGTGTATGAAGCTCTGCATGTGAATATATATATATATGTGTGTGTTTGTGTGTTGGTATGTTTGTATGTGTGTTGGCTTACTTTTAATTATTAATTATTTTGTTTTACTTTGTTGTTGTTATTTGCTATGCACTTTTTCATTGCTTGCGCATTTTCATTTGTTGCGCACTTTTCACCAAAAACAAAAAGCAAAACACACAAAACAAAAACAAACGTTTTTTTTTTTTCGTTCGCGTTCGAAATGAATTTGCACGTCACCGTCGTCAAAAGCACTATACATACATATATATATACAAATATATATATATATATATATATGGACACACACACACACACGCTTATATATGTAAACGTATGTGTGTGTCTATGAGCTACGTGTGCGTGTGCATGTGTGTTGTGCGACGGGGCGTATGAGCAACGGCTGAGGCGAAAACGTTGCCACTTTGTTGCGTTGCTGTTGTCTGCACAAATATTAAACAAAAACAACGAAACGCGCAAAAAAAAAAAAAAAACAAAAACAAAAACAAAAAACGAAACACAAACGTCAAAGTAACGCGCAAAACTTTACACTGACGTCGCTGCTGCTGCTGCGGCCGCGGCGGCGTCGTCGTCGTCGCGTTTTAAAGCGGTGTCGTCCGCACGTTGTAAGCGAGTCGACAGGTAGAGCAGCACTGAAAACGTTCACGCTGAGCGCATCGGCTAAAAACGCCGCGACGCGACAAAAACGACGACGAGCAACAGCAGCAGCAGCAACAGTGGTTCGAGAGAGCAGAGCAGAGCAAGCAAGCAGAATGCGACCCGACAACACTTTTCAGCGAGAGCCAGAGAAAACCGAGACTCGCACATCGTGAGAGCAGCTGTATTGTTGCTGCTATTGTAATATCTTTTACATTGTGTGGTCCACTACAAGTAGTCGAGTAGTCGGGCAGGCAACTGTAAATGTTGCCCGCGTTATGCAACAACGACAACAATACACGAACGATTCTGATTGGTAGCAGGACGTGCGCCCGAGTACCCGACCGTATCACAACGAGCCGAGCGTACGCTCTCGCTCTCTCACTCCACAGCAAAACCAGCACTGGCCGCTCTCGTGTGCTGGTCAAGCAATTGAGCGTAAAACAAAAAAAAAAATAGCATCAGCAGCCGCTTTGCTTGTGGCTGCGGCTACGGGAGGCCAGTTGCCAAGAGGAAGGAAGCGCCATTGTCGTCGCTTCAGTCGCAGTCGCCATGCGACAACTCAACCAAAATGTCATCGAGTAGTCGTTATCGTTGTCGTTATCGACATCATCAGCTGACAAGGATCTGTGATCGATTTTCGTTTTGTCTACTGCAAATTTAATTAATATTCTACATATTCAACAGAAATGAGGCCATGTTGAATATAACTGAAGCTTTCTAGCCAAGTTTCTTTTTCTTGCATAATAAGTATTTCAATTTGTTTAAACTTGTCTTCAAATACAAAACAATATAACACGTATTCAAATCTAATTCGACACGCAATTGCGTATTTTGAGACAAAGTTCAAATTATTTTAAGATATAAATAAGGATACAAGTCGAAAATATCTGATTATAGAAAGCCTATAGCTGTGTTCAAGTCTATTATATATACTAATATTATCAAGCCCATATGCACAACATACTCCAATAAATGTTTGCATATATTTTGCTCAAACACATTATCCTTTCCTTTTGAAGCCAATTTAGTTTTAAACATGTTACAAGTATTACTTTGTAAATTTAGACGTAAATAATACGCACACCTTTTCAAGCATTTTTATATTGGAATGACTTACAACGATAAGCTCATTTTGTGTACTAAGTATATGCCTATTGAGTTAAGATAGTTTGTGCTGCATTGAGCTCTACGTAAGTAATGAGAAACCAAAGTTTGTAATAAAGTTGGATCTATGTGTAAATAACGGCTTTACAATTTACGACAGGCAAATGTTAATAACATTAACAACAGATACTACAAGAATTAAAATCTCAGCAACAATTAGCGACTATAATTTTTATTTATTTTTTTTTTTTTTATATAGTTGGGTTTCAGTTATTTTCAGGTATTTTCAATACTTTTTAAAACGTTTTGCAGGAATAAAAGAGTATATTGGACTGAAGCTAAAGAACTTACACCTCGAATATATGATCGTGCATACCCGATTTTGATCAATTTCGGCAAAATATCAAGCCAAGGGAAATAACTCCGTTTTTGAGTCCAAAAAAATGCATTTAGAAAACCAGATGATTTCTTGCAAGATATAGGCAAAAGTATTGCTGTAACATCTTCAAACAGACTCTATTATCAGAATTTGTAGTCATTATTAATTGAAAAATAACTATTATTATAGCAATAGAAGATTTAAAGTCACAGCTACAGTTATGCATATATAGTTATATTATTGCTATAACTTTAGAGAAGCTATCCAGATTCAACAAAAGATTAACATATTTTTTTAGAATATTCCATCGAGCTATGCTAATGACTTTTATGGAGTTATATTTTAAGGCACAGACCATAAACAATATTGATTATTGAGCAATAGACAAGAACACTAAATACCCTTTAAAAGTGCATAAGCTTTTAAATTTTTCTGTTCAATAGTTAATTTAGGCCAGTACAGCTCGTAATTACTGTTGTTCGTCAAGATATTTTGAAGAAAATGAAAAGGTTTTCAATATAAATGAATATATTTATGAACATGATCATAAATATATGTGGCTATAAATATAGGGTATATAATGCTGATTTTGGCGTCCTTTCCCTTTTTAAATATTTATAGGGTATATACATATCATATATTATACATAGAGTATATTTATATGAGGTATATCCTTATAGATTCGGAGATGTTTTCTTTTGTAGCCGTTACACATGGACCACATTTTGTTTGTTCGCTCAAAAATAAAACGCAACAGGCAGAGATTTTAGGGAGCTGCGTCCTATTGCCTATTTAATACATTACGAACAGGGTATTGTGAAGTCGGTAACTGCCAACAACTGCAACATTTTAACGTGTTTGACTTTTTGTTCTGTTACTTTTGTCACAAATCAGCGAAAATTGTTTGTATATCATTTGATTGTTGCTTTTGTTGTTGTCGCTTTTGATAAAGATAAACTGCGCTTTTTCGTCGAACCACGAAACTGTAGCTGTTTTTTTTTTATACCCTGAACCCATTAAAAATGGGTATAAGGGTATATTCTATTTGTGCAAAATCCAAATGTATGTAACAGGCAGAAGAAAGCATCTCCGACCCCATAAAGCACATATATCCTTGATCAGCACCAATAGACGAGTCGATCTAGCCATGTCCGTCTGCCTGTCCGTCCGTCCGTCCGTCTGTCCGTATGTATGAACGCAAGGATCTCAGAACCTATAAGAGCTAGAGAATTAGCTGCTCGAAGTGCCTGCGCAGATCGGGGTTGTTTCCGATAATCGATAACTTACTCCGTTTCCAAGCAATCGATAAAAATCGATATCGATATCCTGTTTTTTGGGCAATTTTGGTAAATAATAAGAGCTAGAGTCTCCAAACTTGACATATAGCTTCTAAAATAGAATATATATATGCATTTGATGTTGGAAGAAGAGGGTTCAGGGTATCCCCTAGTCGGGAGCTCCCGACTAGAACCTCTCACTTGTTTTTTTTTTTTCAGTTGAAATTTGTTGAGTTTTTTGCTACAAATTTTGTTGCGCGTTTTCTTTATGTATATTTATTTTTTTTGTTTCGTTGATTTTATTTTTGCACATTTTGGTGATAAGATAAGCGACCTTCTGACGGCTGGGCCATGCTTAGAAGAGAAGCCATACGAAATGGTTTAACAAATACTGTTAAATGAGCGCGCGCGTGCCGCATGTTCGCTGCTTTGCTAACCGCCCCAGCCCCAGCCCCCTCCCTTGCCCAGTCCCCTATAGATAACGGTTGGGGCAGAAGCCAGGGAGAACGAGGGGGTTGATTTACCAGCCGCAGTGAATGAGTCATGAATACGACAGGTCCATTAAAGGTGAATCATTTAGCCGTCCATCGCATTTGCACATTTGTCCATCTATCTTGTAACTGGGTATCTGGGGCGCCCTTGACCCGACGCCGTTGCCATTCTTTGTCGTTTCTGGCCAGATACATTTTGTATCTTTGTATCTTTTGCAATTTCGGACATTAAGGGCAGCGCAGCCGAAATGCATGGTGAAAGTCGGCGGCGCTGGCGATGCTTGTGTGAAAATGCTGGCCCACAACTTGTATGCAACCCCTCACCGCCCGCCCGCACGCCCCTCGTCGGCGACCAACACGCCATTGTTTGTAATTGTCAAGTGAGTGGGAGAGGGGAAGGCAGTGGGGCACGATAGGGAGTATCTTTAGTGCATGTTGCTAATGTTTAATTTCTTTTCTATTTTTCTATAGTTTGCTGCTTTGCCTCACGTTTCGCTAGCCAAATATTGTTTTTTTTTTTTTTTGTTTTGTTTTGTTTTGTTTTTTCTTCTCTTATATATTTATTTTTTTTTTGCTCTTGACCATGTTGGCAAACTTGTTTGAAAGCCTAAACACGACAGCCCGCCGCCCCGTTGAGCGGCCCTGCCATTGTCTAACACAAAAATGTAGCCACAGATACAAATGCAGCTACGGATGCAGCCACAGTTGCATCGATCTGTGAGTGCAACGGTTACTTGCAACTGGCGAGATTTGAAAGTGGACATGAACGCGGACTTTGGAGAGCATCGTGAGATTTTTGGCACACATGTTTCTGGCCGAAAAGCCAAAGCAGAACGGAAATGAAAAGTGGACGCACACGAAGCCAAAGGCTGAGACAAAGCACAAATTAAAGAAAATTGAGCGAGCCATGTGGCGAGCAGCCGAGGGAGAAAGATAGAGAGAAAGGGGGCCATTCGTTGGGGGGGGGGGGGGGGGGGGCATAAAAATGTCAAAACGGTCACGCTTACGTGCGCATAGGCAGAAAATTGTGAACCTCGCAAACGGAGGAGCGTCGTGAGAACGAACGCGTCTAGGAACAACAGAAAGAGACCAAAAAAAAAAACCAAAATAAAAAAGACAAGCTTTTAGTTGGGTATAAGCGACTGCGCAACACACGCTCACAAAATTAATTACGAGACATCAGACAGTCCCTGGAAGATCCCATAAGCACTCGTTGGTCCCCGATTCGGTCCCTCTAGCTTTAAGACGATGGTCAGAATAGTATCATATAGTCAGAATATATCTTTCGAGGTGTTTTTTCAACAGTCTTTGGTTTAGCTCTCAGGCTGAAGAAGAAACTTTAACACCTTATCGCTTGTAAGCATATCCAAGTCTCTTTGTACAGGCAGACGGACGGACAGCTAATATACCCATCGCCACATTGTGAACGAGTAAAAAAAAAAAAAAAACACAAGAAGAAAGAGAGAGCGTCCAAGCATGCAAGGGCTGACCATGAAGACCGGCCAAGGGGCAAATGGAGAGGAAAGCGGAAAGAGAGAATGAGAGCGACAGAGAGAGAGAGAGAGAGGGAGAGAGGGGGAGAGAGAGAGAGAGGGGCGAGAGAGATAGGGGAAAAGAAAGAGAGGGGCATAATAAATGATTAAGTGATCTGATAATCAAATTTGTCGACTTGCAATAAAATGAATGACAATGACAAGTTCCTGTAAGAGTCGCCCATGGGGAACTAAAGAAACTCAGCTAGAGGTAGGATTTGCCAGAATAAACAAGTTAAAGTGCTCTAGTCGGGAGTGCTGGACTAGCGCATACCCTGAACATTCCTCTAGACACACCACATGCAGCTCGATAGCTAAAAAATGAACTAAGCTTGATCTGTAAATACAATTTTCGAAGCTATTTGTCAAATTTGGTAGCTGTGGCTCTACAAGCCTACGAGATTTGCTCAAAAACAGTATTTCGAGATCGATTTTTTATCGATTGTATCGATTGGAAACGGGGCAAGCTATCGAGTTTTTATATTAAAACTAACTAAACTAATATAATTATATATTTTATTATTTAATCAGCTCTCACAACTAGAAGTATATATACATATGCAGAACATGTATTTGTTTATTGATAAAAACATTTTAATCAATTGCAGGCGAATAACCGACACACAATTTCAAGGCTAATCGCCGGGTAAGACGTACGTAAATCAAGTTCCCTTTATATTGACAGAGCAAAAATTGTCGAATGGTTGTCAGGCTTAACAGCGACTGTCAACCTTGTGACACGCAATATTAAAATTTTGACAAGGACGAAACTCAAACAACTGCTCACATTCCCTGTGGGCGTGTAACTCGTCCAACTGCATTCATGGTCAAGTTGCCAACTGCCAACTGCTTCTGTCCACGCTCCTCTCTCTGACTTTTGCTGCTTGACTAGCAGAGGCTCATTTGGCTAAAAGAACAATTATCGACGCCTACCTGAGTTTGACGACAGGCTGCATGGGGTGTTACATAAACCTCACACTCGCTCATAATGCTGACGTTAATGATAACGTTAATGATGATGATGATGATGATGATTATGGCGAGAATTATGATAGAGAGCAAAAGCTGAAACAGGTTCAGAACTCAAAATTGTTAAATGAATACACATATAGAAATTTTATAAAAAAAAAAAGATCCAACCACAGGACGCGGGAGGAAGTGGAATAGGATTGATAACGATCCAATTAGGCTTTATAAATACTATAGCATAGGATAGTTGAGCTTCACAGCGCCGAAGAATGCCGGTTTCCAGTTCGAAAGAGTTTCCATTATTTTAGGGTGTACCAAAAAAAAACACCTCTTGCAAAATATATATGCTCTTCTCTCGTTCATGCGACGTCCACGGCCGGAATTCAAATGGTAATAGGAGCGGCGGAAGCGGAAACTTTCCAATCCCATCTCTAAACCTAGTAGAGATCTTTAGGCTTGACAATTATAGAAATCCCTCTAAGAACCGCGGAAGCTTAAAT
Organism: Drosophila virilis; assembly: GCF_030788295.1. Lineage (NCBI taxonomy): Eukaryota > Metazoa > Arthropoda > Insecta > Diptera > Drosophilidae > Drosophila > Drosophila virilis. The sequence goes on along the minus strand of NC_091543.1, from coordinate 20,100,472 downwards.
GGATTCGTCGAAATAGGAACGAAAAACAATGAAATGCTTTAAACAATTTGAGTAAGAGTTTGGAATTGGAATAGACTTGATACAGATGCAGATGGCGGGCTTGAAAGATCCGACAAATTAATGAGAACTTGCTGCCCACTCACTAATCGGCAAAAGTTTTACCAATACTGTTTGCATGACCATCATATATTTAATCGTATGCTCCTAAAACTATAACTTGATAACACAAATTTAAAATCCACCCATTCTACTGAACTAACCGGCCACTGGGCGAGCCCTAAGCAGAGATGTGTTTGGAGAAGCGACCTCTTCGCTTGTGAGGCGCACGCGGATCCAAACCAATCTGGGAGCCAAAATCGTATGGGCTGCCTTGGTTTAGGCCACTACAGATGGTCTGCTGGGAGCTATGACGCTTGCCATTATTCGGCCCATCGATGTCCTCGACCTCGTTAATGATCTCCAAGTCGCTGTCGTCCAAGCGGCCCATATGTAGATCGCTATGAAGCGAAATTGGAGCCTCGACTGGCATAAATATTTGGCCTGCAAGCAGTTCCATATACACAGCGTGCATGGCATCTTCGAGGGCATCTCTGGTTTTACGGCGCCATCGGCAAATGGAAAAAGCGAACATGGGCGTGGACAGTAGCATGCGGCAGCAGAAAATGGCAAGCACATCGCCAGGTGAGAACTTGGCAAACAGCCTATTGAAGCTGATCCAGGTGAAAGTTACGGCCAGATACTGCATCACCAGACATTCGGCCATGTATAGCAGCAAGCCAAAGAAACGACAGATGCGATAAGGGCTCTTCTGTTTGGTCATCGTTGGATGCATCAATAGCATCAACACGGAGCTAATAAACAGTATGGAGGTTAAGTCCGGTTCGTGGCCATCCGAAGGCTGCCACAGGAGTTCACCGATGTGCAGAAATAATGCTACGAAAAGTGTGATTAAAAATGGAGCCATTGTCAAAGGACTCGAAATTCAAGAAAATGTTCTAGAAAATGTGCACACAAAAACAAATAATAATGTAATGACATTCTACAGGCATATCAGACAAGAAATAAGCTCGAAACTGGACGATGCCTACTGGATACATATATTTTTTAATGGGAAATATATTCACATAAAACCCACATAGAATCCATATTTTGCCTCATAAGCTACACGTTGATTCCCTATCAAATGCCCAAGCATCCTTTACAAGATCCGCAAAGACCACGAAGTGAAATACCATAGGAATCTCTATAGTTTCTGGCATAAGTCGTACGTAGGTTCCATATTGCATGTTTTACACATAGCAAATGCTAATGCGCAATTATTCCGCACTTTTGCAGACACAATTCCCATGCATATTCCGCGTATTTGCCGCGTCAACTCAAGCAAACGGAGGGTAAAGTATTTGGCTTAACAACCTGCAGATGACAATGAGCCCTAATGGATGAGTGCGGGAATGGGCAAAAGAATAGTTTTCGGGTAGGAGGAGGAACACGGAACGAGGTACGTGTATACGAAAAGCCGAAGGATGTGCATAGCAGATGCCAGCCAAACAAAGTCAACGTGGCGGACGCTAAAAAGCGACCCAACCCAACCCAACCGAACGCAACCGAACCCAACCCAAAACGACAAGCGCCATTCGATGCGGCTCCTGACTGCAAGCGCGATACGCAAATAAGCAACAAGGACGCGAAACAGGCGAAAACGCCAACGAGGCCAAGCAGGGCTCAAAAATGTCAAGGCCCTTGGGGCTTGGTGGTCCTGGCAACCCTTTTGCCAAACGCTAAACAAGGACAATAACAATCCAGTTAAAATTCGATGGCAAATAGCGCCGAGTGCCGAGCGCCAAACGCCATCGTCGTCCTCGTCTCCACCTGAAGATTCATTGAATTGCGAATTCCTTCCATGAACAAAAAAAAAAAAAAAAAATCCTACCAGCAAATTGTTTGTCGTATAAAATGCAAGCCAACCTAACCATTATTTTTTCATGCTGCACCAATTATGCAACGGCCATGAACCAGTTTAAAACTGGCCAGGTTTAAGTTTTGAACCTATTTTAAAATAGCTTCCTTTAGGCGACGTTTGTAAACGCTCAGAAAGGGGTTTTCGAAAATTCCTGGAAAATGATTGGAAACGAGTGGAATCGCAATTTTTTTACAGATTCTTAAGACATTTTCAAATCTTGATATTAGTATATTTGTCTCTTTTGAATATTGAGACTCGTCAGCTCTTGTGATTTCTAAACAAAATTAATTATGACTTAAGAGGAAAACAACAAGTTTTACACATTTCTTCTAGAAAATCACCCAAGCAGGCGGAAAACGGGTGAAAGCGATGATTTAATGCCCATTTGCAGTTAGATGAGAGTAGTAAAACTCCCAAATGCTGAGTTTGATACAAATATCTTGGGAAACAGACTATTGACCCTATAAGAGACTACTTATCTACCAATTGTTCTTATATATACTTGATGGGATCGGAGATGTCTCCCATTGTAATATATATAAAAGGCAATTCGGGTTAAGTGAAAAAGTAGGAAACACCATGTTGATTTTTAAAATACTAATAAGCGAGTGTCAAACTGTTTTCCAACAAAACAGCTTAATCGATAATATAAAATATGTCTTAGTTTCGCTCGGAAGGAAATCTAGCACAAAAGCAAACAGAACTCGGGCCCTAACTATGAGATTTATTTAAAATATTTTCAGTACAACAGGCGACGGTTAATTGAAAAGTTAAATGTTCCATTAGAATGTTGAAAGTACAAAAAAAAAAACCAAGGTTTGCAGCAAAACCTACGTAGATGGATGTGAAAAACCAGGTTCATGAACCGAACCTTAGGGCAGAAATCTAGCTCGAAACGTAATGCGAACTTATCAGAACTTCAATTTTCGTTAAAATCAATTTATTTGAAATTTGTTTAAAAACAAGCTTAAGAGACTCAACCTCCCTTCCGCCCCTCATCTACGTCTGCCTCCGTCTGCCTCCCTCTGATTCTCCCTCTCCCACCCTATAGACGTTGCATCTTAATTATGCTGCAGCCACAAAAATACTTTGTCCAATCTGCACGACCAAGTAAGCTGGAATATTAACACGGCAATTATTGTCGGTACAGGTTTGCACTTGTCATCTCCCTTTCCCCACACTCTCTCACTCTCTCCCTCTCTCTCTCTCTCTCTCTCTCTCTCTCTCGCACGCTCTTGTACTTTCTGTCTCAGCTGTGCTGTTGCCCGTTTGCCAGCAGCATTTGCCGTGGCTTTGCGTGTCAAATCAGATTTTGTTAACTTTGTGTTGTTGCCACAACACTTCTGTGCACAATTCTTTCGGCCTTAACACCTTGCAGCGTGTGTGCGAGTGTGTGCGTTAGAGTGTGTGTTCGATTCTTATCGAGAAATGGCAAGTTAATTGCTCACGAACTGAGAGCCACATTCATTTTCCTTTGCAGAGCGCCCGACTGAAAATGGATGCGAGCTTGATGAAAATTCCCACAGACTGTGCCGAATCAAACAGGTGCACAGGGCAAACAAAATGGCCAAAGCCAGGAAACGGAAACGCAGCCATCAACAGCGAGCATGAACCGCAAAATTGAAATGTGCGTGCACTGAAATTGCGTTTTCGAAGGGGGAAAACATTCATGCGCATACACAAGGATACCCACTGGCCCAATTAGTGCTGTGTGTGTGTGTGTGTGTGTGTGTGTGTCCTTGGTGTCCCGTTGGATACAATACACCAAAGGTCAGCTGTTGCGGCCATTGTTGCTGCTGCTGTTGCCATCATCCTGAATGAGGTTTGTGCCCGACGCGCTCCCAAGTGAATAATGAATGCAAATTCGATTTCGTTGTTTCTGAGTGCATCCCATCGAACAGGGCTTGTGGCTTTTATATGCCTGCCTTTGATGCCCTCGCCGAATAGTAAAGATATGTATCTATAAGATACAGCACATACAAATACTACATATATATTCTTAATCAGTATCAACGGTTGAGTCGATAGAGCCATGTCCGTTTTTATGCGAACTCGATCTGGGCCTAACTTAGAGCAAAGGTCAGATCAACTACTTCAGGGTCCATCACAGGGAGGCGCCTCCACGCCAGCAACCTTTCTACGACACGAATCATTTAGTCCTTAGACTTTTGCCTAGCTTTTAGATAAGCTACAACTTAACCCTTATATCACAGTCTTGAGCTTGACAGAGATTATTTTTGTTATGACTATATAGAGCATATATATTTGAAGGCAGAATCGATATAAAAATGAGTTGTAATAGAAATCTTTTCCAAGCTCAGCAATGACAAGCTTCACTTTGCTCCGAAAATTATTAACCAGACCCTATCAAATCGGACAGGCTTTCGCAGAAAAGCACATCTTAGCCAAGTGTATGCAAGGGTATTTAATCTGCGGTGTGTTAAGCACAGCCGTTCGTCCTGTTCCTGTTCACGTGCGTTAATCATACAATCGCAGATTTACCAAAATTTCAAATTGACTGCAGGCGCAGGTATGACTGAGTTAAATGGAATGCAACCGGCCCAACTCTGGCTATTTCAAATTGCAATCAAACATTGATTACGCTTAACTAAGCTCAAAGATGGTTTGCATAATCCGATGTAACCCATTTGTTAGCGAGCACACACATTTTATAATAAATGTTGCCGAAACTAACATTTCAATTCTATTTACGTTGAGCTTCGTTTGCTGTGCTTACCTAACCCTTAAGTTAAGTCTGTAATGTTTTTAAATAATTCCAATAATTGAAATCTCAAATGGGTACATAACAATTATTATCATTAACAATGTCATAGGTACGAAAACATGTGCAGATATGTGAAAATGGTGAAGCTAACTTTGATGAAAATCTGTTTGAAAACAGAATATTGATGTTAATAGCTTTAAAACTGAAAAAACAGTTCCTGATGCTGATCTAGAATATAGTTTATGATTTTCCGAGACTCCTTCTTCAATGCATTACACATTCCATGATAAAATTATAATACCCTGCACAGGAAATGGATTCAATGGAGTTCCTAAAGCCCCTACGATGAGGTATATCCAGTTATTACAGCACTGTGGTTCTAACGTATCTGCTGCTCAGTCTGAAACGTGTGCTAATTTTTAGAAAATCGCTTAAAGCCATAAGAATTACACATAAAATAAGAAACAGTCGTAATTGAAATAAGTATTACTTGATATTATGCATTTTTTTGGTAGTGCTTGATTTAATGATAATTCGCATGAATTTAAATTTCTCTGCTTGAAAACGCACACACACACACACGCATGTATTCTATTTATGCGCACATTTGTGTGCATGCATATATGTATGTGTGTATATGTGCATGTGTATACATATGCACATACATATGTATATGCATGTATTTATCTTGTAGCTGTGGACTTAATAAACTAGCAGAGCTAATCATTGTGTCAGTTAGGTAACTCGACATGGGCACATGGTGCAGGTCACGTTCGGCTGGTAGCCAGGCTATCATGTCTCCTAAATTTCTCCCAGTTTCATGAGAGACTCACCCCCCCCCACCCCACTTCGGCGCTGAGCATACACGCTCTCCTGCGCTCCTGCTGCTCGGCTGTTGCAAATCCACACTCAGTTTTTTTATGTGTCACATTGAGTTATTTTCAACGCGAATTTTCGAAATATATTTTGTCGAACATTCGCTGCGCCTGTGACCAGCTGATGCAGTTACGGGCGGCGGGCGGCGGTAGACGGTAGACGGTAGGCGGGCGAGGCAGCATTGAGAGGGGAAGGGAATTTGTATTTTTTCGATATACATATGTATGTATGCATTCCCGTTCGCATTCACATTCTTCTGACGCTGCTTTTCTCTTATTGCATACGCGCTTCTTTTTTTTTTGGGGGGGGCCTCTTTTTTTTTTTTTTTTTTTTGTTTTTTCTTGTTGCTGTTGTTGTTTCTTATGCTCATTTTGTGCTTTGCTTTTTTGGACACTGCCAGCGATGGCATTTTTGTGGCCTAAATGCAGACGGTTGGCATAGGGGCGGAATGGGGGACGACAATGGGTGACTGAGGATTGGTTGTTGCAATGTGTCAGCGCCAGTTGCCTCAATGAATCTGTTTACAATTTCCACTTTGTTGTCTTGGCCTCTCGCTCTCGCTTTCGCAGCCTTGCGCGCTGTCTCTGTCGCTCTAGTCAAATGTATGGCTTTGTGGCTTTGTGTGTCGATTTGTATACAGCACATGCCACATGAATGTTGCACGACGTGCTGTGCATGAATGTATGTGTGTGTGTCAGTGTGTGTGTGTGTGTGTGTGGCTTGCGCTGATAGCTGATAACAGTTAAGAGCTTAGAGCCAAGCGAGTGCCCAAACAAACAGAGCCAAGCGATGCAAGAAGCGGACTGGAAGAGACAGGCGACGGGCAGGCAAAAGCCACCGCCCACTAGCGCAACTTTTTGCAAGCTTGCAAACGATTCTAAACACACACACACACACACACACACACGCACAAGCACCGTTAAACGGTGACAGACTCAGCAAAAAAAAAAGCGGTTGCAGGCAGCAACAGCAGCAGCAACGACAATGTCAAACAAAAAAAAACTCGAACGAGTTGCCAGCGCAGCCAACGACTTCTAATAAAAACCGGGACGGCAACAACGAAAGCGTTGCAGCAGGAAAATTGTTCAAGAAAATTCTTAAAAGAAATTAGCAAAAAAAAAAAAAAAGATGTACAACAAAAAAAAAAAAAAGAAAAAAAACAACAACAAAAAGAAAAGGCAAAAACAACAGCAGTAGCAACAACAAAACTGAAACTAAAACAAACGACGACAGCGTTGCGATTTTCTGCCGTTAGCTTTTTATGCGGCGCGCAGCGTAAAGCTCAACGTCTCGAGAGCCGTGCCATTTCAGAGAGTGCAAGATAAAGAGCGTAAAATCGGTATGCGAATAAGAGAGCGCGCGGAATGGAGAGCGCAGCACGAGCCGCGACTTGGCGCTCACTGCTGCTGCTGCTGCTGCTAGTGCAGCGCTTCCTAAAGAAGACAAACTGCAGCGAACAAGTCACAATGTCACCCGACAAAAGCATCGCAAATGATTTGACTTGCGACGCAAGATAACTTTTTTAAGGATTAACTTTGTATATGAGACGAATTCATTGTGTTTAATAACAACATAATTAGTATAATAGGAAGAATATTAAATATCTCTGTCATTTTTCCATTAAATTGTGAACATTATTATCGCACAATTGCGCAATACTAGCTCACAAAAGCAGGAAAACAGTTATGTATAATCAGTATGAGACTAGAAAATCAAAAATCTGAACTCTTGAAATATTAACAATTCGTTCGTAAACAAAGGCGACGTTATAGCTATGCGAGTAAGGTTGACTATTTAACAAATCTATGTTTTCTTTTATTCAGATAAATATAAAATTTTAAAATTTATTTTCATTTAACATTCATAATAATGTTGCCTTACAAAACATATAATTATCAAATATCAATTATTTTGTTGGTAATTAATAATTATGTTTTATTGTTCCGAACATTTTCATGAGAGACGTTTTTGTCGCCTGTTTCTATACACAAAGAGAATTTTGAGTCACAATCGCAATAATGTCGTCAGCCGGATGCTTAGCTAGCTTTTTCGCAATAGAATAAAAGAATAAAAGCAAAAAAAAAAGAAAATAAACAAAAAACAAAAAAAAAAATACCATGTAGCAACAAAAAAGGCGAGTGCGAAAGAAGCAGAGAGAAAGGAGCGAGAGAGAAAGTATCAGCGCAAAGGGGCAGGGAGGAAAACAACGCGGCGCAGTTAAAAAATTGCGTTGTTCATAAATCAGTCTCAATTAAAATTAACTGGAAAATGCAACGCTAATTAGATCTGCGGTCAGCACTATGCCTGGGCCACTTTACGTTTGCGGCAGCGACTGCTCCTGGACCTGAATCGGACTGCATCACACGGCGCACGGAACCGGCCGGCATTTGGGCGGGGCGGCGCGGCGCGACATGGCTTGAAGGCACCGAATTTTTGTTAAGCATTCGTCTGTATGTACGCATATGTGTGATTTACAATTTGCAGGAAAAACGATGCGGCATTTGTTTAATAACAATTAAAATAATAGCAGTCACAACAACAACAATAACAACAACAATAACAACGGCAGCCGAAACACGCCGACAAACGTAGCGAACAAGCATGACAATAATTGCCAGTTGTTGTTGACTGCTGACAACAACATGCGAAACGAAATGCCGACAATAACAACACAGCACAATAACAAAAAGAATAATAAAAAAACAACAATTATCTATCAACAGCACGCGCGACACACGTTACGTATACGCAATACATGGCTAGCCCGCTCATCATACGATAAACAACATCATCATGAACGTAATTATCATGAGATGTCGCCATTATCATCTTCGTATTCCAACCACAAACGTCGTCGGCATCGTTGCCGTCGCCGATTCGTTACGTTACGTTGTCGTTCCGACGTCTAAATGAGCACTAAAACGTAACTCAACGACGCAGACGATGCCGGGCAGCCGGCACAGTCAAAAAAAAAAAAAAAAAAAAATTAAATAAAAAAAAGTAATAACAACAACAGCAGCATATAAAACTATCCTTGCTGCACTCTCTGCGCGCTTTCTATTCGCTCTCATTCTCTCTCTCTCTCTCTTTCTCTCTCGCGCGCGCATTCCTGACGTTTATCAGCAGTTTGTAACAGAGACGCAGCAGCCAAAAGAAGCAACGGCCGCAGCTTTTGGGGGCGTCAAGGCGTCAGGACAAAAGGCAGAGCAGCGCGCTCTCCATTTCGCTTATGTGTTTGTATGTGTGTGCCTTGGTATGTGTGCACTTCAGCATGGATGAACGAACGTCAAATAGAACATGTGCTAATGAATTATCAACTGTCGGCACAGCGTAAACGTTATAGCGGACACGGCGACGAATGGACAAGGATAAATGAATGGATGAGGGGATAATAAAAAAAAAAATACAAATAACTAGTACATATATATCTATAGATATATATATATATATAAATGGGTGAAGGCATGCGACTGTATGTGGGACAATCCAAATGGTAGCCTACTTAATAGAGGGAGAGAACACTGCAATCAACGGCAAATGAATAACAGCTTAATGAATGAGTGCATTCACACTGAACGCAACGTAAACGCGTCACGAATCCATTTTTAGACCAATTGACACTATAGCTGCTGCAAGCTTATGACTTATTTGATCAGAAGATAAGAGACTACTGTTTGCAAAATGACTGTGAATCGATAAATTGATTGCAATATATGTATATATCATAACAAGAGCTTAAGTTCATTTATTCAAGGGAGTTTTACTTTAGAACTTGATCTTGGCCTCTGAATAACTCATAGCCCTAATTGAGCACAAGGTTTTAACGCTATCCTTTAATGTGCTATATTTATTAAAAACATTATCTCGATTGGTAAATATATCGATAAAAGAATTCCTAGTGTTAATTCAGACTATTCCATATGTTTCTACACCATACTACCACATTTCGCCAATTCAATATAATTTCATGTTATTGTTTAATTAACAAATGCACTCAATAAAAATCGATGCATATATATATGTGTGTGTCTATGCATAGGAGTATCGATAGTTAGGCGTTGTTTTCATTATTAACCTTGGGCTTGGCACGTTATTAAATCATCTACAGACTCTGAAAAGTTATGTAGCACACTTTTGGGCGCCTGCAAGCGGCAACTTTCTGTAAACTGCATATGTATTAGTCTGTCTGTGTAACATGCCTCCTTGTGCTTATATATATTCATATGTACATATTCATGTGTGTTTGTGTGGTTTTGTGAGCTTGTGTGTGTGTGTGTGTGTGTGTGTGAGTGTCTGTACCAAAAGGTAAATGACATCAATGGAGGTTGGCTGGCTGCTCAGTCGCAAACGGGCGCTGACTGCGACTGCGAGTGCGAGTGCGAGTGCGAGTGCAGCGTGTTTACTTTTTGCTTGCATTTTCTGGTCGCTGGTCTCGGTTTCCGTTTGCTGCTTGCCTGCTTACAGTTTCCGGCTTTAGCCAACACACACAAACGCACACACATACATCTGTACACACACAGCGGCTGAGTTTCTATGCGCGCGCCTAACTGTATGCAATGATTTTTTCTTCATTTTTAAGCAGCCTGCACAAACGCTGCATATGAGGGCGGCACACACACACACACACACACACACACACACACGCTTTGAAGTTTGCAGCTTTGGCAAGCTCTTTAATAACTAATCAGAGCCAAAAAGTGGGCACTGCCTGGCGGGCAATCGCCAAGTTATCCGTTGTGTTGAGAACTTTTTGGAAACAGCAGAAATTGCCGCTTATTGTTTGCAGATAACTGAAATCAATGCAGGCGTTGCAAAGGGGGCGTGGCAAGTCAGTGTTCAAGTTTTGGCCCATTGCCAAAGAAATGAAATTCTATAAAATGTTCATTTCGAATTTATTATCGAACATCAAATGCTCTATCATCATTAAGGTCATGAGAAAAGCATTTACAAGACATTTAGTTATAGAATGTCCACAAGATTAACGAAATGGGACCAGTTCTATATGGCTTTTGGACAGTGTCAGTGCAATTTGTGTCAAATTTTCTACATGTGCAACGAAATGAAATGGAAGAGACATAACGACAATTTAAAAAGGAACGTATTGGAATTAGAACAGACTTTAAACACTCGTATTTTCTTTAAATTAAAAAAAAAGGAGCGTGTTCTATATAAATTGGAACACTGCAGTGGAATCGGAGCACTCAAAATTAAAGAAAAGATTTCAGAAGTGCTACAAATTGAAATTGAAACACTTTATATCTACGTTTACACTTAAAGCGTGTGGAACGAAATGGAAATAAAACAGACTATATATTTTATGCGTCCTTTGGTATAATGTACTTCAAATTTTTGCTAGATTTTATAGATTGTTGCTTCAAATTGAGAACGTTGGAATGGAACGTTCAAATAATATATATTTTAAGATGAACTGTATGTCCAAGCGATTCATTAGATAATTCGGATACTTTTAATACCCTCTCCTTGTGCAGGGAGCATAACAAAAGGAAAAATTTCGTTTTGGGCCAACCAACCAAGGATAAAGTTTGTTATGTAAAATATTTTGGTCTCTTTGAACCGGCGACTTACCGCTGGGATCGTGATGTGGTGGCGGCAGACCCGCCTGCTGTGGCTGATGCTGCTGATGATGATGATGGGGATTGGGCGCACAGAATGCACTTGAGCCGCCGCCTAGTGTTGGCGGTGGTCCGGCGGGCGGGGGTGGCGGATATGCGCTGGCCCTATACGAAGGCGGCGGTGAGCCAACATCGCAACGATCCGGCGGCACCGTGGGCGGACCACCCTGCGGCGGCGGCGGACCGTAATGGGCCTGCGGCGGCGGTCCACCATAATGATGAGGCGGCGGTGGCGGACCACCATGATACTCTGCCGCCTGCTGGTAATGATGCGCGTGTGCTGCATGCGCTGCATGGGCAGCCGCATACTGATGCTGATGATGCATATGCAGCACTCCGCTGCCGGCGGGCGCCAATTGATGGGCATGGTAAGCGGCAGCGGCCGCGGCAGCTGCAGCCGCAGCGGCTGCATAAGATGGCGGCGGCGGTCCATGATGATCCGGCGGCATATGCTCCGTATGCAGGCCCAGATCCGGGGCATGATACATGCCCGCGCTGAGCGGTTCGCCCGGCAGCAGCACGTGCGGCGCCGGCGGCTGCACGGGCAGCGGCGGTGAGCTGTGCGCTGCAAGCGGCAAAGATGGAAATATAAAGAATGTTGTCAACCAGGATTGAATGGCAGCTAACAACTGAATTTTACTGGATATGAATCGTTGAATAGAGTGCATTTCGTTGACAATATTGAACAAATCGATAAATATATTCGGCTAAAATAACAGTATGTGATCTCGAATGTGATCACATTCTACCAATATTGACATTATTCAGTAAGTGGAAAATCAACAATATAAAATTTAAATAGCTTTAAAAAATTATATAAATCGAAAAGTAATTTAGCCAATTGGTAATTATTAGCGTTGCCATATAGTTGGAAATAGCCAAAACAAACGGCAAATGAATTGTCATCGTTGCCATACTCTTAAGAATCGAATATGTTGGACTTAACATCGAATTTTATCGCTGTATCGGAATAAAACCAATAGATACTGAAATAGTATACTCCATAGACAAAGTGGAAAGGGAATATGGACATACATATATCCGTATTCTGTTCGAATAAACGCACTTTATTCGCCACTTTTGAAACATAAAACTTGAAACGTGAAGTCTTGTCTGCTGAGCTCCTATAAGGAGGAAACAATATATATATATTATTATATTATTATTATTAAAAAAATTAATATAAATTTATATTCGATTCTTAGGTCAATTAATCGAAAGAAAAAAATCAATGTTGCCATATTCTTAAAATTTAAAAATTATAATGTTTGAAAAGGTTTTTTTTTTTTTGAATTTGTAACTTACCCTCACTTAGACCGGAACTGGCACCAGGTGGCAGCATGCTGGACAGAGCGCTGAGTGGCGTATAGGATTTGGGTGGCTCGACGGAGCCGGGTCGCAGAAGGCGCTCCTCGGTAACGCTGGACTGGACACGATATTGCATTTTACAGTATGCCTCCTGGGCAGCACCATTGCTGGCATTCACATAGACGCCGGTAATGGTGACATCCGTGTCCTGAACAATGACCACACTGGATGACGTAGGACGGCTGCAGTCCTTGGCATCTTTGGCGCTGCTCGAATCGCCACGATAGCCAGTTGTTGTAATGGTAGTGTCCGTATTCGTCTCCTTGGTCTCCTTGGAGTACTTGGAATCGTTGCTTTCCTCGATCATATTGCTCTGCGGCTTGTTACTCAATGCCGCATCCTTTAGATCCTTTAGCTCTTTGGCCTCCTTGGACTCTCTGCTGTCCTTATCCTTGCACTCTTTGGGCTCCTTTTTGATGTGCAGCTCGGCTTGGGCTTTGGTCGCGCTCGTAACCTTGGTGACCTTCGTAACCGTCGGCCTTGTGGTTTCCAGCTCATCGTAGCTCTCAAAGCTGCTGCAATCGCTGGCCAAATTCTTGTCCAGATGCCGTTCCACTTCGTAGGTGGCCGCCACAATGGCGCTGGCATTGAGGCTGGCCATACGCTTGCGCGCCAATATGCCCTTATAGTCGCCAATGAGCTCCTCGGTGAAGGCGCTTTTGCGCTTCTTGGGCAACTGTTTGGGCGGCGGCTTGGACTTAGCTTTATCCATATCCTTTGCCTTCTCCCTGTCACGATCCTTGTCCTTGGCATCGGTATCATGCTGGGCATGCTGTTGCGTCTCCCCATCGCTGTCCTCGACCGGAACTTTTTTGTGATGGTTCTTCTTTTTGGATTCACCATCACCAGCTGTTGGCGTTTGCTTCTTGGCGGGCGTTTTCTTCTGCAGCTTCTTCTTCTTTTGCTGTTGTAAGCGCTGCAACTGCAACTCCTCCGCCTCGCTGTCGCTATCGAATTCCCAATGCTTGCCCACGCCGCGTCCGCCGGGCACATAGCGCAGCTCACGACGCGGCTCCACGACAATCTCTGCCTCTGCTTTCTCCTTCTCCTTATCCTTATCCTTATCCTTGTCTTTTTCCTTGTCTCTATCCCGGTCCCTGTCCCTGTCTGACGGCAGCTCGCTTTTGTTGTTGTCATCGTCGCTGCCATCGAGCGTGCGTATGCGCGGCGGCTGCTGCGTCGCCTTGGACAGCCCCAGCTCATGGGCGGTACGGGATTCATTCTCATAGAGGCACTGCACCTTGGCCAGCGCATTCAGCGAGGCCATGCGATGCCGCTTGGCCCCATAGCTGCTCAGCTTTTTCTCATCCTCCGAATCGCTGCTATCGGAGCGCGAACTATCGCTGGCCGCCGCTGCTGGCGGCGTTGGCAGCTTTGATTTGGCTGCCGCTTGTTTTTTTTTGCCAGCAGCAACTGTTGCTGTTGTGCCAGCTGTTGTTGTTGCTGCTGCTGCTGCTGCTGCTGCTGCTGTTGTCAGCGTGGGCGTATTAAGCTTGCGTTTGATTTGCTTCTTGCCGCCGCCTTTGGCCAACAGCTCCACAGCAGCAACTGTTGCAGCTGCTTGCTCCTGTTTGAACTTTTCGTCCTTGGCTAGCAGCTTTTGCTCCAGCTGTTTGAGCGGCCTGTTGTCCTCGTCGGAAAACTCGCGCAGCTCCTTCAGCGTTGGCAGCACCATTTTGATGGGCTCCTCATCCTCGGAGCCGCTCTTAAAGTCGTATATATCATTCGCCGCATTCAAGGAGCTCAGCGCCGTTTTACTGCAGGCCTGCTGCAGTCGGGCTTTGCCCGCTGATGTTTTGCTGTATTTGTTTTTGGGGCGCTGCTTGGCGGGCGCCGCTGCTGCAGCTGCGGGGCTTGGTGTTATTATCCCGCTGCCCGTGGGCGTTGACTCTATGGGCGTCGGCGCCGGCGTTGGCGTTGGCGTTGGCGTCGCCGTTGGCGTTGGCGGTGTTTGCATGCTATTGATTTCCTCCAAGTCCATGTGCACCAGCTCCGTGTTGGAGTCGAGCTGGGCGCGTGTCTTCGTTTTGCTCTGCTCCAACTCTGTTGCTGTTGTTGTTGCTGCTGCTGCTGTTGCTGTTGCTGCTGCTGTTGTTGTTGTTGCTGTTGCTTGCGCCCCCTTTTTGCCACCCTTGGGTGCTGTCACACCGCCCCTGCCCTTGTCTTTTTGCGTTTGTTGCTGCGTTTGCTGTTGTTGTTGTTGCTGTTGTTTTTTGGGCGCCGCCTTTGTCGCTTTGGCTGCCAATGTGGACGGCGGCTCGAGCTTGGCCTTTTTGGCCGCGGACTGTTTGGCGCCTTTGGCACCAGGAGATTCTTTGCTATCGCAATGAGCATCCTTTGGCTCGCTTAATACTGCCTCCGGCTCCTTGGACTTTTCCTTTTCCTTCTCCTTATCCTTCTCCTTATCCTTATCCTTCTCCCTCTCCCTCTCCTTCTCCTTGTCGCGCTCCCTGTCCAACTTGCTGGACTCGTTGTCCACACGCTGACGCTTGACATTGAGCGGCTTGCCAGGATTCAGGCTGGCTATGACCTTGACAGCTGCTGCACGCGATTTGGTCTTCACATTCTCCGATATGGAGGACTTGAGGCCCTCGCTCATGCGCTCCTCGCCGCTGGGCAGCAGATTGTCAAAGCCATGAATCTTGATGTCCAGACTCTTGAGCATTTTATTTATGGCTCGCGCCTTGCCGTCCTCCTGACGCTCCTCCGGCGACAGCTTTAGCGTACTCGATCCGCCAGACTTGTCCGTGCTGGCGCACGTTGTTGTTGCTGTTGCAGCGGATGTTGCTGCTGCTCCAGCTGTTGTTGTTGCTGTTGTTGTTGTTGTTGCTATTGCACTGGACCCCGTCGCCTGCTGTTGCTGTCGCTTTGTGGCGGTTGTTGTTGTTGTTGCTGTTGGTGCTGCCTCCGATTTGGCACACCTTTTATCCTCCGGCTCGTCCGTTAGCTTCTGCTGCTTGCCACTGCTGCGCTTCTTTGACGTCGACGTCGACGTCGTCGCTGTGGCAGACGTTGCCGTCGTCGCAGCTGTCGCGCGCTGCTGTCGCTCGGCGACGCTGGAACGCTTCTTCGGACCCATCTCCGTGCGCTGCCCAGCCAAGAGACTAGTGTGTGCAAGGGAAGAGAGAGAGAGACAGATAAAGCTCATAAGAGAGACAGAAAGCCAGGAAAAACATAAAGGCGAATAATATCGTTACATGTACTCGCTAAATGCATACTCTATGCTAAGAGTGTTTTTTTTTTGTACTACACGCGACATGTGCTAGTTACACGTCTACGATACACTATAAAAAAGTCATTTGTGCATTAAAAAACCATTTTAGCTTCATTCAAAACTGTTTTGTACACAAATTAAATGGAAAAGTGTATAAATTTTAGCCCACGTTGGTAAGAATTGAAGGAAAACAAGTAAGCGCGTTCTAGTCGAAGGCGCCGCACTAGCAGATACCCTAAAGCTAAACGTATCTGTATCCTTATCTGTATCTGTATCTGCATCTGCATCTGAATTTCTATCTGTAAATTTGTCTGTGCCTATATCTGTGTATATTATAAAAAGAACCTAGATATCTTGTTTCGTGCAACTAGCATTTAAATTTTTTGAGTTTGGCTTAAAAGCCCATATCTCAAAATCGATATTTATCGATAACATATAATATGAAAGGAGATATCGAAAAATTGATAAGCTCGTCATGATAACGATATTTATCGATAACATATAATATGGAAGAAGATATCGAAAAATTGATAAGCTCGTCATGATAACGATATTTATCGATAACATATAATATGGAAGGAGATATCGAAAAATTGATAAGCTCGTCATGATAACGATATTTATCGATAACATATAATATGGAAGGAGATATCGAAAAATTGATAAGCTCGTCATGATAACGATATTTATCGATAACATATAATATGAAAGAAGATATCGAAAAATTGATAAGCTCGTCATGATAACGGTATACGAGAACATATATATTTCCAGTCTCTTGCTCGACTCACGACTCGTTCATATTGCAAGGTAATGGGACTCGGCTAGATCGACTCGGCTTATAGTCTCTATCAAGAGCTTATAGACTTTATGTTAGCGTAAATACTTCCGACCGCCTCTTACATACTTCTCCCGAATCCAATTGATTATTCCAACCAAAAAAAAAAAAATAATAATCATAATAATGTTCCCATCGTGCACAGTTCCCGTTCCCTATTCCTTTCTAATTTGATGACTACACATTTTTATCTTTTACATTGCATACATATGTACACATGTGCTCGATATTTCATTTGCATGTCAGAGGAAACAGCTGAGTCAGTTGTTTCAGCGACTTTCCACTTCACTTTTAATTTCTTTTCCCTTTTTTTTCTGGTTCAAGTGTCAGCGCGTGACAAACAATGAAAATTTTAGTCGCAATTTCTACCCGTCAGTTCTTTGGCATCGCGTCTCTTCATTAGAGAGCCGACCAGACACAAGAGCTAAGGGAAATTTTTGTCAAAGGAATATTCCGACAAATGAGAAATCTTTATTTTTTACTTGGATGTTTTAGGCAACGTAAGTTACTTAAGCCTTGTTTAAGGCTGGTTAAAAACAAAAGTATCCCATTTATGAAAATTCTATATTATGAATTAAAAATGCAGTTACTGGAATTCACAACTTTTTGCTCATATATAAGTTGATAAAAATGTTACTCAATATTTATACATATTTTATTTTTTTTGGGTTTCACAATAGGCCCTCCGCTTGCTTCGCTCTCAAGATTTTCATTAGAATATTCGCTGAGCTGGGATTAGGCCATGTATTATGGATTATCAAAGTTGTAAGCCAATTTAGAAGACTAAAGGCTTGCACTGAAATGTTTTGTGTTTACAAAAGTTCAAAGTTTACCCATAACGGAAAATATATACAAAAAAAGCACAGGGATTTACATGTAATAGGGGAAGAAATCGATAGGTTTAAAGAAAATTTGCGAATATTCTAGATTTGTTGAACGGACACATTGGCAGACGAGCCTAGATCAATACATTTTCATAACAAGGTATAATCATGATTTAGACAAGAATGATTTATACATGATTATATAATAAACGCAGCATAAGCTGAGCAATAGTTTTAGATAGTCTACCTTCGAATTCAATGTTTTTTAGGCAAGATCTCTTTTCCAGCTAACACCAATACGCAAGCACATTCACACATACTACACATGCAAGTGTTGGTTAATGTGTAAGACTCCAAGTCAAGCTCTTAAGCTACAGTTACATGCACATACATACATACACATATGCATATTTACCTTACGCTCTCGCTCGCTTGCACTCGCGCCTTCTTTCAGTTGGCGGGCGGGCGGGCGCGCGAGCGCGCTCTCGCTCTCTCTCTTTCGCTCTTACTAGCAGTGTTTGTTTTTTTTTTTTTTAGGTGAGCTGGGAGTACCAGTAACAGTTTAAGCCAAAGCCATTCCTGGGCATTGGCAGCAGCAGCGCCATTTGGGTGATGAGCCGCCTAGCGTAGGCGCTGCGCTGTTGCGAGTTTAAATGCAAATTATTTTGTTTGTTTTTGTTTGATTAGGTTGTCTTTTGATTTGTTGTTTTTAGTGCTTTTGCACTGTTTTAGCCTATAAAATATGCAACACTTTTTATTTAGTAATTGAACATAAACAAAACGGTTAACACGCATTTCAAGCAGATTTCATCATAATTTATGCATTACAACGGCTGCGGCGGCTGTTGCAAGCGTTTTATGCAAATGCGCCAACACTCACGTACACACAGATACACACACACAAGCACACACACACACACATATGGATGTAAGTTAAAAAGTTACAAGACATTTGTTTACGCTCGCTCATTTGTGACGATATGGCAACACTGTGCGTAGTTTGCTCACGTATACATACACATATACAGACACACTGGGCATTGGGCACATTGCTAAAACATCAACAAAAGAAAAACTGAAATTAACATAGCCAACAACGCACCAACACACACACACACGCACTAACGACAAGGAGATACACAAAGGAGGTGCCTTAGCAGAACTCTATTAAAAACTGGGCGCACTTTTTCCAACTTATAAAGTGTATGAATTTGGGATTTGTATTTTCCAAGCAAATTGACAACAACAACAACATCAACACACACACACGCACACACACACACTTATGTACACAATTCGAGTATTGGGGCGAACGCCCGCCCGCTTGCGTACACAATTTAATGATGCAGAGGAGTGCTCTTATTGGAAGTGAATTGCCTTGCGTTTTAGATGCTTGCATTTAATGTTAGTGGCATATGCACATTCAAACTCAACAAACTAGAAAAAATAACAAAAAAAAATAAAAGAACAACAGCAGCAGCTGCCGTTGCCAAAGCACACGCACACGCAGCGAAAAAAATTTTTAACGCGGACACTCGACACACACGCTCACGAGCATCTTATCAGACTGGCGCTCTCTATAGTGATGGCTAAACGTCCCGATATATCGCTAAACATTTGGGCTGTTATTTAACATTGATGTCAATGCGCACCTATCGATAGTGGTTGTTAACATTAGCACGAATTGATGTTAGCTGAACTATCGAGCCAGAATGTTTCGAGAAAATGTTAAAATTGCATTTTGACAATTCTTTGTACACATTTTTATATTTAAATTTGAAAAGATTAAAATTAGTGCTGGATATTTTTTAGGGTGTATAAACATGATTTAAACTTTTGGTAGTCGGTTTTTTATAAAATATATGAAAAATTATTGTAAATTTTAAAGAATATTTAAAATTCAATAATTTCTATTTCGATTTTATTTTTATATATATTTTGAAAGCCAAAACCCGAAGTAATAAAATAAGAAGAATAATAAACTGGATAGAAAATACTTAACTCTGCTTTAAAAATGCTCCTTACAGAGCGACCACTAAACCACGTCAGTAATACATATATATATATGAGAATTGCGTAGAAAGGCGATACATATTTAACCGGGGTCCAAGGAGTAAGGGTAAATTTATAGACTGCATAATAAATAGTAATAATAGCACATAACACAAAAGTGTAGAGTAAAACTCATTACTTACCCGTTCACATCCTTAAATTGCACCTTTCTATGCGATTTTCATAAATTCAAGTAACAGGATTCGACGCTTGTAAAGAAAGAGATAGCGCGAGTGAGAAAATGGGAAAGTCCGAAGAAGAAAGAGAGGGAGACAATTATAATGAAAGTTCCACATTTAATTTGATAATATTTCATAAAAATATTCAATTCAATCAATTTTAATAATACAAAATTTATTCTCAATTTAATTTGCAGCTCCAATAAAGCTTGTATATATTTTATAAGTACATGACTTTTAATGTGTGGAAAATCCAATCGGATATAAAATACAATTGTTTTTGTACTAATAGTGAAGCCTCTTTAGCTCTCTCCTAACATCAATCGAGCAATACGCCTACGCCTAGGATATGATTCTGGGAGGAATGGGCTGATCGCCAAATCCATTATATGAACACAATTTCTCCAAGGCGTTTAGAGCGATGGTCAGCTCCCTATTGTTAGCAAATGCAATTTTAAAGCTCTTCGCAACATGCGATACAACGCGCAGTCCCTCACAGTAGAGATTGAGTTCCTGCTTATCGAAGACTTCAGCGTCATCGTCACCGTTCTGGGCCTTGCTTGAATCCTCATCCACAGTGCGATTGGCCAGCAGCTCGGAGCTAACGAATGGCTCGACAATCAGATTAAATATGGCTATCAGAAAGCTGCCATTTGTCTTATATCTCTGCAGGCCGTCGAGCATGTGCTGCAGAAAGAACTTCTCAGCTGCCATGGGCAGCAGGCTAACGGTTGAGACATCACCGAGCGCCAAATCACCGGCTAGATAGAGGCCCATGCAACTGGATACCATCTCAGATGTATAGTTGCGCACCAGCTCCGACTCGTCCACCAGCAGCTGCAGCACCAGACGTATATAGTTGCCAATGATGTCCGCATCGTCCGAGTATAGAACCTGCTGCACGTGCACGGTGAGGCGATCCAATAGCTGGGCAGCTCTGTAGCGCAGATAGGACTTCTTTTTGGGTGCCGCTATGTGGAGCGCATAGCGTATCAGTGGCAGCCACAATGGCTGATACTGCTGCCGCATGCCGCTCTGCATGATGTGTCGCGTTATGCAGATGACGACGCCCGGCTCCGCATCGAAGCCGCCGCGTTCGAGCAGCTGTTTGGTGGTCAGCTCCAGTTTATTCAGCATGGCCAGCAGGGCATAGACACGACCGGCCATGCCGGGCGCCCAGCGTGGGCCGCGTTCAACCACCGCAGCGAGCTTCATCACATGCTGCTGCACATCGTCCGATTCGCGCAATTGAGCTGCCAGCGCCAGACGTTGAGCTGGCGACAGCGACTTATAATAGAGCATCACATCCGGATCGAACTGAAAGTGTTTCACCTCGTAGCTTTCGATGAGGCCGCGTGTTTTGCTGCATCCATTTGATTGTTGGATGAGCACATACAGCCACAAATCGATCTTCAACTGTTCCAATGTCGATGGCAGATTTTCCGGCAGCACCAACAACTTTTGCATGGTCTCCAGCAGATTTGCCGGCTTCTGTGTCAGCCGCTGCAAATGTAGCCCAAACAGCACATAGAATTTCGGTGAAATCGCGTGCAGCTCACAACGTTTATAAACAGCCTCATGGTCCAGCTCATGGATCACCAGCAGAGCGTTGAGCAGCGCAACGCCAAAGTATTTGCCGTCCTGCGCATCCTGCATAATGGCAATCAGTACATTCAATATGGCATTAAATATGAACATATTGTGCTCATATATCTTTATGGCGGCCAACGAGAGCATGTACATCGTTGTGCTGATCAATCTCACATCCTGCCAGCGTGCGATGCGATACAGTTCCATCAATTGCAGCGTTATGCCATGCAGTTTATTTAAATTTTTCGGAAGAGTGCCATGCTTTGAAAGTAAATATCATATTAATCAAATGTTGAGTAAAAATAAGAAAGAAATAAACCATATTTATACTCTTCACAAGACTAAATTAAGCCAAAGCGAAAACTTTGCGTATTTGCAATAACTAACTCTAGTCGGGCGTGCTCGACTGG
The DNA here is from genome assembly GCF_030788295.1 of Drosophila virilis. NCBI lineage: Eukaryota > Metazoa > Arthropoda > Insecta > Diptera > Drosophilidae > Drosophila > Drosophila virilis. The sequence goes on along the minus strand of NC_091543.1, from coordinate 20,078,803 downwards.
AAGATATCCTGAGCCCAGCGCCTAGCTGCTTTTGTAAACAGTCTAGCTTCTCGCTATCCATGCATTCACAAGAAAAACACACACACACAATCACACGATTCGCCGAGCTGCTTCCTCCCTTTACTTACACGTCGTATGGGTTATCCATTCTTGAATAACTTCGGTGCATATTATACGATTTTTATGAAACTTTCACTACAACTATAAAGCACTGAAATATGTGGTAATACCAAGGCAGAAGGTTATACCTCGAAAAAATTAGATATATATCTATATATTTGTAATTTTTGGCAAGAACAGGGTGAGGGTATCACAAAAGTGAAATATTCTAAATCAAATTTTAACTCTCTCGCTCTTATAAACTCCAAGATATGGTCGAAAAGAGTATGCACAAATCGATCCTTATCGATTTCGTGGAGAAACGAGGCGAGTTATCAATGGCTTGTAATGAACTCGAACTTTTGGCGCCCCGGGAAGACATAAGTTACAATTTTCAAGTCTTCAACTCTTTCACTCCACGAGATCGTTGAGTTTGTACATAAGAAAAAGTCGGTTATTCCTCGAACAATAAGATTTTTGAAATTTCGGAAGAATAAGAGGGGGTATACACAAAGTGAAATATTTCGTATATGTATATTCTATACGAGAGCCTAAATATAATTTTTGATGTTCGTAGCTCCACCTAGTTCCGAGATATGGTCGAAAAAGAGAATGTTGAAATCGATTCTTATCGATTTCGTGAAATAGCAAGACAACTTATCGATAAGTTGAAATAAACATGATTTAATGAGCTCAATGAGCTCATAGGCACAAACAGATGGGCTAAATCGAAGCGCTTCTTGATACTGCTCAAGAATCAATATGAATTACAAAGCTGACAAAGTCTTCTTCTATGCATTGTTGCATATGCATATGTCTTCTTGCCCAATGCTGACCACCCACTGCTATCGAGTGCTTGTCCCTGCAATTGAGCACATTGACAATTCATATAAGTAAATAATCGGCCTACCTTCTTGTGCTTAAAGTTAAGCACTTTGAAGACCATCGCAATCCGGCGTATACGCTTGATGGCCGTGGTGGCATTCACGAAGTTGGCCAACACCTGGCTGGCGCGGTAGCGTGTCGTATTATCGTGCACGCATGCGATTTGCTGCAGGAAAGGCACAAATTCGCTGAGCTGTTAAATGGACATACATATATATATGAGCAATAGGTTAATTATATTGTTAAACAGTTAGCGAGAAGAAATACTCACATTCAAACTGGACTCGGCACCCTCCATGGAGGATGGATAGAGGCGACTGAGCAGCTGGAGCGTGGCCTCCAGTTGAACTGTTTGGCCACCCGATGTCTGCTGTGCTTCCGCCGCCTGCTTGAGACCAGCATGAAAGTAATCGAACAGCTGGGGATAGCGCGTAAAGAAGATGCGTCCGGTCATGCGATTGCGCACGTGCAGCTCACCCACATCGGTGCGTGCACGCTCCACGCCAAAGATGCGCACCATCAGCGCGGAGAGCATCAATGTGGCGCTATTGCGTTCGGCCCATTCGACAGCGACTAGGCTCTCCAAGGCGCACATAATGCCACGACCCACAAACTCACCCACCAGCTCGGCCAGTTCGCTGCAGCGGAAGAGCGCACGCATTATGTTCATCGCATGGCTACGGGCAACGGCCGCATCGGGACCGGGTCCACGACGCTCACACACATCGAGCAACAGGGACATGCTCTTGCTGAACGTATGATGGGTGCCCAGTTTGAGCTCGGTGCAGATGAGCGCCTGCAGCATGTAGGGCATGCCGGCGCTGCGTCTTGTCGCGCACAAATCTTTGCCGCCATCGCCCACAACCAATTGCATGGCCTCGTCCAGCCAAACGGGCGGCAATTGATTCAAAGCCGGCTCATCGCTATGCCAGAAACGTCGACAGAGCAGCGAAAAGCCGACATAGGCCTGCTCAAAGGCGCCGCGGTGCTTGATATCAGCGAGCAGCAACAGAAATTGCTCGCCAATGATTGCCACCTGCTCCTGGCTGAGCAGATAGTGCTGTTTGCGCTCCTGCTGCAGCGGTGCACGCTGCACCAGTTCGCCCATTAGAAGGGATATTTCCTTGATGCTGCGCCAGGCGCACAACAACACCAGCTGCGGCACTATGGACAGCGTATCCAGCTCCTGTTTGGACTCCAGTTTCGGGTCCTCCACCTCTGTGGGCCTGTCGCCAGGCAAATGGCCTTCCGGCGACTCGCTGCCCACCACGGGCAACACAATGTCACTGATCGTTATGCAGAGATGCAACAACTGATCCACATACTGACGCCAGAGTATGTCCTCGGCCAGTTGTTTTAGCTCCAGCTGCTGCAGCAAATGGCGACTAGCGAAGAGCAGGCCATACAATGGATTCGTTTTTGCCGCCAGCGTTAGATCGGTCTGTGCCAGGACAACGCCGTCGCGCAGATGCTGCAGGCAGAGCTGCAGGACGGCATAATAGCGTGGATGATGCTTGGGCAGCTCCAGTGTGTCTGGCAGCGGTGTGTCCACCTCAGCCGCCTTGCAATACACCTGCAGCTGATAGGCGCCCGTGGCGGAGTCTGGCGGACGCGCCGATAGCAGCAGCTCCATCATTTCAGCGGGCTGATGTCGTGAGCATTTCTGCAATTTGGCCAACAAATGGGCAGCCTGCAGCTTGTTGTGCTCGTAACTGTCGCGCAGGCAATGATCCACAAAGGGCAACGTTTGCGGCGGCATTCGCTCCAGCCAAGGCAGACCCAGACGTTCCAGCATTTCGATGCAGTCGCGCAATATGCGCATCGATAGCCAGCGACGTCCATAGTTGGCGGTGGGAAACAAATTCAGCGCCAACATATTCAACAGTGTGTTCAAAAAGTTAATCAACATGTGATCCTCACTAACGATCGTCGTCTCCTTGATCTGTTGGGCCAAATTGTGTTCCAAACGCTTGACCGCCTTCTGCATGAGCCCGTGCCCAATCTGACGCATATGGGCGCTGGGATTGTTGACATTGTTCTGCAGATAACTGATAATCGAATCCAGCTCGAAGCGTGTGTACGGCTCGCTGAGGCGCGGCGTCTCCACCACAAAACAGAGAGCGAGCAGGCGCGTATTGTCATCCACGCCAATAAGGGCCGCACTTATCTGTTCAATGTGCTCCGCCATCAGCGATTTGACAAGACGATGCTGGCCATGACGGCGTGCCGTCAACAGGGCCGCCAATTTGGTGCTAAATGGCAAATTACGCTGCTTGAGCATCTCCGGCAGCACATCCGGCTCCAGCTGTACCGCGGCCTTGATAAGCCGCTCAATCGCCGCCAGACGATCATCGCACGGCTGTGCCGCCTTAATTAGAGCCGTGCACCACACATTTAGCCAATCCTTCGATTCTTCTTCCCTGTGTGCAACGGTCATCATGCCTGTAATACATTTAACAGAATTTTCTTTTACTATGACAATTATTTCTCATTGAATTGAATTTAATTGAAAGAATAAATATATAATAGAAATATAATGGAGTGACAATCAGTTTTAGTAACCTCTTTAGTTTAAAAGAATCTGACTGGCTCGAGGTAACTTTTAACTATATCTTTTCGTATTTTAAAGGCAACTCAATTAAAATAAAAACCTCTTGTCCATCTATCAACATTTAAGATAACTTCATTTTAAGGCTGAGCTAAATCATTTAACGCAAAGCAATTTCCCTTTTCTTATTCAATGCAAACGACAAAAAGTTTTAATCCTTGAATCAAGCTATGCTGATTATATATTAACTAGTTCTCTTGTCAATCGATAAAGCAGCTTGGACATGGCCTCAAGACTTTATAGAATTATCAAAGACAATTACTAAGTAAAAATCGCAAAAGACTTACACTTGAACAGGGAATTTACGCTATCCTCCAGCCCCAGATAGGCGGGAAACATTTTATCAAAAATGCTGGGGCAATTTTGCAGCACCGATTTGGTGCCCATCACCTCGACCAGCTGCTGCAGCATCAGACAGACAGATGGGAGTGGCATGCGATGACGTTCGAACTGTGCATAGACCTGTCCAATGATGTTCGTCTGTCCGGCGGCATTGGCATGCTGCAGCACTTGATGCAGCATATTGGCACACATGTGGCGAATCGATTCGACGCTGCTCGAGATGTGCTCAAGGGAGAAGCGCATCAGCATGGCCAATATCAGGCAATACATGATCTGTGCACGATCCTGCAGCTGTATAAATGCCAAAGATTTTGAATAGGTGTGCAGATGCTTGGATAAATAAACCAAAAAATTGGTAATACTGGCAGAGCCCTTGACCTGATCCAATACACGCTTCAATATGTCCAATGCCTGGGCCGATCGGCTGGCATAGTCGCTTTTCTGCAGCACCAACAGCGATGCTGCCTTAATGGGCAGTTCGTTAAAATCGTTCAGCTCCTGGCATTTGGTCAGGTATTCATCAAAATCATTGAACAGTCGCGCATTGTGACCGATCGACAGGCCGGCTATGGCGCGCACATCCCACGGCGTGTCCACGTTACGGGCCACGCACTCGGCCACCTCATCGATGAATCGCAATTGCTGGCAACGCTCCACTACCAGCTGAAATTTGTACTCAGTCATAAAGTTGACATGGAAGCGCAACAGATTCTGTATATATAAATAAAACTCATTGCGACGTGTCGGCGATAGCTCCGCGCCCTGCTCACTGCAAATTAGAATCAATTAGTGATACATATTAGATTCAAGCAGGAATCAGTATTAACTTTACCAAAAGCTAAGCTACGCTTGCCTACCTGATGGTCGTCCAGTACAGGCGCAATGCCTTGGGCACCAACGGTATAAAACAGTATATCTCCTGGGCGAGCGCATCGCGGCCAAACGGAAAGTTGTGCAGGCAAGCGCTAACCGAGACGAACACATCGTTCAGGAAGTCGGCGTGCACGGTGCTATTATTGATGCTCATCGCGAGGTAGCGCAGTGCAGCACGCAGGGCGCTCAGTAAAATTTCCTTGGTGTGTGTTGTTTTGCCCCTTTTGGTGCACTCGCTGTTTGAGAAGAGCCTGGCCGAAAGGAGTCGCAGGTAAAATGAAAGCAACTCGCCTCAACGATAAACATTGGATTCATACCTGGTGACTACGCCGCGCACGGGATGCTTTAGGGGGCACACGAATAGCACATCGGCAAGAAAGCCAAAGGCCTGTGGCTCCTCATAGATTTGTTTGACAATAGACATTTGTTTGGCACAGTTTGTGGCTGCCGCGAATTTCAGCACGTAGTCGACTTGTGCTAAACAACACGCCAGAAGCTCGCATTTAAAATGACTTCAATTTGTGTAGATACTTGTACTCACAATTTGACCACTTTGGCGGCAGCGGGACAAGTGCGCCGCGCATCTCGGCAAAGCGTTTGGGATGCGCGCACAATTTGAGGGCGGCCACGCGCAAATTTAAGTCATTCATTTTGACAAACTAAGTAAATGCAATTGCCGGCAGAAGCAACGTGCTGACTTGCTTATTAGAGAATAAATGATTGTTGACACTTTATCGATATTCCGATGAGTATCGATTACCACTGTTCGCGGAATAACACTTGAAGCATAGTGTTGCAAAATGTGTTAACATATAAATTGCATGAGTATTTAATATTGTTTTGTACGAATAGAACAGCGCCTCACACAATATTTATATTTAACTAAAACACCATCAGGTGCGATTTCTCATAATGCAACCTTTTATTGGCAGTTTACTAGACTCTTAGGAAAATATGTTGCTGGCACATCGAGCTTCATTCAATTTATGCGCGCGTGTCCAAGCAATGGATCACAGCTCTAGTATTCAAATTTGCCAATAATTAACTATTTATAATATGCAGACATTGATAACTAGTAATGAGTCTACTCTATTCCAGTCACAAACCCTGTTGTATGCTTTTTCTTATAAGTCGCATTTACATCCGTGTTTTAGGTTTATTACAATGTATTCATCAATTAGAAACATACAAGTACATGAACATAATATGCATTTTTTGTGCATCGTATGTTGCCAAATTTACAGACGGCGACCACGACGACCTCCCTTCCTGCGTGTAGAATCGGATGGAATGGGTGTGACATCCTCAATGCGGCCGATTTTCATCGATGAACGTGCCAAAGCACGCAGTGCGGATTGGGCACCGGGTCCCGGGGTCTTGGTCTTGTTGCCACCCGTAGCACGCAATTTGATGTGCAGAGCAGTAATGCCAAGGACCTTGCACCTTTCAGCCACATCCTGAAACGTTCACAAATTGAACAGTTATTAGCATAAATGATGTGGACATTCATTCTGTCAATAGGAAATCTAACCTGAGCGGCCAACATGGCGGCGTACGGGGAAGCCTCATCACGATCGGCCTTGACCTTCATGCCGCCGGTGACACGTGCGATGGTTTCGCGACCGGACAAGTCGGTAACGTGCACGAAAGTGTCGTTGAAGCTGGCATAGATGTGGGCAACGCCGAAAACGTTCTCGCCATCGCGCACCTGCGGTCCCAGCGAGACCTGCACTTCCTCTTTCTGAACTTTAGCCTTCCTGGGAGCCATTCTGCAGCAATTAAAGACGAATCAGCAACTGTTGGGAAGAAGTATGTACACAGTTCAACAAGTTGTTTTCACATTTTTCAAGCTATGCACATGGCAGCTTCGCACAGGCACATACAAAAAAATATATAGAAGAAAAAAAAAAAAAACAAAACAAAAAGTTGCCATTGGGGCACGGACACAACGAAACAAAAACAAGAAAACTTGCTGCAAATCTGCTTTAAATATATTGCGCTTATTGCCTGTTCTATAATTCATGTTTTTGTTTAGAAGTTATGGCTTAAAAACGTATTTTTTGTATTAAAAAAACGAGAGAATGTCACAACACGAACCAATTGCGTGAACCGGATATTAAAAAAGAAGGCTATGTAGCAGCTGTCACTGGGGGGTTGCCACTCAATTCACAATAGGCATGTGAGCTGTCAAAATGCCCATGGTTGCAATGGCAAACACACCATACACGCAGCTATCGATAGGTGCTTATCCACTGCAATAAGAGTCCGTGACGTCAGACCGTATTAGTATTTATAAATTTTAATAAATAGATGTGCAAACATAAACTTAAGATTTTGTAAATTAATTTAATGCTTAATAAGCTTAATTAGTTACTTAAAATGTCAATTTGCAAGCTCTTCCATTTTGTGAATGATAGCCAAACTAACATGGCGTAATCTTGTACATTCGATAACTGCTAACTGCAACTAGTGCATTCGATAGAAGTCAACTTTTTTTTGACTGTCACAAGGTATCTTTGGAACGGACAAGGAACGATGTCGTGGGTTTCGGACTACCAGTATACTTTTATACAAAAGATAGCGTTCCAGGCGCTACAACTATCCGGCCACATACCCCACCACATTGCATTTGTTATGGATGGCAATCGACGATTCGCCCGCTCCAAACAACTAGATAAGATTGAGGGACATTCGCGTGGCTTCTCCAAGCTGGCCGATGTGCTTCGATGGTGCCTCGATATGGGCATACGAGAGGTGACCACGTTCGCCTTCAGCATTGAGAACTTCAAACGTTCCAACGAAGAGGTCGAAGGTCTATTCAATCTGGCCAGAGATAAGTTCTCCAAGCTGCTGGAGGAGACCAGCCGCCTAGATGAGCACGGCATACGAATCCGAGTGATTGGTAACCTTCTATTGCTGCCGGCAGATCTGCAGCGGCTCATCGCGACTGCCATGTTGCGCACTGAACGCAACGACAAGCTATTTTTAAATGTCGCCTTTGCGTACACCTCCCGCGACGAAATCACACAGGCCGTGGAAGCTGTCCTGAGGGAGGACGAGCAAGCTGATGATCCACTGCAGCCCACTGATATCAATGAGCGACTGCTGGAGGCGTGCCTATACACGCGCCACTCACCGCCACCGGATCTGGTGTTTCGCACATCCGGCGAGACACGACTGAGTGACTTTATGATGTGGCAGGTGTGTAGCCTATAATATTGGGTGCAGCATCAGTAACGATGAACATCTTATTGTTGTCTTTCAGCTGAGCACATCTGTGCTGTACTTTACGGATGTGCTGTGGCCACAGATAACCATATGGAACTTTTTGGCCAGCATTGTTGCCTATCAGCGCGACAGGTGCCGCCTGGAGGATTACAGGCGTGGGGAGCGGCTGCATAGCGTACAACTGGCCAAATCCAGTGAATTCTATAGCCTGCGCGTTCAGAAATTTCTGCTTAAGCTGGATGCCAATCGTCGGAAACTATTGATTGCCTTGGCTTCCAACTAATGCCAGGCGAATTGTTTATTGTTGTGATAGGGGAATAAATTAAATGTAAATAATTTAAATTCGTGTACCTGTTACTTGATACAAGTCTTTCAAAGCAGCCGGTGAATGTTCTGACAATATGTTTGATGAATGCCAGATACAATTGCCATTAATATATACGCATGGCCATTATCAGAAAATGTTTTATTTTGAATTGAAATATATTTCGATTCTTTTGAATATCGCAGTCAGTTATTTGGCACGGTAAGTCACAATTTATAATATCGCTTGGCTCTAGTAACGATTAGGGTTACAGGCAGGCCAATCTACAGCATTCACAATTAACAGCGGATGGTATGCGATAGCTATCGCGCAATCGATTACTCTCCCATGCAAATACGATAACAAAATCCGCTTGCAACTCTCTTCTCACATTGGTGGTAATTGCTGAAATTACCATCTTGCAAAACTTTTTTTGTTGTAAAAATATATATACAAATACACAAGAAAAGTAATAGGCATTAGTTTTTCATAAAATAGTGTAAAACAAAGTACACTTTTAGTTAGCTTTAAAGTTAGTTTTCAGTGTTAAAGGCAATTAATTTCAAGCTCTAGCTCTAGTTTTCTTACACTAGGCGTGACGACGAAAAAATCGACAAAAAAAAAAAACAAATTGTCTCGAAATCCGCATAAAAGATTTACACGCGACCGCATCAAGTACGACGAATAAACGACAAATATTTTGTTCAACGTTTCAAAGTAGATCAAAATTATTCAAAGTTAACAACTAACACGAAAATAAAGGGTAAGTAAATGTGCTACGATTTGTGCTTCTGTATGTGTGTGTGTGTATATACATACATATGAATACTTTGTGCCTACGTGTGTGTGTGTGTGTGTGCGTGTGTGCAGTTCTGCGTGTTGCTCTCTTTCTATTCATTTTTTTTTCTTCCCTTTTGGTCGGCCGCTGGCGATGCTGTATTGATTTTTTTTTGCGCGAGCGGTGTGCCGCATTAGCTGTTGTCGAAGGGGGCGAGCAGACGCCAAGGGGCTCGCTGTTATGGTACATTTTATATGCAGTTTATGGAATTAAGCAGTAGAAACGAATGCTCTCGCCGCTGTGTGCTTCAATTGCAGGCGTTACTAAACTAATCAACACTTAAGTGCAATTCCGCGACAAAGGTATATTTTACATGCATGCATGCTTATGTATGCATGTGCATATATGCATATATTTATCAATGCTGTATAAAATGTCTGCATGTGGTTGTTCGGCCACCAGACGACTTGATCCTGAACCCTGGCTCAGTCGAATCACAATAGTAATTTGTATATATTTTTTATATGTACATAGTTGCATATGTGTACGCATTAGTGTTTGTTATTCACCTGCTCATGTGTATGTGCGTGTGTGTGTGTGTGTTTGTGGTAGCCATGTCACATGTTATTGTGATGTTAACAGCATCGAGTCTGCAGTCATTTTTTATACATACAGACTTCAAAAATGCAAAAAAGAAAAACATTAGTTTCTGTCAACGTTGCAGAGGAGTATGTTAGTTTTGACATTTTAAAGTGACATATCCATGGAGTATGATGATATTGACAGCATCAACAGAAAATTCGATATAGCCGATAGTCCGTCTGTCAATTTCTATGCAAAAACCTAGTCTCTCAGTTTTTGATAGAAGTTGATAGGAATACTTTGTTTATCAAATAAATAAAATAAAAAAAATAAAAAAAACATCTTAACCCTACTTACAAATTGCGATTGTGTTCGTGCACTTCTTACATTTTTGGCACAAAAGCTAGCAACAAATCAGGTGGGTAACATCAGAATGTTGCATACAAAAAAAAAAAAAAAAAAAGAAAAGGAAGAAACTTTTCATATAATTTATTTGGTACTCCAATTGAAAGTGTATATGTGAAATTCCTTAAATTTGATGCCTGGCTTCGGCTGAAGCCTATGCAGTTTCTAGATTATTTATTTAATGCTGGCGCATGATAGACAATTAAATATTTAAGTAAAATTATATTCAAAAATAAATATTTGTTAAGTAATATTAGCCAGGCAACTTTTGCTTAAACCATCTCATATTCAAAAAGTTTCATATTGATTAGGCAGGGGGATGGGGGGTACTCTTAGCTATTTTGTATATATTGCATATAAACAAATAAGAGGCATAAGAGTAAACTCTAAAGTATGCTGAGAGTAAACCGCAGCGAACAAAGTTCACATATTTGTGTGACAGTTGGGCATTGCAATAAATGTTATTAACATAGCACTGTTAATACTTTGCTGTCAACTTAATTGCAGGGATTTTTTTTCTGTGCTTCATATTTTTTTTTTTTTGGATTTATGTTGATTGTTATTTGTTTTTCCTAATTTATTTTTTTTTTGTCCTAACCAGGCGGACTTTAAAAAGCGGCAAAGGAAAGCGTAGACGGCAAAGCAACACACAGACACACAACACACACACACACACACTTAAATCAAAGGAAAACCCACACGCAGTGATCGGAAGAACAATGTACGCTGGCGCATATCCACCAAACGCTGGCGGCGTCCAGCAGCAGCACACGGGCGGCTACTATGGCAACGGCGGCGGCGGTGCAGCTGCTGGCGGCGGCAATGGACCGCGCCATGAACGTCCATATTATCCGCGCAATAGCTTTGCCGGCGCTGCTGGCAATGCGGCGGCTTTGAATGGTGCCGGCGGCGGCGCCGCAGCTGGAGGAATGCATTTTGGCCAGCCGTATGGCGTCATGACCTATGGTATTCAGAATGGCATTAGCATGGGCGCCGGTGGCAATCCGTATCGTACCGGCGGCGGCGGTGGTGGCAATGCCATGCAGAATGGCGCATTTGCTGGCGCCAATGGCATAGCCTTTCAGGGCGGACCCCGTGCCAAGAATCCAAACTATACGCAACGCTATCAGAAGCCTCACAACGGCATGGGCAATGGAGGCGGCTATCAGGGCGGCGGCGGCAGTGCCAATTATAATGCAGCCGCATTGGGCATGTTGTCGAAGGAGGAGCGCGCCGAATTGCAGCGTGAGAAGGCCAAAAATCCAGGACGTAATTTGGTAAAGCCACACTGGGAGAATTTGCAGCCATTTCAAAAGGATTTCTATATTATGCATCCAAATACAATGAATCGCAGCGAACAGGCTGTGGCCGAGATGCGTCACGAGCTGGAGATAACCGTATCGGGCAATGAGCTGCCACATCCGGTGGCCAATTTCGAGGAGTCCTCACTCCCGCCCCACATTATCGATGAGATGAAGCGCCAGGGCTTCACCAAACCAACAGCCATCCAAGCACAAGGCTGGCCAATTGCCCTGAGCGGACGTGATCTTGTTGGCATTGCCCAAACGGGCTCCGGCAAAACTCTGGCCTATATGCTGCCCGCCATTGTGCACATTGGCAACCAGCCGCCCATTATGCGCGGCGAGGGACCGATTGCTTTGGTGTTGGCACCCACACGCGAGCTGGCCCAGCAAATTCAGTCGGTGGTGCGAGACTATGGACATCTGTGCAAGCCCGAGATACGGCACACATGCATTTTCGGTGGCTCCTCAAAGGTGCCGCAGGCACGTGATTTAGAGCGCGGCGTCGAGGTTATTATTGCCACGCCAGGACGTCTGATTGATTTCCTTGAGAATCGCAACACCAACTTGCAGCGCTGCACATATCTTGTACTGGATGAGGCCGATCGCATGCTTGACATGGGCTTTGAGCCCCAAATACGCAAGATCATCGAACAAATACGTCCGGATCGTCAGGTTGTGATGTGGTCGGCCACTTGGCCCAAGGAGGTGCAGGCATTGGCCGGTGATTTTCTCAACGATTACATCCAGATCAATATCGGTTCAATGAATTTGTCGGCCAATCACAATATACGACAGATCGTTGAGATCTGCAACGAGAACGAGAAGCCACAGCGCATGGTGCGACTGCTTAAAGATATTGCCCCAACCACCAACAATGCTGCCAACAATGGCAACAAAATCATCATATTTGTGGAGACCAAAATCAAGGTGAGTTGCGTCTATTCAAAATCACAATTCCTCGAAGATTATATTTGCAAAAGACACTCCAATTTTCTTATAGCTTAGAAGATACGATTCCAGCAAGGCAATTAATCGAATTAAAGCTTGCTCTAAGTTTAGTCGGTTATTAGACTTTAATGCAGATGCTTTATATTTCGGGATTTAGTCATGTATTTACTATTTTTGGAAATGTTAACGTAAGCCCATATCCCGACAGATCTGAGCTTAGCTCGTAAGTGGCTGCAATTGTCAAAAGCTTCACACGAATCTTATTGGGTGGAACCGACATTGCGATACTCTGTTATTTGACGCCGATATCCATAGGTATATGTATATGCTAGCTTCAATAGACAGACGGACGAAGACGAAGAGGTGCATTAGTTACTTGGTAGAAAATGTGATCGTAGCACTACCCATACATAATTGGATTAGTCGTAAGCCTTACTAAACAATTGCCTTTTCGCAGGTGGAGGACATATTGCAGATAATACGCAGCGAGGGCTATACAGCCACATCGATACATGGCGACAAGTCGCAGAGTGAGCGCGATTCGGTGCTGAAGGATTTCCGGAACGGCAAGTCGAACATATTGATTGCTACGGATGTGGCATCGCGCGGCCTGGATGTGGAGGATTTGCAGTTTGTTATTAATTATGATTATCCGAACTCATCGGAGAACTATGTGCATCGCATTGGACGCACTGGACGCTGCCAGCAACTGGGCACGGCATACACATTCTTTACACCGGACAATGCCAAGCAGGCACGCGAGCTGATCTCGGTCCTGGAGGAGGCTGGACAGACACCGTCACAGGCGTTGCTCGAACTGGCACGTGCCATGCCCAATTCGGCCAATTATCGCGGCAATAAGCGCTGGAATAACAATGGCAATGGCGGCGGCAATGCGACCGGCGTCTATCAGCAGCGCAGCAATCCGCTCAACTATCAGGCGGGCAACAGCATTGGACCCAACAATGGCTACAATAATCGCGCCAGCTATCAGCAGCAATATGCCGCTGGCGGCAACACTTATCAGCCGAATGGCAGCGGCTCCGGCGTTGGCGGTAACGTTGGCAATTGGAATCGCGGCGGCGCTGGATCCGCAATTAACCAGCAGCCGGGTGTCGATGGCGCCAATCGCAATGGCAGCGCCACTTATCGCCCCCGTGCGCCCTTCAACAATGGCGGACCGCGTGCCATAATGGGACATAATGGTGCTGCCGGCGGTGCTGGAGGTGCAGCTGGTGCCCACAATGCCGGTCAGCCGCATTTGGGTCAACAGGCCGGCGCATTTATGCCGCCAAATTATCGGGGACGTGGACAATTTGTACCGAATGCAGCGGCCGCTGGCAGTGGCATGCCACGTTTCCAACAGTTCCCAAAACGTGACTATCAACAACAACAGCAACAGCCACCGCCACACTATCAACAGCCGCAACAGCAAGGACAGCAAAAGCCAAAGCAACATCCTGGCGGCGATGATAAGACCTTTAAGGAATATGCACCGGCTGGTGTTAGCACACCGATGGTGCATTATACACCAGCCAATTCGCCGCCAATAGCGGCTGTTGCGGCCGCTGCAGCGGCTGCTGTTGCCGGTGGCGCTGGACGCGCACCGGTTGCGGCCGCACCGGGCACCGCATATATGTACGATGCGGCGGGCGTGCTGACAACAACCGCAGCACCTGGCACCAATCCCTATGCCAGTCAGTTCAATATGCCGGCCACCTATTATACGGCACAGCATCATCAGTTTGCGCCAGCCGTGGCTGGGCCCGGGCCGGGCGCTGCCATTGAGCAGGCTGGCCAGCATTAAGATGGCTCAAAAACCAGTCTTTCTATTTTCCAAGAGTCCACAACTGCAACACCCAAAATGAAGCGCAATTACAACAGACACATGCACCACAACAACAGACGAAGCCGAAGAAGCAGAAGAAGCAGAAGAAGAAAAGAAAACACAGACACACACACATGCACACCCCAAAACACACTTGAACACGCATAACGAATTAATAAACAGTCATAATTGTGAATCGACTAGAGAGTGACTCGACTCGAGTCGTTCGAATCATACAAGTTATACATATTCTATATGCATATATTTAAATGAATTATTTAATGAGCATTCATATGTGATGTAGAGGATGTCTATTTGCTTGTGTCTGCTCGATAATGATGTATATATGCAGTGTATACATAATGTAAACTGGTACGATTCAATCGATTCAATTTTACATCAACTGTTATTACACCACTGTTAAAGCTGAGCGCTGTTAATTAACAGCGGCACCAGCAACGTTCCAATGGGCAGGCAAGCAACTACAACAACAACAACAACGCGGACACAAATGGCAACAATTTACGAGTTTGAAAACAACAACAACAACAAAACCAACAATGAAAAAAATTAACAACAAATTTGCAGAAGCACAAGTTACTCCCTTTTTACTTAGAACTTTCGTATATATGCATATACATATATCCTAACTATACATATATAGATACGTGGATTTTCATTTCCATTGATATTTATTATTATTATTATTATTATTATTTTTTTTTTTTTGTGCAACACAAACACATACAAACAAACACACAGACTGCTTGAGTTATTCGCATGGCGGCAACTGCATCAGCGACAACATCAACAATATCAACAACAATAACAACAACAACAAACGTATAGGTAAGTAGAGACACCAAAGCTGAGCTTCATTGCGAGCATCAATATTGTTAACTGCACTCTCTCTCTCTCTCCCCCTCTCCCTCTCTCTCATGGACAATTCGGAATAGCTGCAGAGACCGATAACAGCGCCGTTATAACTGTCGCCTTGCTGTTAACCACAACATTTATGCAACGCTCCGTACAAAAGAACTGCAACAACAGTTAATAACTAGAAATATTTATCTAGTTTTTAAGCAATCTCCGCTCGCGAGCAGCAAATTGCATGTTCTTCGAATGTTAAAGAGTTAAGTGATTATAATGATTTTTTCTGTTCATTTGATTTTGAAAATGTGCTAAATATTTTTTTTTTTTTTGTTAACCAACACTTACACACACACACGACACACACACACAAACACACATTCACGAAGCACAAACACCCATACACACACACACACACACACACCCACATTTTTTACTAATCACAAAATTTGTTATGCATATTGTCAAATCATACTTTTAAGGTGCTATACACAAAAAGCGTATACATAAATATCAACAAGATAAACCACAACATCAAGATATTTTAGTAATTTGTTAAAGACACACACACACACACACACACACGCACACACACATGAACAAACACACATACGAAAATTAACAGAAAATTGTATCAAAAATGAGAAAAGAACATTTTTAAAACCTTTTCACTAACTTGGTTGGTATGAAATTAACGGTTTGCTTATATAATATATACAAAAATGATAAACACAAAATATTTCCATAATAACAAATTAAGCTAATAATACTCAACAAGCTGAAAACATATAAATTCTGATTAAATATTAATATACAGACACACATGCAAGAACATTCACACACACACGACACACACACACACACACGTCACATACACACATACGACACACACACACATACCGCACACAAAGAGAGAAATGCAGCTAATCGTTTTTCGATGAAAGTAAAATTGCGAAAGCGCACCGGAAATTCAAAATGGAATATTTAGAAATTCGTAAATGTTCAAAAACATAAAATCCCAGCAAAGGGCAAAAAAGCAGCGCTGCTTTGGTAGAAGTATGTAAACGAATCTAAACAACAACAAATACAATGAAATATGTATTGGAAAAAAAAAAACACTTTAATGTTTGAGTAATATTTATATAAACTTTTTTTTTTCATATATTTTTTTTTTATTTTTAATATATATATATATATATAATCATGCATATATTTGCTTGGTATGCGTATCTTGAGGTTGAAAAAGAAAAAGGCGAAATGCGATTTTAAATGATTTTTTTTTTGTTCTTCTTCTTCTTCTTTGATGTAAACCAATTTGCGTATGCGTAAAATGAAAAATGTTCACGCTGATATATTCACATTCGTAAAAAGCCAATGCTAATATTATTTTTATTTTTTCAAAAGTTCTATGCAAATACTGAGAGAAATGAAAAGTGAAAGAAAAGAAAAATGTTGAAAATTGAATTAATTTAAAGGCAATAAGAATATTTACAACAAAATGCAAGAATTATAAGAAAAAGAAAATACGCCACATTCATCCATAAGTTAATTAAATATGTACAATGCAGAACACAACCAACAGACATTCACAAAAGCAAAAAAAAATAACAATTATAATAATAATAACAACAACAACAACAACAACAATACAGAACAGGAATGCATATATACATATATATATATATATATATATATACATATATCGAATTATTTCATATTTTTTTTTTAGCGTAGTTGCCAGAGGTTTCATTTTCATTGATCATCATTCTTACATCATATTAGTATGTATCATATGTATGCAACTTTTCATATTGTTAGCCAACAAGTTTTCATCGAGAAGCCCCCTCCCCTCCGCCTATCCCCTCCCCTTGATATTCCAACATAGAAGCTAATTAGTTAGGCCATGTTGGTCCGAAAGTTGTTGCCCAAAAACGAAAAACCTGTTGGAACCGCAATATGTTTGCTTTACCTTCTGCCCGAATCGCAGGTAAAATCTTTAGTATTAAACAATTTTCTAAGTTCATCCTCAAAACGGAAAAGCAGTACAAAGCTAGCGAAAGCAGAGAAAATAGCAAAAAAAAAAAAAAAAAAAATAATAAATAAATAAATAAAAATATCAGTTGAAGAAAGGAAACAAGTTAAGCAGTAAAGAGAGACAGGACACAAGGGAAAAGTACGTAGAGTATGTTGTTGTTGTAACACAGCGAAATTTCTTTCTTTATATATATATATATATATAACATATGTATATATATATGCAATGATTTATATACATATATGTGTATGTCTTAGGAATATAGAAGAAATATAAGACAACAAAAGTATATATCAGACCACATGGATCTCCTTGTAACAAAAACTACATTTAAAAGAAGAGAAAATACATACATATTTACGCACAGACACACACATACGTATATATATATATTTATGTGTGTGTGAGCGAATACCATAAGTGGAAGACATTGTTTATTATAATTATGATAATTATTTTGTTTCATTTTGTTCTGTTTATAATTCTAATTTTGTATTTTTATTTTTTAGTTTTTCTATTGAACTCTCATACGCTTAAATTGGTTTTCATTTCATTTTGTTGTTTTAGAAGCTGAAAACTAAATACTATATTATTTTTTATATGTATATGTATACACAATGTTACTAAGTGAAAAAATCGACCCAGGCATTGCCGGTGTTGTGTTGGCCCAGTTAGAACTCGCCCTCCCGGCCAGCCCCGCCCAACCGCCCGCCCGCCGGCTGTCTAGGCATTTTTTTATGCAACCGAATTGTGATGATGTGATAGACTTATAAAAAATACTAATTAATAAACAATTTAAAACGTTGAAGAAAAAAAAAATGAAAAACAAGCGAAAAACAAAAAAAAAAAAACAAAAAACAAATGAAGTAACAGCCCAAGCCCCGACACAGGCTGAATATATATGTTATGTATTTGTATTATTGTCATGTATATATATATATTTATACATATATATATATATATATATACACACTATATATATATATATAGACAATGTCTGATGGCTAAACCAGAGCCAATGCTTTATGGCTATTAAATATGTATTATGGATGATATGAGGCACACATTCTTTTTTTTATTTAAGAAACAAAACCTTTAAAGTGCGATATTTGTATTGTATTACCTATAAGTTGTTGTGAACACACACACACACACACACACACACACATGCACAGACACACCAAGACACAAGAACACACACGCATATACATACAGAGTTAAACGAAACAAAAACACAAAACAAAAAAAAAAAGAGAAAAAGTTGAAACTGATAAAATTTAAGCGTAACTAACTGAAAAGATGCAACGAAGAAAGAAAAAAAAACAGCAAAAAAAATTGAAAAAAAAGTTAATGAAAATTTACCGCAACTTGTAAAGATGAGGCAAACATTTTGCTAAACTTTACTCAGTCTCTCTCTCTCTCACTTTCTGTCTGTCTCTTAAACCATTTAACTTACTGTGTCTGTCTCAGTCGCTCTCTTATCTATATAAAATTATATATATATATGTATATATTTTTACAAATATATATATATGTACATATACAAAAATGATATAGAACATATATTTTTGAAAGTATGAAAAATGCAACTTTTGAAAAAAACCAAAAAGTAAACAAAAACTACGCAACGCAACGTAACGTAACATAATTGCAACGTAACGTAACGTAACGGATCGCTGACGTTTCGATTCGTGTTTGTTTAGTAAAAGAAAAGAAACAAAGCAAAACAAAAATAAAAAAAACGCAACAAGCAGCCAAAAAAAAAAAAAACGATGAAACAAAATATGCCGTTATTATAAATATATGTATTTTGTATGATCGAATTGATTTCTCTGTAAATGATTTTTCTGTGTATTTACTTTGCTTCATTTGTTTTAAATATCATTCATTTTGTTTTTATATACCTTTATATATATATATATATATATATATATACACAAATATACATACATACCATATGTATATAAACCTAGAACTACATGCAATACAATACATACATTTATCAAAAGCCAGCCGCTGGTTATGAAGTGAGTGAAAATGCATTTATACAAAACAATTGACAGCGCACAATTGCCAAAAATGCACACACAGAGACACACACACACACAGAGACACACACACACACTATACACATACATACTACAGACATACTTTTAAGCGCCAAGGTTAAATGCACCTTTTTTCAAAAAACAAACAATTTTCACACAAGCAAATCAAACAATTACAGCTAAAAGAAAAAAAAAAACAAAAACAAAAAATAACAACAAATTGGCAAAGTCGAAACCTAAAGAAACTGTTAAAATTAAATAAAACCAAACAAAAAAAAAAAAACGTAGGCAGCATTGTAAGTGATAAGGAAAATTTTGAAATTTTGGCCGCATAATAGCTAAAATGGTATGAAAGGTATAGAGTAAAGCAAAACCAAAAAAAAAAAAAAAAAAACAAAAAACAAAATGGCAAAGCAAAGGAAACAGTAAGAAGTTGAGAACGTGGCAGAAAACGTGAAACCCAATTGTGATACAGTTACAAAATAATAAAAAGGCATGTGTAGAAATACGTAGATACATACGTTAAATGTTAACATTGCTCGTGTATCAATTTAACATAAGTACATATGTATGCATATATACGTACATACATACATACATACATGCATACTTATATCGGCAATGACATTTGACGATGACAATTGACGATAATCGATATACACGAAATATTTATTATTGTCATCATATTGTATTTCGGCAAACAAATTGAGCAGAACGTTCTAAATACTTCAATATATGAACTTACTAAATATATACTTCTAATAAATCATAATATTAAAAAGCAAGCCAACAATTTATACAAACTAGTTTTTAAAACCTCGCACACTAACAGTCACACACACACACACCCACACACCCACACACACACAGATACACCTCTTGTCACATGTATAAGCTATTTGGTTAATTTGTATGGGGAATAACATATGTATGAGAAATTTTCTTTATATATATATATATATACAAATGAATTTTTTTTTTTTAATATATTTGTTGTCTTAGCAAAGAAAAAAAAAAAACAAAACAAAAAACGAAAGGATAACAAAAACAAATACAATTTGTGTAAGCAAATGCAGATTCTTAGCCATTTCGAACGAGCGTGCATTTAAACATACATATACAGATGCATACAAACAAACAAACAAACATACATACACACATGCATACATACATGATTGATGTATGATGTATTTAAGATGTAAACAATGAAAAGATGTTAACTAAAACTAACGAAAGATTGATTCAAAGATTGTGTATTAAACACGCTGGAAACGTATGCAGTGGACAAAATGTAATTCGAAAAAAAATAAAAATATAAAAATACAAACGAAAAAAAAAGAAATTGTAAACATGCTAAAGAAAAACTTACTTATTTAAATAAAATGTTTAGAGCTTAAGTACACACACACACACACACACACACACACACACACAAACAATGCACACACATTCAAAAATTATTATATTAATATGATATATAATATATCATATATATACATACACATACATATATATACAACCTATGTATTTGTACTCATGAATACATATGTACATGCATGTCGGTTTAATTGATGTAATTCGATGTCCAGTTCGAGTTAAACATATGCATCAAGAAAATAATGCAAAACTTAATGTATCCAATTTATCTTACGTATATTAAGCGACACTCACACACACACACACACACACATACACACGCAAAATTACCACTCCTTTAACAAGCCGCCTGAAACCCTGCACCCCTAGCCCTAATTATAGAGATGGTCTGAAATACATATTCGTAAAATTATTCGGGCAAAAACCTAATTACATAAATATGTATGTTTACAAAGCGAATGATATCTATGTAATAAACAAAAAAACAAAAAAATTTGGCGCATCAATATGATTTTATAAGGGACCCAGCTGGTGAGTAATTTGTAACAAATCCGAACTGAGCGCTTAGTTGATGGGAGCTCACATTTTGTTTTGGTTTCATCTCTGTTTCATAGTGTTCCGGCCGAAAATACACTTAATTTGTGTACATACATTATGAAGCCAATCTATTGCCGTACTATGCGCTTCTCACGAATGCAACTAGCCCGTACGGGTCTTCCTGCATCCATTATAATTTAAGATTTTGTTTTGTTATGTTCCGTCACGCAGGTAACTTTATTTGTGTACTTGTTTGTACCTTCCGCCCTACTATGCGATTCTCATCCCATGCAGGTCTACCTGCATTGATTTTAATTGTAAGTTTTGTATTATCCAGCTATTACTCGCTTTCTACTTCTAAATCTCTCTATCATAGAAAGATGGCAAAACCATCGCACATTTGGGTAAGAATATATTTTCTCGTTTATTTAAATATGAATAAATAAAATTATAATTAATCACATTAACTCTGAGAAATCAGCGCCTAGGTATAGATCTATAGTGCATTTTAATTAACTTTTGGACTATAGACTATAGAAAGTAATCCAGTTAAAACGTTAAAAGCTTGCTTTCCCTGTTTTAGAAGTACGTTGCAAATTTACTGCCTACTTTACCACATGGTAATATTTCATTGTCCATATACATGGCTGAATATTGAATGCGCGTCTTGTGACTGCCAGGTGCTTTAAAATAGTCGAATAAAAAGAACAATTTGCAAAATAATTTTTCAATTTTTATTTAAAATACCATCTGCATCTGCTTTGTTGTCGCATTTTATAGTTTATACATAAAGTTAACTGTTTTTATTTTTAAATTTTGTTTCATTTTATTTATTTTTTTTTTGCATTTTAACATAATTCGCGCTTGCTGGCTTATCGTGTTGAATTATCTCTTTTAGTTATACATTCTATATATGTACGTTAATATAGTATGTATACATATATATATATTCATTAATATATATATAAATATATATATATTTATATTTATATTCTTGCCGTTTTTCATTTTTGTGTTTGATACATAATACTTTCATTTTATTTAAATATTTTTGGGCTCTGCAGTCCCTCAATTAGTTGTTTTTTTGTTATTAACTAGTTCCTATTTTTGCGTTTTTCACATTCGTTTTTCTTTTTTTAGTAGATTTCAACAGGTTTTTACAAGCCAAATCAGAAAAAAAAATTGTTGTTTGTTTTATTGTTTTAATAAAAATAGATACAGTTCTTTAATAGCAAGCTGCGCGGCACAACTTTCTGTTTTCGTATTTGTTTTTGTTGGTTTGTTTTTTTTTTTTTTATTTTACAATTGATTTTTTTAAAAAATATATATTTAGTGTCTGCTATGGGCTCAATTTTAATATTATTTGTTTGTTTGTTTGTTTTCGCGTGACTATTGTAACAACATTTGATTAATTATAAATTACAATTTAATAAATGTTATTTTGCAGCTGTTTGTTTTTATGTGTAAAATAAGCGTTATTCGCTATCGTTTATTGTTTGCTGAATGCTGAATGCACTTTGTCTGCCTTTTGTTGTTAAGTGTGTATATATATGGCTTACTATTATTTATTTAATGCTCAATGTATACGAGGTATTTGTTTTGTTTTCTTTTGCAAATAATATATGTTGCATATGAATCGCTTTTGTGTAACATACCCAAACATATACATACATACATGTCTACGACTCTCGAGAGATCATAACGAAAATTCGACACGAATCCGACTTCGACTACGACAAATTCGCCAAAGATAAACGTGCTAAACTGCATTTAATAAAATAGCTTGAGTTTGTAAAAGAAATTAAAATATATGGCCAAAAAAATAAAAAACAAAAGCTTTACGTTTCATATAAAAAAAAAAATTAAACAAACCAGAAATACATTTAAAATTACGGTTATGGCAAACATTTAATTGAGACAGTGTATGTTTTATGATTTGTATAATGAAATCGCTGAACAGAAATAAATATATATGATCGTGTATATGTATATCTATAACCGATTAAAAACGTCTTTTAAAAAAAAAAATTGTTTATATATATATATATATATAAGTCTTAAGTTTGGATATTAAAGCAACTTAAATCGAACAAAACAAATATGAAGTCTTTTGCAAGTCTTTACACAGCTTAAATGCACATTCGAGTACCAAAGTTGGGCATTGTTTGGGCCCAATACATAGTTTCAATAGCTATTCCGTTAATAATATTGTTGTTCGCTCTCAAGTCTTTATGGATCTTACGAATATAAGCAACTGACATATCTTGCCAGCACTAGAAACATTTAATTGAAAATTGCTTAAAATGAATATCGAGTATGCATATATTAAGGTTGATCTTTTGTAATAACTTATATAAAGTATATTAAATGTATGTAATTTGTTTGTTTGCTTGTTTGTTTGTTTTGTTTATGTGTGTTTGGGTTCTGTCTCTCTTTATTTTACAGCTAAATTGCTGCCTTAAGCGCTAGTGATTGTTGTTGTTGTTGTTGTTGTTGTTAAATGAAAATGTTTGCTTGACTTTTTACATATTTCTTTAAAAGTTATGACTTGAAGATTGTTTAACAGTAAATGAAGAACAAAAATGATAAACACCACTCTATATTTGTGCCCAAAATAAATGTACTGTATATATAGCAACTGTTTTTGTTTGTTTGTTTGTTGTTTGTTGTTTGTTGTTTGTTTGTTGTTGTTTTTTCTAACTTATTGTTATTGTACTGTCTGTTAACTGCACAAAATTTGATGTATTACATTTGTTTGTTAATGCTGTTGATTTATGAACAAATTGTGTGTTGATTGGGTTTGAGGGATTGTTGCATGAATTAACTCATGTACTATATTACAGATGTTAAACTAAGCCTTAATCTTATAAGCGATGATACATACAATTAGTGGAAGGTGTTGTGGGGGGTGGGAGCAGAGGAATTTGCCAAATACATACGCGTGCTCACGTATGCTGTATACACACATATATAAATATATATATATATATATATATATATATGTAACTGACTAAAGGCAAAATATTAGATTTAAAAAAAATATATATGTATATATTATCTATACATATATGTACGTATATATGTATATGTATAACTAGGATATACGTTCAGAATTATTATTCGTATATATGCATAGCTTTTAACTGTTGCAGATCATTCATTGCTCAACGTCAGCATTTGGAGGAACAAATGGCGGGAAGGGAGGGGTTTGCTTTTAAAGCGACTACGCAATGAGTATGCAGGTGTGTGCAGGTGTGTGTATGTGTGTGGATATGAGTGTGTGTGTGTGTGTGTGTGTGTGTGTGTGTGTGATTTTGCGATGCATTTAAGCAATGAGTTAACGTCTCAACAGACACATTTCTGGCCTGTTCCGGCTGTTAGCGAGAGCTTGGATTGTCCATTGTCTACCGTAGATGCCACATAGCTGGATGAACTGCATCGCCGCGTAGAGCTTGGTAAAATGTTTGGCTCACTCTCTCGTTTCACATGTGGATTTAAATGCAAGCGAAGCCAACCTCATGGTTAGATTATGTGCGCCTGCTGCTGCTGTTCGCTCAGCTTGAAGGCCGCCGCATCGCTTAGCAGATGAAAGGGCACACCTGCCGCTGTGGCAACCTCCAGTCGTGGCGAGGAGGAGGAGGCGGCTGCTGCCGCTGCTGCTGCTGCCATTGCTGCTGCCGCTGCTGTTGCAGTTGCTCCTGAGGGGCTGGCAGCGCCAACACTGCCACCGCCACCGCCGCCACCGCCACCGCCGCCGCCGCCGCCGCCACTGCTGGCATTTGTGAGTCGCTTCAGCTGTATGGCATCCAGTGGCAAGTGATGCGACACATGATGCGCACCGGCCGTCGATAAGCTGCCCAATGTGGTGGCCGCTGCCATGGTGGCCGCCGCTGCCGCTGCTGCTGCCGCAGCGGCAGCTGCATTACCCGTGCTGGTTGTGGTGATGGTGCTGCCCGCATGGGAGGCGCCACGTCCGCGTTTCCGTTTCGGCAATATGCCCTTGCGTGCCATATAGAAGCGTATGGTCGAGACGGGTATATTGAACATGTTGCTGACCGTTTGAAATGTTTCGCCCTTTGACACACATTTGGCGGCCTGGGCGAGCGAGGCCTCTGAGCGTCGCACCCGCTTGTACGATGTATAGCCATCGATGGAGCTGTGCATTAGCGACGAGCCGGATGTGTTTGCCGAGGTATCCAAATCAGCGTCCATGCTGAGCGAGAGGCCAGCAACATTGCTAACAATGCCGCCGGAGCTGCCCATAGTGCCGGCAAAGCCGCTGCTGTCATTATCCTCATCATGGGCGGCCACATAATTGTGATCGTCCTCAATGGTGGAGTCCAAATGATGCTGCAATTGCAGTTGCTGTTGCTGCTGGTGTTGCTGTTGCAATACCAGCTGCACATTCAGTTTGTTGTCGCTGGCCGCGGCAAAGTCCTCGTAGTGTTCGCTATAAACATTCCAATTGTTGCTAGCATCATCAGCCGAATCATCTTCGGTCGGTGCATTTGAATTGTTCGAAGCAGCTGCCGAGGAGCCAGCATTTGTTTGCGGCTGCTGCTGTTGCTGCTGCTGCTGCTGTTGTTGCTGTTGTTGTTGTTGCTGCTGTTGCAGCAGCTGCAATTGAAGCGTATTATTGCCATTTGTCTGCTGACGCTGACGCTGCTCCTTTTGCTGCAGCTGTTGCTGCTGTTGCAGTAGCAATTGTTGCTGCTGCTGCTTGGCGGATAGCGCCGTTGTGCTTGTGGTTGTTGTCGATGTCGTCGAGTTGGTGGCCGTGTCATCCGTCTCAGTGCTGTCCAGTTGATGCGGCTGTTGTTGTTGTTGTTGTTGCTGTTGTTGTTGCTGCTGCGGCTGCTGCTGCTGTTCCTGCTTTAGAGGAGCTGCCGACTCCTGCGTCGCTGCCTCCTGACGCATCTGTTGCAGCTGCTTGTAGTTGATGGCCGCCTCGGAGCCATAGAGGCCGCGTATACGCAGCTGCTCGGCACAGCGCAACAACTGGCCCAATCCAGCCTGCGTCACATTGACCTCACCCTTGTACATGAAATCGACCAGCGCCTGGATCTCCCACAATTTGATCTCGCTGGGCAATATGATGACCGGATGCTTGCACGGATTCTCAGCCAATATGGCTTCAAAGTATGTGGAGCAGGCAGCCAGCACCAGGCGATGGCAATGCACCTGATGCCCCTCACAGGCCAGTGTCACATCCACAAATCTCTGACCGGCCAACAGCTGTGGAAAGGCCGCACCAATGCTGCCCAAATGGCTGTTCCATCGCACGCAAAACTCCTGTGTGGTGGCGCTCATTCTGTTGTAGGCAACAACGCCTTGTCCACGTTCGATTCGTAACCAGTATCCAACTCCAGATCCTATGGAAGCTCTAATGGAAGCTCAATGCGTGTTTTATTATCTAAAAATAAAAATAAAATAACAATAATTAAAAAATAAAAACAAGCTTTTGTCAAAATTTCAACGTGAATAGAAACTCACAAGTTATTCAATGAATACTCTATTGTTAAAACTAAATGAGTACTCGATCGCAACACAGACACTCGATTCGGTTGCATTGATGCATTGCATTGATTGAATCATGAACATCAGTAGCTACCTAATTCATTCACTCGATACTCACAGTGTTCGTTTGAATGCATTTGTATGGGCAAATAACATAGACATGAATTATGTTCATTCAATTACTTTTAAACACGCACTCGCATTCAGGTATTCACTCAATACTCATTTCGCATTTGCAATTCTATGTATTTGAATGCATTCATGTTCATTCAGTTACTTTAAAACACGCACTCGCATTCAGGTATTCACTCAATACTCATTTTGCATTTGCAATTCTATGTATTTGAATGCATTCATTAGAATAGACGAATTAATGTGAGTATTTTGACCCATTCAAAACTCACTCACTCTGAGTTCATTCAATACAATCGTTTCAACATTTCAGATGCATTCACTCAACCCATTCTAGGCACTCCCGGAGATTGATTCACACCTCGAGACCCATTCGAACTGTGCATTCATTCACATGATTCACTTCATATAGCCGCTATCAAGGACATTGCATGCAAATATTTTAGATAAAGCGCGAACACAGCACATGATTGAATAGCATAGTTTAGTTATTTGATTTGGTTTTCTTCTTAATATGATTACCGAAAGAAAGCGAGTCTCCGACCGATTCCTGTGCACCTTCTTGCGACTGGCATCAACAAGCGAGCGCCTAATCGAAACTAAACTTAACGCAAGAGTTAAGAGCATGAAGCGTGCATTTAACAGCGAAAATTAAATAAAATAACTAGAATTGTACAATCGAAATTAGGCAAAATTGATTTTTTTTTTTTTTTGCTTTTTGCTCTGCTTAAAAGTTGTTGATTTTGCTTTTACACGATTTATAAATTTTGCTGGTGATTTTAGTTTTTCGTTTTTGTTAAATGCGCCTTCGCTCCTTTTTGCAATTTGACAGCGCGTTGCGCAAAAATTGTATTTTGTACAGACTCCTGTCTGTGCTTAATGTAGTTTGTGCTTCTTCCTTTTTGGTATCTTCAGTTATTGCGTTTGTGTGTGTGTGTGTGTTGTGTGTGCGTGTGTGTGTGTGTGTCTGTGTGTGTCTGCTGGTTCTTGCCTTGGTCTTCTCATTTTTTTTTTTTTTTTTTTTTTTTTGCATTAAACAAACGCCAAAAGACAAAGAATTATACTGAAAAAAGTAAAGTAATAAAAATCAAGCATAACAACAACCGACGACGCGACGACAACGACGACGACGACGACGACGACGGAGCGAGCCAGGAAAGCACACAGGCAGCTGCCTGTTCTTGTTGTTGTTGCTGTTGCTGTTGCTGTTGTTGCTGCTTTTGTGGTTGACGGCGTGAGGAGCAGAGTCCAACATTGTGGAGCAGTGCGAGAGGGAGAGACGCAGAAATATGCTGCTGCCTGCTGCCTGCTGCTGCTAAAGAACAGAGCAATTTTGAGCACTTTACTTTAGCATTTTCGAATTATACAAAGGCAGAAAGGAAGCAGCGAGCAAAGCAGGAACAACAAAAAACAAGGGAGCCATGGCACGCACACAATTGCAAAAACTCAAACGCAGAGAGCAAGAGCGAGAGCGAGAGCGAGAGAAAGAACGCGTCTGCGCAGTAGCATGGAAATGTGCAAAGGAAGTCGAATAAGCCAGCAGCATAGTGGTTCAAGCTAGCGTTAAAAGGTAAACAATTTAAAATGACTTATGTATGTATTGTATTAATGTTGTGCTAATTGCATTGAATGTTTGCTTTTAACGTAGTTATCTTTTTGTTTGAATATTTCACACTATTTTATGACGTTTTATACACATTTTTGTTTATGCCCATGAACCACTTTCGAGGCTTACAATAATAATATTGCAAAAAATATGATTACATATAATATGTTAAGAGTGCGGTTTTATTTTTAATAAGACACACTTAACTGCAAACATTAAATGTGTGCCAATGTTATTGCACCTGTTTGGTTCTCACTCCACGTTTGTTTGCCGGATAATGTCGAAAATGCGAGGACAAACAAAAAGTAGGGATACAAATCGCATACACATATATACGTACACGTTTGTATGATAAACAAAAAAAAAGAGAAACGAAAAACGCAAGCGGCAAAACAAGCCATTTGTTGTTGGGTGCATTTGAGAGAGCGAGAGAGAGAGGGAGAGAGCGAGAGAGTTGCAACATATCCCAATCAGACAGTTGCCAAAAACAGCGCCGCTAATAATACAAAACTAACATTAAATATAAATCTATAAACTTTTAGACTATATGCATATAATTTGTTCGGAAACGTATCTACCTACACATGGAAATAGTAATTTTTAGAACTTACTTTGCAAGCTTGCAAATAGTGCAAAAATAGTGTGCAGACGAAACAAAAGTAAAAAGAAGAAAAAAAAAAAACAAACTCCTTGTTCTTATGCGAGAGCGAGAGAGCGTACAGCACAAACGAGAACAGCCCCTGCTTGCGCGCTCTCTGGTACAAGACCAAAGCAAAATTGGCAACAAGAAAAAAAAACAACAAATTTTCCAGAAAAAGGAAACTATAAAAAAATATTATATACATATATGTACATATATATATATATGTATATGTATGTATGTTGCTCAGGAGAAGACAACGCCGCGTCGGCAGCACAAAGGAGACAGTAACACAAAAATAGCATTAAAAGCGTGAGTAGAACAACAATGCGCAAAAGTTGACAGCAAAAAATAAGCAAAGCACAAGACAAGCGAACAGAAAGAAGTTGTAATATTTGCAGCAAAACATTTTAATAATTAGGGGTTGAAAACTTGTTTCAATTTTGCCATACACATGTATATATGGAAATATATGCTCATGTGCAATTGTAGCGCATGAATTAATGTAGTTACTGTGTAAATTCTATTTCAGTTATTTCAATAATTAACTTTTCGCGCCTGCTTGGCGTTGCCAATCTACGGCAAAACATTTCGTTGCACACACACATATGCATGTGTACAATCCTCAATGGATGAGCGAGATAATGTGTGCGTGCGTGTATGTGTGTGTGCGGTATAAATAAAAAACCGCTATATAAATTCAATTGGAAAAAAGGAAAAATTACATGTCTTAATCGTTTCTGCTGAAAAGAAAATACAACCATCAAACCGTCAAAATGAACTTAAACACTAACAAAAGCAGTCTAACTGAAATAAGAGCAATAAACATGAGTCTGCGACATGTGCAGCAGCAAAAACAAACAAAAAAAAAAAAAAAAAAACAAAAAAAAAACGGACGCAGCGGGAGACCAAAAGTTGAGCAGAAACAAGATTTGCCACTGTTGACCGCGAAAAATTATCGATACATTAATACATATGTAGATGATTGTGGTCATAGCAATCAGCTCTTGGCTGGTGTTACGAGACGTTAATTTCAAATTTGCGCAAGTACAAATATTTAACTGAGCGTTAAGCATTCGCGCGAAATTTAAATATTGTTAAGTGTGTGCGACTTTATAAGCAGAATGTCCAATTTATGTTTACATATATTGCAGCACACACTTGAATAGTGTTACGCTCTGTGATATAATACTCTTGTTTGGTTAAGGATTTATAGAGGAAATTCTATAAGATCTGATCGGCTATAATATGTATATAATACCCACATATGTATACACATATGTACATACTCAGCAATTGCAGGAATATCCCTAATATTTGTTTGTTTTTGCTGTTGCCGCTCAAAAGGCAAAACGCGCACATCCCAATAAGAAACGTGAATGCAAAAACGCTGCAGGAGAGCAAAGTGCAAGCAAAATGAAAAGAGCTAGCGTGGGCTATCTCTCTCACACGTATGATTGTTGAGCTGTGCGTTTGTTAAAGGAGCGAGAGAACATTTAGAAATAAACAAAAGCAACAACAATAACAAAGCCAAAGCAGAAAAAGGAAGCACACAGGCGCATGCAGCATTGCGTGCGTATGTGTGTGTGTGTGTGTGTGTCTCTCTCTCTCTCTCTATCTGGCTTGCGTGTGTGCATGAGCAAAATAAATCACAAGAGCTGCTGCTGCGGCAGAAAAAAAAACTAAATAAATAAAAAGCCGGGCGAGCGTCTGCGTCGCGTCAGGCAAAAATTATGCATATTTCGCTGCTGGAAATGAAGTTGGCAATTCATTTGGAGACAAAGGCATCAATTAAACAACAATATAAACACAAATCCAACAAACACACAGGCATATAAGTATATATATATATATATAAATATATATATGTATATATACAGAGAATATTTGTTTCTGTTTGATGCGATTTATTTATTTGTGGTGCCGACATCGCCGACTGTTTATATTTAGTTGCAAGGATGTACATACACACATACACACAATAGTTCACATACACACACGTGCGCATGCATATGTAGTTACAATGTTTTTACCTCGTTTTAGATGTGTTGGGTGCGTGTTGGGCCCCTACCGCCAGACGCCTTCTGCTGGCGTTATCCTTGCGTTGCGTGCGTCGCTTTTTGTTTAACACAATTCTTGCACAAATGCGCCTCACGGTGCACGGCACACAAGCACTGAGAGACTTGCGAACACAATGTGTATTGATTTTTCGCAATGTTAATGTTTAATAAAGCCAGTACATACGCACATACAGACAAACATACAACACACGCACACACACATATGTAGCAAACAACTTTTGAATATGTTTCGTACGACGCGCAACGCGCGTGTTTTTTTTTTTAAAACATCCAACGAATGCAGAGGAAAAGCGATGGCAGCGCTCGCTTTAACAATAACATGGGTATAACGAATACAGTTAACTTCATTAGCACATCGCGTGCACGGCTTTCATGCGGAATTGTTCTTAAAATGCGTTTTAAAATTGAAAGTTTAAGTATAATTAACTTTGCGCACCGCCAACTTCATTGACTGTTCGGCTTGGGGAGTTTAGAGATGAGCGATATTTTGCGTATTTTAAAGAAGCGAGTTTTTCAGTTTGCTGTGGAGCAATTCTGTTAAATTGCGGAGCAGTTCTGTTAATGGTAAGTCTCGTAGCAATAATACATTTTCTAGCAGCGAGATAATTAGTTGATTCGATTTTGGATGGTAGCACTAGTGGTCTAAGCGTAAAGTAATTGTAAATTTACAAGTAGGTAACATGCTCTGTTAAGTGCGCAATCGATATTTTTTTTAAGGCCCGATGCGAGTAAAAGCATTCGATTACTGCCGAAGCAAATTCGAATCGATATATTTTTGTCGTACATCCCTAGCTTGCAGTGACCGACGTTGTCTCATTCATACTTTTTTTCGATGTAATTTTTGCTCTTTCGTGTATTTTTTAACGAATAAGAATAATGTGTTAAAAGTTCAATGTGAATCGTA
Organism: Drosophila virilis; assembly: GCF_030788295.1. Taxonomy (NCBI): domain Eukaryota; kingdom Metazoa; phylum Arthropoda; class Insecta; order Diptera; family Drosophilidae; genus Drosophila; species Drosophila virilis. Next base: position 20,046,872 of record NC_091543.1, on the reverse strand, counting down.
TCGTCGTGTGTTCGTGCAGACGTGCAATTGTTAAACTACAGCAATAAACTGGTACGCTTCCGCCTTCCTCACCAAAAACATCAAAATTATCAACCTTTTAACATCGTTTGGCTTTAAATAAGAAATTACATACATAAAAATTATATGATGCACTGGCAAGATCTCACTGGTGCCGATCCCAATGCAAAATAGCGGACCGACAGGCGTCACGGCGTTTGCACAGAAAAAAAAAAACTGTATTTTTGGCCCTATGCCTGTATGTCAAAGTGTTAGTGGGCGGTGTTTTTCATGTTAACACAAATTTTTTTGTTTATGTGGCATACGTGTTCAAAGCAAATGCGCTGCTTTGTCGTGTTATGTGCGCGAAATTTGGGGTCTTTAACATTTATATTTCCAAAACTTCAGTATTGAAGTTCTTGTGGATATTGCTGCGTGGCAAAAATCAATGCAAAAAGTGTTTTTTATACATATGTACATGGCAAAGCAATTTTTTCACTGCTCACACGTTCATATGCAAGTGTGTTGTGTATGTGTGTGCATGAGTACGACTAGCAGCATGCAAGTGTGTGTGTAAGTGTGTCAGAGCGCAACTCAACATGGCTGACAGTGTGGTGAGCTATGAGCAAGCAGCGGTGTTGCCCCATGTTAAGACGAATGCGGGGCAGATTTATCTAATGAAAATAACTACCTCGCATTTTACGATTATACTTTCACACTGCCCTAGTCAATGGTTTGTATTATATGTATAAATTTTGTGCAATAAATGTATGGTCACACTTATGCGGCGCGCATTTTGACATTTCACTATTTGACTTTGTCATGCACCAATACAAGCACAAACGGCAAATCGCAGCTGTGGTGGGTTTCGCTGTAACACACCATAGGGGCCGTTCTGTCACTGACTCGTACTTGTTATTGTGTCTGTCAGTGTTGTCGGCCGTGTCGATTCATTAATATTTTTTTGTATTTGCCGACAAACGGTCGTGCGCAAGTAATATGTGAAATTTCAAGTGAATAATACTACAAATTGTACGTACATTTATTGATTGACTGTTAATCAAAAATAACATTTAGCAAGAAAGTATTTCGGTACATTTCGGTTGTCCGTGTCCGTGTGTGTCTGTGTGTGTGTGTGTGCATGTGTATGTGTGTGCATAGGAGTGTGGGGATAAACGTCGCTCTTCTGTTGCGGCCTATTTCGTGCTTGAAGAGGCGGTTCGGCCTACAACCGCTTACTTTCTAGTGATAACAACAGCAACAAATACTTTGCATCCCAATTAATACTTACATATATGTGTATATATATATATATATATATATAACATTTTTTGTCTTTCGTCTTTTTCTCCATTGCGCAGTTTTTGGTGTGTCTTCACAAGCAACGCGAAACGAAATTGCTAAAAATTAAAACCGAGACGAATCAGCATAAGAAACCAACAAAAACAACGAACGACCAAACAAGAAGCAGATCAAAAGCATAAAAAAAAAAAACCAACAAAAGTCAACGTCAACGTTGACGCAGACAACAGTATTCGTATTCTCTCCCGTTCTTCTTTTTTTTTTTTACTAACTTTTATCAACAATAATAAAAGTGCGTGTGTTATCTCTCGTTAAACCAACAAGAAGAAGAGACTACAGCAACTCAGTGAGTAGAGAGCAGAGGAGCAGCAAACAACAACTCGCAACTCCCAAGCAGAGAGCCAAAATAGCAGTCCGTCAAGATGACGCAACCGTTACCCATACGCTTTCAAGAGCATTTACAGGTGAGTGCATTTTTCTGACTTGTTTATGGTAAGGGTATTTGGTTGCCTATATTTCTGTTGAATGAGGCAGCTAGTCAGATTCTGGTCCTATTGTGCAAGTGTGAGTTAAGTGGATTGTGTGGTGGGGAAAACCACTTGTTGACCCGCCCAAGCACCGCTTACCACATTCTTATTAGAATAAAGGAACACACTTTACCCTGGTTCAAGTCCATATTAATAATGATCGACTTTAAACATGTTTAAAAATCTCAGCATTTTATGCCTTATGAAATCACATCTCAAAATAAATTTCTAGTTTGTTTTAGCACTTTTATATATTTGTTATATGAATTAAATTTCGCTTCGGTCAGCTTTAATTTAATTAATACTAAACAGGCAACTAAAAACATTTACATTAGTTGTTACATTTTTTTTTTTTAACATTCTCAATTTTACCTGGAAGCAAATTGTGAACCACTGTACGCATTCATTTCTTAATGAAATTTCTTGGTAACAAAAAAAAAAAAAACTAGTCAAAACGTTTTGCTCTCCGCTTGTTTGACTCTTCAGGCTTACGAAATGAAATGGTCGAATGAGTCACGCTCACACAAGCCGGCAGACCCCTTTGCCTGTCGCCTCTCTTTACTCTCAAGCTCTCGCTGCTGTGTCGTGTCGAGTGCTGAGTTGGGTGAACGTTGCTGATAAACTCGTCCATGGCAAGTCGGACTGAAAAGGCGGCACTTGCTCCAATTGGGAGATTCGCGCTCTTTCTCTTTCCGTTTTGCTTGGTTTTTATCTATGGTGGATTGCTGTTGTTTTACAGTTAACTGCATGCCAAATGCAACTGTTGTCATTTAAAATTACTAATACATGTATGTTACATATATACATGTATTGGTTTCATATACTACATATGCAGGTTTCAAATGAAAGAGCTTACAGAAGCAGCAGTTTCTGCCGGTGACAAATGCCGGCTGATACACACACACACATAAACACATGTATGCACGTATACTAACGCACACCTGCATGAGGTGAAGTTGTCGGACATTTGTATTGGTGTATTGCTAAACCGGTTTCTCTGTAATGACGAACTCTTTGATTTTTTGTTTCTGTTTTTGATTCAAAGGGAATGCTGGCTGCATCGTAGCGTAGACTTAAGCGTTTCAAGTGGAGCAATATAAACTGAGGTCCATTTTTTTCAACTTCTTGCTATAGCACAATGTGCATCAGAGGCAGGTGGGAGTTCATTGTGCAGCCGCGTTTATAGCAGCAACATGTTACGCATTTCACCTACATACGTATACCACTCCCACTCTTCCAATGCGTTTTGAAGGTGTGGGGAAACAAACACAATACACACACACACACACTAACACATCACACATTCACCACACTAAAGCATGTTGTAACTCAAGCTTAGCTGCCTCGCTGTTGTCGTTTTGATTGAATAAATCAAAGATTTTTTTTAAACCGTTTTCTTCTCGTTGCTGTGTGTGTGTGTCAGAGAGATGCACAAGTAATCAGAGAAGGCAGTAATATTTACAGTAACTATGTGCGTGCTTGCATGTACAAGCAAACTTACATACATATGTATGTATGGTGCTGCCCATAATGTCGTCAGTCGAACGGCATTGTAAATTTCGCTTGTATCCAAGTCAGAATATCAGACTCAACGCATTAGGGCGACTCACTCTGTGGGCGAACTGTTTATCTAATCATTGGCCTGATTTGCCCAGACTCGTATACAATTAAATCTATACTATATAATGTTATATTTCTCATACGGGATTGTTGATTTTATGCATATCAATATTTTTCGCTACAATATAACACTTGGGCTGCAGTATGCATAATATTCAATTTATAAATAAGTATATATATATATAATTTGGTTTTGGTAATTCGAACATGCCAATTAATATATTTTACAACTGTTTATTATTGCAAAATAAATTATTTTAATGACTATTTTCTTGTTTTCCTGTGTACCTAATTTTATTTAATTTTATGCGCATGAGACACCCTACTTTAAATCGTGGTCCACTGGGCTCGCAGCGCAAGTGCTAAGCGGGGCGTGTAAACTAAATTTGATTATGGAGCACGCACTATACCGTCTTTTATGCATGCCTCTCTCTCTCTCTCTCTCTCTCTGTGTGTGCGTGTGTGTGCTTGTGCGTGTGCGCGTTTGCGTGTGTGTGTCGCCTCTCAAACTAAGTGCAAAACGAGCATATGTTAATTTGTAATTGACATAAATAACATGAAAACGCGGCATAGAAAAACTGAAGCAACAATTGCGAATAACCCAAATATCGTATCTATCTAATATTTATGAACGTTATCAGTATTATTTGCAAAGATCAATCGCAGTTATCGATTGATAATCGCTCTACGCATAGATTCTCACAAAACAGTTTCACATTTATTACATACCAAATCGATATGTAGATTGTGCATACACACTATGTACATGTACATATGTATATGTACATATGTATGTATGTGCATTTAAGCAATTAACGCCCCTCATTTTGCGTTTCTCTCTCTCTCTCTCTCTCTCTCTCTGGCTCTCTGTTAATTTGTTAGCTTCAACTTTCTATTTTGCTTTCTTTACGCTAGCATAGAGCAAATTATATGAATACTTCGTCAGAATGCCACAAAAATCAAACTTTTCTCATAAAACTTCCAGCATATAGTTTATTCTTATCAAGATCGAATCCACTGCAATAATAGGGCATACATTTGTTATATTCGATATACACACATACATATATTGGTTATCTGTTTGGTACTTACTTTTCCAAATAGATATGATTCATATTATTCATGCTATTCAATGCTAAAAACCAGCTCTCATATCTCTTGTTAATAGTTATGTGAATTTGATCGATATTGCTCTGAGACTAAGATTAAGACTATTTTAAACAGTAAGCAATTGAGAAACCATTTCCTTTAGTGGTTTATGCATTTCGTCGGAACAAACAACTTATTTGCTACACATTTCTACCGAGATTAGTATTAACTCGTGGATTAAAAGAATATACATATACTGATATATCCATATACATGTGTGCATATACAATTTTTGTATATATTATATTATATAAAAATGAAATCTTTTAAAAGATTGTTTTTGTTGGTCTTCTGCTGCTCTTTTATGGGGTGTATGTGCCAGGCACCGATACAGCTTCAGCAGCAGTAAAAACGATTAGCCTAAACTGATAAGTAGGCATTTCTTGTTGTTTTTTCCTTATCAGCGATGCATACAAAAATGTTGCTCCGTATTGCTTGACATCCAGTTTCTTCCAACAGACAGTTAAATTTATGCTGTAATATTGACTTAATATGAAAGTTACACTCCACTATTTATAGCTAGACAAGATATAAGGCCAGAAACGGAAGGAAAGCGCTTTAGACATACGTTCCAATGGTTAGAGTATAACAAACCACCATCATGTACAAGAGATTATGGGATTAGCATATTTCATTACTAGTGAACTTTTGTTCCAATCGGGAGTTTCCGACTAGGGGATATCCTGAACCCTCTTCTTATGACACCAAATGCAATACATGTCAAGTATTTCTATATAGACGTTTATTGATTACTTTCAAACGGGGTAAATTATCGAATATCGGAAACAAACTCGCATCCGCGGGCACTAGGAGGACCTACAGCTAAAATTTCAAGTCTCTAGCTCTTATAGGTTCTGAGATCCTTGCTTTCGTACATACGGACATATGGACGGACTGACAGACAGACATGGCTAGATCGACTCGACTGTTGATGCTGATCAAGAATATATATACTTTATGGGGTCGGAGATGCTTTCTTCTGCATGTTTCATACATTTCCACAAATAAAAAATACCCTTTTTACCCTGGGCTTGGGTGCATTATTTGAATTGATGAAAATCGCAGAGAAGGGCGCATGCTGTGTCGCCAAATACAAGTACATGGCAATTTTTTTCATTTCGTTTGCAGAGGTATTTAAATGTCGGCACACCTGAGATAACAACAATTTCTAGCTATATACTAATATCATGCATATCTACATGGTGTTAGATAAATATATAAATATATTTATTATTAAAAGTTTACTTTGATTAAATCTATGTGCTGTGACTTTATCAATCGAACATATTTGCTCTGTATCTGTGTTATCTTTATTGTTCAATTCGTATATAGCATAATAATAATAAATATATAATGTTAAAACGCCATTTGGGGTGGTTTCTTATATATATGTATATATATATAAGAACAATTTCACATTGTTGCTTTCTCTGTATTTTCTCTTTGTTTCATTAGCGAGTTTCTTTGTTTGAGTGCATTGCATTTATACTACATTTACACGCGCGTTCACATATATATTATTTGTACAACAGGCGCCAGAAAATATATAAAATCTGCCTTGGCTCTATCAACGATAAAATTGTTTTTATGTACCCGCAAGCGAAAGAGACAGACCGAGAGGGTGAGAGAGAGAGAGAGAGAGTGCCTAATCGATCGCAAAACCTTGAACTTTTCTCGTCTCTGTTTACCATAAGTATTGACCAGACGACGACGACGATCAGCTACTGGGTGCGGGCTGTAGCGGGAGGGGGGGGGGTCTGTTAGTAGAGGGAATGTTTTTGTGACAATTTGCGTTTCATATACTTGATTTCGTTCAAAGATTTCGACGAGGGTGGCTGATCACGATTATCGATAATGATGATCTTTGGGTTCAGCCTCTGTACGTCTAGACGCAAAACGCGAAACGTGACTATATCTCTATATAAGCATGTACACACAAGTATTAAACTGAATAACAGATTGCCTGAACGATTACTGTTTAACGCACAAATCACCAATGCACGTGAGAGCTGGGCGAGGCAGAAAACTAAACGGAGCAGTGTTCTAAATGCACAGCTGCTCAGCTAGATGGATATATGTATCTTATTGCAGTCGCCTTGGTAGTTGGGGTTTTAAGATATATTTCACCCACAAGTGTGAACAGATTGTGGAAAATGAGGAGGTTCCATTTGTCCCCAAGCTCACACAGATTTCTTTTTTTATACCCTGAACCCATTAAAAATGGGTATAAGGGTATATTGTATTGCCGAGTCGATCTAGCCATGTCCGTCTATGAACGCAAGGATCTCAGAACCTATAAGAGAAATTTTAGATGTGTGTGCTCATAGTGCCTGCGCAGATCGAGTTTGTTTCCGATAATCGATAACCTACTCCGTTTCCAAGCAATCGATACAAATCATTATCGATTTCCTGTTTTTTGGGCAATTTTGATAAATAATAAGAGCTGGAGTCACCAGACTTGACATATAGCTTCTAAAATAGAATATATATATGCTTTTTATGTGGGAAGAAGAGGGTTCAGGGTATGCCCTAGTCGGGAGCTCTCGACCTCTTACTTTTTTTTTTTTTTGTTTTTAGAAATTTCATGGATAAAGTATCTTCAAGGGAATTTCAATTGCGATCTGAATATTTTCGCATTTTTTTTTTAAATCTATCCTTAAGGTCTTAGAATATCTGAAAGAAAACCCTCTTTCATATCGGCCTTTAATTTATTTTAATATCTTGTTCAGACCTAACCGATATAATACACATGCATGGGAATTGGGTAAAAATCCGGTTAATTGAAATTGTTGGTATTAGAAGAACAACTAGCTAATAGGTATATGTATATTAGTGCAATTTTCTACAGCGTAACTTATTGTTTGCTTATATTTAATCGCTGCAGCTCACAAATGTCGGCATCAATCCGAACTCCTTCTCGTTCAGCACGCTCACAATGGAATCGGACAAATTCATTTGTGTGCGCGAGAAGACGAACGATACCGCCCAGGTGGTCATCATTGATATGAACGACTCCTCGAATCCGACGCGCCGTCCCATTTCAGCGGACTCGGCAATTATGAATCCGGCTAGCAAGGTGATTGCGCTGAAAGGTAAACAATTGAGCAATTATCCCATACAAATTGAAGATTTGCCTAATTTTTTGTTTGTCTCTTCATAGCGCAAAAGACGCTGCAGATCTTCAACATTGAGATGAAATCGAAAATGAAGGCGCACACGATGAACGAGGATGTGGTATTCTGGAAATGGATATCGCTGAATACGCTCGCTCTGGTCACCGAGACGAGCGTCTTTCATTGGTCAATGGAGGGCGATTCGATGCCACAGAAAATGTTCGATAGACATTCCTCGCTCAATGGCTGTCAGATAATCAATTACCGATGCAATGCCTCGCAGCAATGGCTGCTCCTTGTTGGCATTTCGGCGCTGCCCAGTCGTGTCGCTGGCGCCATGCAATTGTATTCCGTCGAGCGTAAGGTGTCGCAGGCCATTGAGGGTCATGCCGCCAGTTTTGCCACCTTCAAGATCGAGGGCAACAAGGAGCCGACAACGCTTTTCTGTTTTGCCGTACGCACCGCAACCGGTGGCAAGCTGCACATCATTGAGGTCGGCACGCCGCCCAATGGCAATCAGCCGTTCCCGAAGAAGGCCGTCGATGTATTCTTTCCGCCAGAGGCGCAAAATGATTTTCCGGTAGCGATGCAAGTTTCCGCCAAGTACGATACCATCTATTTGATAACCAAATATGGATATATCCATCTGTACGATATGGAAACGGCCACGTGCATCTACATGAATCGCATATCGGCCGATACGATTTTTGTGACCGCACCGCACGAGGCCAGCGGCGGCATCATTGGCGTCAATCGCAAGGGTCAAGTGCTTTCCGTCACCGTTGACGAGGAGCAAATAATACCCTATATTAATACAGTTCTCCAAAATCCCGATCTCGCACTGCGCATGGCCGTGCGCAACAATTTGGCTGGTGCCGAGGATCTGTTTGTTCGTAAATTCAATAAACTCTTTGGCGCCGGTCAATATGCCGAAGCCGCCAAGGTGGCTGCATTGGCCCCAAAGGCCATTCTGCGTACACCGCAAACGATTCAACGTTTCCAGCAGGTGCAAACGCCGGCGGGCTCAACGACGCCGCCGCTATTGCAATACTTTGGCATACTCCTGGATCAGGGTAAACTGAACAAGTTTGAATCATTGGAACTGTGCCGTCCAGTGCTGCTGCAGGGCAAAAAGCAGCTGTGCGAAAAGTGGCTGAAGGAGGAGAAGCTCGAGTGCAGCGAGGAATTGGGTGATCTTGTTAAGACATCGGATCTGACACTAGCTCTGTCCATCTATCTGCGCGCCAATGTGCCCAACAAGGTGATTCAATGCTTTGCCGAAACGGGTCAATTCCAAAAGATCGTGCTCTACGCCAAAAAGGTTAACTATACACCCGACTATATATTCCTGTTGCGTTCCGTGATGCGCAGCAATCCGGAACAGGGCGCAGGCTTTGCCTCCATGCTGGTCGCTGAGGAGGAGCCCCTGGCCGATATCAATCAAATTGTCGACATCTTTATGGAGCATTCAATGGTGCAACAATGCACAGCCTTTCTATTGGACGCACTCAAGCATAATCGTCCCGCTGAGGGTGCACTGCAGACGCGTCTGCTTGAAATGAATTTGATGTCAGCGCCGCAGGTGGCGGATGCCATACTGGGCAACGCCATGTTCACCCACTACGATCGCGCCCACATTGCCCAGCTGTGCGAGAAGGCCGGCCTATTGCAGCGCGCCCTGGAACACTATACGGATCTGTATGACATCAAGCGTGCCGTTGTTCACACACATATGCTGAATGCCGAATGGCTGGTCAGTTTCTTTGGTACACTGTCCGTCGAGGATTCGCTGGAGTGCCTGAAGGCCATGCTAACGGCTAATCTGCGCCAGAATTTGCAGATTTGCGTACAAATTGCAACGAAATATCACGAACAGCTAACAACCAAGGCGCTGATTGATCTGTTCGAGAGCTTTAAGAGCTACGACGGTCTCTTTTACTTTTTGAGCAGCATTGTGAACTTCTCACAGGATCCAGAGGTGCATTTCAAGTATATCCAGGCCGCCTGCAAGACCAACCAGATCAAGGAGGTGGAGCGCATCTGTCGCGAATCCAATTGCTATAATCCGGAGCGTGTCAAGAACTTCCTAAAGGAGGCCAAATTGACAGACCAATTGCCGTTGATAATTGTCTGTGATCGTTTCGATTTCGTGCATGATCTGGTGCTCTATCTATACCGCAACAATCTCCAAAAATATATTGAGATCTATGTGCAGAAGGTGAATCCATCACGTTTGCCGGTCGTTGTTGGCGGTCTTCTGGATGTGGACTGCAGTGAGGATATTATTAAGAACCTCATACTAGTTGTCAAGGGTCAATTCTCAACGGATGAGCTGGTTGAGGAGGTGGAGAAGCGCAATCGCTTAAAACTGTTGTTGCCCTGGCTGGAATCGCGCGTTCACGAAGGTTGCGTTGAGCCGGCCACACACAATGCCTTGGCCAAGATCTACATTGATTCCAACAATAATCCGGAACGTTTCCTCAAAGAGAATCAATACTATGATAGTCGCGTCGTTGGCCGCTATTGCGAGAAGCGTGATCCGCACTTGGCCTGTGTCGCCTACGAGCGTGGTCAATGCGATCGGGAACTGATCGCCGTTTGCAATGAGAACTCGCTGTTCAAGAGCGAGGCACGCTATCTGGTTGGACGTCGCGATGCTGAACTGTGGGCTGAGGTTCTATCGGAGGCCAATCCCTACAAGCGTCAGCTTATCGATCAGGTAGTGCAGACAGCTCTGTCCGAGACACAGGATCCGGATGATATATCTGTTACGGTCAAGGCGTTCATGACCGCCGATTTGCCTAACGAGCTGATCGAACTGCTCGAAAAGATCATACTGGACTCTTCCGTGTTTAGCGATCATCGCAATCTACAGAATCTGCTCATCCTGACCGCCATCAAGGCGGATCGCACACGCGTCATGGACTACATCAATCGTTTGGACAACTACGATGCACCGGACATTGCCAACATAGCGATTAGCAATCAATTGTACGAAGAGGCGTTCGCCATATTCAAGAAATTCGATGTGAACACCTCGGCCATTCAGGTACTAATCGATCAGGTCAACAATTTGGAGCGTGCCAACGAGTTTGCCGAGCGCTGCAACGAGCCGGCAGTATGGTCACAGCTGGCCAAGGCTCAGCTGCAACAGGGCCTGGTCAAGGAGGCAATCGATTCATACATCAAGGCAGATGATCCCAGTGCCTATATGGATGTCGTTGATGTTGCCAGCAAAGTGGAATCCTGGGATGATCTGGTGCGCTACCTGCAAATGGCACGCAAGAAGGCACGCGAATCCTACATTGAAAGCGAATTGATTTATGCGTATGCCCGCACCGGACGCCTGGCCGATCTTGAGGAATTCATCTCGGGTCCCAATCATGCGGACATACAAAAGATTGGCGATCGCTGTTTCAGCGATGGCATGTACGATGCCGCCAAATTGTTGTACAACAATGTTAGCAACTTTGCACGTTTGGCCATTACATTGGTCTATCTGAAGGAGTTCCAGGGCGCTGTCGATTCGGCACGCAAAGCCAACTCGACGCGCACCTGGAAGGAGGTCTGTTTTGCCTGTGTCGATGCTGAAGAATTTCGTTTGGCGCAAATGTGCGGCCTGCATATTGTTGTACATGCCGATGAGCTCGAGGATTTGATTAACTATTATCAGAATCGTGGCTATTTCGAGGAGCTAATTGCGCTGCTGGAATCGGCGCTTGGTTTGGAACGCGCACACATGGGCATGTTCAGCGAATTGGCAATACTCTATTCCAAGTTTAAGCCATCCAAGATGCGCGAGCATCTGGAGCTGTTTTGGTCGCGTGTCAATATACCGAAGGTATTGCGTGCCGCCGAATCGGCGCATCTGTGGTCCGAGCTGGTCTTCCTCTATGACAAGTATGAGGAATATGATAACGCTGTGTTGGCCATGATGGCCCATCCGACGGAGGCGTGGCGCGAGGGCCACTTCAAGGACATTATCACCAAGGTGGCCAACATTGAGCTCTACTACAAGGCCATCGAATTCTATTTGGACTTTAAGCCGCTGCTCCTCAACGATATGCTACTCGTGCTAGCGCCACGCATGGATCACACCCGTGCCGTTAGCTATTTCTCCAAGACGGGCTACCTGCCGCTGGTGAAACCATATTTGCGCTCCGTACAATCGCTGAACAACAAGGCAATCAACGAGGCGCTCAATGGGCTGCTCATCGATGAGGAGGACTACCAGGGCTTGCGCAACTCCATCGATGGCTTTGACAACTTTGATACGATTGCGCTGGCGCAGAAGCTCGAGAAGCACGAGCTCACCGAATTCCGTCGCATTGCAGCCTATCTCTACAAGGGTAATTATCCTGGGGACAATGCTCATGCTCATGCTTACATTAATCTGATTCTTTAATAAATATTAAATACTATGCAGGCAACAATCGCTGGAAGCAGAGCGTTGAGCTGTGCAAAAAGGACAAACTGTACAAGGATGCAATGGAATATGCCGCCGAGTCTGGCAAACAGGAAATCGCTGAGGAACTGTTGGGCTGGTTCCTGGAGCGCAATGCACACGATTGCTTTGCGGCATGTCTATATCAGGTGCGGTCAAGTCTTATTTTTGCCATTGTTTAGGTCTATATGTATAACAAATATTTATCTTAATACCTGGTAGTGCTACGATTTGCTGCGTCCCGATGTTATCCTGGAACTGGCATGGAAACATAAAATCATGGACTTTGCCATGCCCTACTTGATACAGGTAATTAATTAACTGCAGTGAAGGACATGCCAAATACAATACAGACGGATTGATTTATATTTGAATCAATTTGCAGGTGCTGCGCGAGTACACCACCAAGGTGGATAAACTGGAGCTGAACGAGGCGCAACGCGAGAAGGAAGACGACACAACGGAGCATAAAAACATAATACAAATGGAGCCGCAGCTGATGATAACAGCTGGTCCAGCAATGGGTATACCGCCCCAATATGCCACAAATTATCCACCTGGTGCGGCAGCAGCGGCTGCAGCAGCGGCAGGACGCAACATGGGCTATCCGTATATGTAGGCATCCAACAACAACACAATTGTAGCTGTAACAACAACAACAACAACAATCAGCAGCAACAACAGCAACAACAACACCATTAACAACATAAACAATGACAACTGAATGCCGCATTCATTATTCCTTTGCATGAGCGCCAAAAACGACCAATTCAACAACAACAACAACAACAACAACAACACCAACACAACAACAACAACACGCGTAGTAAAATATGTATAACCATATATATATAACATATATATATATAAATATATATCCATTTTTTTTGTTCATAATGTTGAGCCACAAAAAAGTTGCCTTTGACAGAAACAATAATTCGGTTAGTTGCTTGCTTCCTTTTTTTCCATTTTTTTTTTTTTTTTTTTTAATATTTTATTATAACTATTTTGTTCATTATTGTAAATCTTTCAACTTTTCACAATCCAAAATATTTCATTCGTAATTATTTCTATCGAATGCATTTGCTAAACATTTAAAAAGTTGAAATTTTTATGTGATGCCGTGCTCACGCTATCTCTTTCTAATACATGCTCTCTCCCTTTCTGTGTCCAAAAACCCAACAGGTACAAAAGCAACAACTAAGCGAATGCCTCAAAACAGCTCCACAACTACAACAACAACAACAACAACAACAACAGCTTAGTCAGAGCGAACACCACAACAAGAACATAAGCTTAAAAGAAAAGGAGGAGAATAACAAGAACAAAGAAACGTTTACGCTAACAACAAAAACTCTAGTGTTCAGCTAACAAAATAAAAAAAAAAAATGGTCGTAGTTTATTATTATTATTAAAATTATTACATTTTAAGCATAAAAAAAAATAAACAAAAAGAAATCATTATAAAAAACACACACACACACACAAGTACCCACACCCCACACACAGACACGTATAAATATATAAACATTAATGCAAATATAAATACAAATTAAATAAATAAAATTTATTAATTATAAATAATAATAATAAAATAAAAAAAAAACAATATCGGAGAATTATATACACGTGTATATGATTATATAAAGCACGTAACATCTAATAAACAAAACGTAAAGCACTTTTGCAATTAGCAAAAACAAAAAAAAAAAACCAATCGAAGGAAACTTTAAAAATGTTTATTAAAATGCAACAGAAGGCACAGTTAATGTTTAAAATGTATTTAATTAAAATGGCAAATTTGGCAGCAACGAGCTAAGAGCGAAAGAGCGAAAGCGAGAACGAGGTGAAAACTAAGCAAATTCACCATAGTTGAATATATGCCATTTTTGCCAAATCTCACCACACACAAACACTAAATATAACTGCTGATAAAAGAAACAAAAACAAAAACAAAACGAAATTTAATGAAATTGTAACTTGTTTGTATAAAAAATGATGAATGAAAACGAACACAAACTCACGAAACATTCTACTACTTAAAGAAGTAAAGATTTTAACTTAAAGCAAATTATATTAAATTTATGTGAAAATAAAAACATAACAATTATATAAAAAAAAAAATAATAAGCAAAAAAAAAACCATAAAACAACAAAAAAAAAAATGAACGTAGCACGTTAAAAAAGAAATAAAAATTACATTATATATATAAAATATATATATATATATATATATATATACATATATATAATAATAAAAATGCAACGTTAACAGATAATTTTAAATTTAGAAATTTTTTGCGTTCCACAAACACGTTCGACGATCCACAAACACACTAGAAAACTTTCCAATTCGCATAACGAATCAACCAGAACATATTGAGGCAAAATTCAATTCGAACTAATTTATGCTAACGGTATATAAACATAAATAGAGAATATTCAAAACATGCCACTGCAAGCATATTTCATTTTTATGTATCTATATTTTCTGTTCCCCTCATGCGCATATATATATATATGTATATGTATTTGTATATGTATATTAATTTTATTTATTTTTTTTTTTTTATAAAAATATATTTTTTGAACATTGCAACTGGCGTCCTCCAGAAAACTTGAGCGCGATCGTCAGTTGTGGAGGTTCATTCCCGTACGTAAATGATATCCATTAATTCCTAATTGAATAACTCATAATTATGATTGAAATCAAAACTAGCAGTGTCACTGATTATATCTTAAAACTCTCCATTATATTGTATTGTTTTTTTTTTTTTTAAACTTCTTTTTTTTTTTGTATGTTTGCATGTTGAGTGTATGAATTAATTTGGAGATCGTCGAGAGGCGATGTAATAATGATATGAATTAATAAATATATACCGATCATTATTGTACTATTATGATTATTATTATTATTATATTATTATTATTGTCTATTAATATTATTTTGTGTAATTGCTATTATTATATACATATTGAAAATATACAAAATATAAATTACATTTAAAACCCGATTTATTCAATGGTCTTCCGCTAAATCATTGCATTTATTCGTGATTTAGTCTGCTGTATGTTTGGGTTGGGGGTATTAACTAGAGTAACTAACTTAGTATTATTAATTGTTTCTAACGGATGCTTCGGCGGCAATTTGAGCAAAAAGTTTGTGGAGACATCTAGCGGCAAATGCAGGAAGCATAACGTTAACGTATGACTGCATGACGTTATCGATAAATCGGCAAAGCAACACTTTTGAAAACCGGCTGCCAAGTAAACAGACTTAAAAGACGCACACTTCGTTGTATTCGTCGAAGTTTAAATAAATACGATTATAAATGGTTAGATTTCGATTATACTCCGGAAATACGTTGATTGTCAAACTGTAATTTATCATTTGAATGCAACAGTACGACGAATGCGCGCTATGTTGACAGTAACATGAAAACAGCGCCGTAACAGGAGGCTAACAGGAGAGTAACATACATGCTCGTGACGTCACACACTTACATTAAATGGCTTCAACTGTTGTAACTGTACAATTAAATAATTTAGTGTCTAGTGGCAAGTAAATGTGTAAGTTGTTTAAAACTCTTAGATAGCAGCTATAAATCGAATTAATGTATGCACAAGCTTAATAATAATCATACGTGACGTCACATGCGCATATTATGCTGCTCTCAGAGAACGCTAAATAACGGCTCGGCGCATCGTCATACCTTGGTTGACTTTCAACGTGTGCTGTTATTTTTTTTGTTGTTTTTCGATTGTGTCTTGTTGGATTTTTGCCGTGAACGGACTACGACGTCGCGCGACCGACGGCCAACAATTGCATTTTGTTGTTTTTTTTTTTCGTGTGTGCCGCGGTGTTGCGTTTGAAATACGCGTATTTACTTGATCGCGCGTATCAAAATGGCAGCAGCAGCCGCCGCAACAGCAGCTGAAATTATGCAATGAAGTGTGTAATTTTGTTGTTTTAATTATTTTCAATTTTTTTGTATTTTTTTTTTGCATTTTTTCTCTCGTTTTGTGGAATACACATGTGGGAAAATAAAGTTCATTCCGCACTTTTTGACCAAGTGCGCGCGTGAGTGTGCGCTGCTGTGTGTGTGTGTGTGAGTGCTTGTTTGCAAATTGGCAAAAACTATTCAAACAAAAAGAGCTTAAATCATAAAAAATATAAATATAAACAACGAAAATATGCAGTGCAGTTTCAGTTGTTGAAAGTGTGCGTGCGTTTGTGTGTGTGTATGTGCTTGTATGTGTGTGTGTGTGTTGTGTATGTGCCGAACTGAACGCGCCTTTGTAGTTGATGTCGCGCAACCAGTTTTTACGTACATATTCAACAAGTTTCTGCTAAAAACGGCGGCGAATGCATGTATATGTGTGAGTGTGCGAGTGTCAGAGCGTTTTGTGTGTGTGTGTGTGTACTTGAGCGAAATTTGATTTTTAGCAAATGAAATTAGTTGCAGCAAACGGAAACCAAAAAGTAACTGCAAACCAAAGTCAAATTGCAAGCAGCCGCAACAGCAAAAACTGCAATAATAACAACAACAACAACAACAGCAACAATAACGAAAGCAGGGCAACAATAGCGGCCGCCACATGAATTTCGCTAAAAAAAAAATATTTGCGTTTATGCAGTGTCCGATAGTACGATCAGCCCTTGCTAATATTTTCATTAGTTATTATTGACTTCATAAAAGCTCAATAATTTAAAAAATTTCCAAAATTATCAATAATATTTAGAAAATTGCACTATTCGCATGCTTTTGGCTGCAATTTTATATGAAATCAAAAAAAAATATAACAATAGCTGGCGACTACGTGCGACGCATAAACGTTATTATGACTTGACGTTTTCGGCTGCTGCAGCAGCATCAGTGCGTGAGCGACTGAGCAACTGAGCGAGCAAGTGAGCATGTGAGCCGCTCTTTGCGTTGCTTAGACTGCGCACTCTCTCGCTCTTGCGTCTCTGGCGCTGCTGCGCCTTTAGCTAAATAACCTGTTGTTGTTGTTGCTGTTGCTGCTCCTGTTGCTGCTGCTGCTGCTGCTGCTGCAGCTGCACTCTTCATATTGAGCATTTGAAAAGAAAAAAAAGTTAGTACTACAAGTAATTATTTTACTACATATGCACATGTATGTGGCTTGCTTTTCGTGTGTGTGTCTATTTATTTATTTTTTGCCTGCTTTTTCAATGTGTTTGCTATTTGTGTATTGCGAGTAATAATAAAGACGGCAGCCGTTTATTAATGTTAAATGTTATTGTTATTGTTTACACAGTCGCCCAACACCATGTACATAATTACATACATACATACATGCATATTTTGTTATTCTTTTTTTTTTTAACATGCATATACATGCATACAATACACATACATACATATGTTTGTGTGTATTTGAATGTGATTTTTTTTTCGGCTGGTTTGGCTTTTGTGTGCGCTTAACCAAAATGGAAACGAAACAACAGGCGTTATTTGTGATTATCATTATTATTATCATTTTTATTATTGTCTCATATATGTACAGACATACATACATATGTACGCATATCTCTATGTATGCACATGTGCATGTAACTGCATTTTTCGTGTGTGCTGTGTGTGAGTATTAATTGAAATTCCTTTTGTTTTTGCAGTGCCGCAAATTTTGTTTTGCATTTCTTTCGTTTGACAACAACAAAAAAGAAAAGAAAAAATTCAATCAAGTGCAACTAAAAATTGTAATGCTCTAAAACAAAACAAAAAAAAACACAACAAATTGTGCATATTAATTTTATATTAATATATATTTATATAAATATTTCGTTCAATTATTTTGTTTTGCTTAAAATTATGAAGCAGACGCAACACAAAAATAATTACAATAATAATAACAATATTAATAATATTAATTTAAACACAAATACAAATATAAATACTAATGAGCCGCAGACAGCAAATACTAATAAAAAGAAATATAACAATTATAACGCAACAGCAACAGCTACTAATAAACAGCAACAACAGCAACAACAGCAACAGCAACAACAACAACAGCTACCACTGCAGCAGCAAAGCAACAGCGAAACGGCGACAACAGCAGCCGCCTCGACAACAACAACAACAACAACAACAGCAGCAGCTGCAGCAAAAGGCAAATTAAAAAACAAACACATTTACTTTGTGCGTCGTCGCTTTCGGCGCAACAATTCAAACGCCTCCCAAATCAATATCAGCAGCAGCAACAACAACAACAGCAACAACAGCAGCAGCAACAACATCAACAATAAGATTAAGCATAAAACAAATTTCAGCAGCAGCACAGCAAAATCAACAGCAACAACAACAACAGCAGCATCAACAGCAGCAGGAGCAAAAACAAGAACAAAAACAAAAATGGGCGGCGGCAAAGATATACGCCGCGGCCTGGAGCCATTGGAGTTTGAGGAATGCATTGTCGATAGTCCCGAATTTCGTGATAATTTAAATCGTCACGAGAAGGAATTGGATCACACTAGTCAGCAGATCAAGCGCATTATCAAGGAGGTTAAAGATCTAATGAGTGCCGCTAAAGGTGAGTACACACACAGAAACGCCAAAGTTAATGTTATTCTCTCATTTTCTTTATTGCTCCCTCTCTCTATCTCTCTCTCTGTTAGTCAGGCGAACGTGCGCTCTCGTGCGTGAGACCGCGCTGCTCACCCTGTGTGTGTGTGTGTGTGTGTGCTTGTGTGTGTCGACGCCTGTCAAGGTCAACCAGTAGCGCAAATAAAACCAACAAACAATACACAAGCAACAATTCCCAAGTAGTTAGAAAAGGGAAACAGTGAGAGAGAGAGAGAGAGAGAGAGAGAGAAGGAGAGAGAAAGAGCGCATGTACATAGAATCAATTTTTAGCATGCACCTTTTAACGGCAGTTTCACTCTTACTGTTGTTCTTGTCACTAAGTGCAACAACAATCGTATGCTACTGTGTGTGTGTGTGTGTGTGTGTGTGTGTAGTTAGAAATCATATGTATGTATGTTCATGCATATGTATGTATGTATAAGCGTAATATAATTTATTAGACGAGAAGCTATTGCATGTGTATTGTTTGTTATTCTTGTTGCCGCAGCACTTAAAATACAAAACAAATGCTCAACAACAACAACAACAACAACAGCAACAGGTGCAGGCAGGTGTACATATATATATATACATATACATATACATTACATGTGTATGAACATTTGTTAACAGAGAATATAAAAAGCTATTTGCCTGTTGGTCAAGCCAATGTGGTTTTCACAGTTCCAGCTTCAGATTGTAGTCAAGTGTCAATAAACACAATGTACAGTAGTCCCTCATAAGATAAAACTATTAGCAATGAATTTGGAAAATCATGTGTGTAACAAAGAAATTAATGAAATTTATATAACTTCTATCAGCGCAAATTGATATTCTGCTTCTTCTTCTACAAGCCAGAAGAATGACTCAATAGCTTTCCACCTATTTTCCACGCTTTGGCGCGGAACTCTCGCATACACCATACGCCAATATTAATAAGCATTGGTCCAAATACAATATATTTTACATATAGAAAATTATTTCGTTAGATAAATTAATCAGCATTTAGATCCTTATAGGTTTCACTTGATTGCATTCAGCACATTCCACCGCACAGTGTGATCTCGAATGCTTCGTTTGTGCGCGCACGCATACTGAATCAATGATTCACAGCTAATTTATGGCCCACTGACTGGCCACACCCAAGAAGTCCAAGTTCAAGTTGATCAATAAGTCAATGCGATCGTGGAAGCGTTTGCCCATATCGATAGTCGGGCCAATCTTATCGATGTCCATACTAACCTTTTTGCATACGATTGCGCACTGTACTTTTAACGCTTATCACAATAAGGCATCGAATGGAATTGAATCGTGACGGGCGACGTGTGTTCACGATAAGCACGCCCCAAGCACTTGACCATTTAGTTAACGTTGACGTTAACCTTGGCGACGACTAATTATGTAAGCACACAGACACACACACACACGCACACACACACACACACACACTCAATAATATGGCGTGAATATGGGCTGTATGCGTCTGTCTATTTGGATTTGGTTTTCAATTTCGATTTCGCATAAGGCAACAACGAGTCGCATTGTGGACTGACCATAAATAGTCAACTCAGCTGCAAAATGTAATTAAATCCTGTACGAGCCATGCCCGACCCTCTGTCCATATGAACGAGCCGATTCCGGGGACTATGAAAGCCATTTCCAGATAAGCTTTACGTTTACTCCCTTTGGTATACCCAAAACGATAAATATGAAATATGAAAAACTTGTGGATGAAATCTTCTTTGGCTTAAGGATACTCGGTTTTCTGGTCCACTTCAAAGATCTATATGAAAATCCGTTCAAAATTTTAAATATATGAAGAATTACATAATCATATATAACTGTTAAATTCCACCCTTAAGAGTGGAAAAAGCGTGGAAAACTTTGGCTTAGGGATAATTGGTTTTGCTGGTCCACTTCGAAGATCTATATGAAATTTTGTTCAAAACGTATTCCATTAATAATTCCATTTATCCTGGCTCAAAATACAGTTTCAAGTTTGTATAAGAAAATCTTTAATATTTTGTTAGTCGTTGACTCTTGACGCGATCATTCTTAACTATTTCAATATTGTCGCTGTTGCTTGACAAGTCCTACTCAACGGTTGGCTGAGTGATTGACTGACTGGTTGATTGAGTGATTGATGGAGTGTTGGAGTGACAGTCGCAAATTGAGTGTAACTAAAATTGTAAACAAATCAAAACTTTTGTTGCTCAAAGTCACAGCTCAACTCTATGTTGGGGACAGCGGGTAGACAGTGCACATCAGCACCTCACACATTCGGATGCCATTGAACGCATTCACCAAAAGTGTAACGCCGTCACTGTCAAAATCACAGTCCAAGTCCAAGTTTGAGATACTCGAACGCGCACACTCACACCCAGATACTCACAGCCACTCAGACACACGTACTCGTATTCGTATTCGTGATTATTCAGGTTGCCTTGCGGGTACTCGTTTTGTAGTTGTAGCTCATTTTGTTTTCGGCTTTGTCAGCTTCATTAGCTTCATAAGGTTTGTCACCTTTCCATGTTTGCGCCAGCAAATAGACAGACAGCCAAAGTAAATACGAATCAGACATGAGCCTTAAATTGCGACATTTGACGCAACGACTGGAAGATACCCTGTGATACTTCAAGAATCGCTTGATGTACTATTTATCAATCATAAGAGTGTAGACCGATATTAATCGATATTTAAGGCTTACATTGATACGGTAACCAAGGCGTTTATCGATAAAAAGAGTTCGATTATAACTATTAATCAATCGATAAAAACAACAACAACAATATAAGTACTATCGATTGTGCATGCGACAGTTTTACAACACTGGCTCAACCTTTGGTACTGCAATGCAGAGTATGCGTACATTCAAGTAAAATTCACAATGGCGAATTCAACTCGGGCGTTTTTTTTGTGAATAGTTTGAACCCTTGATTTTCAATCGAATACGAAGGCATGTTCTAGAGCTCTCGAGCTCTCGTGCTTGTTGTTGGAGTACATGTATGTGACTCTATATATGGGTCAATGTGACAAATTTGATTGAAGCAAAAACAACAACAGCAGCAACAAAAACAGTCGAATCAGTTGTATTTAGTTATCAAACTGCGAGGCCAGTTTCAAATGCAAAAGCTCAAAGCGACCTTCAAAAACTGTTGATCTCTGAATGTCTGTTTGTCTGTTTGTCTAGTTTGTCTGTTTGTCTGATTAGGCGTGGCCGAGACTCTCAAAAAAGCCAGTTCTCGAAAGTGTTCCAGTTCTTAAAGAAATAGCATAGAATAGAGCTAAGGCTAGAGCAAAAGTAAGTGGTATTTGCATATGAATAAATATTACGTGCTGCCTTCTCAAGCGAATCAACAAATTTTATTTTCTATGAAAGTTATTTGATCAGAATCGTAGCATCTATTGATATTTTAGGTATTTAGTGGGGATGAAGCCCTGTAGAAATCTCTGACATTAACTGGTTGTCAAAGCTAAGATCAGATAAATGACATGCATTAATTCTCGCTTTATTTTTGTTTGTTGACTGAGCTTATCTTATTCTTGTTCTTTTGCTTGGAAGTCCTCCGATACAAAACACTAAATCGTATAGCTGGCATCTTGATAGAAGGATATGTTTTTTTCTCTCAGCTCTCGAGTTTTTGTAGAGCGAAATATAAATATTTAGCGGTCCATTCAAATTCAAAAACTCTGGAACAGTCTTAATATAAATATATTAAATTGAAATTCAATTATATTTTATGCTAGCTACGATGAAAGTTATGCATGAAATCGCGTCTCTCGAAAAGCTTTCAAAATGTCAACAAAAGTAAAAACAAAAAAAGAACTCATTTGTAGCATAGTGTAAGTGGAAATGCTGTATATTTCTGCAAGCCTGTACTCAATTCCATCTGCTTGCTGTTGGCGTTTCTATATTTAGTTAACCAAAATATCGGTTAATAAACAAGTGCTCTCCAAATGCTGCGGGTGAATGTCAACGCGATCCGCATGCCAAAGCGGCTCTTCAAACTCGAGTTTAAGCCAAAACTTCAAAATGCAAAGCTGCAAAAAAAAGAACTGAAAAATAAAACAGTACAAAAAAAAAAAATGAATTTTACGCTGACGCTGAGCAATTCAATATAAATGTAAACAATATTTGCACAAGTGTGTGTGAGTGAGTGAGTGTATGTGTGTGTGTGTCTCTGCTGTGTGTGTGTGTGTGTGCAAAATGTTAACGGCTTTTCAGCGCTGGGGTTATGTGTGCATTAAATTTGATCGCCAGCTTGTTTGAAATGCGATCAATCTTTCGGCCAGCAAAAGCAACAATTTTTTTGGCTATATGTATGCACACACACACACACACATGCATGTGTGTATGTATGCTGTATATACATACGCATAGCTGTGATATCCGGCGTGTTTGTGCGCCGAAACTAAACAACGCATCGTTTTTACATTTGAATTTGGCATGAATCATTTGGCTTTTTTTTTATACCCTGTACCCATTAAAAATGTATAAAACAAGCAGAGGATAACCTAAAGTTGTGAAATCATCTGCACAAAAGGCACAAGACAATGCGTCGAGAAGCTATCTTTATCCTGATCCATCAGGGATTACATAAGCTTGTAGTTGGGCTTGTGGGGCATAATATCATAATTATAACTGGGCAATAATATGAGCTAGAGATACTAATTTTGGTATCTAACTGTTTTAAATAAAGTTGAAAATATACTTTCTAAATGAAAAACAATCTTCCCAACTCTAGAGCTAATAAGTCTATACAAAGGCGGACTATAAAGACAGAAGTTATTTGGAATTGCATTTAGTGCAGTCTAGAGCTGAAATAGAAAAGGGTCGGTTGCTGCATATAGGGTATAGGGTATCTGCCATTCGGTCATTTTCGACTAGAGCAGTTTTGTTAGTTGGTTGTTGGGTTTTCGGCTTGTGAAATCGTTTTGCCGCCCCCTGCCGCATGCTCAAAAAACCAGTTTCAGTTCGAAATGCCGCAGCTTATCAGCCGCATTCTACATCTCTCTCTCTCTCACACACTGGCTCTTTCTCTCGCTATCCCTCTCTCTCTCTCTCTCTACGTCTGTCTCTTTTTTTGGCGCAGAACATCAGAGACAGCTGAGAGACAGAAAGAAAGACAGCAGAAAGATACTGAATGATCGATTAGCGGCGCGTTAGTTACTTTAGATAAGCCATAGAAGTGGCGTTGCTTGTTGATTGACAAGCACTGCCGCCTCTAACCAGCCCTACCGCCCTTGCCCCGCCCCCTTTTGAAGCATATGACGCACCCATTGCTAGCCGTCGGCTTGTCTGACTGCGGGTACGCTGCGATCACCATGTTTCCTCCCCCCCCCCCCCCAACCCAATCCCTCTGTTGGATACTAAGCAACGTGTTTGTCTCTTAAAGCGAAGCTAATCAGCGCATTAGTCGATTAACTATTACGAGGTACCCTTTCCCCATTTCCCATTCCCCTTGCCCCTTGGCCCATACCCCCGCGATCGTTTTACCCATTCGTAATGTTTACCATGTTTGGCGTTTTGGTCCCACAGTTTCTGGCTCTGTGTTTTTTTTTCTCCATCTTTTTGACTGATTTGTCAAAAGTGTTGTTAGTTGGTAGCTCTGTGGCTTTGCATAGAAACCCAGTTCTTGGAAAAACGAACAAACATTATAAACCAGCTAAAACTTAACAACAAGCAGCCTGTAACTAATTGTGCTCTAGTCGAGAGAGTGCCAGCTAGTTGATAGTACGTAATATGCCTCGCACCGAGCTACCCTACAAGTGTGTGCAAAACGCAATCTTAAAGAAACGTATGTTCTGAGTATCTATTTTCAAAACAGAAAGGTTACATTTGAAAGTTATTTTAAAAGTTGCTGAAAGGGGCAGCAATCCCAAAAAACAAAGAAGTTTTATACCGAAGAGAATATCGGCATTTTATGTCGATTTAAATCGAATTCTGCCTCTGCCCCGACAAGCTCATAGGGTGCGGCTGAGGTAAGCTCGAGCACGTATGTGTGGTATCTGGCAGTCGAGCACACACCACTCTTGTTTCATTTTGATATTTGTGAGTTTATTAAGTTACTACCCACACCTGACAAATAGCGTATATGTGATGTTTCTTACTTTTTACCTGTTTTGCTTTGGACACAACTATTTAAAGTGTGCGACAGACACGCAAACCGATTGTTTGCTTCGTTGGACGCCGTCTACTTCTTCGTTTTGGTTTTTGAATTGGTTAATTTTTGAGGTGCGAGTTCTACGGCGAGTACCGAGATAGCAAGTCTACTTTTCTATTTTCACCCCTTTTTCTTATTGAGTTTTGCGCATTGCACTTGAAGCTTTGGCAGAGTGTCAATAGAAAGCGGCAGTGCATATGCCAATAATATCGATAAATGGTTGGCTTTGAGTGCTTTCCACAAGTCATCGAGTGTTATCGATATATTGATATTTCTCGAAAAGCTTTGTTCTAGCATTTAGTTGTCTTTTACTTAATGCGTGCAGCTAGCTGTCTTTAATAAGCAATTCTTATCGATAGATTCATATCGATAGACACATATCGGTATCGATCGATTTGTTGGTGCTCATCAGCGCTAATTGATATACTGGATTGATTTAAATGTGATTTGTCAGGGTTACATTTGCATTGTGCATAGCTGTACTTAGTTTCTGCTATTGATTCCTTATCGATGGCTCAGTTTTGAGACAACATTGCAAGACTCGTGCTCATATAGGATTTCACTTGAAAAGAAATCACGCTTTCGCACTGCACTTATCGCAGTTCAAAGCGGAATGGCGAATCCATTGATATTCTGCGCTGGCGAAGAGCCAGGTTAAATATTTACTTTGACGTCTGATCCACATACAAATACAAATGCAAATATTTGAAAATATATGTATAAAATACACATATGAAAATGTATATATATATATATATAGATGTGTGTGAGCTTGTGAGAGTGTGTGTCCATGTTTATTTAATTTTTGCACTTATCGAATTTCGCACTTGCACAGTCGTATCACTTGAGCTTAAAGTTTCACTTGCCTTACGGCAGCATTATTTATGATTCTGTCATAACGACAAACCACTCTTGGCTCATATGACAAGTCTGCAAAAGCTATTTGGCCCAACTGTTCGCAGGTTTTGTTTTGTTTTGTTTGGTTTTGCAATACATTTGGCAGGCCTCACTAAGCGCTATAAAAAAAAGCCAAATAAATATGTATATAAAATGTAATCTCATTAAAGAGATAAGATAATTACAACTACTAAACCTTAACAATTTTCTAGGCATTCAAAAGAAACCCAACCGAATTTGGCCAAAAGAATTCCATTCGGTCACTCGGTTCACCCGGCAACAATTTAAAAAACTCGCTTCTGCGAAACGATAAAATGTATCTTTTTGCCTTTGAAGTTGCTAGCACTTTGCTACTGAGAACTATAAAAGACAGATCTGTGAAGAGCTTGAGCAATAAGATCAATTTGTTATAAATGGAATCAATGTTTCTTTATATTTACGATAGATATAGCACGCAGACGTCTTTCAATGATCCATTGGACTGGAATTTGTAATATTCCGTTTTGCTTCGTATTCGTGAACGTTTGTTTAGTTTCTCTTTTTTACTAGGGACTACTAGGGAGATATTTCTGAAAAGACTGAGCAATAAGATCAATTTATTATAAATGAAACATTTACGAAAGATATCCCCCTTTGTCTCTCTTCTCTTTCTCTTTGTGCTGTATTCGTAAACGTCCTGTTTGCTTCGAAGTTGTGCGCTTCACACATTTTAGATCTACAAATAAGTTTATTTGCCAAACTTGGCTGTGGAAAAATAGCGCAGTGAAAATGCAACGTGGAAAATTGATTTTTCATTAATTCGTTGCGCACGGAAAACAGTTGAAAAAGCAACAAGATAGAAATTGTGCTAGCAAAAGATACAAAAATTAAAATAACCCAGTTTTAGACGAATCGATAAACATTTTAAGCTCACATATAAATTTAGCGCTATTTAAAAATTCGCTAATTAGTTGTTGTTTAATAAATTAAAGAGTTAATTTCTTAAATTTGCATTTATGAAATTATATAATTAACTAATATGACATTTGATGATGGGAGCTACAGAGCTCTAAGAAAACTCTTGTATTGCTTGATCACATCTCACTTTCGATTAGATTTTAGCTTTGCAGACACTTTTCTCCACGGCGCTCGACTCAGCCTCATCCATCGCATTGTTAACGATGCGCTCTACGCAAAAGGAATAAAAACAAAGCCCCCAGCACCTTGTCCCCCAATGAAAGAGCTAATCAAAACTGAGAGTGACAACAGCTTCTTTTTAATGTGAAAGTGACAAATACTGCGGACGGAAAGCCAGACGGACATAGAGAAACATAGCAAGAGGAGAGAGCGAGCAAGAGAAAGAGTTGGAATCTAGCCGGGCATAGTTGAGCTTCACCTGCTTCGAGGTGATCATTGTGATGATGATGCTGATGATGATGATGATGATGATGACGATGACGATGTTGATCTTGTGTTAGTCATCGTCACCCAATACCAAACAGCCGAGCAATGCTCATTAATGATCATCATCATCATTATCATCTTTAGTGGCATCCAAAAGCCTTTGGCTCATAAATATTAAAGCCAAATAACAAGAAAAACCATATGACTCCACAATCTCTGTCTGCCGCGCAACGAACAAAGGCACAGAAAGAAATGATAAAAAGAAACAACAACAAAAACAACAACAACAGATAAACCAAAACAGAAGGTACAAATGAAGAGTGCTCTAGTCGGGTGTGTGCGGCTGGGAGATACCCTGTAACCAGCGTTGAGCTGCCTTTGCTAAAATGTTAACCGGAGAATGGGAAGAGTTACGAGAAAATTATTGTGTCCAGCATATGTGAAGCTGCATGCCATATAACATGTCTATAGTTGATCTTTAATCTTCGAGATATGGTTTAAAAACCAAATCTTTAATTCGATACATAACGATTTTGAATGAAATGGCTCGATCTTTCGATGATCTAGGTAGCATCTACACTGCACCCATATTCAAGTATCTAGATCGTATTGCCTCAAGGATCGAGCTGAACAGATTCGACTTATAATGCTGATCTAGAATATGTACATATACTTTATATAGTCGGAGCCGTCTCCTCCTTCTCCAACCTGCCCAAAAGGCGTTATACCCCACTTCCAATCGGTACGGGGTATAAACAGAAAACTGAAAACTGGCAGTCAGCCGGCCGGCCAGACTGTTGGAATGATAAAACCCAACCAATGTCAATAACACCAAAAACCCTTTGCCTTGTCCTTGGTGCCTTGGGCCCTGCCTTTTGAGCGCATGCAACACACCCAACACGAGCTGCCGCAGCCGAAAGGGGAAAGGTAGACAGGGACAGGGACGGGGACGGGGACGGAGTTGTCTTAAGCCGATTTGTTGCAATTAAAACGTATAAAATATTTGTTGATCCGTGACCCAAGCGGCTTTTGGGGCGTGGCAACTGTAGACGACAAATGAGCATTAGACCCAAAATCAGAAAATGCAGCTCAACTTACGGTCTGCGTTTGTTATTTAATGTTCGGCATAAGGTCAGAATTCATGATTCTTCGCCGAGTTGGCTTTTTAACGTTAAATAAGTTAATTCGTTAAAAGTGAACATAAATAAACTACACTATTTTATTATAATAATCATATTAATACAAAATTAAAAGATATTAAGAATTTAGTCAGCATTCCATTTTGGGAAAACATGAAAATAAGTAATATATACCATATATATTATTATATAAATAAGACAAGAAAGATTAATTAGAATTTGTGAAAACAGAAAATATGTTGCTTATGTAAATAATCAATTATTTAGTATTGATTTATTTGTGTTGATTCGTTTTTGGTGTCGTGTAGATCCTCTTCGAGTTCCTATCGTGATTGTGTTGAGTACTCATGAATGTCGTGTTGTTCGAGTTTTCGTGTTGGTCGTGTTTTGACGTGGGTTTGGTAGCGTGTGGATAGTGATAGTGTTTAACGCTTACGAAGAGACATTACCGAACCCATCATTTTTTATATTCTAGATCAGCATCAACTGTCGAGTTGATATGGGCATATCCCTCTTTATATGACGGTCTGTCCATTTCTATGCGAACTTGTCTCTCCGTTTTCTTTAGAATGGGATCAATATATGATAATATAGTGGAATATTGGAACGATCGCTGGAAATATAAGGTTCTTGCCAAAAAAGCTTGACTATTTGCTCAAATCTGCAAAAGGGGAATGTCCACAAGGGTATTTAATCTTCGGTGTGCCGAATATATAACTACTTTTTCGCTATTCTATATATATCTATAAATTTTTTATTGGTTCACAAACGTTTAGCCGCAATTTCAGTGGCCTCGCGCAGCGTCAATTGGAGCGATCAAGTTTTTGGGTTTTCTGATTTTTCTTTTTTAATTCCAGTCAACTTAGCAAAGCAAGCCAAGCAACTAACTAAATAACTAACTAACTAACTGCTCAGTTTTTGTTTTATTTTCAATTTGTTGAACAACAACAATTTAATTTATTATACGAATGTGATGACATTTACCTGACTACCGGGCACAAATTGTTATTACAGTCAGAGCAGAGAGCGACAGCTAATTATGACATGCGAACGGATTGCGTCTGTGGCACAACTGACATTCAGTTAGTCGGCTTGTCAAGAAAGTGTACGAAGCGAGCACAAGGGTTAAGCCGAACAAATACCTGAACATGATTTCGTAAGCCATATGCCAAAAGCAGCTATAAAAATTACAAGCAACATCCAAGCTAGCAAGTCGAAACAGAGATACTCTATCAAAACACATATTAACTTATTTATGAGCAACGCAAACAAATTAAGTTGTTTATTAACGGTTGCATAATTTTTTGCTATAGATATCTTCCATAAATATATGCTCCATTCTTTACCCTTCTTAGATCATTTGTAATACTTATTATATATCAAATATTCAATATCAAAATAAAAATAACATTGCGTTAAGTTGCGAATAACAGCTGTTAATTGTACGCTAACAGCTGTATTGTTATCGATAACATAACTGTTTAAGCAGTTTAAGTGTGTACACACTTTGATGTTGAAATCATGAGAACTTTTTTGTTGAACGAACAGAAAGAATAAGTTACAGCTTCCAAAAAAGGGCATGTACTTAAAAAAGAAAGAAAAAGAAGAGCGATGCAAACAACAACAAAATGTTAAAACAATTTTCTTGTAAACAAGCTACAACATTTCCGCATGAGCTACACACACACACACACACACGCACACAACAAATCTCTGGGAATTTGTACTTACATGTATCTCTTTCCATGTTGTAAGTTGTAACTTGAATGTTTTGTTGCTGTTGTTGATGTTGCTTTTTTTTTGTGTCATTTTTGGGCATTTGTGAATTTAAAATTTCACATTTATTCGAATATTTCGAAGCTAGCAACAATTTTTGTGCCAGATGAAATATTTTTATTAATAATGGTCATTGGTAAATAATATGATATGGCTAGAAGGCTAACAACAGATGCGTGCAGTTCGTGCCAATGAATGAATGTTTCAGCACTTGAAATGAAACAAAAAGAAACAAATTATAATAATAACAACAGAACAGAAATGTGTATAAAAGTATACAAAAATCATTTGTAAAAACAACAAGCATGAATTCCAAATATGCCGATAAAGGGCGCTGACGCAAATGCAGTCGAATCAATTTTTATAAATAAATCACATTTTTATGCAAAGCAAAGCGTGGAATCAATGTGAAACAATTGTTTTGTATTCTAAAATAAAACTCTTCAAGCAGAAATTACAAAATGCCAGTGTTGAGAAACGCAGCGAAACTTTGTTTATAACCATTTTAAGGGGTTCTCATTGTGATTTCTTGATAGATTGTTATCAATGTGTGATCCCCTTTTTGTGCTTCTTCATAATATTAATTTTTGATTAGCTTAAAAGCACTTGAGTTTATGAGTTGTCGCTGCGCCTATTTCTGGTCATAGATTATGTGATCAATTTTCATTGCAGCGATAAAGTGTTAACGTGATAGTCGAATTGATAGATTGATAGGTACAAGAAACCATTTTGTTTCTTGGCCAATATGCATATTGTGGGCAATTAGATTGTTGTAATTAACAATAAAGTCTTTAGTCAAAGACATATTAATGCGGTTTATTAAAGGGCTGTGTGTGTGTGTGTTGGATAATGAGAAATCGAATGTATGACATTTATCGATACATCATTGACATAAATCGATAACAAAAAACAACTACATTAATAGAAGGACTTTTATTGTCGGCAACTTACATTTGTTTACATTTATTATATTACACTTTTAATAATGCAAATATATAAATAATATAAGTATATTTAGTTGTTGAAATGGTCGAGTGGCATGCAAATAATAATAATATTTAATAATAATGGCACATAAAGGTAATTAGTTTAATTGCCGGCTTGGAATATGTTTGCAACGGCCACCAAACCATATATATATATGTATATATATGTGTATGTATTTTTGAATGGCGCAAACGAATGACAATTGTAATTAATTTCATTGTAGAATAGTTTCTACAGCTGTATATCTAGCTGGAATATATACACACATACATATATATATATATATGCATGTCAATATCTATGTACATATAAATGTATGTATATATGTATGTATAGAGAAGCAGCCTCTTGTTTGTCGGCATTTGTATTTTGTCGCGTATTTATTTGTTTCTCAGCTTGTTTTCATCACGAACTCCAGTCGCATACACACACGCACACACGCACACACGCACACCTACACACACACACACACACATAGCCTGTGTGCGTGTGTGTGCCTGATAATCGCAAGTGCAGTTGCTTACACACAAACATGTCAGAACCGCAGCATCGACGTGGGTGCGGCAGCAACAAGGGGTACCCCTTCCTCTGCACAGCATGCAGCAGCCCTGCTACCCCCCTAACCCCAACCCCCTCGCCCAACTACATGCAGTCAGCGCTTCTGCGCGATTGTTGTACCCCAATACGTGCCATTGCACAAAATGCAAAGTTTTCACCGATTTCTTCTCTTTTATTTTCATGCATGTATTTATATACACATACACATGTATATACATATATGCTATACATTTTTTTTATTTTGTATTTTTTAATATTCCTTTAGTTTTCTTCTCTTTTTCTTATTTTCTATATTTTCGCTTGTTGATGTCTCCGCATGTGAACCGCGGATTTATCACATTAACGCCTGCTGCCTCTCGCTCTCTCCCCCCCCTTTTCTGGCTACCGCTCTCTTGTAGCCCAACTTGTTATCATCATCTTGTGGACTTTGTAGTCTTATCTGGTTTCGTAAACACACAACAGCGAGCAAATTTAGTTATGGCTTTACGATTGCTTGTAACAGTTGAGTCGCAAAACATTGTTGCGTGATTCACTCGGTACTTTTTTCGTTCTTTCATTCGTTCTTTCTTTCATACTGATTTTCTGTTTACACTTTCTTTTATCAGACTTATCAATAGAAACTTAAGAAATCGCATGTTGTTTATAATTATCGATTATACGTGACCATAATCCATTAAGAACACATTTTCCTATGAAATTTGTTATCGTTAAAAAATTCCCTAATGGGGGATATTATTACGTATGTGTTACGGTAATGCAATAGCAATATGTAATCCAATATAGTTATTAAAGATATATACATGTAATTATTCGATGTACATATCGGAATAGTATTTAGTTGCCTGATGGCCGTGATATATAGGATACTTTTTTTTGGCAACTCTGATTCTCCTAAAAGTCTTTTAGACAAATGCATTTTAAGTCTAGCCTCCAGCAACAAATACTTAATCTCGCTCATATCGAAAAAAATTAAAAAAAAAAAAAAAAACCAAAAAATCAATGAAAATGAAAAGAATGAAATGTGCTCAAAGATCGTGTCCAAAATGCATGCAGAATACGAACAACTACAAGAGCCGCAATGAAATTGACGTAAGAAGGGAAAACACACACACGCACACACACACGCACACATTTGCTCTACATGCAAATAAAACAAACTAAATGTTCTAGTGTTTCAACAATTAACACTTCATTTAAGTAACGTTTGCATGTGGAGGGCGGGGTTTCGGTTTCGCCGGCCTTCGCCTTCTTTCCAAAAGCCAATATCAAACAAAAGTCTTCAATGGCCATATTTCCGCTCCATGGCAAAGGCAACAATAACAAACACAATTTGTCTACTTTATTTTATTTTATTTTTTATTTTTTTTTCAAATTAGTTCATATGAAAGCAGGCCAATTTTTACAACAACAAACACTTTCGCATTTCTTTATGTGCATAGACATAAAATAAACATGCAAAATAAAAAAAAAGAAAAATCAAATCAAAAATAAAACAAAAAATATAACCAAAAAATGGAAATTAAAAAATTGAAACAATTTTTTTTTGTAGATATTTGCTTTGTTAAAAGTTGAGCAGAGAGCACGATTCTGAAAGACATTAAAAAGTAAGCGCCGTTTAAACGATACCCTGTAATAATTAATTATAATGATGAATAATGAACGAATTATCAATATAATAATAAATGATGAATGCAAACATGAGTGGGAGCATATAGAAAATTAAAAATACATTTATATTATATAAAGCAAAATAAAAAATCACAGTTGTGATAATATATTATAATGATGAATAATGAATAATGAATAATAATAATGAAATATGAATACAATAAAAGTAATCGTTTGCCTAAATATTAAAAAAAAAAAGGTTTAAAATGTATTTATATTATATAAAATCAATAAAAAGAACTCACCGTTTAATAGATATCCTATAATAAAATATTAAACTGATTAATGATGAATAATAATAATGAATAATGTCATTATAACAAATAAATTACATTTGTAATTGAAGCTTTCCCATAAACGCAACTTGCTTGACTCTTTGTGGTCAGGCATAGCCGCTTTACCACACTTTTACTGGGTATACAAACTAAGATGCGAGAATATCTAAACTAAATTTAAGTGTGCCGCTAGCGAGGCGAGCGGCGCGTCTTGCATGCATGTGTTTCGACTCAAATTTGGCGCAAAATGTGTGGCAACAACAAAAACAACAACAACCAGCGGCAGCAGCAGCAGCAGCCGTCTCCGGGTCTGCCCCAAAGGCGGGGGCAGCATCAGCAGCAACAGCAGCAGCAGCAGCAGCAGCAGCAGCCGTAGCGCCTCTGACCAAATGGTTTTGAGCAGACGTGAAATTCTTTTCAGCTCGTACGCTTCATAGATTTTTCCCAATGTGTAGCAAGTGTTTAGCGTTATGCCATGATATGATATAGCAGCACTAGCTACACTCCCCCAACATACCCCCCTCCCACACACGCGCGCACACACTCACACAGACATGCACACGCACACGCTACTCTAACATATTCATCTCTTGTTGCCGTTTGGCGGCATTCTTTTATCACACATTGGGCCAGAATCAAATACGAAAAAGCTCTTAGATATACCTGCATATGTATGCTATATATATCTATATCTCTATATATATATATATATGTATATCTGTGCTATTGTTCAGAACCTGTGAGCTGTTTGCGGTTTGAGGTGGGTGGGCGTTGCGGGGTAGTGTGTACCAGGTACTTGCTGCTCCCAGGTGGGCACGGGGCACTGCTCGTATTGCTATTTTTAGTCTAAAAACTAAAATACAGTTTCTCACACTTTAGGCAACGTTTTTTTTTCGTTTTGTTTTTGTTTTTTATTAATTGCTTTAAAAGGGCCTAAGCTTCTTACATAGCTGTAACAATTTGATACATTTTTCGAATAGATCAATGAGCTTTATGTGCATGTGACTTCTGAATAAATCGAAGATAATTTAATAAACTCTTAAAGCAGCTTCAGGCACCGTTTCAAGAGTCTATAAATTGATGTTTTCAAAGTTTGTTAAATAATTGATTTGAATGATTTTTTTAAAAATGATTTATTTAAATTATTTATTTCGAAACAAATAATTTTGTTTCGGGTTTTGTTTTAGCTGTTTTTTTTTCTTTTCCGTTATGTATTTATTTTTTAGACATCCCTTTGTTGTAGTGTACAGCAAGGGTATTCAATCTTCGACATGCTGCCCCATTCTCTGGCCACATACAGCTGTTCTTTCTGGTTTTCGCTTGTTTGGTTAAGAAGACGCACATACAAAACCTATAAAATACTTAATATATATCTTTAACATTTGCTTATGGAATTTGTTAACCATAAATGATGATGCAAATGTGTATGCCCTTATAGAGGGTATTATAATGCTTGCGGCAAAATGTGTAACGCATTTAAAAAGACATTGTGAACAGCCGAAAGATGGGTTAATTTCAATTTCAATTTCATATATTATCAATTTCATATATTATATTATATTTTCAAGATATCTTAAGTTTTTAACTCTGTCAA
This sequence comes from Drosophila virilis, assembly GCF_030788295.1. Taxonomy (NCBI): domain Eukaryota; kingdom Metazoa; phylum Arthropoda; class Insecta; order Diptera; family Drosophilidae; genus Drosophila; species Drosophila virilis. The sequence continues at coordinate 20,011,695 of NC_091543.1, read as the reverse complement.
ATCGGAGACTGTGTCTTCTAAAGGAACAATCGATCGGCATAACTGCAAGGGTATTTAGTCTGCGGTGTGCCAAAGAGAGATGTTAGGGTTTTTTATTTTTGTTAATAAATATTCAAACACTTATATATGAAACAATTCATTTATGAGCTCATGCCCTCATCATATCAATGAATGGCCAAAAGAATCGCATATCTTTCAAATACGATTGTTGCTGTGCCCCAAAGCCAAATGCTAACACATATACAAATTAAATATATATATATATATATATGTATATAATTTGCTGATATTACTACTTTTGGTTCGCTGCACACACAGTGGCACAACAACAACAACAACAACAACAACCATTACAACAACAAGAACAATCACAAAAGATTGCCCTAGTTTGGGCATGACGCTGATGTCACGGCATCAAAATGCCCATGACTTTTATTGTATAAAAATAAAGATTATAAAACTGAACTATGAGTTACGCAGATATCAATTGTGCACACAAAAGTGAGAGTTACATAGAGTTAGATATCCTCGACACGGCGAATGTTTAATACTCTTGAGAATTTTGAAAACATGGACATGTCTTCGTGTATGCATTACACTTTTCTCGTAAAAATTATAATACTCCTCAAATACAGTAGTTACGAATGCTGAACAATTGAATATTCTAGGAAAGTTACTTAATTCAGCATTAGAAGAGCTTAAGTTTTCTGCAAAGAAACCAGTTATAGAAGTTCTGAGTTCTTAGTATCTGACTGATCATACATATATATATAAAATTATAAAACAATGTGCCCATTTTTCAGCCACGTTTTCTAACAATTTAATGCCAGTTGTTTTAAACTGATTTCGACTTATCTTGTAATAAGAGTTCTTGGTTCCTAGTCTCTGCTATATATGTGTTATGGACATTGTCATTGCCCAATTTTATGATTATTTTGAACCGGCAACTCATCAGCTTTGAGCCTAATATTAATGGCATTTTCGTTATCTTTAGACCAATTTTATGAGAGTCTGGGAGTCTGAGAGTGTGGGAGAAAGGCAAGAGATACATATACTAACTAATGTACTCTGCTTGGCTTAAATCTCTGCTGCATATGCTGTAGATATATGCCAAAACTGAATTGGGCAAATCCTTGGCAAACATCAAAGAGAAACGGCAACAACAAGAGAAACACTCATCTGTATGGGCGTTGATTGTTTGGCCAGTCGAAAGGCGACTCTATATAAGCAAATGTGTATGTATGTGTGTGTGTGTGTGTGTGTGTGTGTGTGTGTGTGTGTGTGTGAGCTGCATATGAAACAGACGGCGCGTAGGTAATGTCAATGTAGATATTCAATCTTAGCCAAATAAAGACAAAGTCAATTAACTAACTGGGCAAAAACCGGAGTTTCGCTGGGTAAAAAGATAGCTTTTAATATCTGTTTGAATTCTGACGCATTTGATAATGTCATCGGCATGTTTAACCACATTTGGTTGGCTTTTGGCTAAAATGTGACCTACTAACTGTTTTGCATAAGGCAAAGGCAACGTAGGACAGCCATCGACAAGTCTGTGGGCCGAATTCTTTTCGCAAACATAACCTGAATGCCAAACGAACGTTTCATTGTATTTAGAGATCTTTTTGAAACTTTCTGAAGAGTTACACATCGGCAAGCATTTTCCTAGTTTCCAACCGCAAACGCGGTAATTGAAAGCAAACAAAAAAAAAAAATAATAATAAAAGCTTGTGGCCTATGATGAATCCCAAATGTTGCATCCTCTGAATACATGCTTAAGCCGTTTCTCACCCACAAAGGCGGAAAATGAGTGAAAAATTGAAGGCCGGAAATATGTGCTTGTTTTAAATTCCATTTTCAAACCAAGAAAATTGATAATAGTTGGTTTATATACTTAGTTATAGAAATCTATTTACCAAAAATCTCAAATTTATGAATCTCTAAAGTTCAAGTGAACTCTTAACGCTTAAACATGGCCGAATTGTAAGCCCTTTTCTTTTGCTGTCTGTCAAGTCGTGTAGCTCTTTCTCTTTCTTCTGCTGCATACGAAATTCAGGCAAATGCATAAACCCAAATAACGTTTAAGGTGAAATCTAGTTAACAACAAGTTAACGACAAGAGACGCGGCACATACGTAAAGTAACACGAACAGAGGTGGCGCAGCAGGGGAGGGTGGGTGGGTTTGGCTGAAGTAGAGAGAGGGCCTGAGGAGGTTTAGGTTTGGGCACAACCTTCGATTGGGTGAAGGGCAGCCACGGTAGTTGACCAAAATAATTGCAAATGAAATTGAAAAAGTAAAAGTGCTAAACAAACAGTAAACAGAAATAAACAGAAAACCAGTCAAGACAAAAAGCCAACTTAACATTCAAAGCGTACCTTAAAAGTTTCACAGTTGCATTCATGTGCAAATTAACTTTCAATTAGTTGCAACAACAACAGCGACAACAACAACAACAGCAATGGAACTATAACAGAATTTTGTATAAGCCGTCGCCGTTGGGCATAAATACAACAAGTCGCAACACCAGCCACAACCACACCAAAGCATACAAAACAAGTTAGAGCGGCACACCGAAGGCACAATACCCTTGCAGGGACCTCCTGTCAAATTAAGTAGTCTGTGTAGTCTGCTCGAGATACCTTTGAAGATAGAAAAGTTGCTTATACAATAACTAATATAACACCAAAATGTGCTATATAATATAGTATTCCGATTTTGATGGGATTTATGTAGGGAACATGGTGAAACTGCCAAATGCAAAGTTTGGCTAAAAAAGTTTTTTATACAAAAACACAATTTGCGACTGATTGTTTCTATAAAAGTAGCTACAAGCTGATAAAAAGAAGCTTCTAAATGCCAATTTTGGTCAAGAAAGCAGAAAAGTTTTCAAGAGGAAGAACACTACATTTATGTTCAAGAACATTGGTTCAGTCTGTCTGTGCGTAACACGTTCTGTGACAATATGATAATACCCTTCGCAAGGGTATATACAAAAAAAAAAAAAAACAACAAAACACCGCAACAGAGACCCAGCCGAACCCCCAATAAACCCAAATACCAAGCAACGCTCAACTGCTGCTGCACGACAAGTGCGCCAAGTGCCAAGTTCCAAGCTTCCAGTCGCAGTCGCAGACGAAGTCGAAGTCGCAGTCGAAGTCGATGCCAAACCGAAGCGATTGTGAATATTGCGCCAAATTTGGGTCATTTGCAAAGGTTGATCGAGCGGCAACGGCTACGGCAATTGACTACAAAAACAAAATAAAACACCAAAAAAAAAAAAAAAAAAAGAAGTTAAGAAAAAAAACAAGTCAGTATGATTTAGTGGAGAGTTGAATCGTAAGATACCACGTACGCAGCTCCCAGTGTCTCCTAACGTACATGCAGACATGCATACATACATACATGTTTGTACGTGTTAATGCTGCGAAACTATCGATAGTTTTTGATTATCGATAGCTTAACATAAAATCGAAATAAAATTAATCATGCATCAAAGCCTTGCGTCTGTTAAGGCTGATCGAAAAAAAAAAAAACTAGCTTATGCCCAACATTTTCATTGGCTACAGGGTATATAAAGCTGAAAAATCAACAGCGCTACTTGACGACGTTGCAAACAATTGTGAATTGTTGTTGTTGTTGTTGTTGTTTTTGCTATGACTCATGCGAACGATACCAAGCGAAACCAAAGCCGAACAGACGCAGCTGAGGCTGGCGATCGCGAGAAGGAGAAAAAAGAGACTTGAGATGCAAGAAAAAAAAAAGAAAAAAAAAAAAAAGCAGCCGCCGATCGATGACAATGAACGCGCCATAAATTTGTAATTTCTTACTTTCTTTTGAGCGGCTTTGTTGTAACGTTGTTGTTGTAGCAAGCTGTTGCTGTTGTTGTTGTAGTTTTGTTTCTTCTCCATTCGGCTTTTTCTAGCGTACGGTTCTTTTTCTTGTTAGTGTGCTGAGTTTTGGGAGTTGTTCTGGCTGGTCAGCCGATAACGCAATGTAGATAAGTAGTATATAAAGATGTACATATTTGTATGTATCTATGCATGTATGTATGTATGTGGCGCTGGCGAAATGATAATGGACAGAATAAGATGACCCTGAACAGTACACACACAACGGACACACACACACACACACACACGCACACACCGTCATGCTTACTAATTTCTTTTCGTTTTCATTTGGGTTTTTGTTTTTGAAATGCCGTTTAATTTCTATATGTGGGCATCAATATCAGCAGTTAGCACTTGGCAATTTTTTGTATGACATCCGGTGACGCAGTCATCAAGACACAGCGCCAACACACACATATGTATATGCACACACACATGCATGTATACTGTGTGTATGTATGTGCATATGTATAAATAAGCCATATCAACTGTTTTTTTTTTTAAATATTATTTTTTACTTTGATTATCAACAGACGAAATGAAAACAACGAAATAATGAATAATACATACATAAAACAATACATAGTCCAAAAAAAAAAAAAAAAAACTAAATAATAATAATAAATTAATTGTTGCCTTTATAAATAATACATGCATGCATATTAATACTATATAAAAATGGCATTGTCAAGGTCGTTGTGGTTAGCATTGTCTCATAGAAAGAGAGAGAAAGCATGCCTGTATGGGTGTGTGTGTGTTAGAAAGAGAGCACAGCAACGTTACTCTATTTGAGAAAATAATGCGCTTAAATTCAGTCGAACTTCAAGTTTGCTTTATTTAAACTCAACTTGAACTTGAAGGTGCAAATATTGACTCAAAAGTTATCGACTGGTTCTATAGGGATCGATTATAAAGACGCGAACTCAGAAATTATAGAAGCGAAATATTTTAGCGAAATGCTCGAATTCCTTTCAAAAAATCTTTTTGATATCTCTTTAAGTTTTCATGTTCGATGTAGAACAGGTGTTTACTATCTTTTGAACTTTTTTCATATATATTTTTCTTTTCATATCAAAGCGTGTCCATATTAGATTTAGGTATTCCTTCTACATGCCTTTGATACTTGCCGGCTTCAACTCTGTGAAGCTCCTTTTCCGTTTTTCTGCAGATTATATTATTTTGGTATATATGTATTATAGCAAGTCGTATATGATTGTAGTATATTGATCTTTCGATACAGATATGATAATCTATTTCTTTTTTGATTTCAGGTAAGCTGGTGACAAACCTGTTGAATTTATAAACGCAGCAATCAAGCAAGTACTAGACTTTAACAAGATGTTGCTTATATATTTATATTTTATATTAACGGGTACTTGCTTGAGAAAAATTTGGTGCAAAGAATTTTAGGCTTTACATTTCCATGACCGTGGAATCGTCTTCTATCTAAAATATATGTTTAAAGTATATCGAATAAGGAACCAAATGATGCAATCAATGGGTTCCTCATATGTTAGTCTTATGGTATGATATCTTGAAGCCGGAAATAAATTTTAGTTTATAAACCTTGGATACAAATTTTCCATCCAAGTGCGGTGAGCTTTTCGAAAAACGTATCAAATACATTTTCTAACAGATCTTTGAATAACAACAATTTTATAAGTTTTTCGCCTAATTTCCACAGTTTTGGGTGGAAATTGCAAAATCGCTAAAATACGCATTTTTTCAGCTCTTATTAGGGATTAAAAAAAATATCTGCAGCAAATCGCACAAAACTTAAAATGTAGCCTAAAATATCTTTGTATCGAAAGTATGAAACACTCCTCTACATCTATATCATTATTATACTATATTAATATGTTTAACTTTTTTAATGGTTTATATATATCTAATTGAACAATTTTCATTGAGGCTACTGTACTTTAATTTGGCGCAAAATTGTTGCAATTTGATAAAGTTTAGTTTTGTTTGCTACTCTTGACATTTGACTGACTTTTGTTATTGAGACTTTTGCAACGGCAACAAGCATAACAAAAACAAGTAATTAGCATGCCGCATGTCCGCCCAGCTGTGCTTGTGTGTGTGTGTGTGTACCTGTCTCTCTCTCTCACTCTGTGTGTGTGTGTATGTATCTATTGCTGCGCCAAATACTACAAAAGATCAACAGGTTGTCAGTCAAGTGTCTGCTGTTGCCTTCTTTTTGTCTCTGGCTATTTTCTTGCTTAAGCTCTCTCCCTCCCTCTCTGTCTCGCAGTCTATCTGTCTTTTTTGCACTCTGCTGCAGGTGTTTGCTTTGCGAATTACAACTTTTAATTAACTTGAAATTAATTGTATAAACAAAACGTTGCTTTTTATATAAAAAGGAAAAGAAAAATAGAGCAACCAGATATGCAAAACAAGTCAAGAGTGTGCTCTAAACGAAGGTATACACATAGAAGATACCCTGGGAAAATATATTTAAAATATAGAAAAAAAAAAAAAAAATAGAGCCAAAGATTCGCAAAAAAAAGGCAGTTTCTTCTTGACGAAGGTATATGCATAGTAAATACCCTGTAAAAAATATATGTATGGAATATAAGAATGAAGCTGCCAGATGAAGAAATACGCATAAAAGATACCCTGTAAAAATATGTTTCTATAAAAAGGGAAAAGAAAAATACTGCAAAAGTTATGCAAAGCAAGCAAAGTGGTGAAGTCGTACGCATAGTAAATACCCTGTAAAATGATTTGCACTAGCAATGTACCATGGTCTGCTTGTGGTCACAAATATATGTATTACATCATTATTGCCACCAATTTTAAAAATATTATTTATATCAATATTATATTCCTTGCTGTAGATAGTATATGTCGCATTCAATTAAAACTGAATAAGTTATATATTAGGGGTTTCATTTTAAGATTTTCTTTTCCTGATTAAGAATAAATTTACGTTTTGTATACGCGAGATAAGCCTCGAAAATATCTTCCAATTGACTGTTAAGTGGCCTTGAATAGCTTTATTTGGCCATAAAAATCAAGGGGAAACCTACTTGAAAATATTGTTCTACAAAGATTATAGTAACTATACATGCTATATATCTATATCTTAAACATATATATATATAGTTATATATATATATATGTACTGCAGCTCTTTTGGTCTGCTTTCTGCGTTGACTTTATCAGACGTTCGCATTGCGTTTTCATTACGCCTTTTGTTGTTGTTGTTGTTGCTGTTCTTATTTGCCTGTTTGTTTGCTTATTTATCTGCGTAATGCGACTCGCTGTCGGAATGCCAAGACGAACGGACGAACAGACATTGGACGGACATTCAGATATCTGACAGAGCACAAAACAAAATAATCAAAGAACAGCTGTCTTCTGCGCTGTGCCGTAGATTAAATACCCTACCCTGATCTGGCAATACGATAGTGTTACCAGTTTTAGGTAACAAAAAATGTGATAAGCTCCGAAAAAACGGTGAATAGAAGGTCACTTTTTAAAATTATAAATTATAATAATAAAAATAAGCAGAGCTCCTTGTAGCTAAAATATATTTAAAGTCAGAGTTATATTAGTTAAGAATATTCCATATTTTTGTTGTTACATTTACATGTTTATTTCCGTTATTTGCTTCACATTTTGCTGAACAATCAACAAGTTCCATATGCCAAACCATTTGTAAAGATCAGTTTACCCCATGGCGTAGGGTATGCTTCTAGTCGTGTCAACTTCTAGTTTTTCTTGTTGCTATTGTTAGCCCATAAGTGAAATTGAAGTACTCGACTTTGCGTCATCTGCGACTGCAACAGTTGTTGATAAGAAGCCAAATGCTAAACATACATATTAACAATAACAAATCGCAATGTTCAAATCTTTTCAACTAATCGAAAATACTCAAAATAGCGGCTCTTGTAGATGACAAATTAAAAAAAAAAGGAGCCCTAGATGGCAAACAATTCGTAGTTTGGAGAGTTGACTATGATCAGATCTATTCCGTCTTGGGGTATATCATTAGGATTACAAAGAGAACAAGTCACTGCACTGGCTGAGCTTTGAGTTCTACGTCTGGACAAAGCATCTAAAAAATCCTCCTCACCAAACGCGAATTGTCTACAATACAAATTCCAGACATTATTGCGCTTTGCATGCAAATGTTCCGAGCTCTCCCAGTAGACATTAATATTCCCAGTTCCATTGCCAGACAACAGCACATAAAATATACACACACACACACACACACACACACACAGACAATCACATTGCAAATGTGTTAATATATGCGTGTATGTGCACATACAAATGTGGAAGTAGTTATTAAAAAACTTGTGTCTAGTCAACTTTTGAATGATCAAAGTTATTAACTTTATGCAAAGTAACATGTTATGATATTTGTGGTGGAATGTTTACTTATTAAAAATAACATTCTAGTAGACTTGATGGCTGCGGCTTGATGAAAATATTGTTGTGGAAGATATAGAACGGAAATGCTGGGAAAATTGAGAGAGAATAGAGCTAAGAAGAGGGCAATATATTGAATAGATATATCACAAAATGATATTATATAATAATAAACTAGTGAAGTGCACATATATATATATATATATATATATATATATATATATATATATTGATGAATAGAAAGATAGATGGATAGATAGATATGGATCAATAGATGGGTAGATGGATCATTAGATAGATGAATGATGGATAGATAGATAGATTGTGTAGCTATGTTTTCATAAAACAGTCCCGACTGATTGGCTGACTGACTGATTGACACTGCGGTGCAACAAGAAAACAATAAGTTTATTTAATTATCGCCTTACTATGCGATTCTCACGAATTCAAGTACAAACTGCTGGCACATTGACATTTTTATGATGCTGTGGCAACATGGTGGACATTATTTATTTATTTCTTTTTTGGCGCAAGTTCTGCGGTTTTTTTGGTTTTTTTTTCAACTTGAAGTGTTTCGGAGTGGTTTCAAGTGGTTGGAAGTACATAGTATGGTTAGCTAGACCAAGAGATCGCATTTAGTGATTGATTTATGAGTTATTTCAGTAATATATTTATGACAAATTGATTTTGTGGAGTGCGCTTTTTCTGGTTTGTTTGTAACAATTGCTACATTTTGGCAGTCGTTGTTGTTGGTTGTGGAATGGCTAGGGGCAGGGTATGGTGTGGTTAGGGCCGAGCAATGCAGTGCCCATTGTCTGGAGTTCATAAAAACGGGCTGTACATAATTTGGGTCGCTGATCGAGTGGCTGGCTGGCAGGCTTGCAGCTTCAAAGCGTTTTTGGTTGCAACAAAGCTTTTACGCAATTTTTTTAATTGATTTCCAAGCTTGTTGTTTCGGCTGTTGTTGTTGCAGTTGTTGCTGCGTTTACCTGTCCGTACCTGCCTGCATTGCTGCAATTGTTTTCCTGCTTGAAAATTACAAGCTCATTTTCATTTACATTTTACCACTTACCATTTACAATTTCTTTTTGTGTTGTTTGCCGTTTGCCGTTTGCTGTTTTTGATGTTTTTGCTGTTATTGTTGCTGCTGCCTTCAGACGATCCGCTGCAAATGTTGCCGCACCAGACGCCAGGCGGCAACATGTTGCAACAAGCGCCGGCCTCAACATTTGCCGGGTCGGGTCCTACGTGCGTTTCAATTTTCGTGTGGCAAGCAATTTAAAGTTCAATGTACAACAACAATTGCAAACTGCGTTTTGTGGCTAAAACTGTGCTCATGTCTCTGTCTCTCTCTCTCTCTCTCTCTCTCTGTGTGTGTGTATGTGTGTGTATTTATATACACTATAATTTATATAAACGCTCGGATTCGTATCTGTGTGTATCTGTTTTTAGTGTGACGCTGTCGTGTGAGTTGCATTTGCTAATTAAAATGCAGCAGCAACAACAGTGAACAATGGAAAACATTGGCCATGCTTGGATTTCAGTTTCCCACACCACAGCGTCAATAAAAGGGCGGCCCAGGGGCCAGCTGAGAGCTGTATTCAAATGCACTGAGAAAATTCAAATAGATCAAAATATATATGCATATATATTTTATCAGGGTTATGCCCAAGGCCCAAGGTTGAACGACGAGCCGGTGTTTTGCATTAAAAGTCAACAAAACGTTGCAACATTACAAAATTGAGAATTCCTGTATACTTGCAAAATTCCCACAAATAACCACATGTTCGACAGAAATTCTAAAGTTGGATTTTTAATAAAAAATTTCTTGAATAAAAAGTTATATTTTCTGCACAGAAAAAGTAGATTAAGATTGAGATGAAATGAATTAAAAGCTCAAATCATTTTATATATTTATAATTTTTACTTCTTAGTCTGTAGTTGCCACAAAGTAGATATTGGAATCTTAAGTCATTTTGAAGAATTTTTGCTTTATTAATATTTATTTTTAAATTTACAACAACAAAATTTAAGTTACAATTAACAAAACTAATTGAAATTTAGTTCAGTGTATCGAAGACACGCACCCACATGTACTCCATCCCCATCTCCTTCTCTCAGATTCTCTCTCTCTCTTTTACTCTCTCTCTCTCTTTCTCTCTCTTGCACTCTCTGGCTCTTCGCTCTAATAGCAATTGCCATGCAAAACTGAGCATTTAAATTTGCAACCTTGTTGTCCGCAGCCTTCTGCGTGTCTTCATCATTAAGAAACTTGCTACTGGGCTGGGATTGACAATGGAAATTATTATTATGTATGCAGATATGGGGGACAAGGCAGGGAAATGGAGACTAGGGACGCCGATCAACTCCAAAAGCACCCTACGGCATTGCGTCTCGCATTTGATTAGCCTTTGACTTGACCCAAAGGCCTAGACAATTGTCGCTAGAGTTTTACTTGAATTTTCTATTCAATGTTAATCCAATTACAAATCGGACAGAAAACTAAAAATAAGATATAATATTGTGGTTTGTTCAGTCAGTCATTAAATTAATCATTAATCTTTATTTATGTATTTATCTGAAAACTAAAGTAATTAACCAATATAAACTGATTCATTAATTTTGGCAATACAAAAAAAAACATTCGCTTAGCGGCACAAATTCCAATTATTTTTTATATATTCAAATACCTAATTTCCCTATTTGTATCCTAAATATTTTATTTAAAGCAAATTTTAATCGTAATATTATAACTCTGCTAAATTGCAATTTGTGGAATACTCATTTGGAGAAATGTGTTCCTTTATCGGACATATAAAGCCAGTTACTTTTGGGAAAGGGTATTCAACGTTTGTCCCTTTCCAGTTGACTTGGCTAGTTCCTTTTTGACATGATTATGCTCTAATTGAGCCGTAGACCTTGGCTTCTATTTGTTCGTTCTTTCGACACTTTGCGCCACGATCGCCAAAGGCCGCAGAAACAAAGAATTAAAAACGAAAAACAAACTAAATTACACAAAATAACAAAACAAAACAAAAAAAAAAAAAAAAACAATAGAAAAATCAATTTGTTAAAATGAGCACACCAAATGCAATCGAAATAATTATGATAATAAGCAACAACAATAACAACAACAACAAATCGAATACAAATAATAACAAGACAAAAACCACAATATAAGAAAATTAAACAAAAGCAAGAAGGCAAAACGCTAGCTACGGCAAGCCGAAGCTTAATACTCTTGCGGTGATATGGCTTAGATTCTCTTTAAACTAAAAGTTTATTATTAAAACCTAGTAGTAGGTGTAGTTAGATTTGTAGATGAACAAAGAGAATAGTGAAGATCAAGAATAATAACTTAACCCTTGACCGATCGTTGCTATGCCAGCTATATCTTATAGACGCTCGATCCGACGAATCTATGCTGATTTTAAGACAATATCTTCACAACTGGGCAACTATTTCCTTATAATGTTATAAAACCCATGACAAGAGGCTAGAATGCAGCTACATAGATACAAATACAAATACAGATACATGTGCATAGCTACAGATACATTCAAAACAGTTGAATCAACCGAATGACAGGCTGGACGGCCGACAGACAGACAGACGGACCGACTGATGGCATTAGAGCTGTGCTAATGATCATAATGAGGTTTAGCGGTGGCGTCCTCCATGATGATGAGGTGCAGATGAGATGAACTGAGTTGAATTGCAGATTGGCGATGATGGGGAGATCGGAGATGGGCGACAAGAGACGGGAGTTGGGAGATGGAACGCAACGCCATTTGAGGCAGCTACTTATGCGTGTCATGTGGCAATTATGAATGAAAATGGCCGACTAATTGCCAAGTGAAATAGTCAAGCGATAACGAAGAAGAAGCAGCAGCAGAAGCAGCAATGATGATGTAGAAGAAACGGCGGCAAGAAAAATACAAAAGATACAAAAGTATCTGCAAGATGCGTGTAACAAAATATGAATGCAAGGGGCGTTAAGAGGGGCGATCAGCCGTCTAGTCGGCTTGGCCGAGTTCGGCTATGGACAGAGGTGCCGCCGGGCGGGGTCGGACCAGGCCCCGGACAGGGGGGAAGGGGCTGCACACGGTTCAGTGCGGTGTCGGTCATGTGTGCAAATGTCAAAGTGCCGCACGAACCGGCAATGTAGCCAACGGCGAGTCGCTGTCGAGAAAGCCAATGGGCGAATAAAAAGCGCAAGTTCATTTTATGCGGCTCGCATATTTTGATACCCAGCACCGCTGTTGAAAACGGGTCACTAATAGGGTATACTGGTGCATGGCCAGTGTTTGGGACAGCCAGATAAAGCTAAATTCAACATCAAGTGGTAGTGTGTATGTAAGATTTATAATAATAAAATGTTGATAACAGACGACTGCACATCTCTATGTATATCGATCTATCTATCGATAAGCGATAGAACGTAGTTGGACAAATGTTAATTAACAGGTTAGTGTTAACTCCGGCCTTTTACTTATATGTATGCTTGATGTAATAAGCGAACTTAGTCTATCCGGTCAAGTAGCTGGGGCCCCTTTCATAATAAATCGATAAATATCGATTTTGACAAAAGGGTTTTTAGCATAGCTCGGGGAGTTTGGCAGCTAGAGACACCAAATTTAGTGTGTATGTTTGCGTATAGTATATAAAGATCTAGAAGATCTCACTTTTCGGATACCTTTCCCCGTTTGGGTTGTCAGGGCATCTGCTCGTCGTGCACTGCCCACAAGCGCACTTTTACTTTTTTTTTTTTTCATATTTTATATATTTGTTTCTATTTGAACTTTTCTTAGTTTGTTTTTTTGTTGTTTTTTTTTTTTTTGTTGCATTTTTGCTGCTGCCCTTTGTTTAATATTCAAATTAGAGACGAACAAAAACTGGCCAAAAGCTCGTGTGTAATATTTTCACTTTTAATTGTTTGGGGCGCTTAGAAGCGTTGACAATTTTTATGGTTGTTGTTTGTTCAGTTTTTCTATTGAAATTGTTTGTTTTTAAGTTTCACTTTTACCGGCGATTTTTAGGCGCATTGCGAGAGACAGAGACAGGAGACGGGCAGAGAGAGAAAGAGAGAGAGTGTTAAGAGCAATGCAATATTGAAGCTATGTTGAAAAAGCTAAAAACAACTGATTGTATTAAAAATATTGGCTTGTAATTTTTTATATAGTATAGCCCTATTGTTTTTAAATATAATTGTTTTTAAATATTATATGACTATTTTAATTAAAAAGAGTAATAATCTTTTTTATTATCTCTGTGATAGACTTTTTTTATAATTAACAGACAGTTAAAAACACTTTATTTAACATGTCAGGCTCTATATATTTTCATATACAACTGCGATAAGATATATGCAGGAATATTAAATCTTTAGGAGAATATATGCTATATCTCGCTTATTTAGTTCAATTATTCTGTCTTATGCAAGGTTACTGGAGTCAGCTTTAAAAACAACATGGTTTTTATATAGAGCAACAACAAGTTGCACACAAAGATGAATATGAGTGCCCGCGGGTGTATTCAGTAAAGTGCCATGCCCAGTTTTGACAACAACGGCCCCTCCCCCCTCAAAACGCGCCCACAAAGCCGCTGCGTTTTATCAGCATGTAATCAAAAACGATTTTCCACATTGGCGCATTTTGTTCGCCAATACATTAGCGTGAGAGGGGTGACTTGTAGGGGTGGGGAGGGAGGGGGATGTCGGCGCTGGCCGCTTCAATGGTTGCATGGCGCGTGGGGGGGGGCACGGTGTCGGCTTGGGATGTAGTTTAGCTAGTGTTGAATGTCGAATGTTGGGTGTTGGGTGGGGCTGTCGCGGCTGTGGCTTTGACATTCGCCTGAAAATGAAAACACAGCCTCGAGGCGTCGTTTGGATTTCGCAGTCGCAGTTGCAGTTTTGTATCTTTTACGCAATGCGTCGGCTCTCACAATGTCAATGGCTGCCGCATATTATGTTGTTGTTGCGTACGTTCATTGAACGGTTCGGGTCATTGGCAGCAGAAGCAGCAGCAGCAGCAGCAGCAGCAACAGTTGTTGCTTGTTGGCAACACACTCCGTTAGAGTCGTTGGCCACATTTTGCCATGCATGACCTAATCCGCACTCCATTAGATGCCATAATTGTCATCAGTTTTATTGCACATGGCCTGACAAACCCCCACCATAGATGACACATTTTAATTGAGCTGAGTATGGAAAAGACAACAGTAAAGAGAGGTGTGCTCGACCTACGCCCAACTGTCTAAGTGCTCGCAAAATATAATACAATATAGACATATTCACATAGAAGTGCAGTTCACAGCGTCACCAACAACCACATTCATTCTCACCCACATCCACATCCACATCTACATCCACATCCACATCATCATCGTCAAGTCAACGTCATCGACGTCTGCCCCCAATCAACTTGGTGTGTGCTGTTTATATATTTATATATATATATACATATATATATTTAATTTCTGTAGTTTTATTTTCTGTCATCGTCTCTTGCGACTGGCGGCTGCCTTCTTTTGCCTTCTGCCTACACCTTCAACCTCCAGGTTCGGAGCACCTCATAACGGAAACAGGCAATAATATACTACACAATACACAATGCTCGTAGTTCAAAAGCTAATAACAACTAGAAAGCTATTTTCCGACTGTCCGACCATGCATCGTACATCACACTGAACCGTGAATGCTCTTACAATGCATAAACAATAAAATTCGCAAAAAAAAATGCACTGTTCAAATATTTAAGAAACACAAATGTTATCGGTTATCGCCGCGCTGCTTTCCTTGTTCAGCTATGAATCATTTGAGTAGTTTGTCAAAATACTCAAATTTGTATATAAATTACATTAGATCATAAGTATCACGAATTAATATTCATTTTAAACATTTTTGTGCCTTCTTGTAGAGCTTGGCAACTCTTGCTTGACGGTTGCCACAATCGATTGTTTGCTCATAATCGACTGTTTTTAATTGAATTTTAACTTAACAAGAAAATACTTTTTTTAAAACTATTTTTATATACATTTTTAAAAGGCATAATATATCTTATCCAATATATATATTTTTCTTTTATTACATTTAAATTCTTTTGGATTGATAATTCACAAAATATATCGACAGTGCTATTATTTGCAGCTATTATCGAAACTATGTATTATAATCGAAACAGCTGAACTTCGTTTTCGCTTGAATCAGTTGAGAATTATAGAGCTTATAAAAGACCTCTCTCTCTCTCTCTCTCTCTCTCTCTTTCTCTTGTGATTTAATTTAATGGCTGTGAGTACTGCCTAAATGGCTACAAACATAGCAGAAATATTGTAATGCCCTATATTAGCCTATGTATAAGGGGGCAGACTAGGCGCAGTGGCTGCTGCTGTCTGCCGTTGACAACCAAGTGACAGCACTGGATGACTTCTCTTGCACTCTCCCTGCCTCTCTCTCTTTCTCTCTCTCTGTCTCTTTCACTCTGCTTCACTTGTGTGTCACTCTTGACTGTCGCTAAGTCTGACACTGATGATGAGACGCCGTCGTCTGTTGACTGCAAACACTCTTCCAAATCAACAACAACAATGAAACGGAACAGAAAGTGGATCAACCAGCCAACCTTTTAGGCCCGTGGGCAGCTCTGCCTCTACTGCTGCTGCTGTCTCTACTGCTGCTACCATTGCTGCTGGCGTCATTGACAGTGCAGGGCAATTACAAAAATTAAGTAGCCGCCAAGTCGTGCAATGTATTTATCCGGAACCAATAAATAACATGTATACGCCCCATCGAACACATCTATAGATAAATGCCAGAACACACTTATATACATATGTAGTTATGCAAGTGTGTGTGTGTGTGTGTGTGTGTGTGTGTGTGTGTGTGTGTGTGTGTGGGTGTGTGTCTTTGTTTGTACTTGGAAAGGGCAATTAAAAAAAAATTGTGCCACTTTTATGCAATCAGCTAAAAGAAAGTGAAAATTGTTGCCCGTGCATTGGGCCCTGCAACAAGAGTTTCGTAAATTGTTGTTTTTTAATTTGTTATTAAAATTGCATGTGTCTAGAGCTGTTAGCTACTATATATTTTCCATTAGCAAATCGCCATGCTATGATAAATAACAACAATAAATATATGTATGTCTGCATTTGAATGTCTTGAAACAGATTTTTTTTAAAGCTAGCAATTTAGCGAGTTCATAGATTCGCTTGCCTTCTTACTTGCGAATGAAATAGCACCGGATTAGAGAGACAGTTAATCGTAGTAGAATCGAAGATTTAGCTGTGGTTCCTGGCGGATCGAATGTCTTATGCATTAGTTGTTTCAATCCCTAGCGATCCGTATATGTTATGAAAATATACTCTCCTGTTGCTGTTTCCAACTGCAAAAAAAAAAACCAGTCCCATTAAGTCTGGATTCTTCGACTACTGCAAAATCTCTTTGAGATCAAATGTCTATAGTTCTGGGAAGAGGGAGCTGGCTGTATGACTCATCCCAGTTGCATTTTTCGCGTGCTCTTTTAATAGCTAATTTTAAATTTAGCTGCACTTTGTCTCTATCTTTCAATTAGATCCTCAACTGCAGAATTCGCTCTTTGCTTTTTTTTTTTTTTTGTTTTTTTTTTTTCGGCTTGGCCTTTGTGCGCTTGCTGCAAGTTCTTGTGCTGCGAGAGGCAGAGAGGTTTTGTGGGCCGCAACATTGTGCCGTACTTAATTACGCCTAATTAGCTATGCCTCCGCATCAGCAGCACCGCCCCGCGTCGCAGCCCATCCAGTTAATATCGCGGTTTGGCCTAAAATGGAATGGAGGTAGCCGAAACCAATTAGAGCAGAGCTTAACAATTTTCATCAATTGAGTGCGCGGGCTGCGCGGCGCTTGACGCTTAATAGGTAAATCCAATTAAAAGTTCTTAAAAATAAAAGAAACAACAGCAACAACAGCAACAACAACAAAATGGGCTGCAAAAGCGCTGCAACAAAATGAAAAGTTCATTAAATTTGGCTACACTATTACACACACACACACACACACACACACACACACACACACACACGTATGTATGTATGTGGGGAGCACATTGTCTGATGAACCCAAAAAATTACCGCTAATGTAAGTAGATTACAAAATAACCGTTGATTCGCTAGCTCTTTTCTAATGATAATTATCGAAAAGAAAAGGGAAACAGAATTATAAAATTTTGATGATAAAAACGATTAGACAAGTGGCAAACAAGTGGGCATCCGACTTGAATGCCAGCAGTGGGCAGTTGGTACCAGAAATTGAATTCCATCTAATTTTTGGTGTCAATTTACACGCGTCAATCAAATGCGCGCACGCACACACACACACACGCACGCACACACACGCACACACATGCACACGCACTCAGTCAAACTGGAAAATAAAAAACAAACAAATAAAAATCAAATCTGGGCTACAATTTGACAAGCGCCGAATGACAACACACACACACACACACAGATAGACAGTCACAGTGTCCATTTAATAATACCGGGAGCAATGACATATGAACATTCATCTCCCCCCCCCCCGCCCATTCCCCCTCGCTCCGGCCGCCCATTTGTTGTACCCCCTAGCCCCTGCTATGCGCTAGCCCAATACGTCCATCTGTCCATTTGTCTAAACTGTCTTAACTGTCGCTCTTTCACTCTGCGCCAAGAAGTGACAAGTTATTTTCGTTTATTATTTTGACATGTTGTGCACTTGTGATTTACACACGCACACACACACGCACACACACACTCACATGCTTTGCCGGCAAACGGAATCTAAAGATAGTCTTCGTTTGGTTTGACCGAAACATTCAAGCAAAATATCTCAAACAGAAGTTCAATGAAACTTTACAATTGTTTTTTTTTTTATTTTTTTTTTTTATTTTCTGTTGTTGTTTTTGTCACTCTTGTTGTCTTGAAACTCGAGAGTGTAGGTTGTTGTTGTTTCATTTTTGTCTTTGTTCAATCAAGTCGTGTGCTTAGAATAATTTTCACCATAATGCCTATGCCTGTGTAACTGTATTCATATTGCAAAATTAGCAAATTTAGTGAAATTGGATTCATTTAATGCGATCCATAGTTTGAAAATTTTTGAAACTCATGAAATACTCTATGCTCTATAAACATGGAAATCTGTTTTAAAATAACGTAGCTTTTTCTTAATCAGGAACGATCGATCGAAAAGTATATTCTTGTATGGAAAACTTCTTTGTCTATTCAGCTGTAAAACTGAGTTCCCTATATATATGCAAAACCCTATCAATATCGCACATCTATATCATAAACATTATGTAGCTGCCAAGGGTCGAAAAGTATGTTTTTATATGGCAAAATATTCCGTTTTCCAACATATATATTTTCATCAAACACAGCATTTACGATGTATATGTATTATATAACAAGTTAACTTAAGTCATGGAGTTAATTATGTAAGTACATATTTATATATTTAAATAATTTGGTTTTTATATTATATTGTATGTTCAGGCAACAGAGATGATTTTAGTCTGCTACCCAAATCGAAAGGATTTCGTATTTATTCTGTTCGTTAATGGTTTTATTTATGTGCGCATCATCAATTCGCATCATTTTGAATAATATGTTGGCCAATGCGAATTGACTTGGGCCAAAGCGTGCAGATCGATCAAAAGGATTTTTGCTGGTTCGCCTGGTTTGCACAGTGCCTTTTTCTCTCTCTCTCTCCCTCTCTCTCTCTCCCTCTCTCTCTTTCTCTCTCTCTCTCTCTCTCTCTCTGTGTGTTCATTCAGGGCTTAAGCTTGTTTCATATTGTTGTTGTTGTTGATGCTGCGTACAGCTCGTTGCGCGTGTTGTGCATTTTTCATAATCACTTTGGCAGTGCGGCAACGCCCCTTTTTGCATTAAGGTACCGCTAAAGTTGTTGTTATTTCTCGTTTTTTTTTTTTTTATTGCTGCTATATTTTTTAAGGTACGCTCTCTTATTTTACTTTTTGTATGTGCTTGCAGTTGTTGCTGCGTGCATGTCTGTATCTGTGTGTGTGTGTATATGTGTGTGTGTGCGTGTGTGTGTGTGTGTGTGTGCGTACGTGTATATGTGCATTCCATAAAACGCCGCGTGGCGTTTGACAAATGACAATGACGGTTGACGGTTGACGGTTGGTCTCGGCTGGCGTTGCAGAAAGTTGGACCCAGCCCGAGGGCGGCTGCACTTTCGCAATGACTACGCAAAGTGTCGGAGAGGGAGCAGCAGCAGCAGCAGCAGCAGCAACGTCAGCGGCAGCGACACTGAGCAGAGCAAAGAGCCAGAGTCGAGCTAACGGTTTATCAGACGACAGCGACAACGACGACGACGACGGCGACGACGCGATGCAGCGATGCGTTAAGCAGCCGCAAACAGCAAAACAATATCAAGAATGCTCTATTCAAAGGTGCTGAATTAGGAGATACTCTGTAATCGGGTCTGGCAAAAATTTGATGCTTGAAATAACGCACAGACGAGCTCAATGACAAGTCATGCACTGCGTCATGCTAAGAGCTAAAGCAACGCGATTGCATGCCAAATTACTGGCAATAACCAAATGCCTGGCATAAGTATCTTGTATTATTCTAGTTATTAACAATACAATTTATACCCTTATACCCAATTGAGCGCAGTGTGTAAAATACACGAAAAAAAAAACTAATAAGCATTGCAAATCAAGAAATAAACAAAGTGCGCATAAGACACAATAAATGCAGCGAAGGGTGCAAAATGCAAGAAAAAAACAGACAGGGGGTGGCTTAAATTGACTTTAACTTCAATTTAGACTCGGAAAGCTGTGTAGTACTCGCCTAAATTGACACAAATATTACTTTATTAATATAACAAGTTACTATCTTATATTAAGTAAACAACTTCAGCCGCGATAATCAGAAGAAAGAGCGAAAATGTTTCATTAGCTACTTTGTTCGTCGTTCGTTGGGATATTGTTGCTATTGTGCAGGGTTTCAGTTTTTTTTTTTTTTTTTATAACTATGACTTTTTAACTACGTCTGTTGCTTGGCACTAAAACTGGAAACATCAATGTCTACCGGGGAAACTCGCCACATTTGCAATTTGCATGCAAAGCGCAATAATGTCTGGAATTTACATTGTAGACAATTTGCATTTGTTGAGGACTGTTTTTAGATGCTTTTTCGAGACGTAGAACTCAAAGCTTAGCCAGTGCATTGACTTGTTCTCTTTGTAAACGTCTGACATAACCCACTTTGGCCTAGTTTGGATGGATCATCGTATATCCACGCTCCATGCTCCGAATCATTAGTCATCGTTCAACATTATTATTTTTTATTGTCATCTGGCAGAGCTATGATCGAGAAGCTTTCATTAGTTGTGCTTCATTTGTAGAAAGACTTGTATTTTTTTTTAATTAATTATATCTCTTAACAATTCTGAAATTTGAATAGCTAAAGACTTATTTACTAAAAGCAAATGCTAAATTAGGATTGATTCTTTAGAGCTGTTTTTTCATCTAAATGCAACTAATAATGAGCAACATTTTGCCATTAGAAATACAAGTCGATATGTATGGGTTAATGTATTGGTTAATCGGTTGGTTATGTAAACAAAATTGCGGTTAAGTGACACGGCGATTAAATGTTGATAAACACAGCGATAATAATTGCGTGGCAGCGCTTTATCAACGATTGCTCAATCGATTCAAATGTATAATTAAATGTATTGTAATGCTAGCCAGAAAGAAATCCGCAATGATTTATTTCCAGCTCTCTGGATTGACTAACTTTTTCTCTCTCTGTGTATGTGTGTGTGTGTGTGTGTGTGTGTGTGTGATAAATACGCTGAAATTAATGAAACGAGCAATAAAAAATGCATGCATAAAAATGGAAGAAGAAAATTGCATTTACTCGTTGGGCGTGCGCTGAAATTAATAATTTTGCTTTATGAATTTTTCGTGTAATTTAAACTGAAATTATGCAATTAATCAAGAGCCGCGCCCGAGCCACAGAACTTGGCCAGCGATGCAGCTTAGCCACGATCGGCACCGCTGGCCGCTGATGTCATAAAACATCCATAAACGAATTAAGCTACTCTTTCAGTGATTCTTGTTGTTTTTGTTGTTGTTGTGGGTTCAAGAAGAAGCGTACAGTAAAAATAACGAGTAAATCCCCCCCGAACCAAAAATATGTGCATAATGTTAATGTAGGCCAAAATAAGAGAAATGACCTTAACCATGTCGAAAGATTTGTACCATGCCAAAACAAAAAACAAACATAAAAACAGGAAAGAGGAGTTAGCTGCGGCACGCCGAATATTGAATACCCTTGCAGACATATGTATGGCCAAGAAAGACACGGCATAGCTCGTAAATGACAAGTTTGGTCAAGAAAGCACTATTTGAGAACAAATAAAAACTTAAATCTCAACCTTTATATGATATAGAAGTTCGATCGGGCCAACAACAACAATACGAACATATGTAAAGGGAAATGTTAATAGCTTTTAGATTGAAAAACTTTGCTGATCAATAATATATATATATATATTTATTATGAGATCGAATATGAACATAGTACGCTTCTAGGGTATAACAAAAGACAACAACGTCGCCAACGCCTCTGCCACAGACTCTGCCGCAGCGCTGCGCCTGCGCAATTGCTAAAACTGAGAGACGCGAGGGCTGAGGCAGAGCCAAAGGCAGTGGCTGCTTTCTTCGACGAGTTCTTTACAGCCATTATACTCTGTGACAAGATGTACGCCGGGTATGCTGAGTACACAACTAATGGATGACTATATTATCATTTCTATATGCTACCTGTTTAGTTATAAATTAGATATAAACTTTCTTTCAATATAACTGAACACGCGGGCTTAGTATATCAGATGTATATACATATGGATATACATATCTTATACCTTTGCCCTTATTTATCTTATTAAATTACTCAATACACATAAATCGGGTCTAGAAAGGCAAACGCTGCCTAAATATGTATGTGTATAGAGTATAAAAAAGTAGTTCCCCCATGCGCCACACATCGATAAATATTTCTCAAAACCATATAGTCTTGTAGGGTATTTTTTCGTCGTACTCTCACATTCATTTTTTCTTCTTTTTGACTTGCCAAAGAATCGTTTGTTGCCCACTTCTTGTTATTGTTGTGTATTTATGTGTGTATACATATGTAGATATGTATATAGACTCGGTTGGTTCTGCGTTTGGGATGCTGCGTATGCTAAAATCTGGATTTTGACTCGGAGTTAGCCGTATGTGTACGTGCCTGACCCATTTAAATGTTAAAAAGTCTCTCTTGGCGCTGAAGTTCATGCGTGTCCAGGTCGATGAAGGCAAATCCAATGGGGGAGACATTAATTGATATTCGCTGCCAGAAGCTAGGTCTTCAAATCCGATCTGCCCCAATAAGAAGGATAATTTAGCTTAAGTCTGTAGTCCTGCTTGGAATTATATTACCAAAGGCATATAATTAATATTCGAAGGCTCTGCCTGATTTCAAACGAATTAATTTTAATACATCACAGAAACTTCTGAATCGATATTTATGAGTTTATTGCCGCTATTGACACAATTTTTAATACCTTGAACTAATAGTTAGAGCAGCACACAGCATTTACATGCTTATAAACTGAACGATGGAGATCATTAAACTCCGACCAGCTGGCAATTAGCATAGCCATGTGAAACAACAAATTAACGCATTATAAAACTGTTTTGACTTGGAAAAATCGGAAATCGTTATCAACGCATTAGTATTCACATAGATTGTAATAAATTCTAAAAAATCGCGTTGAAAAGTGGCAATAAATAACAACGTGAACAAGAGAGCACATTGTGAAAGATACCCTATATTTAATACTTAGGACAACACAAGCAAGAGTGCTCATGTGGAAGATACCCTGTATCCAATGCTTGTACTTATATATACCATATTTTTTTCATACTTATCAGGCGAACTTTTCTTCTTATTTAATAGACATTTTAATCAATTGTTTTAATTCCATTTTCATCTTAAATTTTTTAAATATTATTCGAAGGAATAATTTGGGGCTCCTAATTTGTATACCCATGATATGTGTCGGAACCCATAAGGTATATATATTGTAAATCTGAATCAACTGCCGAGTTGTTATAACCATATCCCTCTATCCATCTGTCCGTCTCTTTGTTTCTATGCGAACTTTAGTATTGAAACTTTCTCTCTGTACATATGTCAGAATGGGCCAGATCGAACCACTATAACATATAGATGTCATAGGAACAATCGATGGAAAAGTAGATTCTTGTACGGCAATATATTCTGTTTTGCAAGATATTTTCATCCAGCTCCAAAATTGGGAGCTTTACTATTGTCACATATCTGCAAAAGGGAAATGTATACAAAAGTATTAAATATTTTGCTCGCCGAGGATAACTATTGAAGCTTTCCACCTTTGTTATGTATAGCTATGAACATTAAGGGGTATTTAAAATCTAATTATTACTCAATTTAACCTTAACCTGTAAGCTATAAGCATTGGTTAATAAATAAGAAACCTATGTATGGCTATATATAGATAACTACAAGTTTATAACAGACAAATAATTAAAAACAAATTCCATCTATATCTATATGAGTGTGTAGTCTCTTAACAATACCAACGCTTAACTGCACGCAATCTTTAACGAGATACGAAACTAGCAAAAAAAAAAGTAAACATTAAATAAATATATATATTTAATGCATTTGTATATATAGGGACGGCTATTCGTTTTGCTAGTCTTTGCGGTTAACAATAAAATGCATTATTTTAGTTTGATATTTCGATGACCTTCAATATACTAGCTACTAGATAATAGCTGTAATACTTACATTCGTACACTTCTATATGCGATATATATACAATTAGACTAATCGCTAACAAAAGTCGAAGAATCACAAATGTGAAAACGATTCATAATTTTATAAGCGTTTTTATAATAAAAATCCTAATAAATATGCATGAAAAATGTTTCGCTAGGCTGAGACCCAAACGAGAAATGTTTATATTTTTATTTTTATTTATTATTTTTTATACCCTGAACCCATTAAAAATTGTTAAAAAGGGTATAATGTATTTGTGCGTACGTATGTAATAGGCAGTAGGAAGCATCTGCGATCGCATATATATATATATTCTTGATCATCATCAATAGCCGAGTCGATCTAACCATGTCCGTCTACCGATCTCAGAACCTATAAGAGCTGGACCAAAATTTAGTGAGTAGGTCTTCCCAGTGCCCGGGGCAGTACGAGTTTGTTTTCGATCATCGATAACTCGCCCCATTTCGAAACAATCGATACAAATCTATATCGAAATGCAGTCTTTAAGCAAATCTCGTAAGATTTAAGAGCTAGAGACAACAAATTTGAAAAGTAGTTTGGTGTTGGTAGAAGAGGGTGCAGGGTATCCCCTAGTCGGGAAATCCCGATTAGAGAGCCCCTTACTTGATTTGGTTCGTAAATGTTCCGAACAATAAAACTTTCACCTACAAATCAGAAACTAAATGAATTCGTATGAAAGCACCAAAGAAAGTTTAGAAGTTTTTAATTATCAGCCGACAAAATAAAGAAATAAGAGAGGAGATAAAGAAGAAGAAGAAGAAGAAGGAGAAGAAGACGCAGTAGAAAAAGAAAAAACAGCAGCTATTCTGAGCTGAACGGCCCACTCATTTGGTTTATGGCTTATTAAACTTTTTTTTTATGGTTTTTAATCAAAAGACAAGCTATTAAAAATTGTATGCCCATCAAAAGCTGACAGGCTATACGAACTGGCCATAAGCCATGCATATAAATATGTGTGTGCTTATTGCCAGACATCGGACTTTATGGTTTAGTGTGGCTTATCAGCGGGCTTAATTGGCCATTCAAATCGCAAATATCCAGCAACACCTCAAGCCAGGTTCATCAAACCGACCGATTGGCCGTTCTATATGCATGCTTAAGGCGTCTCGACAGACATCGTGACGTTTTAATGACCATTGTCACACACAGGCATAATCGCATAATGCCGCAGATCCTGAATGATCGGTTGGCGAATATTGTAAATTACATATGTGAAAAAGAAAGTGAACATACAGCCAGCCAATAAGCTAATAGCGGAGCGAAAAGCAATGCTTAATTAATGAAAGTGAAAGTGGGTAGGAAACAATGGCAAGGAATATGTGTAATGAGGATAGTGAAAGAAACTTTAATGTGTGCCAAACAAGAAAATAATAAGCAAAGCTATATCAAAATAAAAGTAGCTGAAAGGACTTGACGCGGGCAAAGCTAAAAGCTAAATGTTGCCAGTTGGCATTGGCTTTATTTTACAAATATTCAGCTAGAACAGAGACATGAAAAAAGTTGACCCAAAGTCTGACATGAATAAATAGATATTCCATATATAATATATATGTGCTGTTCGTCTAAGCCTAATCAAAGTCTTTTAATTAACTTAAAATATGCTATAATACGATTTGCATATGGCAAAAATTAATTGATATATCTTTGCCCCATATACATTTAACCTGAAGTTATCGACCCAATTTGAATGCGAATAGATGGATCGCTTACGAATATGCCAACTCATCCAGCATAATTATAAATACGTTTGAAGTTGAAAAGTGCCTTTGAAGCCGAAAATATCTGACAAGGGCATGAACTTTAACGTACAATATATTTTAGTCTTAAGTTGCATGCTTTTTATAGTTTTGCCCAGAGAGCGAGAGAGAGAGAGAGAGAGAGAATTTTACTAATTTGCTTTACATAAATATTATTAACTTTCTTGCAGTACTTTCCACACGTATGAAACAGTTGGCCATTCTGCTAAACGATTTCAACTTCGAGTGCATTGGCACTGCACAGACTGACGACGAGAACGTCATCTGCGAGAGCTTAAAGCGCTTCGGTGCGATCATTGGCACCATCGAGGATGAGCGCGAGAAAATGGTGGGTTGACATATTGAATGCCATATATAAGGATTTGGTTAATTTTTTGCCATTTGGCCTGTTGCAGTTAACTCTGGCGGACAAGCATATCATTGAATCGCTGGAGGACTTTCGCAAGAAACAAATTGGCGGTGTCAAGGAGAACAAAAAGAAATTTGACAAGAAGACAGAGAAGTTCTGTCAGTCGCAGGAGCGCTTCCTAAATATGTCAACCAAAAAGCCAGAGAACACGATACAAGAGGTAAGTGCACGGCAGAGTACAGGCACAGGTCTTGAATTTCCCAATTTCATTTATTCACAACTGCCGGCAGACAAGTGGAATCAAATTGCGCTCAACTTTTCCTTTTTGCCCAAATTGCAACTTGAAGTTGTGCCAAAAATCTAACCCAAACCCAACCAGCTGCCATGGCTCTGCACTTGATCCTAGCGTGTCCCTCGTCGGGCGCTTGCCAGTCAACCCTAAAACCTACCCCAATGCCCCAACCCTTGTGAGTCCCAACAGTTGTTTTTCGTCTGGTCGCATTTCCACTACTCGCACAATGCATATAGAAGAGTTTTATTAGAAAAAAAGCAAAAAAAAAAAAAACGTGGCAAAGTTCCATGACCTACGTCAAATTGCATCAATATAATGTACAGTAGCTACTCGAAAGAAACAACATAAAAGAAACACTAATCAAACTTAAAACCGCAATAATATGAATAAGTTAATAGATATCTTTTTAGAAGTCTACAAACGCTATTGAGTTTTATAATCTTCCTATTATTACTGCGATATATCGAACTCCAAATATAGTCAAACAAAATGGTACACCCAAATATGCCTTGAGGTATTCGGGCTTAGCCCCATTCCGAATTCCGACTCCGAAGAATATGGTAGGTAGAAAACTTATATCTGAAGATTTTGTTTCCCACTCGAATATAAACCAGCTTTTATGGCTTTTCCGAATTGCAATTCGGATAGGACTCTAATCAAATACGGGAAGTATCATTATATTGCACTAAAAGCTTGCGCTTTTTATATCAATATTCACCTGACACCTGCCCAAAAATATGAGCTTTAATTTCGCTTTTGCACTTGCCGCATTCAATTTAGCCAGCCAGCAGCTGTGCTCCCTTAGGCAATCTTCACTGTACATAGTCTACGAATTCGTATACACATTGTGGCATGCAATCGTTGCATTTACTGCTGCTATTTACTCTGCCCTCTAGCGGGCTCTGCTGGCTGGGTGGATTGGACTTTTGCGGTTGGTTTGGCTGCCAACTTTAACTGGCACACCACATAATGTGTCCCTGTGTGTGTGTGTGTGTGTGTGTGTGTGTGTGTGGGTGGGCGTTTGGTTGCTACAGCAGCTACATGCACAATAATAGTAACAAAAAAAAAAAAAAAAAAAAAAACAGAATTTTCTTTTTGGCCACAAATGGCCCACGTCCGCATCCCTGACCTGCCCCTGATCCTGATCCTGGCTGAAACTGACTATTACATATTGCCCCGGCCAGACATGCGCGCACCGAGCCGCCATTTTGTGGCCAGCTCGTTTCCGGTAATGCATTTTAAAGTATGTACACTCTAAAAAAAAAATACACGATTCTATTTGCATTAAATATTTTTCTTCCATGAAAACATCTTTTAAATTAACCTTTTTATAAAGTAACAGACATTCCAGCTAAACAATCAGAGAGCAACAATAAGTTATATTAATTAGATAGTAGCTTTTCTCAAATTAAGCATTTGACGAAATAGTTAAATGTGAATGAGGACCTACCGAAAAAGTCATTGACCAATCGAATGTCTGTTGACCCACGAACACCTTCTTCTTTTTTTTTTTTGAGGGGGTCAATAAACTGGAACGTGCTGTGTGGTCGGTCACAAGTCCAATTTGTGGATCATCTGGTCCACTCGTGCAATGCTTTTGAACTTTTCAAAGTAAACACAGTTAAATGTTTGCTCCTCTCGAAAAGCGGCCAATGTAAACAGGCTGCCTGCCTGCTGGCTGCTGCTGGCCTCTGGTGTGCTTCGTAAACTAATGATGCATTCATCCCCAACCTAGCCAATTCCATGATGCCACATGCAGCGACGGCATTGACGCTGGGATGAGCCATCGGCATCGACAGCGCTTAATTGCATATTAATGTAATTGCTCTGCAATTGGCACGCGTTCTTGGAAAGACTAGCCAGATGCAAACGGAACTGGGTCGATTTTCTGTGCAGCATACTCATTAATGAAATGTAGCTAAGCTAATATATGGATGTGGAGACTTATTAATAGCCTATCATTCATTAGAATTTACTATTTACCACAAGTATGCATCTCTAATTAAATTGGCCGTTTTGGCTATGCAAATAACGTGACCATGGAGGACACTAAACTATCGAATTAAACGGCTCACGTTGCCAAAGAGCTGCATATTGATAAGGGCTAAAGATGGTATTATGGTTTTCTACAAATGTATGTAACAGGCAAAAAGAAGCATCTACAATCCCATAAGGTATATACTTGGCAGGCATCAATATCCGAGTCGATCTGTCTGCCTGTCTGTCCGTACACATAAACGAGTTGATCTCAGAGCCTATTAGAGCTAGAGCTTTGAAATGTAGCTTCTCCTGGTCACCGCCCAGATTGAGTTTGCTTACGAAAATCGATTACCTGTTCCGTTACCAAGCAATCGATAATAATCGATATTGGAATTCTGTTTCTTTTGAGCAAATCTCTTGGCTTTTAGGAGCTAGAGAGTCACCAAACAGGACATTTATCTTTCAGAATAGTATATACACATCAGGTATCTTTCATTTTGCAGCTACTGCTGCCTCTCCCTTGGGCCTTAGCAGGCTAATCATTTAAAGTTACCATGGAGGACTATAGTACATACTCTAGCAATAATAACTAGCTACCGTTGTTAATCAGCTGCTTTCATGACACTTTAAGGGAGGCTGTTTAAGCTTTTAAATTCTTCTCGATTGCCTGCCCAAGAGATTAAGCAAATTAAGTGACCATGGAGGACATGAGTTAACAATTAAAAGTTATCCTGCTCTCTGTGCTCATGAGCTCCTCCCATTACACTTCGTAGTGTTAAATTAGTTGCAATTTAATGCAAATCAATAAATAAACTTTTTTATTTTTTTTTTTGTAATCCCATTAAAGTTACAAGGTTACAATTTACCTTATCATTAATGCCCACAACATTAATTGACTGACCGGCCGATTCGCGTTGCCCCCCACAAGCTGGTCGCTGGGCATGGTTAGCCCCAAATGGCTGGAACCGCTTGAGAAAAAAAAGGGGTTAGGCCGGCAACTGAAATCAATCAATGGTCTTTCCGGCTGCCCAATTGCCGGCATTTGTTCCAAACTGGAACTGTGCTTCCAGTTGCCGATGGATTTGTGACCTGGACATGGTGGTGGAAGGAGATATTTGCTGTAGCTCTGTGTGCTGCAATGTGCGGCGGCTGTCATATTGATTTTCTATGCTTGGCATGCGTGTCACGTAGCCCGCTTTCATGCGGCCTCCACTAAGCTGGCCAGCGCCGTCTGATATGTACCTGTTTCCATATCCTGGCACCCCCTGCCCACCCTTGGGCAGCCTTGCGACAGTTTCTATGCCGGCCGCTTGGCCGTCGGACTGTTCTGCATAAGCACCACAATTTGTTATCAGTCACGCTTCGTTGTCATTGTTGCAACACTTTACACCATCTACCCCCCCCCAACACACACACACTTCCCTCATCCGCAATCTCTACCCGCCAAAGGCATCGCCCTCTCTCTCCCTCTCTCTCTCTCTCTCTCTCTCTCTGTCTGCCACTCATTATTTTCCCTTTATGCTATGATATTTTCTGCTTTCCTTCCATTATTTTTGTGTTTTTCCGTTCAAACATTTTTACGCTCTAAAGTTTGCTAATGCGCTTTTCCAGCGTCTCCCAGAAGGGTTTAGCACGTAAAGCCTATTATGGGCTACTGACTGAGCCCAGCTACAGCTACAAGGGCTTAGAAAGTTATGCGCTTTGGGCTTTTGGCCTTAAACATGTATTCGCTTCTGGCTATAGAAGAATTGCCGATACTTTTTGGTTTCCAAATTGTTTATTAAACTACTGTAAATATGTTGATTTTGTTATAGAAAGACAAGTCTGCGACTCTCTTTATACACAATATTTTTCTTACACTTTAAAATATAAAAAATATGAAATTTAAAAATATAAAAACGTATATATTCATAATATAGCAATTACTTGGGGCAAAACAGAGAGGCAGGCAGAAACTTAAATAGACTTTAGGCAAACAAACTACATAAAGTCGGTCAAATTTAATCCCTTAAAAATTGTACTTTATTTGAGTTCCTAAAAAAAAACAATATTTTCTCTCTGAAATACAATGCTATACAATATTATATTGAACAAATCAAATATATTAAAGAACCTTTCTAGTGGAATTAATTGAAAGAAAAGAAACAAAAAACTTAATGGAATGTTTTCATTGCCAAGTTTGTCGAATTCAGCCGATAAATTACAACTGGAAAAGTTTAACTCCGAATTGGGATCAGTGGCTCTCATAATCCTGTTGTTTTTCTTTTATTTTATTCCAAGTGCTTAGAAATGCCAATACAGTGAAGACTCCTCTACAAGAACTTTGGTCAAATCAATCTCTCATAACTATTGCCATCAAATTCTGCTCCTGCATCAGTTTTTCTCTAAACCTAAACCTATCTTTGGAAAATAGTATTAATTTGCCTGATAGATTTCTAGCAAATGCTTTATTTAGCTTTTCATCTGGACTGTCTTTAAGTAACTGTACTTTATGTTTCTTTGACAACCCCCCCCCCCCCCCCCCCCCCCCAGGTTTTTCCGACATCCGCCTGCCGCCCGCCCGCTCGTTAAGGTAATGCGTCGTCTCGCACAGAAATGAATGTGAACGAGATGTGAATGTTGTCTGTTCCTTATCAAATTTTACTCGTGCAGTTTTTCGTGGGCTGCCCGGCTTTTGTTAGATTGTCAGAACAGAAGGGTGCGAAAATGCGTCTTGGGTTGCCCGGTGCCGGTGCCAGCGCCGGTGCCGTTGCCCGGCTCTCAATGGGGGGTTGGGGTGGGGTCGATTATTGGGTGGTTGTGTGGGTCGTCTGCCAACTGGAATAGCATTTTCTTAAGCTGCTGCTGCAGGTGCAAGCATCTGTGCGCCGGCTTGCGAACATTTTCTCTGGTGAATTTCCGTTTTGGCAGCAGGGCAAAATGAAAGGAAATTGTTGAAAAAAAAATAAGAAAAGCTTTCGCATTTGCTTTAGGGCCACCTTTCGGGGGCTGCCCACGCAGCAGCCACTCGTAAATGTCAGGATTGGCGCACATTCGCGTTGGACACCGGCTAATTTTAACACACACGAAAACAACAACAACAACAGCAAGTCTGCAGCCAGGATACAGCTTGCGTATCTGTATCTATAGCTGTAACTGTGTATTTTTATCCGTATCTGTATCTGTATCTGTATCTGTATCTGCAGGCACAATAGCAGCTATCATCTATATTTAGTTACAACCACGTTTGCCGGCCGCCAAATGTGGGCGAAAAGTTCAGACAGTAACAAAAATATTTTTGGCCCACGCAAAAATGCCAAAGCGATGCGCTTCTGTTGAGGGGGAGGTTGCGGGTTGTTTCCAATTCACGTACATACAATACATATACATGGCCAAGAGGCAAACGTATATATATATAAAGCTGACATTCCAAGACAGCAAAGCTTTCAAGCACAAAACGTGAATTAATTGCGGTGCTTGAGCCACCTATCGATATATTTTTAAATCAGAATTGTGTAAATCGAGGAAAGTGATAAAGTTGTATATTAATATAAGCCAATATCTAAAAAAATCGCTTAGTTATTGATGCATCTGATTTGTATTTTCATACAAAGTTAATAACTGCACAAAAGTTGAAAGTTTTCTTAAAATTTTGTGTAATCGATATATCGATACATTTGAAAATAAATGAAATCGATAAGTAGACAGCAGTCTATTTTGCCAGAGCTTTCGTGTGCTTTCCACAAGGGAGAGAGAGAGAGAGAGCAAGAGAAAGAGAGGGAGGGCGAGAGCGAGGTCGCGCTCAGCACATTCTGCTCAAAAGTATGCTACATTGAGTGTGTGCAGCTGGTGCCCTGTGTGTGTGTGTGTGTGTGTGTGTGTGCGCTTGTGTGTTTGTTATTGTTGACACAAACGACCCTTAAATGTCGTTTGTTGCAGTTACTAAGACTTGCGGCAACAGCATCAAGACTTGCCACACTCTGGCTGCAGCATGTAATTTGCCACTTTATTAAGTGCAACACAAGTGCAAAATTGTTTCCTCATATTTGTTATATGAGGTTTCCACTCTGCCGACTAGATTGCATTAATTATCCATGCAGATGAGTTAGATTTACTTAGATTTAGAATCTTGACCCGAATCCAAACCGAACCTAAACCTGAACCGAACCGCATTTAAAGAAAAAGCATCTTATATGCAACATCATTTAATTTCGTTTACCTTTCGTGAGACTTTTAACTATAGCGTTTCAATATTCCGTAGTCAAACTTTAAGAGGAACCTATCTTAATAATTCTTTTTTATTTATACTAAATATTTTCGAGGGTTCACTTAATTTTAATAAATTTTTGTATACAAAACTAATAACATACAGAAATACATAAGTTTATTAAAGAATAACTATAAATTAACTGAAACTAATTCAAAAACAAAAGAGAAAGCCAACTTCTTCTGTAATATTCAGTCCAAAGCCTAGACCTCAAGGCGGCTAAACTATTAACATTTTAAGCTTAAACGGAATCTTTTCAAAAACAATATCTAGATTTGTGGATGTTAAATGATTCACAAACTTAACCTGGAAGGCTAGACATGGCAATATTGCAAAACTTAACTTCGAAATGAGCAAAAAAGCGCATATACCCTGTTATTTGTAAAAAAAAAAAAAAAAAAAACTGCTCAGCTGGGTCCAAAGGAGGCTAGGAAAAGCGCAGGCGCTCTCCCACGCACAGGAAAGCACAGCTGCTGCTGGTCATGGAGCTGGAGCTGGAGCTGGAGCTGCTGGTGTTGTGGACGAGCTGTTGTTGTTGTTGTTGTTCTTCTTCTCGTTACGTTGTGGCCGATTTTTTTGGCAATCCAATGCGAAATACTCAGCAGCGGCTACAACAACAACGAGAGCAACGAAATTCGCGCAGCATTTTCGTGTGCGCGCCGCACGCTCAGCTTCCACCGAATGAGTGCGTGATTGTGCGTGTGTGTGTGTGTGTGTGTGTGTGTGTGTGTGTGTGTGTGTGTGTGTGTGTGTGTGTGTGTGTGTGTGTGTGTGTGTGTGTGCGGCAGGAGTGCGTGGAAAAAAACAACTAAAAACTAAATTAAATCGACACGCAGCAGCAGCAGCCGCGCAGCGCCAATCAGTCCAGCCAAAACTAATGTCCAAAAAACTACTCACTTGAAATTGACCAAAAATTGATAAGAAATAGACAAACCATATAAATGTGAATATATTTCAAAGAGAACGTCAACAAATAAATAAATGCAAAACAAGGAAGTGCGTTCAACATATAAAGTTTTTGTGTGGCCGCCTAAAAGCGTGCTGAAAAAAAATTCCATAAAAAAAGAAAAAATATTCGCAGCTCTCGCGAAACACAAACAAGCTCTCAAAGGCGTAGACCTTGGCTTTGCCTATTTTTTAGTTAAACTAAAGTCCACGCTTTGGTCATTTAATTACGAATTTTCAAATTATTCATATTTTGATTGAACTTACGCAAAAGTGACGCTAAGAGAACTGTCGCGCCTTTGCAGCAAAGAGCTCAAACTCATTTGAGAAAATGCAGTGCGCGGCGGCAGTTTGCATTTGTGGTAAGTGTCCTCGCTAAACAGCAATTGCGTTAATCCTGCAAGCGTCGCAAAGTATTATTCAAAAAAGAAAAAAAAACCTAGCCCAACCGCCTAATCAAACGCTGTTGTGCGCGCGACAAGCTTGCCAGTGTATGTGTGTGTGTGTGTTGGTGTGTGTGGCCACTAACAGGTGTTTGTGTGCCACTGAGTGTAGCTTAAAAAGAACATGAAACATTTTTTCCGTTCAACTTACAAATCTTAACAACAACTTTGTCCTTTCTTTGACTCGCTGCTGTTTTATTAATAATGAAGTGTTCTTGTGCCCAAGAGATAGCCGAGATATTTAGAACAACATGAGAGTCATGATATTCATATTACAATTAACATGCATGTTATCTTATATTACAGTTAGTTAACATGCATGTTATCTTATACTACAGTTAGTTAACATGCATGTTATCTTGTGTTACAGCTAATATGCATGTTATCTTATGTTACGGTTAATCTGCATATTATCTTCTGTTCCAGTTAACATTCATGTTATCTTATATTACAGTTAACATGCATGTTATCTCATATTACAGCGTTCGTTACAAATCTCAATTTTTAAGTATTGATATTAATTCACTTCCACAATTTAGAGGAAATGTAATCAAATTGTTGTAAACTATATACACGGAAATCGCTGCAGTTCTTATTTTTATTGATAATGACAAGCATTCTTCTATTAAACCATTTTTAGATCTGTGAAACCTGACAAGTCTGTTTACATTAATGATAAAATCTAAATATACTGGCGATAGAACATATGTAGTTCTATAAATCAAGATTACCCTAACATATTCTAAATATTTGCTGATACAATTCGAATACTCTAGGCTGAAACGTCAAGAGAGGGCTCCATTGAAATAATGCCGGATCTTGGCTAGTTATTTCCGAATAAATCTGTCGTTGGTTTTTGTGTCATGTCGCATGTAAAATATCAATTCTTATTCCGCATTCCATAAAGGTCAAAAACTGTCAAATGACATTTTGCGTGGGTTCTAGAGATTTTGCAAACGTCAGATGTTTTCTACGAAATTGTGTGCACAGCGATTGCATTTATGCTTGGCCAGCAGTATAAAATATCAAAGTTCAATTGAACTTGAAATCCAATCTGCATAAACACACACACACACACACACACTACTACGTAATTGTATGTATATACTTATGTGTACATAAGGAAGCTGCGAAATGCTAAATGTCATTTGTTGCGTGCAAATGCGTTGGCAATTTTGGCGGGAGGGGTCATTGTGTATGCTTGTTGTCGTTTCAATTTGGGCAAGTGAAAAGTTTGGCCAACTTATGTGTGTGTGTGGGCGTAGACGTAATTAAAACACCTACACACAGACACACAATGACACCTACACACACACCTATGCAGCCATAAACAGACGTAAATGCCGGCCGGAAAGGTCAGAGTGCAACACTTCCAATTGTCTCTCTGGTCAACTATATTTGTAGCATTTGAGCATACATATTATCGTATATATAATATTTATATTTAAATAACTCCATGAGTATTTTAATACCAACGAATATCCATTTGCACCCTTCTTCTTCTGCGCCTTCAACATCATCGCGTTCGTCAGGCCGATGCCAGTTTGGGCATGCATGAGCGCGAATACATTCAGGAGTCGCTCAGCTATGTACTGCGCATCCAGGAAGTGCAGGAACGCATCAAATTTGAATTCGTCGAAATACTGCTGGCCTTCATATCCGGCTGGCTGGTGTTCTATCACACCGCCCACGAGCAAGCCGAAGACCATCGCGACTATCTGCAGGATCTGAGGCACAAAGTCCAAAAGGTAACTCCATCTATACCCAAATTGCAAAATAATTGTTTTAAATTATTATTTTTTTTTTTTTTTTTTTGTGTACATTTCTTCACAGACTCGCGAAAATTTTGAGGAAGCTCGCGAAAAGGTCACCGAACTAAAGACCAAGTACATGGAAAAGCGTACGGTAAGTCATGGCATAGAATACATTGTCAAAATGTTAGAAAAGCTTTAATTTGTCCTTTTCATTCACAGAAGTCCGAAGAGATTTTCACCAAACGCGGTTATTTGTTTTTGATGGAAAAAAGTGAGTTTTTTTACTGTGACAATCACACAAAATATACGCAAAAGACTAAGTCATTCGCAATGAGGCAGCATGCCAGTTGATTTACAATTCAATTCGGCTAAAAACAATATTGATGCACATAACAAACAGAATGGCGACTGTCAAGTGTGGCACATCTAGCATTATATCATTATCAAGAACCACGAAAGGGCTTGAACGTATTTGCAGAGATCAAATGAAGCTCATGTTAGCTAACAGAAAGTTTAAATACGGTTTGATAAACAGGAGCATTGAGGAAATAACTGATAAAAAAAAAAAAACGATTTTAATTGAAATTCTACTGCATTGTTATATACAAAGCAAACTGCTTGTCAAACTAATTGTCGCAAGTGAATTTATCAACATGTTAAACTGCTTGTTAGCCTTGGGGGAAACAGAAGCATTTATTTTAATCCTGCCCACTCATTGCCAATGACATTAGCTGTGAGTCATTTAAATGTTAAATGTTGTCTTATGCTTGTTGCTTAATTCGATCTAACGATAAATGTTTTGCTCCTCCCTGTTTACCCGTCTATCGAAAACTATCGAATCGGCCCATTAACGATCTATTTATTTTCGAAATATTAACAACAACCCGTTTTTTGCACTAACACCATGCCAATTTAATTTATGGGTCTACTCTTATTGTGTGTATTTTTGTTTTCTATTTATTTTCTACCCCCAAACATTTTTTTTTTACCAAAAAAATCCTCTTTGTATTTGGGAAATTCTGTGATCTCTAATCCGTGTGCTTTTGGTATCAACTGTAATTGTGACTCTGCAAACCAAAAATCCACCAAACAAACCAACCAAACAACCAACACCCACCCAACCAATCAACCAATCAATCAATCAATCAATCAACCACAACCACACACTGATATCAACTGCCTGTCAACTACAATCTGCAAACTGCAAACGATTCTTAGGTTCCCTTCTGAAAATCTCACTTTTAGAGCCCTTTAAAGCAACATGGACGAAATACTATTGCACATTCAAGAAGCAAAAGCGCGAATTCACAATGCTCCAGTTCAATCAGATGAATCACAGCTTTACGCGACCCGAGGCGCGTGAGGACGAGAAGCTGACACTGTTCTCGTGCCAGCGTCGGGCCTCCGAGTTTGAGAAGAGGTTCTGCTTCGATCTAACATTCAAGGAGAAGCCGGGCATTGTTTACACATTTCAGGCGCTAAGCGAAAAGGACCATCGCTCCTGGTTGAGCGCCATGGATGGCACGGAGCCGGTAAGCATAACCAATCCCCACCCCCAATACAGCACTCATCAATCATTCAAACAATCTCAATCGCTTGTTGCAGACATATCTGGTGCCCGGCAAAATGAAGGCCAGCGAGGCCTATCAATTGGACGAGACTGGCTTTATATTCGTGCGTCGGTGTATTCAAGTTCTGGAGGGCCGTGGTCTCGAGGATGAGGGCATTTATAGAAAGAGCGGCGTTGGCACTAAAATCAACAAACTGCTCTCCCTCGGCATGGAGCGCAAGGAAACGGATGATGTATTCACCGATGACAAATATCGTGATCTCATGGAGAGCAACACCATTGCCAGCGCCCTGAAAATGTATCTGCGCAATCTGAACGAGCCCCTCATGACCTATCACTATCACAGCGGCTTTATCGAGGCAGCCAGTAAGAGTTCAAACTTTATAGACCTTGTTCCCTATTCATGCCCGTCTCTCCTACCGCTCACAGAGAAAGAGAGCCTCAATCAACGCGTCAACGAGGTGCACAAATTGGTCTACAAACTGCCGCAGCCAAACTTTGAAATGCTGGACATGGTCATCAGGCATTTGACTGAGTGAGTAAAACATCATTTAGATATAACATTAGAGAAGGAACTTGTTTCTATTGGCGATACAAATGTTATTTGTATACGAGGGTCATTTCGAAAGAAAATGGTTCTGATTCCACGGGTTCGACTCTTTAGATTTGGCTTGTGAGTCCAGTTTTTCCCATACATGAATCGAGATATTAGGTCGAACCTTAGTTCCTTCTATTTTTGCCTATTTTCAGTTGAGTCTTCTAACGAGTGACTCATCAGTGAAAGACGAAAACCCGTGTCTGCTTATCTATTTACCATATTTTCGTATCTAACAAGATGTTTCGCCTATTATATGAAACATTCTTGCTCTTGGCTCATGCCTTCTTCTATGCGTTTATATGCGTTATAAATTCAGCATAATCTAAACCTGTCAAGCCTATTATTAACCATATTGCTTCCATTCCTTTCAGAGTCTCGCGCAAGTACGAGAAGAACAAAATGTCTGTGTTCAATTTGGGCGTGGTCTTTGGGCCGACCTTGCTGCGTCCGCTGGAGGAGACGGTCGCCGCCATACTGGACATCAAGTTCAACAATATTGTTATCAACATACTCATCGAGAACTATGAGCGCATCTTCAAGAATGATCCAAGCAGCGGAGTTGCGACTGCAGTGAATGCTGCTGTTACCGCTGCCAACCTGCATCCCAGCAGCACCAGTCCGCCAACGAGAATGCCGCGCGCCTCGCAGGTGGGCAAGGCTGCCTCGACGGGCGGTGGCAGTATCAGCGGCGGTGGCGGCGGCGGCAGTGTAGGTCGGAGCTCGATGTATTCGCCGCAACAGAAGGTGTACCGTGTGGTGGCCAAATCCAATTATCCGGAGCCCACCATGTCCTCCAGCTTGCAGAATATTCCAAATGGCATGATCTATGCGCATGGGCCGGCCAGCGCAAGCAGCAGTACTCCGCCAGGTGGCGTTACCAACAGCAGCACCAATGGCGGAGGCACTGGATCCACGTTGACGGTTTCAGCGCATGCGACAAACGGTGCACGGCCTGCCCAAATGGGCAGCATGAAGAACCTGCACGCCATGACGCAAAGCGACATCAGCGGACGGCGAGGCGGCGGCGGCGGCAGCGGCGGCGCTGCCACAGATGCGGCAGCTGCCGTTTATGGCATACTGGGCGCCGGCGCCAATACCAATGGGGGCGCGGGGCTGCAGGCTCATCATGCGACGCCGGCAACGGCCAGCAGCAATCTGCGGCATGCCGATTATTTAATGGCCACTGCCACGCCAGTGGCACAGTCTGCATCCAGCAGCCATATTTATACGAACGCCAGCAGCAATCGTCTCAGCCTAAACAATGTCTCCCCGCCCACGGCCGCCATGCGCAAGGAGCGCCAGCTGCAGACCTCAGGCAGCAGCAGCGCCGTCGTTGGAAGTGGCCCCCAGCAGCATCCGCCCGTGCAGCGCAGCCACTTTGGCTATGGCCAGGCGAAGCACTATTCGCCCGTAGCAGCCGCCTCCACATCCAGCTCTAATGAGAGCGTCTGCGATTCACTCTCCTCCAACAATGGCCTGGTTGGCGGCGGTGGGGGCGGAGTCGGAGGCGGCACTGGAGGCGCGGCTCTAATCTCTGGCGGCAGCAGTGCCAATGTGACGCGTCTGTTGAACGCGCGCAGCTCGATTGATTATCCGCCAATCACATCGCAGGCATCGTCACTTTCCACGCTGCTTGGCTCCACCTGTGATGACATTGTGACGGCCACCGCGGCGCCATCCATGATCGGTGGCAGCGGCCTGGGGAACCTTAGTGGCAGCGGCTCCACCAATGAGAGCGCCGACTATGCGCCAACCAAAATGCATCGCAACCGTGACATTAACCAAATCAAGCGGGATCTATCCGCAGGCACAGCGTAAGTTCATATTGTTAAAGCAGCTCCAAAAAGCATCTTCCACAACTTTCTTCTTTTTTTTTTTTTAAATCGAGTCTTGTTCAAAACAAAGAATTCAAATTAAACTATAAACACTTGAGCCGGACAAAGCCGACTAATCATATGTAACTCAAACACCCAATTAAGATCATATTTACTCATATTTATTATCTCATTGCAGACGCGTTCGTACTTTATATGCCTGTATGGGCGAGAGCGAGGGCGAGCTATCCTTTGAGCCAAATCAGATTATAACCAATGGTAAGAGCATAATATATCCAGTGGGGATCCATGTGTTACCAATTACCAATTGTAATACCAATTACTAATTACCAATTCCAATTTTCAGTGCGCTTCTCACACGAACCGGGCTGGCTGCAAGGCACGCTGAATGGCAAGACGGGTCTCATACCCGAGAATTATGTGGAGCATCTGAAGCCATACCACTAGAGTTGGCAGTCTGTTTGCCGCTCTTAACCCGATACCCTACTCCTACGTCTCCTCCACCCGTAACTGCGTTTAGCCTAGTATTGTAAGTCCGCATTAGCCTAGAGCTCTGCATAGTTGGGGCGCCATCCAAAATCACAACTGTAAAATTGTATAAAAATGAAACTGAGAGAGGAAACAGCAACAGCGGCGCAAATATAACTGATGCTTAAATGGGTATAGTTATATCTATGTATATGCATATATATATCAAGTATATATATAAATATATATATATATATATATATGTATGCAGTCTGCCTATTCTATTGTTTAATCTTAATCGTAGCTTTAAGCCTTATGTGAAGTGTTAAGTCTAAGCCATAAAAGCCACCAGTTTACTTTAGTAATTTACTGCAACCAACAACAACAACAACAACAACAACAACCACTACAACAACA
The DNA here is from genome assembly GCF_030788295.1 of Drosophila virilis. NCBI lineage: Eukaryota > Metazoa > Arthropoda > Insecta > Diptera > Drosophilidae > Drosophila > Drosophila virilis. The sequence goes on along the minus strand of NC_091543.1, from coordinate 19,970,909 downwards.
AACAACAACAAATGAGATCGTTACCAATCTTCATCTAATACGTCTTCGAATTTGAATTGCTTGATGAAGTTAGTCTCAACCCACTCAGCCATTGAGAGAGCATGTGGATTCTAAATGCTTGCCACTGCTTGCTTCAAGACCTCCATTTGCTTCACTGTGAAGACCTGATTTTTTTCTAAGCCTCAATCCAGGCTAAAGTGTCCTTTGGGTTCATTATTTATCCATACCATTCCTTCCCCCTCGTCCTCTCCCACATCTCTAGTTTCTGCAGATTCATCTGCAGCCTTTTTTTCGTCATACAGTTTCGTTTGTTTCCATGGTATGGAAATGAGTCTGTTTGACCCACAAAAAGATTGCCAGATCTTTCATTCCCGATCAAGGAACCTAGGATATGCACTGGCATATGAGGTAGACGGTTTGCAGACGCCGAATAAGGGATTCATCACAAATGAGAGTTGCGAGTCCTCCTTAATCGTTTGGTCATCCCCAGAAAACATGTTCTCGATTGCATAGCTAATGTCCGGAATGAATACCCATTCTAGGGTATTAACTGGTCATTTCAATGCAAGCATAGAATTCTGTTGATCCACATTGATCAAACTAGCAAGACTATCATATCGGAGAATCACAGTTCCCGAGCGTTGATCAGTATCAATGCCAAAGCCAATCATTTATCGTTCTCACAGCTAGTCTTGACCAGATCGAAATGGGCAGGAAGCGATGGTCTAACAGTTTCTCTAAATGTGATCAGATCAGTTTCTGATACAGTACCGGTCGACATACTGTTTCAATACGTGGTCCTTTCGGCTGTTAATTCTTCTGTCAAGGGTTTTTTTTTTTGCGAATTGATAAAGGAATTTGAATTATCGTCCTGGGGGGTGCGTCTCCTCGGATTTTGTCTCCTTATACATAAGGACAAAGACTCTCATAAGTAACCGAACCGACTTTAGGGATTGGCAAAGGAGGTTTTCCTGGATTGTGTTTCTATAAAGTAGCTTCAACCAAGCTTTAGCTTGTTCGGAGAGATTCGATTTACCAATCAGAATATGAAATTGTATAAAGAATTAAAAGAAGAAAGGGGAAAACTATGTTAAAGTTGGCGAACGAGACGCACAGAAAGCGGCAAAGCTGAGAGTAAATTAATCGATATGCAACTATAACTATAACTATATAACTATATGCTTACCCTATATATATACATATATATACTATGAAATAACATTTGAAAAGTAAAGAAAAGAACCCCCAAGTAACGGCAAAAGTTATTTAATTTATTGTTGTACGCTTGTATTTGTTGCTTAATTATAAACAAAACTTTTTTTTTATTTGTTTACCTTTAAATGTATATAATCTAATTAATAATGGAAAACAAGAAATATGAATATACTTAGCTGTAAATTGTACACATTTGCACACACGAAGAAGGCAAGCGAAGAGCTGCAGTTAAATATATCAAATCAAATATATATATATATACATATGTATAAATAAATAAATATATATATATATATATATATTAAACAGAATATAAAACACACACACAAACACCCACACACACACACAGACACACACACATACAGAACAACAACAAACAATTACCCATTTTGTAAAGAACAACATATTTACAAGTGAATGTAAATCAAAAGCATATGCATTTACAATTTTGTAAACAATAAAACAACAAAATATGAGCGAGAAGACATTTAAATTCAATTGGTTTGTGAGGCAGCACGAGAGCAGCATAAATGCAATACGATCAGATCCTTGATTTTAACATCAATACTTATGTATATCCATAGATCAGTATATAGAATCATAGACAGAGTCGTCCATTTAGTCGCTGGCACAGCCGACAGCCGACAGCCTACCGCCCAATACATTCCATATGCTTAGCCCCCGATACCACCCAGCCACAATTATACTATATAAAGAATACTTCTCTTCTATCTTGTTTCCAAAGCAAAGGAATTAAACTATATGCAGCTAAGATACAACTAACCATATCAAATGCACAACGACACAGGTCAAGTGACTGCTAAACAATTAAAGCCCGCATTATAGAAACCCACCAAAAAATCAATATATACATATTTAACAAGAATATAACCCAAGCATTCCATTTAACATACACATATACAAGAACACACAAACACACACACACACACACACACACACACACACACACACACACACACACACACACACACACACACAAACAGACACATCGCACACTTTAATAATACCATATACATGTTTATTTAAACAAAATATTTTTGTTAACATGTTGCCAAAAATGAATAAACAACCTGCAAAACAAAGTAATAAATTAATAAAAGCATATTTATAAAACGTAAATATTACATTAATCCAATTGTTTTTTGTACAAATGGGATATATATGTATGAATGTATGTACATAATAATGTGACCCAATATTCGCTGCATAATTATTTGTTGTAAGTTGTAAGAGCAGATTAGACGCAAGGAGCGCAAAGATTTTAATTTAAGCTAGTTAATAGTCTGAATCGCACGGAGCGGCATAAATAAATTTCAAATTAATTAAACGCTAATATAGTCGTTAATTTTGCAATGAGGAACAAAACCTGACCGTTGTATTAAACAAAAGAGTCACAACATTTAGCAATGGATCGCTAGCGTACTTCCCACCACCTGGGGAAAGGCTGTGGTGGAAATGGTAAACGTGGTAGAAATGTTGTGTGAAAAAGCCAAAGAGAAGGGATGATAATAATGGGTAATTGTATTGTTTAGTTCATTCAGGCAGGTCTAAGGACGGGCTCTTATATTATTTTAGTCGGCTTAGTTTTGTGCAGCGCATCGTTTGCCGGCGAATATGTGTATTGCTTGAATTATTAAGGAAATATATGTAACTCGCCCAACAGTAATAACTAAATACATTTTGCTCGTGCGGACAAGTATGCACACAGACAGTGCAACGGTAAATACAAAAATTGAAAGAGCAATAAGAGTAAGCCAAAGCAGTTTGCTGTAGTGCAAGGGAATAAAAGAAGCAGCGATGCCGTTCTATCGCACAAGTCATATGTATTTCTTACTCTCTTGCTGTCTGAGCGCGCGAACGTGTCTCGAACCCAAACAAAAACGAAGGCGACTTTGGACCAGCCGCACAGACGACGAGATACCCCATCGCCGTCCACTGATTGTCCAGTCTATATGTATATTGTTTGGTTAGTGGTATAACAGGCATGAAGTTATATTGACAATACATAGTTTGTCATGTTCGCAGTGCTCGCGTCGCGTGTATCCAAGTTTAAGCTCTTTTCAGCTGAAGGTAAATGATCGTTAATGTGCTTTCGGACAGATAGACATGGTTACTAGAATCGGCTTTTGATGCTGGTCAAAAATATATTTTTTTTTTCTGTGTTGCACATTTCGTGACAAAAGACTAGACTTTATTTGATACCTTTCTCTATGGATTCAAAATAAAATGCGCAAATATTTTTTTTATTGCTTTGCATCAATGGAACATTTTGTGCTACTATGTTAAAGTGTTTGTTTTTCATTTCCAAATGTAAACTGTTTTCATAAAGCTCGCTACATTCACCTGTTAATGTGTAGCAGCGTTTGAAAATGCTACGCTACTCCGTAGTATTTCATTTTGCTCTCGCTAGCGCTCTCTCTTTGAACAGAGCCGCAGCAGAGCCAGATCCGAAAAATGAAAAAGCATTTGCCTTGCTCTGCTTGTAGCTTTGTCGCCGACATTGACTATAGCAATAGCCGCAGCGGTAATCGAAAACTAATAGCGAGATAAGAGCAAAGCGAATGAAATTGTTTCATTTACTACGGCTCTTGTGCGCTTTTGCTTTTGCCAGAATTCTGCGATCGGTCCGTTATAACCTGATTTTCGGTCGCCGTCTTTAGACAGCTGTTTGCGTTGGTGTTGCCGCCATTTGCTGCGCACAGCTGTCGATGCTTAGCGTATCGTTGCCACATGTTCGACAGAAGCAAGAAAACTGGAATTAATTTGCATTTAAACAGCAATCATTGATTTATTAATGTTGTTGAGTGCTCTATTAATTATTGTGTGCTACACTTTAACAAATGCGAAATTTTGATACGGCTTCGGATCACATTACCTTTGGCGCCAAAAAAAAATTTTTCCGCACTAGAGTGGGGATTTCTAGTTCAATTTGTTGAACTAGTTCACTCGTTCATTTTCTGGCCATGAACCTAATCGGGCATTTAGTTCACTTGTTCAGCTATTCAGTCGGTCATAAACCGCTTTAGTTCACTAATCACTGAATAAATTCAGTAGTTCATTTTAATGTCCCGCTCAATCGAACTTGGTCTGAACTAAACGACACAGCTCTACCCCGCACACAATGTAAAGCTATCTGGCAACCTCATGACTTCCCGCCTTTTTATTGTATTGTAATAAATACGTCGCAGTGTTGTCGTGCATGCTTTACAAACAGCAGATATAAAAATAAAACTAATAGAAAGCAAAAAACACATCCACGTATTTCATTAAAATAAATCACCGTGCCACGAAAAATCTAACAAATTCAATGCGCCCGCTGCGCTGCGAAAAATTAAAAAGTTTAGTCGTCGACGTTCCGCCTTTGTTGTTGTTGCTGCAGTCGCGCGCTCATTTGCCGAGTGGAACCCGCGGCCGCGCCCGCTGCTGCTGCTGCCGTCAGCAGCAACGTTTAGTTCTAGCCAAAAAAGAATAGTGAAAAATTTGCATTTGCAGCTGCAGTTGCGTTTAAGCTAAAGTCGAAGGCGGCAACATGAGCAACGATGTGCAAGAGCAGGAGGTCGGCGCTGAGGTGGTGACCAGCGCCGGCGCTCCAGTTGACGATGGCCTGGAGACGATGCGCTGTAAATTTGAGAATCTGTGCCGTGATCTAAATATGGATCGTCAAACCGAAGTCGAGGCCTTTAGGATGCTCAACGAAGTGCAGGAGCATTGTTCATTGGAGGTGCGTACGTAACGTGCATAACTACATACATATGTGTGCATGTGCATAAGTATGTACATATGTATAAGCGCATAACGCAGTACACTAACACGAATTGCATTTGTATACTTATGTATATATATATATATATATATATATATATTATTGTTTGCGTTGCAGGGGGATAACATGCACTGGTTCTGCTGCGCTCTGTTCGCGGCCTGTCGTCAATCGACAACGCCCACTGTGGGTGGCCAGGATGCAGTCGTTATGGGCAATTGTGTGCCATTGAACAATTTGCTACGCAGCTGTCATATGAGGTGCGTAATGGAAATGATGTGTGGCATAACCACACTCCACCAGCCACCAGTCCACCAGTCCACCACTCACTGAACTCCCTTGTCTTTTAGCATCTACGAGTTTAAGCAAAAGATCAAACTATGGTGCGACATGGCCAATTTGCCGCAAGTATTTGTACAGCAAATGGAGGAGCTGGAGCGCAAGTTTAGCATCACATTCACAATCTACAAGCGATACAGAAATATTTTCGAGCAATTGTTTATCTGTCCGCCCAACGAGAAGAAACATTCGAGAAACAGGTGTGTGCTGTGCAAAAATTCTTCTAATGCCAGTAGCTAGCGTCTTTAGTCATGCCTTTCTGTCTATTTTAGCCCGAAATGCACCTACTCTAAGCTGGATAATATATCCTGGCGTCTGTTTCTATGCGCCAAGAATCAGAAGCCAACGAGGACCCTTGATCTGGTCACAACGTTCAATCTAATGATATGCTGTCTTGATCTCATCTACGCCAATGTGCTGGCCGAGAAACGCACTGATCTCATCAACCCGAACTTTAAGGGTCTGCCGCCGAATTGGAACACGCCGGACTTTGACGAGACCCAAGCCCGCAAACATTGCATACTTGACTTCTTCTGCGACATGAAGGCCGATGCCAAAGAAATAAAGGCGAAGGGCTTCATCGAGATTATTCACAGCTTCTTTCAGACGAACGTAACGCAGCTGCCAATCAGCAATATTCCCAAATATGGCTAACAATTTATTATGCATTGCAGACAATCGTAGGTAATGAGGATACGCTGCTCGGCCTGGTAGCCAATAACAACTTTGAGCGAAATCTGAAATCTCTGAACTTAAGTTATGAGCAGTATGTGCTGAGTGTGGGTGAGTTTGATGAGCGCGTATTGGCTGCCTACCAGCTGGACGCCAGCGATCACAGCAATCTAAACGAGCAGGCCCTGCGTCAGCCAGTTACGCCCCTGACACGCAAACAGGAGTTACCCGCCCAGCCTGTTATGTCCGAGCCAGTGGCCAATGCCACCAACAATGTGAAAAAGTTGAGCGCCTCCATCAGTCGTATAACCGAGCCCACCGATTTTGTAAAGTAAGTTGCCCAAAACAGTTGGTCGCAATAACAGTTTTTACAACAAGATTTACATTGCAGACAGGCTGGCGAAGCAGCACTTGCGAAAATGATGAAAACTATCGAGCAAATGGAACTAAAGTTTCTCGCCAAGTATCCAATCCGCAGCGAGGCTGAGAATAGATTCCGTATGGCAAAATCACTTTACTACTATCTTATGGATCACATACTCCGGGCCGAGATTAAGAACAAGCCGCAGATTGTACACAAGATCTCATTGGACATCTTCAACGAGACGCTGATGGCCTGCTGCTTAGAACTGGTGCTTGAGGCCTACATCACGGAGCTCAAGTTCCCCTGGATTCTGGATTGTTTCAGTATTAATGCATTCGAATTTCACAAGATCATTGAAATTGTTGTACGCCATGGCAGTCGCGAGGGCTGCCTGACACGCAGCTTGGTAAAGCATCTCAATTCCATTGAGGAGACGTGCCTAGAGCGCCTGGCCTGGCAACTCATCTCCCCAGTCTGGGAGATGATTGGCAATACGGGCAAGCCGCTGCCCACCTGCACTGAAGTGAATGAAGACAGAGCCGCTGGGCCACTGCAGATATTTCTGCGCAAGGTATATCTGCTTGGCTGGCTGCGTATTGGGAAACTGTGCTCGGAACTAAAGCTGGGGGAGAAGAAGCCTGAAAAGATCTGGACCATATTCGAGCATTCGATAACACACAAGACTCATCTAATGCAAGATCGCCATCTCGACCAAATTATAATGTGTGCAATATATATTTATATTAGAGTAAGTATGACAATAACAGGATACATATTTTAACATCTATACATTTAGCTTCAATAGAATATTATGAATAATTCGGATTATAATCTGCTTAAACTGAAAGGCTTTTTGCCTTTATAAGCAAATTTGATCTTGCAACAATCCATACCTTAACACGTTGTTCATATGAGCTGGGCAAATAGTATGTATAGATAGGTGGATGTTGCGCCTCTCCTCATATCCATGCTTCAGTTTTCTTCATTTTGCTTGTATATATTTCAGGTAACGAAAATGGAGGAAACCAAATTTAGTGACATTATGCGGGCCTATCGCAACCAGCCGCAGGCGGTTAATAGTGTCTATCGCGAGGTGCTCATTAGCGTCAATGAGGGTGAACGCAAGTACAAAGATATTATACACTTTTACAATTATACGTATGTACCCGAGATGACGAAATTCTGCATTAATTATCTTGATGAGAGTGCGGACGTGAGTAGCCAAATTAAACCATATTACTCGATATGCCTGAAATCGTTGTTTTCTCAAAATAGAATGTAAATCTACTGATGTCGCCACATCCCATCGAACGCACAATGCTGCCTAAGAAGCTAATACATAACCACTCGCTCTATGTAACACAAATGTCCAAGAATGAGATACAACAGTCGCCAGACCAGGTTGTCTACATAATCAGCGCCAGTCCGGCCAAGGTAAGCGGTTGCAGGAACAATATGACAGGACCAAACTCAAACTTTTCTTAACATCCTCTCTCGCGACAGAAACTGGACGACATGAACAAAATAGTGCTTGGTTCCGGCAAGCGTGTCTTGGACTTTACAGATGATGACGGTCCTAATTCCATTGAGACTAAGCGGCAAATGCTTGAGCTGCCCTCACGCCTCAGTCAAATAAAGGCTGGCTTGGATGATCCCAAAAACGAACGAAAGTAGACAAAAACCAAGACAGGAACCTGGGGCGGGGATATAGAATTTGTGAGTGGGCCAGGGGGATGGGGGGTTGAGTTTTCATTCTGATATGCCGCAACAGTCGATGCGCATCCGGGTCGACATGAAGGCACACAGAATATAAAATTCATGCTGGAGGCATATGCAATGTTATTTTAATTGACAGCGGCGAGCGCTTATCATTTTACTTATTGTTTAATTTTCCCTTGTTTTTTTTATCATTAGCCTGCCATTTTAATTTAATAACCTGTGCATCTTTTTATATTTTTTTAATGCAAGTCAACCATGTATGCATACTACCTTATACCTATATATATATATATATATATATACATATACATATATTTATATATATATATATATATTCGTATGTATATGTATGTTAGAGAATAGACCATTTTGAAGGCACTAGCAAAAACTTAACAAAACGCTGGCATCAACATCCATTTGGCAGCTCTTGGTGCTGATGTTTAGATCTAATAACAACAACAATCAGGCTAGTTTAAGCTTACGCACTATAAATCAACAACTAGAACAAGTAGAATATCATTTTTGTGTCAAGAATCATATTTATGTTCATATACATAATAAATGTATACAAACATATGCGTTAAATAAAAATACTATAAAATTATCTCAGACGCTTGTGCAATAGTGTTAAATTGTGAGTGACTTAATCGGACGAAAAAACCGGCGCACAGCAAATAGGCAAGCGATCATAATTTGAGTGAGAGCATGACCTGCATACACACACCGACACAAACACGTGTATGCGCAGAGATGCGATAAAGAGATAACCAAGCAGTCAGTCGCCTGTTGTGCGTGTGTTCGCTTGCCGTTATCTACTTAATTCTCATGCACTCACGATTTTTTTTTTTTTTTTGTGCTGATCGCTCATTGGCCCAATTCACAATTGCTCTCTCTTCTGGGCATTGGCGTGCTCCAATTTCTGAGCGCTGGATCTGCACAACTTCATTCTGTGTTAGTGTGGCCTCTTTAGTCAATATGGCATGATGTTATGCTGCGAGTTACATTCAATTTCTATTAAACCTATTATTGTTTTGGTAAGTTCAAGTAAGTTTTTTGACTCGCACAGACTAAAATGTATGTGTACATATACATACATAAAATATTTAAATATTAATGTGCAATTGATTACTGCGGTCAAAGTGACACACATACATACACGCATAGATCTCATTTGCGTGAGCGCAAAGGTGCACAGAAAACAACGCAAGACTTGCCCGGGCCTGTTAGCAGAAAAAGTTCGTGTGGATGTGATGCATAAGTAGATAATGCACTAGCACGCATACACATACACATACATACATATTACGTTCATGTTGGCGCCTATGCTTGTGTGCGTGTGTATGCGACTATGCGTTATCTACCTTTGAATAGCGCTCATTCTAGTTTGTGTTTTGCATGCGCCGAATTCTCTTTTAGTTGAACGTCTGCAGTCGTGTCTGCAGGCTGAGGTAAAATTTTGTAAGTGGAAACTGTCTTGTAAATTCCGTAAGTGTCTCTAATGGTATACGTTGTCGGATTCGTAAATTCTTATTCGAGTGCATGGAATCAAAATTTAAAGAGTTTGGTCGTTTTAAAAGACTCGCCTATCCAAAAAAGTACGTCTTTTAAATATCGGACCAACATAAAGGAAAATAATAATTATCTGTTCTTTCGCAAAATGTTCGTGAGAGCGCGATGAAAAAGAAGATAATTCACAAGCAGAATTATACACATTCATACAAACATAAATATGTATGCATAAATTTGGTGAACTTCTCTACATATGTACAGGTATGTTTGGGTGTGTGTGATTTCTTGAGTCATATCTACTTGTGCATGTGTTGTGTGGTTGCGCATGCATTATCTACCTTTGCCAATTGCTCCAAAGGTAAACTTATCTTAAGATCATTTGCCTGCTCGAATTTCTGTGCGCCGGGAAACAATTGTGCATTTGTGTATGTATTAGCATACACATACATACATATGTTGTTGGTGTTAGACAAAGTGAAAATAAAACAAGAAAGAGGTTCTAGTCGGGAGCTCCCGACTAGGGGATACCCTGAACCCTCTTCTTCAAACATCAAATGGATATATATATTCTGTTTTATAAGCAACGTATCATGTTTCGTGACTCTAGCTCTTACTATTTACCAAAATTGCCCAAAAAACTGGATATCGATATCGATTTTTATCGATTGCTTGGAAACGGAGTAATTTATCGATTATCGGAAACAAATTCGATCTGCGTAGGCACTAGAAGCACCTACATCTAAAATTTCAAGTCTCTAGCTCTTATAGGTTCTGAGATCCTTGCGTTCACACATACGGACGGACGGGCGGGCGGACGGACGGACAGACAGACGGATATGGCTAGATCGACTCGGCTATTGATGCTGATTAAGAATATATATACTTTATGGGGTCGGAGATGCTTCCTTCTGCCTGTAACACACATTTGGATTTTGCACAAATACAATATACCCTTATACCCATTTTTAATGGGTTCAGGGTATAAAAAATATGTATGTTTGTATATGCGCAATTGTGCCGGCCACAATAACTGTAACTCTCCTTTTGTTTTGGTTCCGTTGAACATTCGTCAATACTTTCGCCTCTTAGGTACGAAAATACAAAGGCATAAAAATCTGCTGTACTAGTGCGACTGCCTTTCATCGCATTTAAGGCCAAGATTTCTTTTAATTTAGTTACATTTTTGCTTAAAGAAATTTCTTAGAAGGCAACTATCAAATAAGCTACTTGGTGGGCGCTCATGAAATATACCCTTTCAGACTCCCCGGACCAGGAGCTTCTAATTAAAACCGAAAAGGCGTTCACAATGACTACTGAGATCAAACTAACAGAGTGTTAAATTACGAGTGCCTGAATCGAACGAAAAAAACCCGGAGCACAGCAAATAAGCGAACGATCAAAATTCGAGTGAGAGTGTGAAGTGTGAAGAGTGACATTTACCTGCATACACTCCCACACCCACATAGAGACGCACCAAATCCAGAGATAACCAAGCAGTCATCCGTTTGTGTGAGTGTTCGCTTACCATTATCTACCTATGCCTATTGCACTCACGACCAATAATTGCTTGCATTGAAGTTCTCTTCTGAGCGCCCGTTTTTTTTTTTTTGGTCCGCTTGTGTGTGCCTGCCTATGCGTTATCTACCTTTGAATGGCGCTCACTCAAGTTTATGGGTTGCTTGCTCAATTTGCTGTGCGCCGATTTTTGAGCAGTTTACGCCCGCGCAACATAATTCTGTTTTAGTTGAAAGTCTTCAGTCGTGTGAAGCTCATTAAACATGTTAAAAGTGTTAATTCTTAATTAATACCGTCCGTATCTGTAATGGCGTACGTTTTCAAACTCGTATGCCATTACAGATAATATATACGTAAGTATATAGGAGCAAAGTTTGACCTAAAATGTTCGATCGATTTTAAAGACTTAGGAATTCGAAAAGGGATATCCTCCCGGAGTTGAAACCGATATAGAGCCATGCAAAGCATACAAAATACTAATTCATAATTTTGTAAATTGACTTTTTCAGCCAAAACTGCCATGGAGGAGAAAATAGTCAGTATCGTTGGTACCTAGCAGACCTTGTCTGTGGCGCACCATGGATACACGTATAACAAAACCTTATTCTAAATTTTGATCAGAATGGCAATTGTTACATTAAAGTTGTTGTCCATCTGGGCGGCGGTAGAGTTTTGTCAACTTTAAAGGATTTTCCAATCCTAAAAGGTATAGTTTCCCAAACTGGGACGTCTTTTAACCGATATATTTGAATGTACAATAACTAATTCATTTTTCATTCTGTGTCTTTCAGCCGCATCTGCCATGCACATGGACTGGAAAATAAACAGTATTATTGGGACCTGGATGACCAATATGTTCTTGGTTATTTCATACAATAGATAGATATTAAAAAATATTGAAACTTTTTGCCGAATTCTGGATTGGTTCTTAAATCAACAAATTTTCAAGGATCTTAAATAGTATGTCGTTCCAAAATTGAATAACTTAATGACTTAACTGATTTATTTTAGTCTACAAAAACTAATGCATATTTCATTATATATTTTCAGCCTAATCTGCCACGCCCATGGATGGATCGACAAAGAATCGCTATTGTTGGTACCTAGATGACCTATATATCCTTGGTTATTCCATACCATGAATATAGTCCTAGCGAACCCAAAAGGACCAATTTCTTGCAAAATGCGCATGAAATAGCTCCAAAATATGTATGCTACTTTTTTACAGCCGGCTAGCAACCCCAGCAAAAGCCCCGTCCCCTGGATGGTTCCTAGTTGACTATCATATCCTTGGTTATACCATACCATCGATATAGTCCTTGTGAACCTAAAGGATCAGAAGCCTGCATAATGTGCATTGAAATGGTCCAAAAATATGTATGTTTTTCTTTCAGCAGCCCTTGTACATTAGCTGCCGCTTAACAGCCGACTTTACAGCACTCCTTTTACATGGCCTGTTACTTAACAGCACTCATTTGAAATGAGTTACATTTTGCCCCGTGCGGGTATGCAATGAAAATTTTTATTCGATCTGGTCGACCTTCTGATCATTTCTGTTCGCCTGGTATTTCAGTCAAATTTTAGTGCAAATTGGGGACCCAGCCGCCGACAACGGCGCCCCTTTCGGGTATGCAATGCAATTTTTCGTCAACCAAAAAATGTTTTGGCGACCTTCTGGCCATTTCTGTTCGCCTGGTATTTCAGCAGATTTTTAGAAAAATCTCGGGGCTTGAATGTGACTTAAAAAAAAAAAAAAGACATTGTTAATTCGTTTTATATGCTGATTTATTATGCTTTATTTTACAAAATTGTTTATGTTTAATGTTATTTTCCTTCAAAATTATGCAAAACAAGGATATTTTATAAATGTAGCTTATTTGGGCTTAAAATGGCTTAATTAAAGGTCGATCCTGGTTGCTTGTAACTCGTAGAGGTCCTTGGGATTTATTGCAGTCCTTGATTGGTTAGCCTGAAAAAATAAAAACACATTTGAATTTAATAAAGCCAAAATATACAATGTAATGAAAATAAGTCATATTTCGATCATATCCTTGCAGATTTTGAAAGGACTTGGTGCGTTAGGATGCTATAGACCCACTGCATCGATGTGCATCAAAAAAATATAGGGTCATCTAAGAATCATATGACTTGTAATTTGACTTGTAAAATTTCGTTCGCGAAACGCACGGAAATGGGCTAAATACACATAATTAATAATATCTCAAAAACTACGAGGACGATTCTAATGCAATTTTGCCAGTAGGTAGTCCTGGTCAATACAATTTTTTTGAGACATGACTCGTAAGGATACGCAAGGATATGACAGAGTTGTGGCCTATTTTCTGTAGACTAAAGTATCCTTAAAACTCTCTTGTCTGAAGGACTTTCGTCCTTTGGGTTGTAAATACTTAAATGTGAGAGTGAGGACTAACTGCTGGCCGAAGGACATCCCGATAGTCCCTCAAATGGCAAAGTTAGCCTGGCCTGTGACGATTTTGCGACTAACCCCCTTAACAATTTTTCGGTGAAATTTTTTGTCGAATCCTGGAATTCCTTGAATGCTAATCGCTTGTCCTGCTTCCTGCGAGTTCAAAAAGGTGTGACCCTCCGAGATGCCAAAGGATATGGCGGAGATATGACTAAAAAACGAGTGTCCTTTTCAGAAAAACCGTCATAACTCGGCCAAATCCTAGCAGATTTTCAAAGGACTTGGTGTGTTAGAATCGTAGGGACCAACTGCATCGAACTACATTTAAATAATATGGGGTAATATAAGAATCGAGGTATTTCTATATGCAAAGTTAACACATTTTGTCAGCTGTTTGAAGGACTTTCGTCCTTTTTAAGTATATTCCGAATCAGAGTCACAAGTATATTCTGTTGGCCAAAGGGCATCCCCATAGTCCTGAAAATGGCCAAGTAAATCCGGATTTTGTGGTTTTTGGCTAAATTTTCCGAATTACCCCTAGAAATCCTTAAATGCTAATCGATAATCCTGCTTCTTAAAAAACACATTCGTAATTTAATCAGATCTCGGTCATATCCTGGAGGATCTGAAAAAGCAGAAGCAGACTATCGACTGACACTCAAGGATTTCCAGGATTTGACCAAATGTACACACGTACTAGAATTAGCGAGGCTCAATCGGAATTTGAGCAATAAAAAAGACGAAAGTCGTTCAATCAGCTGAACTATTGTGTTATAAATGTTATAAAACAGCATTAGCTTGCAACACACCTTGTTGGCAGCAAGGTTAACTCTCCAGACGCAGTGCACCGGCGAGGAATGTGAGTGCGCTTCGCTGCTCGGCGGTGAGCGAATGGGCACCAAGGCGTTGCTGCAGCAAGGAACCGCATGTGAACAGCGGTGCCGCCTGCTCGGGGACAATGCGATATGCAACACGACGCCAGGTGCCGCTGACTACATCCAGGTGTGTTTCAAGTGCGTCACGGCAGGACAACAGATCATCGGGACGCGCACGCCCCAGCATATGTGCCAGGGCCAGGCAGAGCTGCTGCTGCAGTCCGTCACGATGGTTGTACTCCTCGAAAGTGTCCAGAGCATTGGAGCGTTCGATGGCCGCCAGCAGTGAGCGCCACATGGTTGCATAGTGGACACCGATGTCTGCGCGCTGCTCGATCTGCAGCAGAACGGCGGTAGCATTGATGCGCACCTTGAAGTTCGAGTGCTGCACAATCAGCTGACTGAGTGCCGCAAAAAGTGTGCCCGCCAAGCTGGCGCTAGTCGAGAATACTGCACGATTGCGCACCAAATTCCCAATGGCATAGCAGGCGTTCCATTTGACTTTGGCGCTGCCCGCGGCGCGCACACAGTCGAGCAGCTTGGTCATCCCCCGCTGCATTAGTGCATGCTCATCGCCAGGCAGCAGACGCAGCAAATTGCCTAGAGCGCGGACTCCATTGGCGCGTACCTTGTCATGGTCCCCGCACGCCCCGACAGCGGCTTCGATCAGTCGTCCGAGCAGAGCCTGCGAAATGCGCTCCTTCTCTTGCGTCTCCTGTCGTTCCGGATCCGAAACTGCATGGATGGGCGCCACAAGGGCATCACTGATATTGCCCAACGCCCACGCGGCCTTGATCCGCACAGCCAGTTGACTGTCGCCGATGAGACGCAGCGCCAGCTCAGCTGCATGCTCCACAAATACTAGATCGTCCCGCAGCGTGGGATGCAGCACATAAACTGCGAGCGCTCGCACGGCCGCTGCTCGCACCAGATGATCCGCGGCGTCGTCGCTGCTGCAGCCCAAAAGAAACGCCAGCAGACCGGTGCGCTGTGCCTGCGGCAAGCGTTCGAAACTGTTGCCGCCCATGTTGGAAAGTGCATCGCATAGCGAGCTGCGCAACGTCGCCTCCCCTGCATCCGTGTAGGCGCCATAAATGGCAGGCAGCATGCGTAGCCAGAAATTCAAATGCTGCTGCTGCAGCTCGGGTCTGGGGTCTGATTGCTCCATTGCATGACGAGTCATCTGGAAGCCGATCGCGTCGAGGCAGCGTGCTCCATACAAGCGTACATCCCACGAGGAATCCTGCAAGGCGCTGCAAAGCACATCAGCTAGGCGCCCCAGATGTTCGCGTAAGAGCCCAAAATGCGTGGCCATGGCCAGGAGCACCTGAAGGCACTCGACACGCAGCGGCGCCGCGCTCGCCGGGCAGTCCAGATAGCGCAGGACCAAACGCAACAGCCACGAGTTGCGCGGAATGCGATTCCAAGGCAACACAATGGAGGGTGGCAGCACCTCTTGCTCTGCTGATGGGACCGCCGCCGCTTCCGACATCGCCTCCGTCTCCTCTCCCTCCTCCTCTTCGGAGTCACAGAGCTGTTGGAATTGTTGCTCCGGATCCTGGTGGGCATTGAGGCGCGGCGACGCATGAACCATGTTGACAGCCCGACGTTCGTTTGGCGGAAGACCCACGGCACAGGCCATCTCCCGTGTAAGGCGTGGCGTTGCCACCAGCATTTCCATGACCAGCAGCGCAGACACCTTTACGCTGGTGTCCACATGCCGCGTTAACATTTTCACATGCGGCACAAACTCATAGACGATGCCCATTTGCAGTTGCTCGAAAGGCGTCGCCTGCACCAGCACCGCCAGACACTTAAGGCACTGCGTCAGCACCGGCGGCGCATACTCGCGCTCTAGTATGCCCGTCAGTTGACGATACGCTTCCAGCACGCTGCTGGCCAGGCTCATTGCAAATGGTGTGTAGTTGCTTGGCGCCAAAGCGCAGCTCGCTTGGCTTAGATATGGCTTGGAGCCGTACAGCAGCTGAGCAGCTAACTGGAGCGCCAGGGCTCGGCAACGCACATTGCCATCATTGGCGCCAATATACAGCAAGTGATCCTTTGTCTCGCGTCCGCCAGCAGCAGCACCTCCGCTTCCGCTGGGAAAGAGCACATGCCAGTAGCCATAGAGAGTGCGCCGAGGCAGTTGTTTGGTGACTGCGCCCAACAGTTGAAGGGCTGCGACGCGTACCTTAACTAGGCATTGGCGCTGCTGCTTTTGTCCCGCCAACTGTTGCCCAGCGCCGTCCGAAGTGGGAGTGCAGCCGCCCTCAGAGTCACCGCCACTCGGTGTTCGACAGCCGTAGTCGTTGTTGCCCAGCAGCAGCAGATGCATCCGATCGCCGTGGCCAGCTGTGCCAGTGCTTTCCTGTATATTGCCATTGTTTCGCTGCTTGGTCAGTGAGCGCATCTTGCGGGACTTGACGCGTCTTCCGGCTGCAGCTGTGTTTTGATTGCTGCCAATTGACAAATCCTCATCGTCCTGCCCATAGACTGCTGATTGTTGGGCAGGATGCACCCGATGTGGCAATTGGTATATTGCTTTCACCGTTTCTCCATCGGTTCTGCATCGCACATTCGCTAGAGCCATGCCGAGCAGCTCTGGCGCATGCTGCTGAGCATAGTCCGCATGCTGCGCCGAAATCTTTTGCAGCAGCTGCAGCGAGTGCGCCACCAGCATCGTTAACTGCTCCTCCTGCTGCCTCGTTTCGGCGGCTGTCATCCTTGTCCAGCGCCCATCGTAGTGCATTTGCAGCAACGAGTTAGCCAACTGGCTGCTCTGCTGCAATTCCTGCACCTGCAGTTCCGCATTTGGGGTACACAACGTGCTGAACAGCTTATCCTGGCACAGCACCAACAGCAGCGCTGCCTCCACGCTGGACGGCATCTGAATAGCTACCAAGCGTGAAAAGTACGTGGACGCTGTACCCACTGGCAGCGACTCCAGCAGCGAGAGCAGGCAGCGCAGTGCATCAACCGCGCATTTGTGTTCCACACGCTGCAAAAGCCACTCGAGCATCGGCTGCGTCTCGCCAAGCTGCTGTTTTCGGCTCAAGAGCAGCTCGTTTAGCCAGAGCAGCCATGCGCTCAGGTTCAATGAGTCATCGCCAAGCCCACCACTTACCAGCGTCTCCTCTGTCAGCAGATGTGCAAGCTGGGCCGCTGTGTTTGCGCCATATGGTCCTGCAGGCGTCTGTATTTCAATGTCGCGCAGGAACTGCAGTTGCCGCTGGTAAAGTCCTTGCTCCGCTGAAGAAGAGCAGCGCGCTCGACTGTTTATTGTTTGTAGAAGCACATCATATGCTTTCCTCTCCTTGTCCATTAAATAAAACTGTTCATTTGCTTTCAAGAGTGGTAATAACATATCAATATATCGATAGTGGGAGCCAGTTTTGATGTTTTACCAAATTACGATTTTGGCACAATTTTCATTGGCTATGAGCGGAATTAAAAATGTTTGTTGAAAACAGTTTTTCATCTCTCAAAACTCTGTTTCGATAGAAGTTTGTTAAAATGTAATGTTAGTGAAGTATTACATTTGGCAAGCAGTTACATCAAGATATTATTGCTGCTCAATTCCAATACTTTTTTCTTATCGATAGTAGCCGTACGATAGTTTCGGCGTTCGCAGGCTTTTAGAAATGCGCACTTTACAGCACTGCAAATTTATTCTCGCCTATAGCGCACTTTTTGAATGTGTACCTTATTTCCCACGACATAGTATAATTATTTGCAGAACTTTTTGAAAATATTAATCTTTGTATGAGTTTAAGATAGTTATTAAGAGCTAATAGACCTGAGTACCTGGTATATGTAATTTATTGTATAGATTCATAGGTATTCATTTATACATATATGTATATATATAGCATTTGTATAGATGGTATATGTTTTTAAGTAATTTTATGAATGTATAATTCATTTCATACTCTTACATTGTATAAGTTCTGCTTAGCAATAATTCATTGTATAATCCATTTCGAAATTCGCATAGCATCCAAAAACAATTGTATACAAGTTAAGTGCAATAATCACGAACCAATCCATTGCTAACACGTACATAATACATTATACATCACGACTGACCGCACCATGTAAGTAATCCCTGAGCAATAGCACACGTAACACGCTAAATAACAGACCAACACCAACACATCAAACATTGGTTCGTGATTAGCTTTTTTCTTATAACTAATCATATATATGTTTACATACATATTCATACATATACCTATGCGTGTATATGTTATTTTAGGCGGGCTTCCAGTAATTTGAAAGGCGTTGAATTTAATCGACATGCTCTACTATTCGATTTTGTACAATTTTTTAGTCTTTAAGAAACACTTTGCCTACTGTGAGCTTGTCATACGTTAGTATAGCGTATCGTATTATAAAATATTCTATATTGGTTACAGAAAATATATATGTATATACCTGCTTGGTCTACCTAAAACAAGGAACGCACTACACACCGCCCATGGTATAGGCGAATTGAGAATTGAGAATTCATACATTCTGTTTGAATCGTTGGCAAGACCGCAGATATTGATCACAAGAAACGTTTCCTTTTATCGATTATCTTAAGAATCCGTTGCCTTATTCTAACAAATTTTCTAATATTCTACAACTATAACTATCGTACATAAATCCGTTTGATGAAGTCAAGTAAAACATAAAAATAAATAAATCTATATACTTTGTACAAAATTTGGCTAATTCTGGAGCAGTTATATATATGGGTGGTAGGTAGGAAGGAATACATTCTGGCTGGCTCAAAATTTAACAATAAAAAATCAAAACACTGAAAACTTAAAATCACTAACTTAAATTTCTGTGGGTCACAATTATCTATTGATGAATCCGTGGCTCAGTTAAGTACGTTAAACGATAATGTTCTTACAGCCATAAGCTTCGCGACGACTTGGGCTATACTTAGCTACTAGTTTGTAAATGATTGGAGTCATTTGGATATAGGTTTACTAAAATCGCATAATAATGACAGCCGGCGGCGAGCACCACAAAGAGATGCCAAATGGCGTGAGCCATGGGAATCAAACCATCTGACTTAAAAAAGATAATGCCCAATATATAGAAGGCACCGCCAAATTTGAGCTGCATCATGCCATTAAAATGGTGTCCGGTAAGCATTACAACTAGCGCTGGTCCCAGACCCATTACAATATAAAAGAATGTCTCCAGGCATTTGTAGCGTTCGTGGTAAAGCTGCAATCAATTAAAATGACGATGACTGAGATAGGCACACGCAGACGCACAGCAACAAACTTACCTGTTGATAAGCTATCCCAATAGCCGCCATAAGCCAAATAATCCATTCCATGCAAAACAGTATCGCTGAATGGTCCGTATTCTCTAGCGTCAGCCAGGGAAAATATGAGCCGGCAATAAAAACATAAATCATGGCACGATCGCATCGATGCAAAACATTTTTGAGACTCTGATACGTTTTCCAGCCAAATGCGGGCCAAGCATCATAGTTTTTGGGGGGCCTAAAAAGAGATAACGCTGTAGTCAAGCCAGCATATGCAACTACATTTTGTAGACTCACTTGTGTTCGGCGCAGTAACAAGAACAGTGGAAGAATGTGGAAACTGTGAACAGCATACAGAGCGTGGTGCCATAGACCCAGGACACCAGATACTGGCTAGAGCTGTTCGAGCGCTCGAAGAGCTTTATGACTGCAAACACGGCGGGTACTATCCAAATACCATGAGTTATCACGTTAGCCACCTGCTCGATCTTTGTAAAGGAGCTGATATTAATAACTATGTATATAACATGTGCGTATATGATATTACTTACCTCTGTGGGCTGGTAGGCACAGCCGGGCTTGGCTTTTGCATTCTTCCATTGAATAGTGCGCAATTGTAGCTTTAGCTTTAGATTCGATCGGATAATGCATTTCCATACGTGACTGAATAGATTGTCCAGAAATGAGTATTTGTTTTGTATATCCTGCACAAGATTGTTCATCGTCCGCTCCCACAGCCCGCTCTTCAGCTGGCCCCCGCTCGCTACACTGTGAAAGGGCATCACCAGCCATTATTATTAAAGATTACTCCATGCATATATGATATACATTGATAAATTGATTAATATAATAGCTCGAGTGATTGACAGTAGACGCTGATAAAGAAGCCAAACCCAATCCCCTTTATGATAGCCCAGTGATAGCAAGTTGCATTGTTCTTTTATGTTTATAGCCTGATTGTTTTGATTGCTCGCCTTATCAAACATGTCGCGACAAACTAGCGACGGTGTCGAGTTGATTGCGGATTAGCTGGACAGAATTTGATAGGTATTTGATAGGTATATTCATCAACTGGTGTCTACCTTTCCTTGTCCAACTGGCTAATTGATTTGTGTACAAGTGGACGGGACGAACGCGTTTCATCTGTTCGAACAGCTCATATTTAGCTGGACTTGCCGTTGCTCGAATTAGTACAAGCTTATAATCTATTCGTTTCTCTTGTATTTATGAATAGATCCAGAGGGCTATTCAAAATTAATTTTAAATATATATTTATATATATATGGTTTAATTAGGATTTTGGAATTTCTATTTTAATAACAATTGCCATAATCGAAGCATAGGGCATTGACACCAACTTGTCCCGAACAGCCCCGCTTTAAGGCCCGCCAATATATGTATATATACATATATATCCAGAGCAGTTTAATAGTGCCTTTTAAGAGGTTATGTGCACATATGTGCTGGTCACTCTCCCTATGCACATTGCATGTACATATATATTATGCATTGCATTTCATTCAATTACCGTTGTCGTCGTCTTATCAAGTCAGCTAGAGAGACACGACACGCTCTGGGACTTAATAATGGCTCAAAGTCCAATCGCTCGACGGGGCAACGGAAGCCTTGTATAGACTAGAGATTTTTTTTTAATACATTGATGTACATTTATATAAACCGGACACACAAAGTCGCCACTTGCTCCAAGGTCAGCCTGTGCCCGTGACAGCGCCGCCCGCTGTTACAGCTTGAATGTTGTTAGCTAATTGACCACCCACAGCCCCTCTCTCTCTCTCTCTCTCTCACTCTCTCTCCTTCTGTCGCACTCTTTCTCTTTGCGGAACAGTAACAACGACGGGGCAACAGTTGTTTTCTGTAGTTCGTCATGCTCATTATAAATTATGCATAGAAATGCACACACACACACACACACACCCACACACATACACTTACACTATATTGCAGATGTAATGCCTTTTGGCTGTCGATGCCGTCTCGCCCGGCAACGGACGCCCCCACTAGCAGCCACCCCAATTTCAATTAATTCCTAAAGCAGAGCATGCTAATCAGTCTATAAATAGCCCAATAGGCAGCAGGCGGGACGAGCCTAGACGTGTTGTTCGTACTGTTTTTGAATGGGGATTAGACAGACAAAGCTGGACATATTTCCAGTTCTATGTGCGTCACAATTGTTTACACTGCGAAGCTTCTAATTCAATTTGTTAAGCGTCGCTATGGCAGTGTTAGTATGACAATTTTTGTTAGGTGTAACACACACACGAACGCACAGCCAAGCGCATACACAACACAGAACACACACACACACGCACATGCTTATAAGCCGACAGACCGCGACGTTTCCTTCTGCATTTGAAGATAAATGCATGGGAACCTAAAGTTTACAGGGCGCGCAATTAAAATCAAAGTGAATTTCTTTATTAGTTCAGCTTACAGAATGCTGTTGTTTTTATTGGCACTTCTGGTTGCGCTAAATTGAAGGCACTGCACCTTATGCTGCTGTTATAGTTGTTTCTGTTTGTTAACTGTAAATACATTTATGCTTTTATGCTTTTTCCTTGGGACGATTAATGCGGTCATCGATGGGTCCGGTAATCGATAAGAATTTCTTTCATACTGAAGAGGGTGACCGCATATCGCAAAATGTTGGCTGCACAGCACCAAGAACTATCGAATATAAAAGTTCACGATAGTTTAAGCGTAAAAATATACAAATCTTAAAATGTGCTGTTCCATTCGCTTTTCGTATTGCAGCCTATGCGCAAGCACGCCAACTAAGTTTGAATTAGTGGTTATCCAAATACAACCAGGGCTGAATAAAATTCGCTCATTGCGAAATTGCAAGCCTTGATTTTTTTATATGTGCCACCACTAGCTATATTTCTTGTTACAGTTCAATGTTGAATTGACGCAAGAAAGAGAATGTCGTTACGCACGATTGTAGGTACAAATTTGAAAAATTCAATGCGTATCGTAATTAGTGCATTTAAATGTGTGAGACAAGCATGGCAGTGCATACTTCAGCCTGTGTGAACAGTCAAATGCATTGATAAACGATAGCTATTCGATAATTTGGCCTTAGATGGCAGCATATTTGAAAATTAATTTGGAAAATGTGTATACGAAAAATTCATTTATTGAGTAAATTTCTTTTCGTTTTTTGTTTTTTTTTTCACATGTTCACAAAAATTTTACTTTATGTTTAAATTTCTTTGTTATCAACATTTTAGCAGGGTTTGCCTTTAGATTGATGTTGGGATGTTGTGTAATCGTGGGTGTACATTTTTTAGTTTACTCATATGCTTGAATTTATATATGTATGTAGGTATGTACATAGGTAGTTTGGTTAAATTTTGTTGTTTTGTATGTATTTGTATTGGATTTTCACGTTTTGTATTAGTGTTTAACAATCAATTACACACCGAAAAGGGAAAAATATTTAGTTGACGAAATATACAGAAATGCACATTTCTTTTCTTGTTGCCATAACTATAAGCAGACGCAGACCTTTGGGACTGGTTCGAAAATGTTTCTTGGACACACACATTCGCACATTCGTGCAAATCTTGCAAATAAACGATTAATTTCATTATCAATATTTGTTAATATTTGGTTAGCTTTGAATCTAAACTATGACACAACTGACACCGAGAAAGCTTTCTTATGGGTTAAGTGTTGTTATTTTTTTTTTTTCTTTCTTTTTGCATTTATGTTTTTCTCATTATTATTATTATCATTATTTTTTGCGTGTCTTTGTTTATTTTCCCTATTAGTTTTCGTCTGGTTTAAATGACAGTTGCAAACATCAATTGAGTGGATATATGTTAGTAATAGAGACGTAGTTATGTATATGTATATCATCCATAAAACATTTGATCTGGCTTTACTTGCAGTTTGGTTACGTTCACAATTAAAACAATTATATATGTAATTAAATATGATTTGTTTTTGTTTTGTTTTTTTTTTTTTCTCTTTCTTTTTTTCATTTATAGAATTTTTCTTTGTATAGGAAACAACAAAAATGGACGCAAAATTATTGTTATTTGTTTTTTGTTTTTCTAAATTTCAATATATATATATATATATATATATATATATATATATGTGTGTGAGTGTGTGTATGTATAGTATATGAATTCCTTGTTGGTTTCCTTTGATTTGCTTCATACATAGATTTTGTTTTTGCTTAGTGACCCATTTTGCCTTTATGTTTATTTAGCTATATAGGAATATGCAAAACGTACACTTAGTATAAATAGTATTGTTACCAGTTAGTATGTATATAAATGCAGCTCTAAAACTTGTATGCCTTTACGGTTTTGTTTTTCATTTTTGCCATTCAAATACATTTAATAACATTTCTATAGAAATATTCAAAGCTGAGGTAGTTAATTCATTTAATTTTTTTTCTTTCTTTTTTCTTTTTGTTTTTTTTTTTTGTTTTTGTAGATTTTTACTTTCGCTTTTTTTTTTTTTTTGTGTAGTTTAGTTAGTATAGTTAGTATGTATCGTATAAATGTCTATATAAATGTACTTACACGCATTTTTTCTTGGTTTCTTTAAGTTTAGTTTCGTTTTCATTTGGTTGTGTTTTCTGTGTTTGTATTTTGTGTTTGTTTTCTTGTTTAATTTGTAGTTTTTGCCTTTGCAGATACACATACTACACATGTACTAAATTCATAATATTTTAGACAAGTTTGCCTTAGATTGAGGACTTGAATTTGGGTTTTCTGGAACAGCAGTACATACACATAATTAGATACATACGGGCACATACATACATACATACACACATACATATGTATATATGTATGCATCATATTGAAAGCGTTTGGCCCTAAACACACATTTTGTTGGCATCATTTTTTCTTTGGAGGTCGGTCGGTTGTTCGACGAGCTGAAAACGAACGGAATGGAACACGCCGGAAAACAAACGGAAAACGTTCATAGAAATTAAAATAAAAATCAAGCAAAAACCCAAAACCTGAACCACAACTAAAGAAAAAGTAAACAATATTCAAATAAAAAAAAAAATGGAAGCTGCTTTTTTTTTTTTTTTTTGGTTTTTTTAATAATATTTTACTGTTTTTTTTGTGTGTTTGTTTTGTTATATTTAAAATATTTATAGATATTTAGCTCTATAATGTAGATATAATGTACAATGTAGATACATTATGTCGTCTACATTAGTGTAGATTATTTATGTAGATTAATGAACTTAACAAATAATATGTAGACGACGAAAAAAAAACGTTTAACTATAGATAGGTACTTTAAAAATAATTAAAGTAAAAATAAAAATATTATAGTGTTATATTTGTTTTTGTGTTTTTTTTTTTTGCTCCTCAAGTTATCTGTATTTTTATTATATTTTCATATACATATATATATAGATGTATATATATATATATAGTTCTATTTTGCAACTATGTATTTATGGTTCTGCAGATATCTCGCCATTTAAATGCTATATCTTGTTTGGGTTTGTGAATGGGTGAAAGATCCTGCGAACAGCTTTAATTATAAACTACTATCACACAGGCAAACCGTTCGCAGGATTTGTTTCTTAATTGTTTTGCTTTTTTTGAGGTTTTTTTCTTTTGGGGATGCAGTAAAATGCACAACAAAATGGCGTATTTAATAAATGAATTTGCATTAAACACAAAAAAAAATAATATAAATATATATATTTATATATAAATATATATATAGACGAATAGAGCAAACCAATTAATTTGTAATAATTTTATGAAATTTCTGGATATATATACACATTTATATAAATATATATAATTATCATATTGTATGTTTTTTATATATATATATATATGCAAGTATATAAATTGTTGGTTTTGTGTCTGTGTGTGTGTGTGTCTGTGTGTGTGTGTGTGTGTGTCTGTGTGTGTGTGTGTCTCTTTGTGTATGCGGGGTATTTTGATGCTCAAACTAATTGGCCAATCGCCATTTATTTATAGTTTATTTCTTCTTTTTTTAAATGCAATAAACATAACGGTAACTAAATATATGTTGTAGCTCAGTCTCCAGTTGATTACCGCATGAATTTATTACAAATAAAAAAAAAATAAAAAATTTAATAGTAAAACACAATATAAATACATTATATAGAAATGTGTTCAAAAAATGCGAAATATACAAAGGGAAAATATATAAGCGAAACACAAAAATTTCAATAATAATCTGGTTTTTCCGACGTTTTTCCATTTTTTTGTTGTTTTTTTTTTTTTGTTTTTCTCTTCGTAAACTTTTGTTTCGATGCACTCTAGAGTTTGGTGCTGCGCTGTTGCTAAATATTAAATAAGCCTATTATAGAGCCAATTCTTTAAATGGAAGTTACACAAAAAGTTTAAAAAAAGCATGCCAAATTTTTTTTTTTTTTTTCTGTTTCGATTGAGTTTTTCTTTTTTTTAATTCAATCTTTTTCTTAAGTTTTTGTTTTTTTTTTGTTTGTTTTTTTTTTTTTTAGAGATTTTAGCTTGGGGCTCGCTTCATATATGTGTGTATATATACGTGTGTACAATATATAATCATATCTATATATAGTATGCATGTGAATTGTTTTTTTTTTGTTTTTTTTTTTTAGTGTTTTTCTTTGCCATATTTCATTAAATTTTTTTAGTACATGTAAAAGCTTACGGCTGACAAAATTGGTTTTCAGTTATGTAGGGTATATTTTTCTCGTATGTGTTTTTTTTTTTAACTTTTCGCTTGTGTATGCTCTTATATGCTAAAAATATATATATGTTTAATAGTATTTCATAGTTATTTCACTTGCATTTCATTTCATATTTAATAGTTTGAATAGTCATATTGTTGTTCTTGTTCTTGTTGTTGTTGTTGTCGTTGTTGCATGTGTGGGCAACGGTTGTTTATGTGCATGTTTCATGCCATGCGTTTCAATATTTTAGTTTGTGTGCATTTTAGTACAGTTGTGTCGTATCCGAGTAGTTTATAACGGTTCTGTTCGGTTCGGTTTGGTACTGTTCTAACCTGTTCTAACTTTGACCTTGTCCAGTTATGTACGTTATTTCGTCTTCTTCTTTTTATTTGTATTGTTACTGTTTCATTTCCAATTCATTCCGTTGTATTTGCTGCTGCTGACTTGAGTTTTGCGTCCAAATTTTTTCATTCTTTTCTGTTAACAAAAACCATTTGAAACAAAATTAACCCCCATTTTTTGTTTTTCATTTTGTTAAAACTGTTATTTTTGGTTTATAATTAAGGTTTAAATTTTAAGAATTCTTCACTTTCTGGCGTGCTGCTTAGAGTTTCATCTGAATACCATTGTTGGATCGTTATTCGTTTAGTATTTTTTTTTAGTATTTCACTTGCTTGTGTTTTATTAATGTGAGTGACGGCTTTTGGGCTATTTGCTGCTTTGCTCGGCTGTTAACTTGCTTTGCTTGTCTCGTTAAGCCAACTTTAAAAACTCGCTTTATATCGTTATTGTTCATCGTATCATCGTATAAAAAAGTGTTTCAGTTATCAACTGTTCCCCCTTTCAAACATTCACTCGCCTAACAATTGAAAACAAATTTTATGTTTAAGAAAATCCCTAAATTCTTTTTATAATAGACAAAAAAAAAAAAAAACAAAAAAAAAATAAATATTGATTTGTACTCACGATGTTTGTACCGCTAAAAACTTTATGTAAATATGTAAATATATGTATATAAAAAAATATGCCCTTTTAAAAAGTATCCTCCCTTTCGTTTTTTTCCCTCTTCCTTTTTTTTGCATTTTCTTCCTGTGAATTTTCATTTCTCGTTTTGTTTTTTAAAGTTCAAATCAATTTTCGTTTTCTTCAAAGAGTACAAACTTTAAAGGTTTACGTTAAGAAATTATAAAAATAATATATATAGATATACACAAATACATATACATATGTACGTATATAATATATATATATATATATATATATATATATATATATATATATATATATATGTATGTGTGTACATGAACAAAATAAATTTTTTTGTTGAAGTTGTTGCTGTTCAATTCAAATGTCGAAGTACTTTTGAAGTCTGGTGTGTGTGTGTGTGTTCGATATACTTTGTGTGTGTGTGTGTGTGTGTGTGTGTTCGTGTGGGTGTGGGTGTGCGTATAAAAATGTACATCGAAAGCATTTTATAAAAATAATAATTTTTTTTAATTTTAATTTTTTGTTTTGTTTTTAGTAATAGTTTAAATAGTTGTTAAATTTTAAAACGAGTTTATCACACCTTAAACGTTATCAGTACTTGGCACAACTTACAACACAAAAAAGTACTTTTAGATAAATTAAATTTTAACTTTCGCTTGTGGATGTTGTTTTTATCGTGTGAAAAGAAAAAGTGAAACGCTTGCTTTGTGAAACTGTAAGTCCTGGTCTGTTTGTCTGGGTGTTTGTGTGTGTGTGTGTCTCTATGTGGAAAATAAAAAGGTACAAATTATGAATAAAAAAAACAAAGCTGTATATTTGAAATGAAAGGCATTGAATCAAGTTTTGAAATGTAAAAGCCAACACCCTGCCATATTCCTAAGCTAATTGTTATATCGCAACTCGTTTTGAGTTTGGCAACTGTACCCACTTTGGGATCTGTCGTTATGCAACACTGCACATTGCAACACTGCCAATTTCAAACAATCTCACATACCAGCGTTCAGTTGTTCTTTTTCTGTTGTTTTTCTTTTCCAAGTTGCAAGTTAAAATTTAATTTTCTGCTAACTTCTTTTTAACCACGTTTACTGGGTCTCATTATCATCATCATCATCATGCTCCTAATGCTGATCGCTCTCTAGCTCTAGCTCTCGCTCGCTCTACACCTGCCTTTAATAACGATATAAAATAGCCTCTAAATACTAAAAAATAATTTCTTTGCTGCTCTCTAAACTTTGCTCTTTTCTTCGCTGTCGTTTTCAACGCGCACGCTTCAACCTCACGTAATCTTGTTATCGTTTGTCTTTTTCTTCAAAAAAAAAATGCTTCATCGTTTATAATTATTATTTTTAATATTATTTCTTAATAGTGTTTGGTAAGCCCCCCTCATTTATTATTTTTTTTAATTTTTATTTTCTTAAACAGAGCAATTAATAGCCAATAGTTAGTTAGTTAACTCAACCACTCTGCTCTCACTCCTTCGCACTCCCTCGCTCTATCGCTCTCGCTCTCTCTCTATTCTCTTTTTCTCTTCAGCATTTGGAATTCTATGCAAAATAAAAACAATGCAAGTGTTCAAAAACATTGCCATGTTTTTTCTAGTTTACATTTTTGGAATTTTTTATAAAAATTCGTTTTACGCTTTTTTTGTTTTGTTTTTTGTTATTTTTTTTTTGTTTCGTTTTTTTCTTCTTTTTTCATCTCATATATATAATTATATATATAGTTAAATAAAATGCTTGGACATCGCCGCCAAACATGCATAGGTCATAGGTCATAGTTCGCTATATATAGTAGTACATAAGTATATATGCTCTTTGTATTGACAACTTTGGACATTTTTCCTATGCGCTTGCGCAAACTTTCAAGACGTCACACAAAAAAAATTATATATATTTTTATATATATATGTATGTATAGTCAAAAAAAAAAAAATAAAAAAAAAAGATTACATTCTCAATTATAACAAAACAAGTTTCCATTATTACGCATTTTTCAACATATACACATACATATGCATATATAAATATTTATAAATATTAAATGTTATATATGCCTAGAAAAACTCCTTTTATATACACTTGATAATAAACCCCAACTTCATCATCTTCTTTTTCGTCGTCGTCGTCAAGCTACACAAAAGGTTCAGTTATATAGTCTGTAAAGGTATTCTTCTTCTTTTTCTTCTAAGTTTTCATTAAATAGGAAATAGCATAATTTGAACAATTTCTCACTTTGTTAATTCCTTAATGGGTCTGGTGGATCTGGGTCTGAGTCTGAGTTTCGGTCTGTATCTGGATCTGTCATTTCGGCATATAAAAATAAAGGGGCATCTCTCACTAGCATATATATAGAATATATATATATATATATATGTTTATATATTTTCTTTTCACCTGTGCACTTATGTATCCGATTTCACTGTGGCTCCAAAACAGTGTTGGTAAATTGCGAAATCGACTATGCTTTGGTCTAAACTGTACTCCCGCCGCTCTCCCTCTTTTAACTTTGCTCTCTTCTTTGATATGCCTTTCAGTTGTAGTTGTAGTTGTAGTTGTTGTTGATTTTGTTGTAGTGGTTTTTGCAGTTGATTTTGCTGTTGAGTTAAATGTTGCATGAACTCTTCAGGTTTCACATTGCTTAAAAACTATCATAAATTAGATTTTATGATTATTTTCATTCAATATTTTGTTTTTAGTTTTTCTTTTCTGCTTTTGCTTAGCTCACACTTTACATATTCGTTAGGTTGCTCTTTTGTTTAGCTTTAAGTTTTATTTTAACATTTTATTTCTTTTACATTTATAATTTGTTTTGTTGTTTTTTTTTTGTTTTTTGTTTTTGTTTTTTTTTTTCCATACAAGATAATGCACTTACATTGAGGTATTTTAATTACTTTTCAATCTTCATCAATAGATCTTTTTTTTCGCATGTTTCTTTCCTGTTAATATAATGGGTATGCCGAAAAAACATCTGTCCTAAACTGTCCTAAAACTGCCCTAAAATGCTTGTATATGCTCTTCTCTGCTGTTGATCAATGTTTGTGTTAGACAATTTTCGAATTTGATTTGAGTTTCCTTCGTTTTTCTGGTTTACGCGAAACAACAACTTTGAATTTTCATTCTTTTCTTTTTTGTTTTTGTTTTTAGTGTTCTGGCCGAAATGTTGATTTTTGTTGTTCTATTTCGTTTTTAATGCACGAATATAACAGTTTAAAATGCAAGTGTTATATAGGCAAATTTAACGCAAAACCCGAGCTGTTAACTTTCTATTGTAATCTATATATATATATATATAAATATATATATATATATATATATATTTATGTATATATAACCAACTTAATGCAGTAAGAAAACAAACAAGAGGAAATTATGTACTAATATATATATATAAATATATATATGTGTGTGTGTGTAAATATGTATTCATGTTATGTATTTATGTATGCTTGTATGCATGTGAATGCAATGTTAACAAAACAAAAAAGTATGTAAAGAAAAAAAAAAAATGTAATAATAAATCGTCACGTTATATTCTATTTATGTATATTTCAACAAAATTGGGCTATTGTCTTGGTTCTTGGGTATGTTTGATTGTTTGTTGCTCCGATTCAGTTACTTCAGTTACGATTTTAGCAGCTATGGAAAAAAAAACTGTTATACACTATAAATATCTATATAGTTTATGATCTATAATAGATCTTATGCATGTATGTGTTTGATGTGTTATCTCTTTTATTTTATGTAATTTAAATAAAGTATTTTTAAAAGAATGACAAGTTTGTTATATGTACATTTGAGTATGTACGAAACAACATTTAAACTATGAAAAATCTATATAACCATGGGTCCGCTTTTCGGCCGATCTCATGTTGATCATGAAATATATATGATGATCCGCACGGATAGGCCTGAAAGGGTCCGCATATTGAAAGCTATGTGTAATATAGTGTAGGTCGTGTGTGTGTGTGTGTGTGTGTTGTGATTTATATAACAGCTTGTTTTGTTCCAATTTCCGTTCATTTCAACTTCTTTTTTTTTTTTTTTGCTTTAATATAACACTTTATGTAACACTTGTTGCTCGTTTTTTTCGTTATATAAAAATTAACATTTCAGCACCGTTGTTTTTGTTTTTGTTTCAAGGCAAACAGATTACAATGCTCTCTCACTTTCTCTCTAAATAACTCTGGCTCGCTCGCGCTCTCGCTCCGACTCTCTATCTTCTCTCTCTCTCTCTCTCCCTCTCTAGCTTAGTTCGCTCAAACAATATTAACAATTCAGTTTCTTTTTCTTTTTTTTTTTTTTTGTTATATACGCATTCTCGAAATCTCAAATTCTCAATTCTCGAAAACTATTATACAGCTGTACACTAACATTGCTTGCTTGGCATCAGGTGAGAGACACAACTTAAATTATAAACTATATAATTCGTATGCCTATATAATTATGTGTGTGAGTGTGTGTGTGTGTGTGTGTGTGTGTGTGTGTGTGTGTGAGTGTACTGTTATATGTTTCTGTTATGTTATACTATATAGTTGTCATACATGTGCTGCGCGACTCAACTCTAACTGTCGACTTGGCGCGTATAAGAGTTGGTTGCGCTGTCTGCTGGCTGATAAATCTAAGAGTACAGACAAAATACATATATACGATAAGTTATATACATATATACTGTATGTAGACATATATGCTCCTATGGAAAACTCTTCTATTGACTCGCGCATTGAACACTTGTGTGTGTTGTATTTTTGTGGTATTTACGCTTCTCGCTACAAAGATTTGTTTTTTATTTTTATTTTACATGTTTTTGTTTTTAGTTGGTTTTCACTTGTTTTGTTTTGGTTTAGTTTAAAGGGGTTTTATAGTTTAGTCGTAGCTTTCTACTACTCTGTTTTTTTTTTTGTTGCATTTTTTTCTTGTTATTTTTTCTTGCATTTTTTTTTTTCGTTTTGCTTTGAGGTGGGCTAAAGTTGACACCTGCTTGCAATTTGGGTTTTCTTCAATTAGGAAATACGAAAAATAATATTAGTAATTATAATAATTAACATACAGTTTTTTCCTGTTCTGTTTTTTATGCCGCTGTCGTCATCTGATTTGTGTTCTTGCATACAATTAATAACTGTTACAAATTTCAAATTTTCAAATGCAAATACGCTTAAAAAAATTTAAATAAAAAAAATGATATATATATACATATAAATATATATATATATATATATAAAACAATCATAAAACACACACACAAACCAATTGATTGTTTGGTTCTTGTTTATCTCACTTTTGTTTTTTTGTTTTTTTTTTTCTTGTGTTCACTTAATTTACGCTTACTAAAGTTGATTAAAAAAAATAAAATAATTCATTAAAAAGTTGTAATTTTATGTTTTCTATATATTAAAAAAAAAAAAAACGAATTTGCTGCTGTTGCGATTTTTTGCATTTGTTTTTTTTTTGTTTTCGCTTTTGTTTTGTGTTTTTTTTTTTTGCATTTCTTTTTGTTTTTACTTGTAAATTTCTTTTCATGTTGCAAAAATGTTGAATAATTGTTTTTGCTGCGGGGGCTGTTGCAGTTTTGTGTTTAAGCCTGGTTTAATGTAGCTTTTCCTTTGCATCAGGCTTAATGCAAGTTTTTTTTAAATAATAGCCTGTGTGTGTGTGTGTGTGTCTGTATCTGTGTGGTGTGTGTGTGTGTAAAATTAAAATTATAACAAAGGTTAGGCAGCGCGCAGTCACATCACGAGAAACAACAACAATTCAATGCATTGCCGTATAACAGTTTAGCCCATTTATTGGAACTGCGCCGAGTTTTATTATTATTATGATTTTTTTTTATAAGCAAGCATTTAATTGTTGTACACAAAATCTGGTAGCTCTCCCCTTTGGGCGTCTGCAACTAACTTGCAAGAGAGGGAAAGAGCGAGTTCTCAGCCGCATCTGCCTTGTTGTTGCCGGTTGCTTTTACTGCTGCTGCTGTTGCTGTTGCTGTTGCTGTTATTGTTGTTGTTGTTGTTGCTGTTGTTGCGGTCGCGATTTGCTGTTATATTCTGTTATATTTTTGAATTTAGTTTGCTGCTGCCCTTGCCAGCAGTCGAGGGGCAGGCATTTAGCGCGTTTACGAGTTTATCGAAGTTGAGGGACGAGAGTTCATCTTCTTCTTCTTTCTTTCTTTCTTGTTGTTGTTGTTGTTGTTGTTGCTGCTGCCTGATTATATAAAGCGGAATAAAAGTTTATGGAAAACTGCCACGGCAAATCCAAATGTTGTTGTTATTATTGTTGTTGTTGCTGTTGTTGCTATTGCTATTAATGTATTGTATTATTGTTGTTGTTATTCAAGTTGTTTGCTGATGTATTTGGGTTGCCCCCCCCGTCTGGC
This sequence comes from Drosophila virilis, assembly GCF_030788295.1. Lineage (NCBI taxonomy): Eukaryota > Metazoa > Arthropoda > Insecta > Diptera > Drosophilidae > Drosophila > Drosophila virilis. The sequence goes on along the minus strand of NC_091543.1, from coordinate 19,937,176 downwards.
CCTTCCCTATCCCCATGCATGCAGCTTACTGCTGGGAGCTCGCCAGCTGCTGCTGCTGCTGCTGTTGCTGCTGTTGTTGTTGCTGCTGCTGCTGTTGGGTGGCGGCCGATGCGTTGCCGGGCGGCGGCGACGGCTGCTGCTGCTGCAATTGATGTGAGGACGCTGTCGACGACGCCTGCTGCTGGTGATGCGCAGGTGGCGCCGACGACGACGCCGCCGACGATTGATGATGCGATTGCGGCGGCAGCGGCTGCTGCTGCTGCGACGGCGACTGTTGCTGCTGTTGTTGAGTCCCACTTGGCGCAGCGCCGGCTAGGTTCTGCTGTTGCTGTTGCTGTTGTTGTTGTTGTTGTTGTTGTTGCAATTGTTGTTCTTTGGCAGCTTTCTGTTTTTTGGTCACTGGTGGCGGATTTGTCGATAGCATCATGGCGCGAATTCGCCGCTGTGCGGACTACAAAAAGAGTGAAAACAATTATTAGTTAATATCAGTTTATGGAACGAACAGTTGACAAGAATAGTTAGTTCGCCGGGCCACATACCTGAACGCTGTAGAATGGCCCAATGATGTGTACAGGTGTTTCCTCATCGCCGCCTGAAGGTGGCGCCAGCGCATGTTCTGGCAGCTTAATGACGCTACCCGTCACACGTTGCAGCTCACGCACGTTCTGTCCGCCCTTGCCAATGATGCGTCCGACCTGTGAAATACAATTATCTTTAATAAGTCAAATTTGACGATATAAGCAAGCGTCTGTATCTCATTCAGTTCATGAAAATGTTGTTGCACATCCTTGAACACAGGTTTAGGTTCAAATATTGCCCAGAAACCGACCAAAATGGGTCACTTGTCACCCATTTTTCAACCGTGTGCTTGGAAGAATCGTGCGTTGGTCAATCAAAAGTTTTAGCTTATCTATAGACACCTGTAGACGTATATACACACCTGAGAACTGGCGACAAGTAGCTCAACGGTAAGGCGGACATCATCGGTGCCGCACATGAAGCCCTCCTCGCGCATCTTTTCAAATATCATGTACTGCGCCTTCCACTGACCCTCCGGTGTGCCAACAATCGTGACCTTGCGCTCCGTTTGTTGGTCCAGCGGCTTGTCGGCGTCGAGGGGCGCAATTTTGAGGGATGCGCTTGAGAAGCGCATTATGCTGCGTATGTGCGATCCTTTGGTGCCAATGATTGCCCCAACGGCATTATTCGGTATATACAGATATGTCGTCTCCTGCATATCGTTGGGGAAGGCCGGTGGCACCACGCTGGCCGGTGTCTTGGACATGGCAAAGCTTTGACACGAGGGGAACGGCATGCTCGTGTTGAAGACCATGCCGTTGCCCGGTGTCGACATCATTGCCATGGGATGCAGACCGGGGAACATAAGGCTCTGAGGCGCCATTGCCTGCAGATCGTTCTCATAGCTTTGGCGCAGCTTGGTACTGATTTGGTTTTCCGCACGTGACATATTCTCAATCAAGCCCTTCACCGTTATGATTCGCTCCAAATTGAAGCTATTAATGTCATTAATTGAGCTAACGGTTATCTTCGTGTCCGTATCCTGCATAATGCGTTTAATAGTGTTACCGCTCTTGCCAATAATGCGACCAATTAAATTATTATGGGCGAGTATCTTCAGGCAGATTTCACTAGAATCGACGAAAGGCAGGAGGGGGCATCATGTTAATATCGACCGGAATGGATAAATGAACTGCTAGCTAACTTAACTTACCCCTTATTCGTGGACAGTGCCTCCTGTTGCATAACCTCCAATATGCGCTTGCATGCATTGGTACAATTCTCCGGATTGCCATAGATGGTAATGGACTTTTCGAGGGAGCCGACATTCTCCTTGCGATGCACATCGACCCGGGCGCGACTCTGTTGTGTTATGGTCCGTATGGTACTACCTTGTCGTCCAATGATCGCGCCCACCATTTCGCTCTGTACCAAAATACGCAGCGGAAAGTCCGCCTGGCGTCCAGGACCCGGCATGCCGGGATACGGATTGCGCTGATTGCGTATGCTCCGACGTTGATTTTTGTCCAATTGCTCTGCGTGCAGTTTACTGCCCTCGAACTCGACGCCGTTTAGACCACCAGCAGCTCTATGGGTAGAAGGGTAAGAAACAACAAGAGAGAGAGAGAGAGAGAGAGAGAGAGAGAGAAGAGAGCGCGAGCGCAAAGAAAAACAAACGGAGAACAAATTAGAGATCAGTATGAGAAATATAATTCTACAAAGAATATAGTTTCTGATGATATACATATGTATGCATAGTGTTGTGTATAGATATAACATTTACGATATGTGTATTTGATAAACGATTTTGGAGGATCAAATCAGATCAGATCAGATCAGATCGGATCAGATCGGATCGGATCAGATCAGCTCAGACATACATAAGTGCAATAGGCAAAAGATAGCTACTAAAAACACGCCCTATGTAAGCAGCACAACACACAAGCCCCGCCCACAGTCACAGCCAAGTACCGCCCCCACCGGCACGCCCCCAAAGACAGCCACAGATGCGATGCACTCAAAATGTCAAACTGCTAATTACTAATTTAAAAAAAATATAAATCGGTAATAGATATACATACATATGCATACATATACATATACATACATACATAAACATACAAACATACGCATATACATATACATACGCATATATATATATACATATATATATATAGATATTTGAGGTTAGAATTTCGATAGTACTGAAATATAGCTGAAAAACCAGCGATAGTATCGATAACTGTCGATGGTATCATGGTGCACCCTATGCGTATGTTCTGCGTGTGAATACCCTTAATATAGCACCATCAATGGTATCGATATTTATGCTATCGATAGTTTTCCATCCATTATATACGTACACATGATTTGTAATATGATATATAATTATTTATGTATACATATATATTTATATATATAGATGCATCAAATTTGAACTTAACACGAGATTCACACAGCTTTTAGAACCACGAAGGGAAATTTTTCAAATCAAGTGAAATCTTGTGTTAGGTAAATAATTATTTGTTATCTTTTTTTTAGCAGAATTGTTCATAGATTGGTTTTGGTTGGATTTAATGTATATACCTTTGCGCCTGCTCAGGATTTTCGAATGTTATATGTACTGTTTGAGTATTTTGATCCTTACTAGAAATAGCCTCACATTGTTTGACGATGCCATAGGGCTTCAGTAGCGGTTCGATGTCTTCGAAACGTGTCTGCAGCGGTATGCCGCTTATTAAGATTTTTGATGTCGTAACACTGTGAAGAAAATAGCGTAAAAACACACACAAAACAAAAATAGAAAACAAAGAGAAATAAAAAAAAAAAAGAAAAGAACACGAACGGAAAGGAAAACAAAAACAAAACATTAAAAAGAAATAAAAAAAAAAAAAATAGAGGCGAAACAGAAAACATTTTTTTTTCCAATAAATTAACGAGATAACAAAAAAAATAAATAAAGAAATAGAAAGGAAAAAAAGAGAGCAGAATGTCAGTAAAAGACTCAACAGCGCAACTAACATCTAGAGAGCAAGAGAGCAAGAGAGCAGGAGAGCGAGAGAGCGAGATAGCGAGCGTGGAAAAAGGACTGCGTGGATTCTTATTGCTTTTTTTTTTTTTGTAATTTATATTTTATTTATTTTTAATAATTACATTTTGTTTTTCTTGCATTACGGGGCATGGGTAGGGGCTGTGTGCTGTCGGTGTGTGGCAATGAAAATGCAACAAGCTTCAGATGAGAGAATGTGTGCACCCGCAGGAGTTATACTAAAGAGAGTAAGAGCGAGCGAGCGAGCGAGCGAGAGAGAGCAGGAGCAGGAGAGCTAAAGCAATAAAGGTGCGAGTGTTGTGCAGAAGACCGAACGCATTCACGTGACTATTTCAATACTCTAACAAATATCTTGGGGCATAATTCGTTGATTAGGGGCCCTATTTTCTATCATATGTACATACATACATTATTTAAATATACTTAGTTTATAAGCGTTACAGTTAGACAGAGAGAACTACATATGTACATAGGCATTTATGTACATTTATGTATATTTATAATCCATGTAACTACACATGTGTCTATGTATGCACATGCCAGACAGACAGACAGACAGACAAATAGTGGAGTGGGAGGGAAGGAGAGGGTGATAACATCCTGTTGCTATAACGGCACCAACTGCAGACATCTTAAGCAAACTGCAAACTGCAAACTACAACAAATACAACAGCTACAACAACAACAACAACAACAACAACAGCAACGACAACGGCAGCAACTAAAAGTTGCTGTTCATTGCTTTTTGGCGCTTCAAGACAAACAACAACAGCAACAACAACAACAACAACACGGTCAGCAACAAGATCAGCAACACTGCAAAAATCTCGATCGGTTGCTGCTGCTGCTGACGGCCGCCACCGTCGACTGGAATGTTGCACATTTAATATCGTGTTTATTTTTCTTGGAAGTAATTTCACTCCAGCCGAAGCCGAAGCCGCCGTCGCCACAAAGACCCAAAAACAAGAGCAAATAATAAAAACAAAAAACTAAAAAAAAAAAATAAGAGAGCAAGGCATGCCGAAGTATGTATGTATGTATGTATGTGTATGTGCATACAATATGGGCGATTCCAGAAGCCAGCAGCAAAATATAAATTTTGTGCAACCATATTATAAAATACAATTTTTAATAGTAGCTTTTTGTCAGCGGGATAAATACAATTTGTAGACGATTTTGCTTTTGATTAAAAAATATTGCATTATTACCTACACAATTACATTCATACATATGTATGTATATAACAAAAAAAAAGGAACTATCTACTTTTGTATTATTTTCGTTTTTAATTAACAGGCTTTCAGCAATTCCAGCGAAAATCGCAGCGTGTGGCAACTCTATTTTATGAATGAAAGCGCGCGGCTTCCGATCGCCGAAAGAGAGTGAGCGACAGTGTTGGAGAGCGAGCGCATAAGCGAATTCGCACATACAAGGCGAAGCGGCGTATGCGTATGTGTGTGCGCGCGTTGTCGAATTGAGTTTGTCAAACTGCAAAAGCAACAACAACAACAGCAACAACAGTTTCACATACCGGCCGCCTTCTTCAGCAGCAGCAGCAACAGCAGAAGCAGCGGCAGACACATTCCATTGCCACTTATGTTAGTCTCTCATCCGTCTCTGTGTGTGCTCTCTTTTAGTTTGATGTTCGCTGTTGCTCTTTCTATTGCTGCTATTGCTTTTATAGCACTTCATGCCATATTTGTTTGTGTCTGCGCCTTTTACATATGCATGCATATATGTTTATATGTGCATATATGTGTTTCAGTTTTTTTTTTTTTTTTTTTTTTGCTGCTTATTTTTCCAGGAATTGAAGTCGAAACGACAACGAACAATTTGCTGCCGCCGCCGCTTTTTTTTTTTATATTTTTTATTTTTCTTATTTCCTTTTCGATTTGCTGCTGGGGAGTTGTGTTTTGTGTTTTGGCTTGTCTTGCATTTTTCACTGAGCTGCTTCCTAAACTGTGTAACTGTTGCGCACAGTTTGAACAGCATTGCGCATGCGTCACATACAACACAACATGTGCAGACTCTGATGTTTATGGGATGTGCAGGATTGGGGGCGGGGGCAGGGAGATTATGGGCTATGAGCAGGGCCACACTGCGCCCACCACGCCCATGGCCACAGCCTCAAATATGTAAATGTCATTGCTGCAGTTCGTTGACGTCGCCTCGTGCACAAGCACCAATAGGACTTTGACTGCACCTACTCTGTTGCGCGCTCTCCTCTCTCTCTCTCTCTCTATCACTATTGCTCACTCTCTTTGTAACAGTCTCTGCGTGAGAGAAAATACCTACATACATGATGTTTGCATGTGTGTAAAATATACACTGTGCTCCAAACGGGTAGAGTTAATTGGTTTTGTGGTATGTGATAACTCTTCTGTTGTTCTAGTCTAGCATTTAGTGTCATCAAATTGGACATTTTGACAGTTGATTAGCTTAAGGGTCACAGTTTAAGCGCAATTAACCCCACAGTCGGTATATTCTTTAATATGAACGTGATAAATAGAGTATTGTGCAGTCGGTAAGATTGCGACTTTGACTTTTAATATTTATCTTCTTTTTTGTATTGGACATGTGACAGACTGAGGCGCCTCAGGCGCCTCAGCTAAGCAATGACCTCTGTTGGGCACTCTCTCACATTAACACACACACACACAAACGTAGGCAGACACGCACACACAGCCACCTGAGCGCGCTCGCGTTTGTTTTTGTTATCAATGCACGCGGCCCTTTTGCGCCTCGCAATCAATATACACACGATGCATATACATACATACATAAATGTATGTATGTGAGTATACGTTGGCAGCGCAGTCGACGTCAACGTTTACTCTGCTCTGCTCTGCTTGCAGTGCTGCTTGTTTATTTTGGCATTAATTTACACATGCATACATATGTACATATGTGTAAGGCTGTGTGCATATTATGTATGCATGTGCATGTGTGTACATATTTTAGTATGCATGCAGCATGTGTATTCAATTTATCAACACATAAAGGCGTTGCTCGTTGCATTCACACCAATGCACACACATACACACACACGCACACACACACACACACACGCACGTGTTGCATCATTCACCTTTTTGCTCCTTTTAACAAGGTGCGTACATGTATGTACATACAATACATGTGCGCCTGTGTATGTGTGTGCACGTTTCATTTGCTTCTCCTTTTCTTTTTTATTTTTTGATGCGTTTTATGAATGAAAAAGTCAGAAATCTGTTGCACCGCCGCCGCCGCCGCCTGCTGCTGTTGCTGTATTTGTGTATATCTCTTTGTATTTGTATTTGCATTTGTATTTGTAGTGGGGCTGCAGTTATTTTTTTTTTTTTTTACATATGAATGATTAAGTCTTATATACGCACATACATGTACATGTACATATACATGCATGTGCATAGAGCGCGTCGCACTCCATGACGCATAGTTGCGTGCATGTATATGTATTGGGTTTGCCCGTTCCATTGCCAAAGCATTCCACATGTTGCTTTCGCGCCGCAATTGCTCATTTTGCGGTGCTGCTGCCGCCGCAGCGTCGCCGACGACGTAAGCAACCGTTAGTTTTTGCTGTTGCAGCTATTTGTCTGCATCATTCTCTCTCTTGCTCTCCGTTTTAGTTCTTTTTCGCACCGCTTATCTATTGCCCACACTATTCACACACACAGCCAGTCATAGAATATGGGCTTTGTCAACATACATACATACATATACGTTTCTGTGTACGTATGTATGCATTACTGTACATACATATGTATATACGCAAACTTGTTTTCTGACAGCAGTTGCTTTGTTGTTGCTGTTGTTGTTGTTGTTGTTGTTGTTGTTGCCGTTTTGACCTAAATTGGCCGGCAAACAACAGCAAAAAAAAAAAAGAAAAAAAACAAAACGCATATAACGTGCATGTGTGTAAATGCGTGCGTGTGTGTGTCCATGTACACACGCGTTTTCCTAGCCGCCGTCTGCAACTCCCCCTCCCCCACCCCCACCCACATCGTTGATGCTCCAGCATTGCAAATGTAATTCTATTGCTGTTATTATTATCGTTCTTTCTTGTTTCTTTCTTTCTACTCTTGAGCAAAGCAAAATCAAAATAGGTTGCTTGCCAAATGCAGCTTGTCGCGGGGAGGAGGAGGGGGGGGGGGTGCGGGGGGCATATGGCAAGCCATAGTAATCGTGCCACAAATTGAAAGACTTGCACTTGCAACCAACCGACTATGCAATACTCTACTTTGTTAAGAACCTTCCAAATAAAGGGATATATGCAGTTAATGGGAAAGGGTAATCAATAGCATATTTAAGAGAACGTCTGCATTTTGAGGCTTCTTAATTAATTTTCTTTTTTTTTTTTTGTAAATGTAAATGCAGAGTTGGGAGTTCAAGAGGTTGCCGACCCAGATAGGGTATATTGCAGTTATAAGCCTTAATTTCTTTTTTTTTTTTTTCCATTTTATAGATCTATGTATATGTTGACACACTTCTTGAATGTAGTTGTTTGTTCGTCCACCCAGTTGGCGGAATTAAAGATAATTATCCCTTCAGGGCTCCGCTGTTGTCTTGCTCGCAATGGAAAGTACAATTTTTTATTTACAGAAACAGGCAATATGGCAAATTTTGCAGCAACAATTTGTAGAGCAAAGGTTTATGTTTGGGATGTATTCAATAATAATTATGTATTAATAATACATTTGGAATGTATTATGAACAATCCTCTCTGTTCCCGTCTAAAACAAGCTTACATCTTGCTGTTGAAAAGTTGGCAACGCCGACAACAATATGATCTACAACATGTGCGGCAAGTTATCAAGCTGTTAAGCTGCTTAGACGTTTACCAACACTTAAAACACACCCGCACATTTTCGCCTTATAACGGGGCAAGCGCAAGAGCGAGCGAGTCAGAGTAAAAGACACATTCGACAACAACAACAAAAAAAAAAGACACTCACCGATCATAAAAACGTACTAATTTTGTACTTTGTTGTTGATGATGATGGTTATAATAATGATGATTGTTGTTGCTGCTACTGTTGTTGTTGTTATTGTTGTTGATATTGATTCTGTTGTTGTTGTTGTTGTTATTGCTGCTGCTGATGTTGTGGTGGATGTTGTTGTGGTTGTTGGGGTAATTGCTGCTGTTGCTGCTGTGCATTTTAAGTTTGTTTTTGTTTTTGTTTTCTTTTTGTATTTTTGCTGCTGCTGCAATTTCGTTTATGTGTTCCTCCTTTTTTTTTTTTTTTTGGATGTGTGTATCTCACGCCCTCTCTATCTTACTCTCGACACACACCAACACTTTTTCGCTTAACAATAAAAAAAAATACGTCTGCTCTCACTTTTCTATTTGTTGTTGTTCTTTCGTTCACCGTTTCTTTACTTCATAGAAGACTCAACTCAACTAAAAGAGACACATGACAAAATTGAGACGAAGCAACACCAATGAACATACAGAGACACACATACACACACGCACACGTAAGTATAAGAGAACGCGAGCGCGTTAAGTGGAATTACAAATACAATTTAAAACGTCGCGATCATGACGCCGACGCAAGCCGCGCCGCAGCAGCGCTCGTTCATTTCGTAGGCTAAACGCGACATATACACACGTCACACGACACATGCACACGCGCATATGAACGAATGAGTGAGTGAGTGAGTGAGTGAGCGAGTGAGAGCGAGCGAGCGAGCGAGAGCGAACACTTCATTTGCCTCAGTCTCGCTCACTTGTTAATCACACGCAGAAATTGTGCTACTGATATGATTATGATTTTATTTTGTGTCGTTCTCATTCTAGTTGTTGTTGTTAATCTTTTGTCGCTGCTGCTTTCCCTTGATTCATTTTTTAGTCACGCGTATGAGCTTTAATTCGCTGTCTTGTGCAACCAATTTGTGGAGGAGGCGCAGCCACAAAATTCTAAGGCATTCGCTGACTCATAGAAATGAGCGAAAAATAAAACAAAACAAATAAAACGCAATAATGAGCGAATTGCGCATGCTCACAATATGCATCCACGTGCTAAATTTATCGATAGTCGAGTCGCTGCCTTTCCGAAAGCCATGCATATATTTAAATTGCAAAGTTCGAAATATTTTCAATTTGTACACGCACAATCGCATATGTATGTGTGCATGTGATACGTGTCTGGCTAATTAGCGCACAACAGGCACGCTGTTGCCGCCCCTCTTCCACATATGTATGTATGCATATGAGCATACGCATATCTACATATGCGAGTGTACATGTATGTACATATGTATGAGCAGCCCATATGTAGGCGCATGGGCAGCATTGGCGCCCGAGCAAAAACTGTCGTTTATGCAGTGCTCAAAATTCGGCTCAACCGAATGCTGCCGAAGCACAAGAGCTTTACTGCATTGAAAACAAAAACAAAGCTGCAAGCCGATCAACAATATATGTATGTACATGCTCACATTAGCATTGCTGCTCTCTCAAATTTGAGAGAGGCAAAGCCGGAGCGACAGTAGAGCACAGACTCCGATTAATGACTACACAAGTCAGAGTCGACCAAAGTAGGTCAGTTTACTTGGTTGTTGGTGTTGCTTTTGGGCTGGGCGCAACTAGTCTAAGAACGGCGCACATGTCAGTGCGTGTCTAAGTGCACATGTATGCATGTGTGTGTGTCTGTGTGTTTGTGTTCATGTTTATGTGTGTTGCTTGCATTAATTGATTTTTAATGTCATTGGTTGTTTGATTTAAGCGCGTTCCATAATAATTGCCGACGTCAGTCGCTGCAAATGCAAAACCAAAAGGCGAACTAGAAAGCTACTCGTTAGGGCTGAGTATGAAAACAGAAACAGAAAAAAAAAAAAAAAAAACCGTTACAAACACAGACGCCGGCTAGTCGTATCGCCATAACGGTACAACATGCATATGTATGTATGTTAGTTTTGCATTAGTTTGTCTCTCTTCTCTGTCTCTCTATACACTGTGCACACTCGCATACACACATGCATGTGTACTTGCATAGATAAAGGAAACGACGACAACGAAAAAACAATAAAAAAAAAAAAAAAAAAAAAAAAGAAAACCAAAATCGTTGACTTGCAAAAACTACGCAAATCTACGAGAGAGAAACAAAAAAAAAACCAATTCGACACATCTTTTTTTTTTTTGTCGTCTACGTATGTTCATACATATAATTTTGAGCGAGTTTTTTTTTGTTGTTGCTATTTTCTACTCTTTTTCATGGTCTTCTAATAATCATCACTCACATTTTCACAGCTTGTTTCTATTTGTTGTTGCTCTAATGTGAATATCACTTAAAGCTTTAAGCTAATTTTGAAGAACGCAACGCAGCACAATTTTGGTTTCTTTTTTTTTTTTTTGCGCCCACGACGACCAGCGACCGATGACTATTACAAAAAAAAAAATAAAAAAAAAAAAGTAAAAACAACACGCAGACACTGACACCAACAACAGCAGGCGTAAAATATTTTATAATTTTTGCTGTTGCTTTGCGTTGCCGAGCCGTTGAATTATTATTCTTTTCTTTCTTTTTTTTTTTATTGTATTTGTTGCTTGCCAACTACGTCGCGTATTTCCGAAAAAGACGACCGCAAAATGCAAAGAGCATTTAACTACTGAAACTGAAACAGGCACGACAAAGAGCAAGGCGCAAAACAACAGCGGCGAATTGATGGGACGGTAAAGCAAAATCGCAAGTGGCCGCGTGTTGGAGCACCGTTAAGAGAGACAGAATGAGTGGGGGAGAGAGAGAGAGAGAGGGAGAAGAGCGAGAAGCAGGCAGCCGGCTACGCGGCTGCAAAGCGACAATAAACGCAAAAGTAGTCGCCGTTGCTGTTGTTATTCTTACTTGGGATGTGCTGTTGTGTTGGTGAAGTGAAGGCAGGGCAGGCAAATTCATGATTAGCGCGCAACACTTGCGCAAAAAAAAAAAAAAAAAAAAGAAGGGAAATCGACGAAAAGCAACAGCGGCAATGGGCATAATGTAGGAGAAATGCGAACGCGGTGTTGCCAGATAGGGGCAACAGTTGTTAGCCCCAAGTTCCATCTGGCAGCGCCTAAAACACTGCACTTAGAAAGAAACAATGCGGTTTACCCTTATTCAAAAAGTAAACATATTTCCCGAAGAAATTTCGAATTTAGCATAATATAATATATGTAATTACGTGAAGTTTTTAATTTAAAAAATAAATGATGCAATATTATACATACTTATTGTATGTATAGCATGCAACTAATCTTGCAGCGCTAACATTGACTGATACGACAACTCTGTTGACGTCTAACAAGTGTAGCGCGACAAAAGCTCAATACACAGAACGCAGCAGCAGCAGTCTTTGTAAGCTTCACCAACCGGCACTCTCGCGCTCTTTTTAAATTGTTGCGCTTTCTCACGCACACACACACACACACACACACACACACACGCATGCATGTGCTTTTGCATGTGTGCATGCAAGTGTACATGCAGATCTCTCGCAAGACAAGTTGTTATTGCGCGCTTGCTCTGTGGTTTTATTACGTATTTTCGTGTTCTGCCCGGCCACAGAAAAAAAAAAGTGCAACAATTTACCCCGCGATTACGTCACACGTTCGCATGCGTAGCGATATGCGCTTAATTGTGTGCGTGTATGTTGTCAGCAGCAGCGACAGCGGCAGCGTGCACGCCTCAACTATTTGTTATTTCCGGTCAATTGTTATGTTATGTACATTATTGTTAACGGTGACGTCGTCGTAGGCGCCGGCCGGTTTGTTGGTATATTTTCCAACACTGGCAGCAGAAAACAATATTATAATGGAAAAAGAAAAGTTTGGCACATACATACGTATGCATGCAAGTACATATGTACATATGTTTGTATATAAATACATATGTATGTATGTTGACCGCAAAAGCGGGCAAAACTCCGCAACTAAGTAAATAAAAGAAAAACGGTAAAAACAGTTGTAAGCAGTCGGTCAGGCAACAGCCGCTTAAGGTTAATACAAATTTCGACTTCATTTCGGTAGTTCAATGGCCTCAATAAACAGCAGCGGCAGCAACAGCAGCACGACGCTTACAGCCAGCCGGCCGGCCGGCCGGTCGGCCGCCCTGGTTAGCTTTTGATCGTAAATTGCTGATAACGCGCGGCGCAGCAACAGCAACAGTAGCTAGCAGCGCAGCGACGTCGCCTAAAACAGAGCAAGAGCAAGAGCAGCGTTGCCAGCGCACGCGTGCTTAAAGCTCCTCCCTAACATTATAATAGATCAGTACGTATGTTTGCATGTGTGCGTTAAGGGGAATACTAACAGCACTGTTATTGGGTTGGGTTGGTTTGCTTTTGATTTCAATGCAATTTGACGCTCTTGCTGCTCTTGCGCTCTCGCAAACATAGCTTTGCCTGTGCGTGTATGTGTGTGCAGAGCGCCAGATATTCGGGTGTCCCACTGCTGAGCTTTCTACAGTGTGCAGAAAGCTATCGAAACGGCAGCTGTTACAAAAGAGAACTCAGAACAATTGTTAGGCAAGAAAGGTGGCGGGTGGAGGAGAGCGTGCCAGGAAATGTGGCAAATTGGCCAAGTTGAGCCCCAAGCAGCAAATAATTTTGCTGTTGTGCGGCAACCCTCTTTGCATTTCGCAGCGTGTGCAGTGAAATGCTTTCTTCCCTTATCAGAGGCTGCCCCGGCCCTGGCTAGGCTGTAACAGCAGCAAGGACAATAAGGATGGTCGAGCGAGCAACTGCTCTACCTGCTCCTCTCTGCTCCTGTCCCCGTTCTCGCTACTGTCCCGTTGCGAAAAAGGGTTGCCGATCGACGCGAATGCAGCTGCTGTTGCTGCTGCTGCCAAGTGAAGAAAGTGATCGCCACTCAACCGGTAAAATAACGGCAGAAGAAAGTCGTCAGCCAACAGCCAACGGTTCGAGCTTCGTTCTGAAACATTTGGAGGAACATTCGCTCAATCGCCCGCCTGCGCCGCTCAGCATACGATCAGCGGATCTCTTGAGCGCTGCACGTGTCGCGCGCGACAGTTGGTCAATAAGCGCGCCAAATACAACATTGCCATTGTGAATGAGAGAGGACGACACATGTATACATGTATGCATGTATACGTATGTATGTGCATGCATACAGGGAATGCTCTGTTGAGCGGACACCCACAGACAGATGTGCCCTGCATACTTTTTATGATTATTCCCGTGTAAATGAAAATAAAATATTCAAAAATGTTTTCTATATAAAAATCAATTTCCGTACAATTTTTCCGCTAGAATAATTGTTTGTCCTACGCTAAACGCGCATACAAACATCGTATGTTATGTACATGCACATACATATATGCATGCATATAAACGTACGCACATGCATACTATACGCTCATCGAGGCATACATTTGTATATGTATACACCTACACATATAAGCTACTGTATTTCTTGACACCGAAAATTTGTTTTATTTTTGTTAATTTTATCGAACCTTCACTGTCCACACAGATGTACATATACATATGTACATGCATGTGTGTGTAGATATGTATTCGTAAGCCGATTCCGCAACATCATAATGATGCCCAAATCAGAGCAGCCGCCGTCGACGCAGCGACAGCAGCAGCGACCGAGGCACATAAACTCTCTCGTTCGCTTCCTTTTTGCCTTCGCTAGTCATGAGATTTTTCTGCCCGGATTTCTCAGCTCTACACACTCAGGCTTCGGCTTTCGGCAGCAGCATTCTTGAAAAACTAAGCCAGCAGTAACACGAATCTCGTCATGTGTATGTGTGTGTGTGTGTACGAGTGTGTGTGTGTGTGTGTTGTGTCGTGTCGCTGAATTCTTGGAAATTTCTAATGAACACAAACACAAAAAGGAGCACACAAAAATGTAGTAGAGAACAAAAAAAAAAATAAAATAAAAAAGATGAACAAAAACTACAGAGAAAAAAAAAACGAAACCGAAATAATGTGGATCAAACGCACGCTAAATGAGTACAAACAAGCGGAACGTGAGAAGAGCCATGAGAATCAAGTAAGGCACACACACACACACACACACACGCGCGCAAACACTCGCAGGCACATGGCTTTTGGTATGGGTATATGGATGAGGGCATGTGCGCCGACGCAGAAGACGCCGCATCATATGCATAGAAGTTTGGCATTTAGAGCGCGATACAGGAAACAAATGCACGAGCAAGAGAGAAAGTGAGAGAGGGAGACGAACAGAAGGAGCGGGAAGGGGGGCGGGGGGCAGATGCAGCGCCAGCGCCTAGAAGAAAATAAGTATGCATGCAAACGATTGCTGCCAGCATCGGCCTACTCCACACACGCACACATGCATGCATGCATGCATGCATACATGTATGCACGCATGCGTGCATGTGTGCATATGCATGGGACACAATGGCCTTCAGATGACAGTGTGACCCATGTCGCTTATATCCCGCCGAATAATGTGGCCTATTTTTTGATGCGTCAAAAATTCATTCAAATATATCTGTTTTTTATATAATTTACATTTAATTGCTGAACCTTTCTTAATTATGTAAGTTCTTATTTAATTTTTATACAAATTTGTCCTTTTTGTTAATGGAAATAGAGAGTTTTTGGGATTAAGACTCGGTTCGAACAAGAAACAGGCAAGTTCAAGAGTTGTCACAAATATAATTAACCAGATGTCAATAAAAACAGAATTGAGCTTGGTTCATTTTCAATTTCAATTTTATTGTTGACCCGCTCTCGGGCTGGACCTTTCGACAATTCCCACAAATTGTGTGCCGAGGCGCCTAAGCAGGATGCGTTAGGGCAGGGCAGGACAGGGCAGGGTCCACATTGAATCTAAGCTAAGCTTGCCTTTGCATTTGCTGTACCTGCAATTTGACACACACATACACACACACACACACACACACACACTGAACGACTACCTGGTCTCTGGACTGTGGCCCTGTTTCGGAGCTGTCTTTAAAATTTGCATCCTGTTTGGGCATAAACTCGACGTCCTTCTACTCTTCCGCTGGGCCACACGCTCTTTGACCGCGCCCGCGCATTGCCGCACCCCCCTCCCCTGGCCGGTGGACTGACTGGACCTGCCCCTCTTGTACTTGATTTCATTCAAATGCCCATTTGATGGGATTTGTTTTCTCGTTTATATTTTTCTATAATGCTCAATTCCCTCCGCTTTAACCGCCGATCGGTGTTTGATCAACGCGAAACGAGTTTGGTTTGAACGTAGCGAGAGAGAGAGAGAGGAAGGGGGCGGGATAGAGCGAGCGGGTGTGAGGAGGATGACCGACTCGGCTCTACGGGGGTGTAGCCTGAATGAAGCACACACTCACACTCACACTCACACTCGCACGCACACAACAGCAGCTGCTGCCTGCCACACATGGCGTATACGTGATGCGTCAAGCAAATCTACTGAAAGCCCAGCAGTTGCTGTGCGCCTGGCCTCTGCCTGTCCTTTGCCTGCCCTCTGCCTGCTTGCTGCCTACTAATTTGAGTGTCAATCGCAAGGATGCGGCAAGGACATGTCGCAAGATCAGATAATCGAATCGATGGGAATCAAATATGAGGCAATATCAAGCTGGAGCTGCGATCGTCGCGCCAGATTAGAATGCGATACGTCTAAGGCACAAAAGATACAAAGATACAACACACGCACGCACACACACACACACACACACACACACACACACACACACACATGCATTTGACAGCCAAAATGACATTTGAAAGCCAACTCAATAGGGTGAATGCTGCGATTAGAAACTCAGCCCACAGCTCGCGGCAAAAGGTAACAAAAAGGGTGCTTTGCTCGCTGCTATCTACCCTACTGCCCCGCCCTCTGCCCTCTGCCCCCCCCTCCTCGAACATACAAGACAAATTGGCGAATGGTTGCCGCGGCTCAGATCTCAGTTACTTCACATCTTCAATCTGCAATCTTAAAGATGTTTTTTTTTTTTTTTGTTGTTTTTTCCTTTTCTTTGCAAGTGAACAAACATTAGAAAAAAAAAGGGCAGCCAAATCCTCGCGTATAATTAAAAAATTCCATGGCACAATTTCTAACAGAGGGGGGAGGCAGGCAGGCAGGCAGGCAGGCAGGGAGGGAGGGTGGTTGGTTGTTTGGTTGACGAGCTGACGGAAATGTGAGAAACTTGTTTAACAATTTGAACAGCCCAAAGGAAATGGAGAAAACGCAAGAGGAGGGCACCAAAAGTATCTAAGGCTCAACGCCAACTCAGGCGACGAAACCTGATTACACACACACACACACACACACGCACACACACGCACATACAAACACGGCAATAGGATCGTGGCAGTGGCAACCCTTTTCTAAGCAGCCTCCTGAGCAACGCCGCGGCATGTTTTCTTTGGCGGATTAAGCGGAAGAGGCTACAGAAAAAGATTTCGAGCTGCTGCCTTTGCCTAAGCTTGTGTGTCTGTGTGTGTGTGTGTGTGTGTGTGCGTGTGTGTGAGCTGCTTTTGCCTTTATGTGTGTTTCTTTTGGTTTCTATTAGAAATTAGTAAATTATTTTTTCCCCCTTTTATTTGCTGTATGTTGCCCTTGCCCTGCGCTGCTCCTGGGCACATTTACATACATGTGTGCAGCGGACGTCGACGTCGACGTCGGCGTCGACGTTGACGCGCAGCTTAGCCGTTGTCGCAACAAGCGGCTTAACGAGCGCGAATATTGCGTATGCGTCCGGGCGTACGCATACAAAAGCTTCGGCCATGAAAGCTTTCAAGCGCCGAACGCTTTATGGGCAAAAGAAAGATAAGTAGATCACGGAATCGTTGAAAGCTTCTCATTTCAACATGAAAATATCGTTGATCGTGAAGAGGAAAAGCTTTATCAGTGATCTTTAATAGCTCTTTCCCTTATTCAAAGTTAGACACTTAGCTTTTGATTGGCATGATATTTTGTTATATCGAAGATGGACTGACAATCTCTTACAGGAAAAGCTTAATCAGTGATCTTTAAAAGCTCTTCCCCTTATTCAGAGTTACACGAAGCTTTTGATTGGCATGATATTTTGTTATATCGAAGATAGACTGACAATCTCTCACAGGAAAAGCTTTATCAGTGATCTTTAAAAGCTCTTCCTCCTCTGATTCAGATTTGTATTATGCACTTGAGTTTCTAGATATTATGTGATATCGAAGATAAACTGAAAAACTTTCTGCCCGTAATTCAATTTAATGAATATTAAACATGCGATTACAAAAAATATCATGTTATATGGAAGATAGAGTGTAAAAGCAAAAGCTTTGTCAAAGATCTTTAAAAGTTTTCACCCTAATTCAATTAGATTTAAACATTATATCGAAGACAGGTCGCTTAAAGCTTTTCAATAAATGAGTCTTTGCTTGAAGTGTTTACATGTTAAAGGAAGTCGAACATAGATTGTTTTAAGTCTCTCATAAGGAAACTATGTTTAGAATTAGATTAAGGAAAGGGAGTGTTTTAATTTCACAAGCTTCACCTGATTAGAAAATGAATCAAGGATTAACAAAAAACGGAGTTTAAATGGAGAGCACAGAGATTGATTGAGTGAAAGAACTTTGATCTTTAATCATGGAGTAGGAGACATCAATGGATGTAATTTCGGTTCGGAAAGCGAAAGTCAATCAAATATTAAAGCTGATGGAACAATATGCCGGCGATTTAGGACTGTGATCATTTGATGGAAAAATGATCGCAGTTCGGCTGCAAAAGATTCGTAAGCTTTAAAGCTGAAACTAGTCAAAAGGAGCGATGCCAGTTGGCCAGTTTTGACAAGCAGATAAATGTACACACGCATCGTGTGTGTGCGAGTGTGTTGTATGGCTGTGCTGGGTAGGCAACCCGGAGGCGATACGATCTTTGCGATCTTTGCCGTGATGGCTTGGCCGTGTCACACGCAGTGTGACAGATCCTGGCGCATTGTGTGTGCCCATCGAGGGGTGTTGCCGCCTTGCGAGGAGGCACTCAACATTGCCCCTGGGCACAGGTAGCAGCGGGTTAGCGGGTTAGCTGGTAGATCCTAGCGCCGCCGCTGTCTCTGGCCCTGGTTCTTGCTGCTGTTGCTGCTGCCATGTGACAATGATAATAGCTGCTCGCTACTCTGCTCTGATCTGATCTGGCTCAGTGTTTACTTACACCACTTGAGCTTAACTCGGCGGCGCGGCCGGAAGTTGATGAGGGTCGAATTCGCTTGAGTTGGGTTTTTTTTTTTTTTTTTCCTTTTCTACTTCTTGTTTTGGGTTTTGGTTTGTGAGCATCTCAGGGCTCGCCTTTTGGGTCTGAGAGCTTTTTTTTGGACTTTTTTTTTGGATTTGTTTTTTTTTTTTTGATATGCCCAATTTATCACAGGAAATTAGCTGCTATTTAGCAACGTTGTATGCTCAAAAGAGGGCCAGGGCCTGCGGAGGCTTGCCAGGAAGCGGAAGGTAGGCGGCCACCAGGCCAAATAGTTGCCGCAGCAGCCTCTCAGGCAGCGGGTGTGCCACACACACACACACACTCGCACACACTCGCACACACAAAGGCAAGTTTCTTGTTATTTGGCGTGATAATTTGTGCAATTGTGGATTGCTAGCAAAGATGAGCTGCTGCTGAGATGATGCTGCTGCCTACCCCCTCCTCTTCCCCCACAGCCCCTTGTTGGCCCTACTGGTTTGCAAGATGAGCAAAGGGGGGTTTAGGGTTACGGCTGAGACAAACAGACAACATTGACACAGCGCGTGAGTAAGGCGTAGCTTAAATGTTATGCCGCCATTTTGAAAAGCTTCCAGAGCTCTCTCTCTCTCTCTCTCTCTCTGTGTGTGTGTGTGTGTGTGTGTGTGTGCTGATACAGGAAATCGAACTAATTGACACGCTCTCCCTCTCTCTCTCTATCAAGATAGCATTGAGTAAATCCCGGTTAAAAAAAAAGGAAAGTTATCAATGAAAATGAATCAAATATAATTTGTCTGCGACAAACCGGAGATTTAATACCCTTGCAGATTGAACCTTTGCAGAAGCATGCTTAAGATATCTTCAAAAAACAGCAAGAAGCTACTTGTCGAACAATCCTTCCCATGGCAGCTTTATGATATAGCAGTCCGATCCAGCCAATCAACTCGCCTCTTTATACTAATCTAAAATGTTCAAATTTGCTACCGTGTTTCTAACGTATCGCAGGAATACAAATAGAATAGGCCTAAAGGACAGACAGCATTTAGGAAAGACAAGAGCTGCTCAATGCGGACAATTAGCATTTGTAGGCAAATATTAGCTTGATGTTTGGCTACTTTAAAAGAAAGCCAAACCTATTAAAGCCCAGACAATGCTCCGTGAAACGCGAAAAACAAAACAAGGACAAGGGAAACAAACAGTTCTGAAGAGCTCGAGAGCTGTCTTCCTTATAGACACACGCAGATATATGTTCAAAGCTCTACAAAGCTGCACAACAACTACGAAGGATATGGGGTAGGGGGTAGGGGGGTAGGCTGTGGTTTATGGGGATGTGTGGTGGTGGGGGGATTGGGGTAGGGTGTTGGGGGCATTTTACTAAAGACTCTACTAGAAGCTTATACACAAGTAACTACATATATATGTATGTATGTATATCAGGAGGAGGAGAGAGAGACGACACATGAGATCAAATTACAGAAGGGCGTAGAAAATGGTTAATTATGGGGTTTGATGGTTGGTGGAGTGGGGGCGGGGGGGGGGGGGTTGTATTGGGAGTTGTTTCTCGCGTTTTATAATCAGTTATAGAAGTAGGGGTAGAAATTGGTTTGGATAAATACCTTGAGGTGCCAGCACCTTCCAATTGCTGCCGATCCAATGGCGGATCGAAGATTTGCTCGCGATCCTCTTTCGATAATTCCAAATCGGCGAATTGATCCAGCTCGGAAGCCATCTTTAAAAGCTCTATTTACTGGTTTTTTGCTTCTTCTTTGTTTTTTCTTCTTTTCCTTTTTCTTCTTCTTCTGTTTCTTCTTCTTCTAATTGCTGCGGCGGCGCGTTTGAGCACTTTTTAATTGGTTTCTTGTTTTAATTTGATTTTCTTTTGTATTTGACTTTTCTCTGGGATCGGTTGGGAGGGGGTGTTACTTTTGCAGGGGGGTCGTGTCTTGTTTAGGTATTTCGACAAAAAAAAAAAAAGATTATATATATACGTATATATTGTATAATAGCAATTATCTCGTAGTTGTTGATCTGGCAACTCTGGAGTCACGTTTCGCCTTAGAAAACACTTGAAATTTTTGGATTTAGTTTAGGGGTTTGTTTGTTTTTTTTTTTTTTTTTTGATATATATGTATTCCGGGAAAAGTTTTCGCAGCTTGATTTCGGGTCGTGGAATGCTTCAAAAGGACGTTTCTCTGTTTGAATTTTGGCGCTTAGTTTTTGCATTGACTCATGTCCTTGTTCGTATGGTTTTTTTTTTATATTCTTTTTTTTTTTTTTTAGTTTTGATTTGTTTCGTCGTTTGGTTTTTCTCGTTTGGTTATCAAACAAATGTTGTTGTATATTTTTTGAACTCGAGAGAAATTGTCGTTAACAGTTGTTTAATTTAGTTATTGTTGTTGCATCTTTTTCAATTATTTTCTCTTGTTTTGCGCGTTCGATTTGTTGTTGTTGTTGTTGTTTTTTTTTTTTTTTTGAAACCTTTTTGTATGTTTTTTATAGTTTTTTTTTTTTTGCTTTTGATTATTTTTGATGTCTTTTCAGTGAATTTCGAAGAAAAACTGTTGATGTTAAAATGTTGTCCGAATCGAAAAAAAAAACCCTGTTAAATGCGTCAATTTGGCCAAATTAGGTGAAAACCTGCAACGTAGGAAGAAAGACATAAACATTAATTCAATTTAGCAAGCGGAAAATGCATAAGGTTACATTTAACAGTTAATGATCATCATACTAAAATGGCAGACAAGCTGGCAAGGCCAGCCACACACACACACACACACACACACACGCACAAGTTGCGTCTGAATGCATACAAGTGCGATGGCAAAAATAAAAACAATGGCCGCTTCGTTAAAGTTCAACGATGAACCCATTTGACCGCCCCCTACTCCTAGCGCCATTTGCAACTAGCGTGCGAATGAGTGAGAGTGAGTGCCGTTGAAGAGCGCAACAGCTGTTACAGCAATCAGTGATCACAGTTAGGCAGGCGAGGAGAGGCCGGCCGGCCGGCCGGCCGGCCGGCAAGCAAGCAAGCAACACGTTGCGACATGTTGCTAACCAAACAGCGAGCAGAGCGACCTGCAAAGCTTTTTGGTATTGCTTTTATCATCAGGCGCTGGCAGCGACGCCATTGAGTGGGCGCACGCTTCCGTCGACGCGAGAGCGGGTGCCGCATTCGCATTAGAAGAGATTTAAGCAGTGCGTGAACAGAAAGCAGAGAAACCGAAAGAGAGAGAGAGAGCGAGAGAGAACGAGCTTTGCTGCTGCTGCCGTCGTTGTCGTCGTCGTCGTCGTCGTCATGTTGACTTTGATCTTGGGCCGTGTATTTGTGTGCGTGCGTTGGTGTTGCTTTTTTGGCAATTGTTTTTGTTGTTGTTGGCATTTTTTGTTTGTGTGGTGAATAAGTAGGCGCAAAGCAAAATCACGAAAGAAGAAGAAACCAAAAAAAAAAAAAAAAAAAAAATACAATTTACTTCACAAAACGAATACCCAAATATAGTAAAAATCAGTGCTCTAATTTGTTTGTTTGTTGTAAATGCGATTAGAAGACGCATATTGTTCTATGTTTAACTGATTTTTGCTTACTTCGCTGATTGCAGTTGTTGTTGTTGCTGTTGTTTTATTTATTTATTATATATATATATATATACATATATATATATATATTTTTTTGGTTCCCGCCAGCTGCTATGTTTGTTGTAATTTTTGCGCAGATGATGTCAGAGCTCGTTTAAAAACTTTTGTGTTTGTTATTTCTGCGTTGACTTTGTATTTTGCATTTGTTTTTGACTTTGCAGCGAGCGTATGCTTCAATAAACATGCGGTTTCTTTTTGAGAAATTATGTAAAAAAAAATAAAAAAAGACGTGTATTTAATTTGTTTTATTTGCTTCAAATTGTTTGTCACTTGCTTCTTGCTTTTGCTTTTCGCTGGCACTGACTGAAAAACAGCAACAATAAAAAAAAATAGCGCAACAAACTAAAAGAAGACAACACAAGTTGTTAAGTTTCGTGCTGTGTAAAAAAAAAAAAGGCACACAACACACAAAGTGCGGGGCGGCAAACACGCGTACGCACGCACACGCACACAAACACACACACACACACATACACATAGACATAAAATATGCCACGAAAAATAGCAGCAGCAACGACATCAAAAAAGCAAAAGCTGCTTGCCCCGCCCTCTCCTATGCTGGCCGGCCCGTCAACTATCCCCGCTGTCCCCGCCAACGCGACAACTATTAACTCAATGTTGTGCTTGCTGTTGCTGCTGCTGCTGCTAATTATGAAATGTAACAGACAAGTACGAGTTTAACGGTAATCATATTTCTTTCTTTTACAGCTCTGCTAAGTGCACAGTTTTTGGCAAATTGTAATAAGCATTGCTATGCATTAGTATGCAAGCCTGTGCATGTGCATGTGTATATGTGTGTGTGTGTTATTGGCTTTGAATGATTTTGCTTCTCTATTTTATGTTCGGTTATGATTTTTTTTTTTTTCGTTTGATTTGAACGTTTTGTGCGCGCTCTTTATTTTATTTCGTTTTATTTCATTTTTTCTTCTTTTGCTTGCTTACGTTTAGGAACGAACGAACGAACGAGTGTAGAAGAAACAACAGCAGATCAAGATCACTTTGCGGTTTCTCGAAAATTGAAAATAAAAACTATTTACGAACAAACACAACAGAGGAAAAAAAAACAATGAACGACGGCGGCGACGGACACGTTAATGCATATTTCAACTTTTATTTGCGTTTCTTTCTTATTTATTTATTTTATTTTATTTTTATTTTTGAATGCTTTGCCTTAATGCCGAAAATATTCTGCCAATAATGCTTTTTTGACGACCTTCTTTCTGCTGCGGCGTTCCAAATACAAATGACTGAAAGGAATTGGGCTTCCAAATACTAAAATGACCGACCGACGTGCATGCGGCATTCTGGCGGCAGCCGCAGCGGCGACAGCGACGGCGACGGCGACGGCGACTGAGACATCAGCAGCAGTAACAGCAGCAGAGCCCAGAGAGTGTAAGAGGAAAAGAGAGCGACAGAGAAAAAGAGCTGAACGCGCTAGTTAGCGCTGCCTAACAGAGCACAGAGTGCGTAACATTTATCACTTAACAGTTCCACTCAAGTATTTTTCGGCCGCCAACGCTCTGCCGCCTTAGCCGAAATTCCTATGCTTATTACACACACACACACACTCAGCACTAACAAACACATACATATTCACACAGCGGCAGAAGCAGCACTCGTAGTGGCAGCGACAACGGCAGCGACGGCATCGACCGCGACCGCAGCCAAGCGAAAGACAGCACACAACAAAAGCAATGTGCGATGTTTTCGTGTTGCCCCTCACTGTGCTAGTGTGTGTTTGTGTGTGTGTGTGTGTGTGCGTGTTCGCCGCTTTTGCCGAAATTTAATGAGTGAGTGTGGAATGAGAGAATAAGCACCGCCAATTCAGCAAACCGAGTGAGTCGCAAACTCAACTCAAATACTTGAACGCAAGTTTGATAAAAAGCAATAGTTCGCATTAAATAGTTAAGAGTAAAACAATCTATGTACATATGTATATACATGTGAGCATATGATGTATGTAAATATGCATATGATATAAAAAATTTCTGCGAAAACCCATTAAAGTTATTTTGCTAAAAAGATCGGCCCCCCGGTTGAGCGCAAAAGTCGAAACTCAGACCTCAAACCGCGACTTAGAACTCTGACTCAGACTCAAGACTGTTGACGCTGAGTTGGACTCGGGATTCGGAGCCGAATTGTGACTCAAAAAACAGCCTGGAACTGGAACCGGGAGCTTTGGCTACGTTCACAGCCGTATTGGGAATAGAGTGTGACTGTGTTGTGTGTGCGCCTGTACGTGTGTGTGTGTGTGTGTGTGTGTGTGTGTGTGTGTGCTTGTGTGAGTAAGCAGATGCCAGGATAATGTTGCGCTGCGTCGCCGTCGACGTTGGCGTTGCCAAAAATTGAATGCGGCGACGACGACGACGACGGCGACGACGACGACGATGGCGGCGCTTAAGCGCTTAAAGGAAGAAGGAAGCAGAAAAGGAAGTGAACTGCGAACACTCTGCTCCGGGCTGTTAGCACCGAAGGCAAATTGAAGCTCAAATATATGTACATGCATGTGCACATACATATGTACATACATACATACATACATACATACATACATACATATGTATGTATGTGTCCGCGATGTGCAAACAGCAAATGAGATAAAATGAAGTGTGTCCCTGGTCGAGTGTAGTCGACGGCCAGATATCCCCCAAAAATGCGTTGCATACGTGAGTGTTAATTCAAATCGAAGTTTAACAAATGAAAAGCTTTTAAACTGTAAGTCAACAGACTCAAGCAACAATTTGCAGCAAATGAAGTATACGCGCCGATACACACTGCTTGAGATGGCAACAGGGTATTCCTGTATCGAATGCGCCGTATGGCAAGGCCAACTAATCCATGTGAGTCCTGAAGACAGCTCCTCAGCAGCAGCAGCAGCAGCAACAGCAGCAGGCGCAACCTCAAGAGATTATCTACACACACACACACACACACGCACACACATTTATATTAATTGATGAGTTATTGAATTTTGTTTGTTCTAAAGCTGACATTGACAAGTTAAGCAACTAAAACTATATTTAATTAAGCTCAAGCTAGCTGCAAAGAGATCCTTCGAGCACTTTAAAAGCGCACAGCATCAAAAGTTTAGCTCCAATTAGTCGCAGCTTTTAGTTAACTGAATATTGTTTGGTAAGCAATAGAAATATAGCCACAATTAGATATAGATTATTTGTAGTAATTGTTAGCCAAAGGACTTTGCAGTTTTCAGTTTTAATTGTTGCAATTGAACTGAAGAGAACACTTAAGCAGAACTGAATCGAAATCAAGGACAAAACAAAACTTTATGGAAAATGAAGCTCATGTCAAGTATTTGATAAGATTGCGATTGCGCAACTTCAACTTTGATCATTATCCCTTTATAAGCCAAGCAGCTGGCAGATTCCCATTCCCATTCCCATTCCCATTCCTATTCCCATTCCCATTATCTCTTCTCTGTGGAATATTTAATATAGTTAGCATAAGCTTCATAAGACGTTGCGAAGCCTCAAGAGAGCCAACTTCGTATAGATCAAATCGAGTTCTGTTTAAACTTGATAACCGATTCTATAAGTTAGTTAATTTATTAGAAATATGTGAAGCCAACTTCCAATTCAGTTTAATTGTGTCTATTTGTTGCAACACACCTAAAACAGGTATTAATATGAACATAATATGAGTTGAAGTTTTTAAGAATAAAAAGTATTTAATGCCTGCGTTAACTGAATATAAATAGAATCTAAATTGATTTTCTTAGTATTAGTTTGTAATTTAAATCAAAATGAATATTGAAAGCAGCCCAACTTTTTACTTTAAATATTTTCTATTATTAACAAGAAGAAAACTAGTTGCTGGGCTGGCACACGCACACACACACACACACACAACTGCAGTCGATATTTATTCATATATATATATATATATATGTGTGTGTGTGTGTGTACACAGTGGGGATATATGCGTACATATTTGCATCTTTGACCATTTTTGCAATTGTGCTACAAATTAAATAATATCAACTTTTACCGCAGCCATATGTCATACACACACACACACACACACACACACACACGCGAAGAACTTCAAGGGCAGACGCTAGCAAAATGCCGGACACTTGTTGCATATGCAACTGCCCCGCTGCCCTGCTGCACCGCTGCACCGTTGCCTTTCCGCTCGCCTCTCACTTTCTGTCTGTCAGATTGTCCGTTTGTCTCAGTCGCAGCCAGGTGCAGGCCAGAAGATGTGCCAGCCGAAGGGGCAGGCCAAGTGGCAGCAACGCACGCGTCGCAATCAAAACAAAATCAGCGAGCAACAGGAGCAGGAGCAGGAGCAGGAGCAGGGACCGCGTTGTTGTTGTTGTTGTTGTCGCAATTGCAATTGCAGTTGTTGAAGGTGACATTAATTGACGTTTAATGGGCAAAAAAGCAAAAGACGAGGGATGGCCGCAGCAAATGCAAGCCACAAAATGATAGTAGAGAGAGAGAGAGAGAGAGAGAGGCAGAGAGTGAGAGAGAGAGACAGAGGCAGAGTGAGGGAGAGAGAGAGAGCGAGCGAGAGCGCATGAATTTTATTGCAGCAGGCGACAAGCCAATTAAAGCCGAAAGCTTTTCATGCCTTTTTATTTGCCAATAATTCAAAGACACAAAAAGTGCATCCTCTGCCATACAAAAGCCTCGCGCCCAGGGGTTAAAGGTAAAAGGTTGCCGCAAGCGACCAAAAGGGGGTTGCGCCTGCAGCTTCTGTTGTTCGCATACAAATCCCTGCACACGCTGCAGCGCATAGTTTGAGGGGTTAGCCTACGGAGGGGGGGTGGAGTGCAGGAGGGGAAGGAGAGTTGCTGGCCCGCTGGGTTAGTGGGCGTGCAATTTGCATGCAGCCAGCAGTCGGGAGTCGGCAGACGGGAGTCGGCAGCGAATGACAGACGAATGCAAAGAGCGCGGCTTCACAGCTGCTGCGCGTTGCAGCGACTGCGGCAGCGGCAGCGACAGCGACAGCGGCAGCGGCTGCACTGGCTGCCAGCGAAGGGTTCCTGTGTGTCCTCTACAAGTATGTGCATAAATGTGTGTGCTTGCACAACAAGTGCAACACAAAAATGGCGCGCGCAGCAACTGCAGCAGCAACCCTGCAAAGTATGCAATAAAAGGCAAATGCCGATTGTCTAGGTGTGGGTGTGTGCATGTGTGTGTGCGTGTGTGCGTGTGTGCGAGAGCGAGAGAGCCAACAATAGGCCTGACAAAGCAGCCTGCGAATGGCAGCGGGCATATTTATGTGTGCAAGTACGTGCTGTGCGTGTGTGTTTGTGTGTGTGTGTGTGTGTGTGGGTGCGCATTGCAATGCGAATTGCAGTTATCGAAGCACACACACACACACACGCATGTCCGTATGTCAGGCCTAGCAAAATGGAGGCGGGCAAGCAGAGCTTCGAGGCAGTCGATCAGCGTTAATTGAGAGCGAATGGCAGCGCGCATAGCTATGTGTGTGTGTGTGTGTTTGTGTGTGCGCGTGCGTGTGTATGCATGTGTGTGTTTGCGAATTTACATGCAAAATGCAATGCAATTACTCAAACACACACACACACACACAAGTTTATGGGGCCAAGCAAAGCTTTTGCTCAGCTGGATCAGCTGCAAGGCAGAGACAGAGAGAGAGAGAGAGAGAGAGAGAGGTTCAACAGTCGTGCGTGCAGAAATGCAACAGATAGACTTGAATATGTACATGTATTAGTATATATGTCTGGTGCAGCAAAATGGCGGCCGCGTTTTGGGCAAAAGCTTTAAAGCAACAGGATCAGCATAAGCTAATGCCTGAGAGAGAGAGAGTGAAAGAGAAAGCAGGAGACAGTAACAAATACACGCTGTCCGCAGCAGCAGCAGGGACAACGGCCAAAAATTGAAAGAAAGACAAAATAATACTGCAAAAGCAGCCAAAAAATTAATGAAAAAAAAAAAACTGAGAAAAAAAAAAGGAACAACTTTTAAAACGAGTGTCCCGCCGAACAATGGGAACGCAACAAACGTTGTGTCTATTGTGCGTGTCGTGTGAACAGAACCAGAGCTCAGCAACGGGATGAGGGAGCAAGAGCGAAGGATCAGCAATCAGAAACCAGGACGAGTTGCCAGTTGCCGGTTGCCAAGGCAAATACTGAATAAAACAGGACATTAAACAATTATGCACGAAATGGCATCAAGAAAGCAAAAAGCAAATGGCACAGACAAACACACACACACACACACACACACACGTGCAGACGAGTAATTCAATAAGCTGAAACGGGCCAGGGAAAGAGGATGGGGGGGGGGGGCAGGTCTATGGTGTGAGCGAAGGGGGGGCAGCCATAGCTGATAGAACTAGTATGCGAATAAAGATTATATAACTATGCAGGAAAGGAGATATATATATATAGAGAGAGAGCGAGAGAGAGCGAGAGAGAGGAGAGCGGAAAGGAGCGAGAGCTTATGACGCGAACGCGCCTGGCTCAAGGACAACCGCATCACATAAAGCGCGCGCGCGCGCTCTCCTCCGTCGGTACAGTTATGCAGCTAGCTGAAAGCTTTTTCGCGCTGATCCCATTAGTGCTGGTCACAGGGGCGTTATCTAAAAGGGGGGGGGGGGGGTGGCGTGTTGCATAATCCGTTGTGTCCGCTGAGAGCTGGCCACACTGGCTGCCGCGATTTCCGCAGTCTGTGGAATGCGCGCCCCCTGAGAAATTTGATTCTAATTTTATGCTGCGCTCGCAGCAGACTCTCTCGCTCTCTCTGCCCCCTTCCTCTCTCTCACTCTCTCACTCGCACTCCCACGGCCATTTCCAATTGCTCTCATTCACTTGCACTCTCTGCGATTTTGCGGCTGTTGAACTTTTGAATTGATTTGAAAGCATTTTGCGCGTCTGCATGAAGAAGACTTGAGAATGAATGCATTAAATTTAGCCATGCCACAGACACAGCTATGTGGATTAGACAAGCGATCTACGCGCTTGAGTCGGGGGGCAGACAGAGAGACAGAACGAGAGAGAGAGAGAGTGAGTGAGTGGAGAGAGGCGAGTGGGGCAAACGCCAGACAGCTTCAGATTCATTCATGCCACGCGCCATCGCCCCACTCGGCATTTAAAATAGACAGACACAATTCCCGAATGCATCGCCCCAAACTGACTTAAAAATAGGCAATCAAACTGCCACGGCAAATGTGCAACTGCAGCAGCGATGCAAAGTTGCAGTTGTTGCCATAGATATTACATAAATTCAATCTCATAAATACCTCTGGCATAGTCCAATTAAATCTATCGCCTCTCTCTCTCTCTCTCTCTCTCTGTTTGCCGAAATTCGTTTCAAGAATTAGAAAAAACTAAATATTCCCTTTATCTAAATCGGATATACGCACAATTCCAGACTAGTTGCTTGTCTGGAAGTTTATGCAAAGCTTTATTTAAAAACCAAAACCAAGTTGATCTCTTACATAGATGAGATTCCA
Organism: Drosophila virilis; assembly: GCF_030788295.1. Lineage (NCBI taxonomy): Eukaryota > Metazoa > Arthropoda > Insecta > Diptera > Drosophilidae > Drosophila > Drosophila virilis. The sequence continues at coordinate 19,907,408 of NC_091543.1, read as the reverse complement.
AGATTTGGCAGCTCAATCGAATTATGAGGAAATGGAAAAGACAATTATAAGAAAAGGAACAAAAGAAATTATTGATTGTATCTTACTTTGATAATTGCTATAAATGAATTCTAGAAACTGACTTTAATAACGCACATATATTCTATATATTAGATATTCGATACGACACACAAACAAACATTGGATACAATTCTTAATAATTTGTTTAAATTAAATCTAAAAGAGTTAGACGTTCTACATTAGACATTCAACTATAATATATATGTGGGCTCCAAGAATGTTCCGCTTGCTTTTCCCAGAAACTCTCTTTAATAACTGCTATAATCAAATCTATCTATATCGCCTAGAATCCTACTTTTACAGTTGCCAGAAATCAAATCTATAAGAGTTATTCTCTATTAGTCGGGATAGTCTTGGGGACTGTAAGCAAGTATATCCCAGGTTCTGCTTGATTCTTACTCAAATCTAGTTAAAATCGTACACTTATAATTGGACATGTTTTCTATATAATCTATATAGGCTTGCATAAGACGGGATTTGATTGAAGCGCAACTAACATATGATTGATTGTGCTGTAGATAGAGTATATCTTTAGCCAGAGGGATAACATTGCACATAGGAAATTGGACATTGCAGACATTTCGACAGAATATGATCCTTAATAGTTATGTACATAAATTGTAGACATAAGCTCAATATGCGTGCTGTTGGCATTTGATTGAAGCGCAATTGAGATATTGATTGATATGGCAATATGGAGTATAGATGAAGTACATCTAGATATGCGGCAAGAACAGATACTTACAGATTCCTGCTAGCTTTGATAGATTGATTTGACTGTTACGGTTTGGGCCTGGCTATTGGTAATTGTTTTCTTGTTGTTCTTGTTGCTGTTTTTGTTGTTTTTGTTGTTGTTGTTGTTGTTGTTGTCAATGGCCCAATATTCAGTTGTTAGAGTTATGATAACGATGCGGCGTCAGCTGTGTCAGTGATTATCTGGTATGAAACGAAGAGCAGCCTGTTTAGGTACGGCAAAGAAGGTTCCTCTTGAGTCAAATATCGATCACTGTAGCTGCTGCTGGGCTGCTCGGCTGCTCTGCTGCTCTGCTGCTCTGCTGCTCGGCTGCTCGTTTTAGCTTTTGCTGACTGTCAACTCGATTGTTTCTGGATGGTTTTATATGGTAGATCGTAACTCTTCTGATTTAGTTGGTAGGGGCCCACTTGCGATTTTGCGTTGATTATGGCTGGATCAGTAGATATGCATGTGAAAAATGCGAGCGTCGTCTAATGGACTTGATCGAAAATTGTCTGTGGCTATCTGTATATATAAACATATATATATAGATATGTGTATGTATACATATATATATTGTCTATATGGACGAATTTTAATTAAGTGCCGAAAATTTGTGGGGAAACGACAAATGATGATAGAATTGCTCGGTTTGGATTTTATGATGTGTTTAAATACTTTTTGGATTTTTATTTTGGATAATTTTTGTTGTTGAGGGAGAAAAATTGAAACTGACGAGTGAAATGAGTTGATGAATTGTTCCAGAGCGTTATGAAAACTGAAATTAACAGCACTGCAAATGCTGTCTAAGTTTCTCTCTCGTAAACAACTATCGAATACCCAATTACAGCGCCCGGCCAGTGTTGGAAAACGAATGAGCGCGTCGTCACAATTTGAAATTCGATTGATTTTCGGGTACCCCCCTTCCCCTATGAAAAAAAAAAATAAAAAAAAACAACAACATCAAGAAAAACAACAAAAAAAAACACATCAAATTTGGAAATTCTCTTTCGGGGTTTTTTTTTTTTTTTTTTTTTTTTGGGAGGCTTATTGATTTTTGCGTAGGTGACAAAGACGTCGACGACGACGGCGACGGACCGCTCACTACAACAGAATCAGAAAAGTTATGGGCAGGGGCAGGGGCAGCGGTAAGGGTAAGGGTAAGGGTACGGGTCAGGGTACGGCTATGGGAATGGGAAAGAGAGCGATGCTCTCTGGGCATACGGTAGGCTAGCTGTGCGAGCAGGACAGCAGCAGATGCGTGCGAGTGCGTAGGACGCCGAAGGCGACGGCAACAGCGACGTCGACGTCGACGTCGACGCTAACGCTGACGGAAAACTGGAAAATGCTTGCTTACAATTACAAAATATCAATTGTTTAATTTTGGTTTTGCTTTGGGTTTTCGTAGCTTGTTATCGGCATCGGTATCGTTATCGATATTTGTATGGCTGATATTGATATTGGTATCGGTATCGGGTATCGGGCCGTACTTTTTCCACTGGATTTGCCGTTCTTTCACTGTTTCACTCAACCACCAGACAAAAAAAAAAACACAACAACGTTGGCGACGACAGCGGCGATGGACAACGCTAGTGTCCAGAAACGAAATCGGGTCCAATTTCTTATTATATATATAAATATATATATAAATATATATATTTTATTTATTTTTTTTTAATTTTAATCTTTTTGCTTTTGGCTTGGTTTCAGTTTCGATTTCGGTTTCGGTTTCGAGAGCTGAGAGTCGAACGAACGAACGAACGCGCGGCACGGCGACGAGTAAACTGGCAACGACGCTCAAATGTTGCAATGAAAATGTCTGTGGAAAATTCACGCAGCAGCAGTAGCAGCAGCAGCGGCAGCGTTAACAGCCGAGCAGCTGCCGCTGGCAGAGCGCTTGCCGACGCATTTTTCCTATCCAGAAACAGTGAAAGTTGTGCGTGAGTTGCTCTTCTTCTTCTACTAATAGTAGTAGTAGTAGTTGTTGTTGTTGTTGTTGCTATTGCGGCGGAGTCAAATCAAAATGGCTGGCACGTGTATGTGCAACTGTGCGTATGCACGTGTGCGTGTGTGTGTGTGTGTGTGCGAACGGCGTCTATCCGCTCGTTTATCCGTCCGTCCGCTTACAGCGAGCATTTTCAAAGTCGGAGTCGCAGTTCGAGTCGCAGAGCAGGCGTTGCTCTCGCCTGTTGTTGTTGTTGTTGCACTCGGCCTATCCCACAGTGCCTACAAGCAGTTGCCAGACTAAGTGATTGCAATCAGATTAGAAAAAAATTAATAAGTTGGCAAATTAATTAAACATGCAAATGCTCATTCAAATGTTTTTAACTATGTTTGGATATATTAAAGAGTTCGTCATATATAATTTTCTAATATTCAATTTATGTTTTAATTAAAATAATATAGGAATCGGAAGAAACATTAAAATACTCTCATATGTTTGTAACTAAATGTGGATATTTAAGAGAATTATGGCTTTACGTTTTGAATAATAACATTATTTTTAAATTTAAAGTGTATTTTAAAAAAAGAAAGAATAATAAGAAGAGTCGCTAAACAATCAAATATTATGTAACTATATTAAATGTATATACATTATATTATAATATGATAATAAAATGCTTTTTTTTAATATTGAACCCGTATTTTCAAATTAAAATAATATCAATAAAAAATGCAACATTGTATCAATTGCATCAATGAATGTTGTTTGCTGGAACATTCAAATTTCGAGATTTTTTCAAGATAATATATTGGAGGAGAAATTTATATTAAAACAAAATTGTTTTCATTATTGTTTAAAATAAATATTATTATTTATTTTTATTTATCATATTCAATTTCTGTTCATTTTTCAATCGAACAACTAACTTTCAATTCACAAGCAATAAAAAAAAAATCATTTTATCAAGCAAAGGCTAGATTTTTGCCGTATATATAAAGAACTCGTTTTAAAGAAAATTCGAATGGATTTCCTAAAAGAAACGAAGAGGCGCATTAAGTATGATGACGTGTGACTTGAAGATAAGAGATTTATCTTCCTGCCATGCACAATCCGAAGGCAACGTGAAAGATAGTTGCCCTGAGCTGGACATCGAATGGGTTTACAGGCTGTCGCATACTTTTAGCTCCAGCTATTCCAGCTGTATTGACCTGTGCTCCTACATTGAGAGCAATAAAGGAGAAGAAGAAGAGGAAGAAGAGAAAAATAGAAAAAAAAAAAAATATAACAAGAAATAAAAACAACGCCGCCAACGTTCCAAACGGATAACCGAATATTTTCCAAGTGAGTGGTTTGGTCTTTGCTGGCAGCGACGTCGGCAGCGACGCGTTGACATTGGCGTCGCGGTCGCCGTTGCTCTCGGAGCTCTCGACAGCGGGTGCCGGAGCTCTCCAGCCAGGGTGAGAGCGTGAAAAGCGAATTTTCATTTCATGTTTGTCGTGGCGAAAAAAAAAAAAAAAAATACAAAATAAAAAATATAACTCCAAGAAAATAATGAAAAGCAACGCAGGAAAAATGAAAACTCACGTTGGCATTTTCTACAAGGGTGGCAAAGCCAAATGGCAACGTCGACGTCGACGTTGACGTCGACGTCTGACGCTCTCTGACGTTGCGACGAGTCTTTAGCGGTTGTGGAAAATACGGAAAATTCGTTCGCCTGTCTATGTATGCGCTTAAGTGTGTGCGCGAGAGCGTATATATATATTTATATATATATATATATGTATGTGTGTGTGTATGTGTTTGTATATACGTGTGTGTGTGCGTGAGTGCCTGCGCCCGACAGTCACGTTGACTGTTGAGTTAAGGTTGCTTCTGGCCGCGAATCCGCTATGATTTTATGTGAAAAGTCATCAAAGCACTCAAAGGAGCTTACGGCCCTGCTCTGAAAAGGCAGCGCGTCTTTGAGTGGATTTACCTGTGTTAGCGCCAGCTGCCAGCCAAAGCTTTTGCCGAGCCCATCAAACCATTTCTGTACTCTGAAGCAGCTCTCGAGCATATGCTAGTTTTGAATGCCCATTAACGATCCTCCCATTAGCAAAATGCACGCCAAATTGGTCCTCGAGTTAACAAGCTAACAAATTAGTTGCCTCAAAGTGCACTGCACGTTGAAGTGTCGGCTTAGCGCTTAGCAAAATGCTACTAATTTCAAGAAGAACGTTGAGACTCAGACAAATGCGCTAGACAATGCAAATTTATGATTAATCTTGCTTTAATATATCATTTAATAGCAGTCCTCAACAAACAAGTGAATTGTTTCAGTCATTTAGGGAATCAGAAAAATGGAATCCCGGTTTGAATCAAGGTTTGAATTTGCCTAAAGTATGAAAAGTCTGTGTTTTCTAGACTCGAAACAAACGTCGTTAGTGATCCAGCCAGAAGAAGGATCCTAGTTCGAATCCTGATTTTAATGTACCTTAAATTTGAACTAATCTAAATGATCCACTCATTAGGGCTATCGAAGCAAAAGGATCCCGGTTCGATTCAGGGTTTGAATACGTTTAAAATATGAATTCTCTGTGTTTTCTAGTCAAGAACCAGAAGGATCCTGGTTCGAATACTGGTTTGAGTTTACTCAAGAGATGAATGTCTTTATGTTCCACTCATTGACGCAATCGAAGAAGATGGATCACAGTTCGTAAAACATGAATTGTCTAAGTTTTCCATTCAAGGCCAAGAAAGTTACTCAATTCTCAATTCACTAGCAAAATGAAAGTCACAGTGTTTCAGTAATTAAGGCAATTGAACAAAAAGGATCCCAGTTCGAATCATGGTTCGATTTTACTCAAAAGAGTAGCTGTCAAAGTGTTTCAGTCATTGAGGCAATTGATCAACGAGGATCGCCGTTCGAGTCCCGCTTTGAATTTATTCAAAATATGAATTGAATTAATTTAAGCTCAATTATTCGTTAAATTACAGATTTCAGTTACTTTGAGGGCCAGTAAAAAACCCATTTGGCGAGCATCTGTTGAACGGAACTGAATCAGGCTCAGCATAATGTTAAATGCAGGGCATTTATTTAAACTTGGATTAGTTAAGATCACTTTCAATATGGTACTTAGTTGCATGTCATGACATCTAATATAGATAGTTGAAAATTAAGTATTGTGTTTGAGGAGCGATTATGCTGAAAATCATAATAATACTGATAATAGCAATAATGATAATAATAATAATAATAATAATAATAATAATAATAATAATAATAATAATAATAACAATGATAATAGCAATAATAATAATAATAATAATAATAATAATAATAATAATAATAATAATAATAATAATAATAATAATAATAATAATAATAATAATAATAACAATGATAATAGCAATAATAATAATAATAATAATAAATAATGATAATAAGAACAATAATTATAATAATTATAATATCAAAAATGATAATGATAATAAGAACAATAATAATATTGATAATGAAATCCATTAACATAAATTTCATCATAATCATATCATAATAATGAGAATTATTGTTCATGGAATTTTGTAGCATTTTTCATTATATTTTCACCATTTTTTTTAATATTATTAACCATTTGCTTTGTTCAGTGATGAGATCTATTACTTCACTCACTGGACACATATTCCATGATATTTCTGTTATGCTTGGACTCTAATGCGTTCAAGCTGGTGCCAGAGACTTGGATTGTGACCTTGCAACGTTTCGGTTGCTTCTTTCACATTTTCATTTACAACGCCCTGCTAAATCGGATGCGCACCCCAATAACGTGGCACTAGATGTGCTGTTGTTTGTTACCAACACAGCCCAAACGCACACACACACACACACACACACACACACACACACATAAATTTGTAGACATTCCCTTTCCAGTTTGTACGCGTTGAACACGTCCCATTTCCGAATTTTCGTGCGCGTCTTGCGTAGTTTTTCAACCCCCCAGGAACGGGTAGAAAACTGATGCGTATGCCTGGAATGTTACAGCCGGCGCTACCCTGGTCCGGGCTTGGGCCTCTGTCTCTGCCTCTGCCTCTGCCTGTGCCTGTGCCTGTGCCCTACCCCAGGGCAGCAGGCAGGGAAGCAACTGAACAACAACCACCCACCCCCGGGTGTAGTGCATAGTGCGTAGTTGGATTCGAATTTGGAAACGCATCGCGATTATGGAGAGCATCCTGGACCTAGTCAGGACTACAGTTACTCAGCTGAAAGGGGTGCTGCTCCCTTGCCCCCTCTCACTCTCCTGCTTCTCTCTCTCTCTCTCTCTGTCTAGTCGGTCTAGTCCACCACCACGAACCAAAAGAAACTAGTCGAGTATCCCGTTACGCGCTGGCTGCCATCTCTGTCGCACTCTCTGGCCATGGCCAGGATCGGAACGGCTGCAGATGATAAACGTGCTGGCGGCTTTTCGTGGACGACGTCCCGTATTTGGCTACCGCCCACCCCTCCCCATGCACCGCGGCACGGTTGTGCGTCGTCTGCGGCATTGTTGTGCGAGCCTTTGATTTTTTTTCCTTTTCTCTTTCTTTTTTATTATTATTATTTCATTAGATTGCAACCCTCATGATGTGACGACTACTGTGCGTGTCCTTTGTCCCGTGCCGTCGCCCTCGGAAGTGCGTAAAAAAATGTTTGCCAACATTCACCATTAGCCAAACTGGCTTTCAGCTCAACTCGAAGCGTTCCCTGGGCACCTGGGCAGCTGACGTCACGGCGAAGGACACTCGGATGCTGCCCAGCAGACCCATCTGAAGGACAGCGTCTACCAGAGCAATAACTATCAAAATTAATTACAATATAGAATAAATATTGATATTGAGTCGAGCTAAATCGATTTGCATGCTTATCTTTATCTTTAATGAAATCTATAGACCATTCGCATATTCATGTTTATTATTCACACACAGATCTAGCTCAGCTCCCTAGATCCTTAGTATATAGTATAAGTATCACCTGATGATAGCAGAGAGTTTGCTTGACTAATGCCGGATAATTAATCAAACATTGATCAAGCATAGATATAACATGAGTCAAACGTAGATTAAACATGAATCGAACATAGATTAAAGATGCATCAAACACAAAAAAGAAACATCAACTTAGTATCAAACACAGATCAAAGATGGTTCAAATATAGATCAAGCATAGATTAAACATGAATCAAACATAGATCAAGCATAGATATAACATGAGTCAAACGTAGATTAAACATGAATCGAACATAGATCAAAGGTTGATCAAACATAGATTAATCATAGATTAAACAAGAATCAAACTTAGATCAAGCATAGATCAAACACAAAACAAACACAGATAAATTATAAATCAAGCATAGATCAAGCATATATATAATATGAGTCAAACGCAGATTAAACATGAAACGAACATAGATTAAAGATGCATCAAACACAAAACAAAAATAAACTTAGTATCAAACACAGATCAAAGATGGTTCAAACATAGATCAAGCATAGATTAAACATGAATCAAACATAGATCAAGCATAGATATAACATGAGTCAAAGGTAGATCAAACACACAATGGATCAAACATTGATCAAAGATGGATCAAAAATAGATCAAACATAGATCAAATTTGCATTAAACATGGATGAAGCATGACTTAAACCAGACCCATAAGTTGTTAGCAGACAAAGTTTTTATTGACCAGGTTTTTAGAAGATCTCAAAATATGTTAGCAGAGAAATGATCTGTCCATTGCGAGGCTATCGCCTATCAGACACGTGAATGTCATTGGCATCATTAATATGATATACCTACGGTTCGCTTAATGATCTCGAGTTGGTTTATATAATGCACATATGAATCAAAAGGTGGATTGGAGAGAAAGTGTTCACTTAACTGAGGCAAAGCATGATTAACGATCAAAACGCGAGCAAAAAGACGATCGCCGGGCAATCAGTTGCATTAGATCCTTCAGTGATCCTTTGAGTGCTATCGATCATCGGCTATATAAATGTATATATACATATGCATATATATATATATATGTGCCTGACCTCAATGTGCTTTTAATAACTTCTGCTCAAGTTATGAATATTTAGTTAATGCTGTCGACTGACACGCGGCTGATTGGATGATGACAATCTCACGCAAACAGGAAGCAGGACACCAGGACACCAAGAGAGCGGGAGACCAGGAGAGCAGTCTGTTAGATTGTCGGGGAAAGGTGGAAAAAGAAAGCGTGTTGCATGCAATATGCGCAAATAAGTATATATTTCGGCAAGCCTGTTCCTGGCCCCTGGCCCCTGGCCCCATCATGCTGCATTGTACTCAATTCAAATACAATAATGCCGCTGCGCTTGGTGTCAAACGGGGGGGGGGGATAGAGGGAAATAGGGGGCGCAGGCATGTAGCGGGGGCAAGTGCTCGCTTACTTATCAATGTCAGCATCGGGTATCTGCGACGTCAGCTGCACCTGCGCAATCGCTCGGCAGCACACGACGCGCCACGCGAGTTTCGTTGGCTTTTTGTTTGTCGGTGGGGTTGACCCTTTTAGCTGTTAACGGTTAACGGTAATGCGGCTCATTTTCAACTGGTATTTGTTTTCGGTTCTCTTTCACGAGCGGCAGCAACAGCGGTTAGCTGCATGTGGCATGCAGCGGAATCCAGCCGATGCTCACAGCTCACAGCTCACAGGAGTCAAAAGGAAGACGACGGCTGCTGCTGCTCCTCGTTGCATGCAACTTGATACCTGCGCCAGTTTCTCATAATTATCATATCAACAAAAAGTTGCAGCCAAAAGGCGAGCAGAACAGCAACAGCAACAATACCAAGTGCAGACAACGCGAAGGAGGCGAACAGCAAAAAAAAACAACACAACAACAACTGAAGATCAGAAGAGCAGGGAACTCGACGCAATCGGGGCAGGCATTGCATTTTGTGTATAAAATGCATAAAGCGTGCCTGCAGCGGCAGCGGCAGCGGCAGCGTGCCTCAACCCCTTGTTGCAACAGAGTGCAGCCTCCTTACGAGCGCGTGCCACAGCCAGTTCCCAATTTATGCAGGACGATGTGCAATCTGATCTTGAGATTTGCAGCGAGCGTCTTCTCTTTATTGTCGAGTGTGTGTTGTTTTTTGCATATTGCGCCTTAAACGGCGCTTAATGTGTTGTGATTACATAATCGGGCCAGGGTCGGGTCCGAGGCCAGGGGCAGGGCAAAGGACTGCAGCTGCGCTCCTCATCTGGGGGGAAGCACGCGCTGCAACTGAACCGGCTACTCGTCGCATATATATATATATATATATATATATATATACAGATATGGGCAGGTGAGCAGCAGCAGCAGGGGCAACAGGGGCGGTCACTGGGCGTGTCTGAGGCAGCGTTCAATTTAATTGAAGCAGCCCAATTAACGTGTACATCGAGTGATAAAGCAATTGAGACAGCAGACAAAATGCCGATCAACAGATCGTTCAATTATACGCAAAGCGATCTGCTGGGCCCGGCCAAACAAGTTGGGTGACAAAAAAAAAAAAAAAAGAAAGGGTTTATTTCATTTAAAAAACTAGGCTCTTCATATAAAATATTAAAACCACATTCAACGAAATAAACTATTGCAGCGAATCTGCAGATAAAGATAAAGATGCTCCAGTTTGAAGGCACATAAAGAAGAATTACTATATATCTATAAGGTAAGCGAAGAAGTAGAGGAAGAAGAAGGACTTGAAAGGATTTACCCAAAAGATCTAGTCAATCAAGCAGATCCTCAGCCAAGCAAAATAGCACCTAGTCTAGACTAAACAAAATGAACATATGCAAATATGTAAACTAAGTTAGCTTAAGCCACAAACTGTCACCCCTTCGATCTTTACTCCGATAAAAGTTGCTGGACAACAGTTACAGTTTATCAGATTGTAATAAGAGAGAGAGAGTTCTAAGAAGAAGATACACTCGATTCGTGAATATGTGTCTCGCGCTTAAGTCCAATCCAACTTATAATAAGCCCTGACTTATTTAAGCCTCAAGCTTAAGTTTTTCTAATGTAAAGCTTTCATTTACCATTTTTCACCCGGAGAAGCGGATTTTGGGAAAAGTGTGAAATACGTTTTAAATGAATTTTTGTAGAACTACTTGGAACACGACATTTTTAGATCGTATGTTTCTATTTGGATGCTTAACAGAAAAGTATCATGCGAATGTTTCCGCGCATTTTTCACACTTGCAAGTGAATTTGCCCAAAATCACGACTTGGCGTGCTTTTAGAACGAAACAAAATGATTTAAATACAAGAAAAGCAAATTCTGTTTACCTGAAATTGTTATTATTACAAAACTTTTAAGCACACCTGGCTATGGCTTTCAGCTGAGACTTGATGAGATTCATTTAGTCATTTAAATAATTCCACTGAGCACAGCAAATGAATAAGTTTGAAAGGCTAAGCTGACACGGGAATGGCTTCAGCACTGTGCAAGTTTCATGTGGCTGCATTTAATTTCAAATGTTCTGTTCCAAGAACAAAACCAGTTGCGAGTTAAGTGAAAAAGTTGTGAAACATATTTTCGATACTCCTTCAGTTAATACCCACAGAGTGTTAATGTCAATTAATTAGGGGCCGTAAATGGGCGAAAGAAATTGAGGTCTTTTTTAATTGGCCCAGGCCAATTGCAGGCTCCATGAAGAGTTCGATCGGCTGGGCGCCTGCCTGTTCGTCAAGCAGGACATCTGCGGGCCACCCAAGTGCTCAGCGCCTCGGGCGCTCGTGCTGATTAACGCCAGGAATTAACAAGCATTTAGTTGGGCAAAACAAAAAAAGAAAATAATAATAATAATAAAGGAGCTGGGCACAGGGATCGCCGGCGATGTCTGAAGCTGGCAAAGGCAAGCCGACAGCGACAGGACATTTGTCCTGTGCCGCGCTGCGCCGCGTTGCGCCGCGTTGCATGTCTGGCGGCAATAAAAAATTCATATTTAAAATGCATAACAATGAGACGCGAATAAGGAACGTGAACGAGAACAAAAAGCAAGCGGCACGCAAAACTTAGACAATGTTAGGCGGCCAGGGACAGCAGCGGGAGCGGGCGCAGGCGCAGGCGCACGTAGACCGTATGCACCCACAAGCAAGGGACAGTTGAGGATCGGGGCGCCTGTTAGTGCGCACCTTTTGCGAAATTAAGCTGGCATTTTTATACCCTGCACCCATTCAAAATGGCCAAAAGGGTTTAAATGTGTTTGTGCCAAGGTATGTAACAGGCAGAAGGAAACAGCTGCGAGCCAATATATGTTTATATGTTCTTGATCCGGATTAATAGCCGAGTTGATCTTTTCCCATAACCTATAAGAGCTACAGACTAGAGAATTTTGGATAATCGATAGCTTGCGATACTCGATTATTTGCCCCATTTGCAAGCATTCGATAAAAATCAAAATTGAATCTCTTCGCTAGAGTCAACAAATTTGACATTTAGCTTCTTGAATAGTAGCTATCTACACCTTCCCGCTGCCATATCAAAGCTATAAATCAAGTAAATAAGTCCAACACAATTTAAATGCAATTGACTTTTTGAAAATATACAAAAATGTTATAGCACCATAAGATCTACTATTGAAAATTTCCCGGCAAGAAGTTCTGTATACATGCAGACACACATTATGAAATTCTATGAACAGCATTACAACTGCGATTGTATTGTATTCTGAGCTGTGTCTTTGTGCTGGTATTTAAATTCGTTTTTTTCCCATTAAGAGTCAATTCTTGGCTTAAGTAAACAAGCTTGTATCGCGAGCTGGGTATCCCCTAGTCGGGAACTCCCGACTGGAGCCTCTTAATTGTACCCCGAGTTGGCACGCGCGCGCTGTCCTCGCCGTTGATCCTTGCACTGCTTATCCTTAATTTCGTTTACTTTTTGCGCCCGGCTGTTGTCCCGTTGGCCGTTGCCCGTTGCCCGTTGCCGTTGACGTTCCTCTGCATTTTGCTGGACAGGTGCAAACTCTTTTCCTTCTTGTTTTCGTTGGTCCTGTGTGTGCTTTTCGGCATGTCTGTCCCTTAGCTGACGTCTCTCTCCCTCACTCTCTCTCTCTCGCTCTCTCTCTCTCTCTCTCTCTGACACTCTCTCTAGCTGCGCGTGCTGGCATTAATTCGCTTCTTTATTTTTCGGTAATTGCCGAAAATGTTCCGAATGAACGAGCGAATCCACTCGCGGTTTGCGCTGCGTGTGCTCTGATCCTGCGACAGCCGGATTATGGAACGGCCCGTCCCCGCGTCAGAGGACGGAGGACTGACGACAGCGCTGATCCTTAGCGCTTGATTGCGATTTCACATATTCCCATTCCCATTCCCGTTCCCATTTTGGCTGTTCGCATATTTGCGGCCCCGACAGCCGTGCGATCATTGACTTTTGTCAGGCAATGCCCCTGCCCCTGCCCCTGCCCCTGCCCCTACAGCTCCCCCTACAGCTCCCCTGCAGTATCTGCAAGGATAACGTTACAGCTCAAGGAGGCGAATTTCATTGCAATGACAGAAATGTTTAATATGTGTTTGCGTAAATATATGAATATGTATGTGTGCAGCTTAGGTACTTACATGTGCGTATTTATATTAAAAATCAAACTTGTTAGGAATTCGTAATGTCTAAAATTGCGTGCATTGTCTGAATACCCCTAACAAATACATGCATGCACACACGCACACGCACACGCACACACACACATGTTTGCAGCTCGTTTTGGCATTAGTATTTATTTGCGCTCGTTGTTGTCGCAATTTCAATAATTTTATTTGCAAAAACGTAAAAATCAACGATTTCCAAGAACAACAATAAGATTAACACGCATTTCACTCATTCACGTGTGTGTGTGTGTGTGTGTGTGTGTGTGTGTGTGCGGGGCAGCAGATGCGCAACAAATTTAAATGCTTAAATATAAAAAACCAAAAAACAAAAAAAAAAAAATACAAAACCAAACAAAAATGAATTTCATTAAGCTCAGCGCAACAACAAGCCATGGGATTGGTTGTTTAAGAGAGCCCGCAAGGGAGCGAGAGTGAGCCAGCGAGAGTGGGAAAGAGCGAGAGCAGGCAATATTTTGCATTTGTGCGCTCTCACGGCACAATTGGCGCTCTGACATTGGCGCCTACTACTTTTCTGCTACCTTTTGCAAGCACAGCAACAATCGTAGGCAATAGCAGCGGCCATTTTGTGGCAACGAACAGCAGCAATAGCAGCAGCAACAACAAAGCGGCAATGTCCAATCGGCAAACGCAACGACGCCATTTACAACAACAACAACAACAAAAGCAACAGCAATAAGCCAAAATGCAATTTGTAAGCAGAGCAAAGCAAAACCAAAAACAAACGCAAAAGCAAAAGCACGTGCACTGCTCGCCTCTCTATCGCTCACTGCATGTGCATGTGTGTGTGTGCATGTGCTTATCGCTAAAGAGAGCGAGCAAGAGAGAAAAATAGTCTGAAGTGTGGGCGTGGGTGCGTGTGTGAGTGCAGCTTAACGGGCCTTGGTTGGTTGGCGCTTAAGCTGGCAATTCTTCATAAGTGCATTTGTGTGTGTGTGTGTGTGTGTGTGTGTGTGTGTGTGTGTGTGTGTGTGTGTGCAAGCTGTATGAATGGATGTACATACATACATATGCGTGTTGTTGTGCGAATGCTCTGATTGTCTAATGAAATCGCATGATGACCGTTATTTACAACAAGATAGACTTGTTCTTTTTGTTTCGTTTCAAGCGCCCAATTTTCTATTAGATTTTTTTTTTTTTTTTGGCAGCTGTTCAGCCGGCCCAACTTGTACCCAAAACCGTTTTGAAATCTTAACCAGATGCCCGCCAACAAAGACATTTCTGTTGGCTAATTATGAATAACAAAAGCGCCAACCAGCAGCGGTCAGCATCTTGCCACGGCCCAGCTGGCCCGAAAGCCCCTTTCAATGCCCATTGTCGAAGATGCCCGAAGATTGCCGACAGCTGCCAGCGCAATGGGAACCAGGACGCCTGCGCCTGGGATGCTGTGCGGCCGGCGCTTCACACCCTGCCCAAGCACTAGTCAACCGACCGGCTGACCAGTTGACCAGTTGACCAGTTGACCAGTTGACCAGTTTGCCAAATGCCGGCCTGTCCTATTGACAGCTGTGGCGTCAGGAAACTAGAAAAGCTTTTTGTTATGAGTTCTTTTGTTAAGCCGGGCCAAATAGCCCAGCGACCAAAACTTTGTGTGTGTGCGTGAATTTGTCTAAGCATTAGGGTGCTTATATACAATTTCTTTCGCGGACGTTCAAATGCCAAATAACTGTTACTTTTGTTTTATTCAGCAGCAGTTAGAGTAGGTGTCGCCACCTGACGGCTTTTATTTGCACATGTGCCTGTCATGCGATCGGCGAATCCGTTCGTTAAAATGGTTCATGTCATGGCTGTATAGCGGAAGAGCTTTTCAACGATAGTAACGATTGGCAACGTCTCGCCATCTGACGGCTTTCGGTAGCACATAAGCTTCGCCTTTGATCAGCGAATCCGTTCGTTAAAATGGTTAATATCCTGACTTAAAAGCGGAAGAGCTTTTCAACGGAAGTTATGATTGGCAACGTCTCGCCATCTGGCGGCTTTTGTCTGCACATTTTTTTAGCATTCGATCACCGAGTTAGTTCGTTAAAATGGTACATGTCTTTACTAAGTGGCAGAAGAGCTTTTTCATGGATAGCTATGATTGACAAGGTGTCGATATCTGGTGGCTTTTATCAACACATTTGATCACTAAATCCTTTCGTTAAAAGTGCTTGTCTGGGCAACCAATGAGCTTTTGAACGAAAATATGGTTGGGTAAATTGATAAGCTTCGTAATGCAACTTAAGTTTGCTCCTTAGTGCAACGGTAAATGGAGTGTGCAATTGATTAATTATTTTTCTTATAGCAGGCCAAAAAGATTTTTACTGATTTCTGGAAGAAATTAGGTGATATTGCCCGAGTCAAATTTATGACATTGAAAGTGCATCGCAATTTTCAAGCAAATATATCATATTTAAATAATATGGGAGCAAAAATATAAATATTTAAATAAACATATTAAATATAGTCACAATAATTTGATGACCGGCAGGATTAAGAGACATGGCAAAAATGAAAACAAAATAAATGTAGGTCTAAAGCATTAAAGACTTTTTGAATTATGTTCCCATCTTAAGAAATTCCCTTAACACGAAGGGATTTTTTTCTCTCCGACTGGATGTTGAGATCATAATTCTTTTGGTATGCCATTCTCTTAAATTACTTTCATTCTTATGTTCTGCGCAAATTAAAGAGAATTATTCCACTTACGTAAGATACTCCATTCCTTCAAAGCGTTGCCATCGTTCTTTACATTACAACGGTAAAAAAAAAAACACAAAACAAAAATAAAAAAAAAGCACTTCGTATAATTTGCATTGCATTTATCAGCTTGTTTTGAATGAATTTAATGAATTTCATTTTAAGACGAATTTAGCTGTTGCCAATGGCGTATTAAATTCCTTTTTCGTCGCCATTTTGCCATTTTATCCGAATTTAAAATGCAGCTGCTGCGACGACCTCAGCTAACGGCGAACGGGCTTCAACTGATTTCGCCGTTTTGACAATGGCGATTGTCTCTCCCAAAATTCGAATTTCGAACTTCGTAACAAATTCGCAGCAAAGAATGAGTTGTATTACATCAAGAGCTTTTTCTCTTCTAACTTGTAATAAGTCGATTGGGATCAATCTTCAAATATCCTGTTAGAGCTATAAATTTTTGGCGATTTAGGAAATGTTTATACTCTATCCGATACAGGTATAAGAGTGTATATATATATATATATATATATGTGAATTCTAAAAAACATTAATTAAAATGTTTCGTTCATTACATAAACCTGTACTTTTAGGTAATTTATTGTTATGAAATTATTAAGCTAAATATATATGCTTACAGGCTAGATCGTTTGTGGTCTGGTCATGTTAATCCTACTAACTTATGGATACAATGCCGTTAATGCACTTTCACTTACAAGAACTAGTTGTTAAAGAAAATCTAAGCAAGAAAACTCTGTATGTGTGTGTGTGTGTGTGTGTGTGTGTGTGTACAGCACTTAGGCCAGAAGCTGAAATTTACAATTGTCAGTGTAATGTTTTGTTCAGTGTAAATAATCAAAGATTCTCTATAATTTTGTACAAGTTGCTAATTAAAAAATTACATTTTCTTTTTGTCCATTTTGACCGCCAGACATTGGATTTTGATTGCTGCTTGTTTTGATGGTGTATTGATTTGTTTTTTATTTCTTGCAGTGTACGAGCTTAAGATGCCCTGGCGAGGGCTTTGACAATGCCAATGTGAGAAACATTGAGTACACTTAAAAATAGGTGTATCAAAATAATATAATATATATATATATAATGTTCTACGTATACACAAAGGTTTGTATGTGGTGTTTAGCTCATATGATATGATTATTAGCTTTGGAACAAGCCCTTGCCGGGGCGCGCATAAAACCGATCTTAAGAACTATTGGATAAATTATAAAAAAAAATGAAAAACAAATTTACTAAAAAATAATAGATTAGTGTAAACGCTTAACGTGTATGTTAGATGTGAGAAATGAGCACAATTTGAATTTTATTGTGTCTTAGAAACAAACGTTGAGGCGACACATTTAAACAATTGCACGCCAAGAATGGCGTCTTCTCTTCTCTTTCTTTTTTTTTCTGATTTATCTGTATATAATGTTCAAGCTATTGTTTTTGATAGTTGTGTTGAAGTTGTTTGATGTTGTTGCAGCGGGAGCGGGGGTTTCGCGGCACCGATTATTTGACAAAGGCCTCGGGTGGTATTTTATTCTCCTTGAATAGTTTCTCGAACACAAAGGCGGCATGATTGAAATCCCAATTCGTTTCCTCCAGGCATCTACAATACAAATATTTATATATTTTTTATAATTTATAATATATTATATGGATGTCAAGGGGCTGGCTACTCACTTGCGACTCCAGTCCAGATTCATTTGACTCTGTGCACTCATAGCCTGCACCATTTGCATTTTTGTGGAATCATTGAGTGCGGCTGTGCTGCCAGCAGTCGGGCTGGCCATGTTGGCGGTTGGCGGCGACAACAAGGCAACGGCGCCGCCAGCCACGGGCTGACCCTGTTGAAGGCGGTTCTGTACCGAGTTATCGGCAATGGACGAGCTGATTGGTGCCAGGCTGACAGCGCCCGGCGCTGGCTGATGCTGCGAACGCTTAAATTCGCGCGTCTGCTCCGCCGTGGCGCTGGTTATGAAAATTGTCTCGTTGCGAATGCAAAAGCCAGAGTTTTGCGGCACCACCACAAATGTGCGCACAAAGTGACGCAGCTCGTAGGCCTGCATAGAGCTGGGAGTCGAGCTGCCAGTATCGCCGGTCAGCTCTTTGAATAGTCCCGTCACGGTGAACACCATCATCTGGGGCTGCAAACATTAATAGTTGGGCATGTGTTATGGTGTTGCAATTGCTAATGCTGCTGCTGCTGCTTACATTATATATTGTCAGATCGACGGTGAAAGTGCGACGCTCGTGCAATGTGCGTGGCCACTCGTCCAAGGTCGATACGCAGGCCAATCGGCCGCTCTTTAGAAGGCGTGTACGCAAATCTTCCCGCTCGGTGCTAACAATGCGGCGCAGATTGCGATTGAATTTCCAGAAGCTGTTTAGCCTGCAAGCATTACGATCAAGTAGTTTATTTGCGGTTGGACTGTTGAAACGAGGCTAAGCGCATATTTACCTGCCCGCCTGGCTGACCGAGGGCATTGACATTGAGAGCAGGGCATGCTCATGGTATGCATCTAACAGTGGCTGGCGATTATCCGAGTCGAATATGTTGAAGTATTGATCCAAAAACTGGCGAACCACCTCAGCGCCGGCGCTGTCACACAAAAAGGATGCCTTTGCCGGTGGCAGGACGGCTGATTCGTTCAAATCGAAATGCACCTGTGGCGGCAATGCTTCCCCATCCTAAATTATAATTGTTATTATTATTAGTGAGACTTTAAGCAGTGTCTGGCTTCTTGAAATCTTCAACTTACCAGTTTCAAAATTTTGGGAAACTTGCGACGTACTTCGCTGTAAATAGTTTGCAGTTGGATATGCGTCCGTTTTTTGTTGTGGCATTAGTATTGTGCAGTTGGCATACACACACACGCGCATGCATACATATATATGTGCGACACACACACACACACACACACACACACACATCACACATCACACACACACACACATGCATACATATGCACGTATATTTGTTAAATATGTTAAGCTATCGCACACACATATGTATGCATATTTGTGTGGCTGTTGCAGTTGCATCATGTTGCATTGTCATTTCGAATTGCATTTGCTCCTGCCTCGCCACACTTTCTCATTATCGATACTTTTTAATTAATTTATACTTATGGCATATTGTTTTTTGCAACTATTGAACAAGCAGATGCATCTGGTTTATGCCAGCGACTGCTTTGCGCTTGCGGCTGGGCAATTTTCGCAGCGACTGATACATTTTCAGGAGAGCCAAACTTTTAGGCAGCAAATTTTGTTTTTTTTTCTATTTGTAATTTTTTTTTTATTTTAGTATTTTTTGTATTTTTTTTTTTTTTATTTTATTTTTTATTTTTATTTTTTTTTTTGTTCATTTTTTCTGACACCCAAAAGCGTAGGACAAAAGCTCGCTGCATCCGATCAGTTTTGTCAGTTTGTCTTTGATATCGTTTCGTGTTTTTGTGCATATTTCGTCGTTGTCGTCTGCGCGTAGCATCCGCAGGCAAAGCACACGCCCACCGCCAATCAATACACAAATGAAAGGCTTGCATAAAAACGCAGTCGACAAGCTTTTATCGGAGCCGCCAGCGCCAGCGAGTGTTGTAAAGTCGTGTTATTCTTTTATTATTATTTTTTTTTTTTTTCTTTTTTGTTTTTGGGGCGGGAATGTGTTGCAGTCTGAACGTCTGAGGGGTTGGGGGTCAGTGTGTTTGTCTGCTGGGCGCGCGCACTCCACCGTTAAATGAAGCCGACGATATTGACGCTGCCGCTAACCGCAAGTGCAACAACAGCAACACAACAGCGCAGCGCAATTAGAAATTTGCAAATGGCAACAGCTCACAATGGAGTCGGCCGAGCGCGCGTGCGTGTGTTTGCAATGCGTGCGTTTGCGGTGCGCGCGCATGCGTCTGTGCGTTTACGTGGGTTGCTTTGTTTGGATTTATGTTTGATGCGCTTGTCCGTCACATAAGATAACAGGACATCCAAACGCAGCTGCATGCTTGCCTACATACTGGAAATGCCAGTGCGTAGTTAAGTCAGTCAGTCAGTCTGTCTGTATGTGTGTGTGTGTGCGTGTGTGTATGTGTGTGTCTGTGTATGTGCGTATGCAGTCTGTTCGGAGTTACCATATCGTCGAATTGACAGTCAGTGTTGTGTTTGCTTTTCAGATGCATTTCGAATTTTGCCTGTATTTTTTCTTTTCATTGGGTTTTCTTTTTTTTTCTTTCATTGTATTTTATTATTTTTTTCTCTTTTCTATTTTGTTTTTTCTTCTTCTTCTTCTTCTTTTTTTTTTTGATTTTATTTTCTTGTTTTTCTGTTTACTGTCAAAAGCTTGGTTCCGCCTTAGTTGCTTCTATCATAAAAACGGCAACAACAATTTTAAATTAGTTTTCCCATGCCAACCGATGCATTTGCTTACTAAAAATGCCTGAAAATTGAAGCAGCGAGGAGTACGGACAATTGCAGTTTCCAAATTACAGTTGCAACAGCTGAACACAGCAAATCACAATAGGAAAATAGGATTAACTAAGAACAAGGCATTTGTCGATGGGATACGAGATCCACAACAGTTTTGACAATCTCTCTAGCCCAGTTCCCACGTTGATGATTCGCTGTCTGCGCTGCCACATCCTCTAGAATGCAGAAGGAACAAGGAAATCACACCATAGTATACCTGACAAAATGCTGAGGATCCTTATAACGTAAACGGCACGGATTATTGCGCAAGACCAGCTCCACAATTGGCAAATTGCGAAAGACCAAAAGATGGGCCAACGAAGGCAGCTATTATCAAAGACCAGAAGACAGACAAATCATTGAATTTCAAGACAAACAATTTGAATACTAATAACGCACCTTGTTATCACCCAAATAAAGTATCTTGAGATGAGGCAAACGCTTGTCGGCGCCCTTGAACGATTCCATGGTGGACATGTTGTTATCATTGAGATTGATGGCCTCCAGATCGGGAATATTATCGCAAATGATGTCCAGCGCTGTAGTCATAACGTTAACACGAAACAGCGGGCAAAAGATGGGCTTCAGATCGGGATCGGCATGAAAGCGGGACAGATCTAGCGCCTTGGTTTGTACATTATAACGCTTGGCCATGACGACCTTCATCTTTGCCTTGAACTCCTCATCGATGGTCACCAATGGGACACCGCTGCGCACACGTGGCATCAGCCGAAAGCCATCCGGCAGCTGTGCATGCCGCCCCAGCTGCTGTATACGCTCGGCCACCTCAAAGTCATCCGTAAAGAAGACGGCACAATGGCGCTCCGACCGCCAATACTGCGGTACAAACACATGCGGTGACATTGCCGCCAACAAGGCACGCAACAGCGTCTCCTTTTCATAGATCTGGCCATTGTGTATCTGTATTATCCATTCGTCAGTAGACATGCGAACAAAAAAACGTAGGATATGTCGCTGATTAAACACAAATTCAAGTATAATTTAAAACTAATTGATTGGCGACTTTTAGAGATTTGCTATAAAGAACTTCTCTGCCATCATAGGAACGCGCCAGCAATACATTTCCCACACTTGCAGCTGGCATTTGCTCTTCCTCCGACTCAGTATCGACTTTCGTTAGAAAGTTTCTGTAGAATTTGCAACTTCTTGTTGCTTAGCCTATGCGTCATCCGTGATCAATCAGTCAGTCAGTCAGTCAATCCCTCAGACAGGACAAACTCTCTTATTGAGATTATTGTAGCTATTCCAAAATAAATGAGTCAATTGTTCGATAGCTGAAAAACTGAAATGCGCTTATTTTACAAATTGAACTTTTCCAGTTATCGGCTCGTTTGTTTTGGTCGCATATTTTTTGGGCTTTATATTTCTGTTGCGATTGTGTTTATTGCATTTCCGTTGCTCATTAAACGCTACACTCCCAATTACCCAATATTTGCATACCAATTCGAAACGATTTTGACTCGGTGACTGGCCTGGGGCCTCTTTGTGTTTTAATTACTTTTGGGTGCGCTTATCTTCAAGTGTCTATGATTTAATTATGAGCATTCTGATTATGATTATGACGCACAGGCACACACACACACACACACACACACATACACACACATACATCCACCCCCACCAAGCACACTCACACACACACACACACACACATACACATTAGTTTTTCCTATGTAGAACTGTGTTCACGAACTAAAAAAAAGCGGATTTCAAGTGCCTTTAGCTTTCTTCCATTGTGGGTATATTTAGATTTGTCTAGAATCTCAATTCGCTTCCTTAGTGCAGAGGATAATTCTTTAACTAAGTTGAACTAAGCTCAAACTAGATCACATACCGTTATTATGTACTCTATATACTACGTACGTATTTGTGTCACACTCATTCTGGCGATGAATCCGTTGTGCTCATTAGATAAAAAAAAAGGTGAGTGCTCCAGTTGAGTGTGATCGGCTAGTAAATACTCTGTAACATATAATACTCTGCACATCACAGATATAATATAAGTATATGCCTAATCAACTCGTCCCGATCAGGTATGTTAATAGATTGGATCTGGGTCTGGTCAACTGCAATATACCCGTTCCCCCATATTGAATGGGCACAGGGTATACAATAAATAAAAAGAAGATGGGCATAGCTATGACCACTTACTACTCGGTCCCATTCATTTTCATTTTGCTGCGCATTTATGCGATAAATTTATTTATTATGAGGCATTAGTGTTTGTTTACTATGTTTACCACTGATTATGCCATTCGGACAGTGTCGATAGACACTCTAGCCAATCTGCTATTTTGCCTGCCCTCATTTGGGCGTAGCTTAAAATCCTTAAAATTTTTCAATCAAAGAGCTTAGCGTTAAGTTTTGCTAGCCGTTTATATGCAGTTGGGTATATCTGTTATCTGTTTGTTGGGCGGGCTGGGCTCTTGAGTTGTTTGATAAGCCTCAAATGAATATGTTAAGGTACTTGAGCACCTACTGAATTAGTCATTGAATTAGCTTGTTATATAGAATTTAATTAAACAATTGTGAATCTTTAATAAATATTTGTAAGACATACTGGCTGGCTGTTTACGCTCAAAGAATAGATCAGATATGAGAGACCGAAACGGTTCTATGAAACATTTGCTAAAAAAAAGAATCATGACTCCAATGGGAAATTAGTTGAGCTGCGACGACGACTGCGACGACTGAGATTGAGAGAGGATGAATGGGTGGATGGGTGGTTGGATGGGTGGTCGGTTGATTGGGTGTATTGGCGAGTGAATGAGTGCGTACATGGGCTGGTTAGTATGAATCTATGAGTATATAAATGCCGCTTTTGTGTACAACAATGAGAAATACGAGCGCACACCGAGACACATGTATTTCCAGAATTGATATGACTGATGACGCCGACGCGTCAACTGCGACGCCGACGCTGATGGGGACTGCGACTGCGACTGCTACTGCGACGTAGCGTCAACGGCAACGGCAACTGGGCTGGCTAACAAGCGCGCACCGGCAAACGCAGCGCCATTCGTTAACAGCCGTGCGAGGTTAAAGCAACAACACGGCAACCCACCCACAATTCACAAAAAAAAAAAAAAAAAAAAAAACAAACAAAAACACACACACACCCACACACACACACACACACACAACAAAACAGAAACAAAATGGGCAGCTGTTGCTCAAAGGATTTGGATGATAAGCGCTCCTGGAGTCCCGAGGAGACCAAAAATGGCGTAAGTCCATGGCAAAGCATTTAAACTTCATGTTAAACCAAACACTTGCGAATTCGTACACAGAGCACCACATCGACTATCATAGCACAGCCCATGGATGATGTGGGCAGCACGGGTGTTTTTACGTTAACGCGCACCACAACAACAACGACAACAACAACAACAAAACAGCAGCAGCAACAGCAACAGCAACAACAACATCAAGAACAACAGCAACACATAACAGCAAATGCAGTTGATCCTGATGCAGATCCTGAGGCTAAGCAGTAGCCACAAGCTGCAACACTTCAAAAGCTCTTAATTCAAATTGCCTTCTCTTTTTTTTTTTTTTACCTAATTCCATAATTTTGTTAACTAAGCATATATGTACATACATATATACATATACACATATACTATATATATAAATAATATTTTTTTTTAAAACATTTGTGACATGTGTGTTTGCTTGACAAGAGGCAGAGCCAGAGCCAGAGCCAGTGCGTGCGAGTGTGTGTCTGTGAATATATTTACAGTGATGAATACGTTGTACTGTTATTATTATGCTCAAAGAGAGTTAAAACGCGTAATAAACATTTAACTGTAAGCGTGTTTTTCGTTTTGCCTAGAAACCTTTTGAAAAAAAAACAAACGAAATCCAAAACGAAATTGGGCTAGGAATCGAACCGAAACTTGCCGGCGCGATAAGAGCCGTTACCCTGCTGCCCACCCACCGACCAACCGCCCAACAAAGCTCAGCTGCACACGCATTCGCACATTGCTAGTCGATGACATCAGGGTCTGATGCCGCCTGTTGATGCACAGAGAACAAAATCAAAAGAGCAAATAGAAGAGAGCGGGAGAGCGCAGGAAATAGCCATGCCCATGCACACCCACACACGCACACACGCACACATGCAAGGTAAAACACACACATGCAGTGGCTTTGGGCTTATTCTGGACGCTTCGTGACTCAGTTTCTTATGAGTTTCTGTGCCAATACTCGCATTGGGATTTTTCGCGCAAATGGTTTTGGCCTAGAGCAAAACACAAAACACAAATACATTTAACAAATAAATAAAATGGTGACTAAGCCGCCACCTTGCACGTGCGTTCTGTTATAAATGCACTTGCTGTTGCTCTCACTGCACTCATTAACAATAAAAATAACAATTATAATACTAACAAAAACAATGCCAAATCGAAGTCGAAATGCTGTCGTCTCAACGTCAGCTACATCCCCATAGCTTGCATTCGCATATTTACATATTATATTAATTAACCAATGTTAGATGTAAAACATGTACTGCCAGTTAGTATGCAAATGGTGAACCAGTAATTGGAAATTCTATAAATTTATATTTGTATATAATTGAATCAATCTTATAGTACAAAGATTCCTCTTTGTTCAATCAAAAGCACATGATTTATATTTCAAATCAAATGCGCACTTATTGCGCAAAAATGTTTCAAAATGTTTGCAGATGTCAAAAAAAAAAAATCAAGCAGAACACAAATTTATCTATTTTTTGTACATAAACAGAATTTAAATAGACTACATATACTTATGAATTTATTAAAATTAATATTTGAAATGGTTAAAGCCGTTTACTTTTTGTATTGCCGCGTTGCCATCTAACTAAAAACCGGCTTGCATGTCATGCATGTCGTAGCGTATCATTAAAAAAACCTCAGCCCGAATGCATGCAACAAATTCGTTTTCGAATTGAAAAACGACTAAATGCGTTGCGTTAAACTTATAAAAAAAAAAAAAAGAGAAGCACACTAAAGATAAGATTGTACAAAAAATTATTACATATGGGTATTATATATATATATATATATAAGTATATATTTGTGAGTACAAGATTAGATGAGAGCAAAGAATTTGCCAACATATCTACGTGTGCATTTATAAATGTGTGTATTACTGTGCGTATTTATTTATGTACATTTGAGCAAATGCAGAATATACAATGTCCACATATAGAACAGAAATTTTGTATTAGTAAATCAAGCAAGAAAATAAAAAACACAAACCGAACCAAACCAAACTAAACGACGCAGAAAAGGCAATTAAAGAAAATGCAAAACGAGGGAACGACATGCATACATGTGTATGCATATACATATCAACGTACATGTATACGCATTTATATAGATAAAACAATTTGAACATCAACAAGAACGACCCTAAAGTCAAACGAGGAACAAGCCACACACAAAACCGAACCATGGATCGTCGATTGTGAACGGGTTGCGAGGGGCGGGGTTAGCTGGGCAAATGATAGAAAACAGAAATTGGAGCGCACCGCCGCCCCCGCCGATTGTTAGGGTCCCGGGTCCGGCCCGGCACGGCCCCGGCCTCGGTCTCGGTCTCGGCGCGATCAGCAGACGGCAGCAAATGTTAAGTTTGTGTGCGGTTGTCAGTGCAAACGCGACCCTCCGACAAGTAGGCAGCCAGACGGATCAGCAAACGCGCACCAAAGAATCAAATCAAATCACAACAAATTAATCATCTGCAGACCAAAAGTGATCATGCAATTTAGCGGATGCCTGGCCATGGTGCTCCTGGCTTCCATAGCCGTATCTACGCCTTTGCCCATGGCCAATGAGGATGAGCTCGTGGCTCTGGACTCTGTTGAGCAGGTCGAACAGCCGCAGGATATGCGGCATATCTTGAAAATAGCGCCCAAACAGTCAGACACCGAGTTGGTTGAGGAGCGGACTGGCGTCTACGATACCATAGTCGAGGAGCTGCGCGCCGCCGGCGTACAAACGTCGGAACAGAAGCCATTGCAAACGCTCAGCTACAAGGAGCTGGCTCGTCTGCTGGCTCTGTGGCACATGACGCAGGGCCGCAACTTCTACGAGGCCGAAGGAGAACATGCCCGTGATGCGGAACAGTTCGTAGCAGCAGCCACAACACGGCCCATTTCAAGCTAGGCCAGCGATTCATCCATTTCGTATGTTGTTTATGACGAACTTTATTACCAAGCTGTATCCATGGTTCATGTAAAATGTGATGCACTTATTAAAACAATAAAAAAAAAAAAAAAAAAAAAAAACAAATTAAATAAATTAATATTGTGCTTTTATGCCTGTGTACGTTGCTTGCCCGCCCCCGTTCCCGCACCCGCCACCGACGCTGGTAATGTGTCCTGCCAGTCCGGCGGGGGTGCCGTAGGCTTCTGCTCCTTAATGCTGCTGCTGGTGCTGCTTCTTTGGCTGCAGCTGCTGGTGTTGGTCACGACAACACGCGGCATTTGGCGGCGTTGCAAACGCTTGGCGATAGGCGGCACAAAGAGATCGTGCTTGATTAGTGTGCAGTCCGCATCCTGATAAATGTGACGATTGCTGTCCCAGTTGAAAGCCGCAAACAAGGAGGACAACAGCCAGCCGCCGAAGAAAGCAATGAGAAAACCCAGTGGGGCATACCACATGTAGCTGATGCGGTAAAGGTAGAAATATGACGACTCCGGTTCAGGGTCCGCAGCAGCTGTGAATTGTGCATCCGTTTGCAGCAGTATGTCGCGGGCAAAGCTGCGTTGAGCGGGGCAGCCAGCAGTAGACATGTCCAGGCTGGGTATCGGCGGTCTCGGCTGACCGAAGCCAATCCAGAAGGATGCGGCTAGCGATAATAACAGACCGCCAATGGCGCCCTTCTGATTTGCCGACGTCACGTACATGCCCAGCGTGAAGAGACCCAGCAGTGGACCGCCAATGATGCCGAAGATGGACAGCGCCGCCTGCAGCAGTCCGCCAATGGAGCCAGCCAAGAAAGCCATGCCCACACAAAGTGCGCCATAGAAGACAGATAAGAGCTTTGAGTACCACATGGTCTGGCGATCGTCGAGCGAGCGTTTCGTGCAGCCAAGCATTAGCGGCTTTAGGTAATCCTCCAGCGTGACTGCAGCCAGAGAGCTGATGGCCGTGCTGATGGTCGACAGGCTGGCACAAAAGATGCCGGATACAAAGAGGCCAGCTAGGCCCTCATAGCCACCCATGGTGTCTACGACAAACAGCGGCATAATCTGATCCCGAGAACTGACACGACCCGCCAGCAACGGATCACAGTCCCGATAATACCAATAGATGCACAGGCCCGATAGGCAAGTGCTGATGCTAAGCAGGCACAGAATGGGCAAACACCACCAGAGAGCGGCACGAGCAGAGCGCAAATTGCGTACGGCCAGCAGGCGTTGCACCTGCGCCTGGTTCACACCATAGATGGCCAGATAGGTGGCGGAGCCGCCCAGGACCTGCGTAAACCAGGTATGCCGTGTAGTTGGATCAATGCTAAAGTTATTAAATTCGATACGTCCATTCTCCAATGCCGTACGCCAGATGACACCGAAACTGCCAGCCTTGATCCATGCACAGATGATGACACTGAAAACGGCAACAAACATCAGGATCGACTGGTATATGTCTGTCATGAGCACCGCCTTCATGCCACCCAATGTGGCATAAATGGTGCAGACCACACCAACAATTATCACCGAGAAGATCTGATTCAGGCCAGTGACTGCCTCCAGCGCCAGTGCCGGGGCATACACCACAATGCCCATGTAGAGTATCATCTGTATCGAAAAGGCCAGCGAGGCGGCCAAGCGGGTGCCATAGCCAAAGCGCAGCTCCAGATACTCGTAAACGCTGGCTGTTTTCAGGCGATAAAATACCGGCAGTATCAGATAGGCGGCAATGGGCGTTGATACCACATAGGAGAGATTGATGATGACGAACATGGTGCCATACTGATACATCTCCATGGAAACGCCAAGTATTGTAACAGCCGACATGAAGCTGGCCATTAAACTGAATGCAACTGGCGTAACGCCCATGGAGCGATCAGCCAGAAAATATTCCGTTGTGTTGCTCTGTTTGTTGCCCACGAAGCGATAATAGATCCCGATTACAATGGAGATGATCAGGACCACCGCCAGGATGGCATAGTCCCAGGCTCCAAGAGTGGCCATTATAACAGCTACTCTTTTTTTTCGACGGGTTGGCAGCACGATTACAGGCGAGATAGAGAGAGAGAGAGAGAGAGAGAGATAGAGAGAGCGATGCGCGCGTTTCCTCGTTTCACAACACTGCAGATCGTCACCGTATTAATGGGGCGTGCACAATTCTGTTAATTTCCTTGCCCTTTAATCGACAGACAACTAATATTTGCTTTTTGATAAGCGCCGGCGATAATACCCAACAATATCAAATACATGTAGCAGTAGCAGCTGCAAGTCCAACTTGCTCTCGAGATTCTGCTGGCGCTGGCGAATACGCGCGCGTCTTTAACGTTTGCCGGCCGTCAATGAAATGACCCAAATACCCAGCCAACGAGTGCACAATAAACCAAAACTACACGGCTTTAGCGGCTAAAAGGAAACCGCGCTGCGCTGCCAATTTTTATAGCTTCATCGGGCCGCCGCTGAGAGATAGCAGCTTAGCTGGCGACAATACTCATTACCAGCACTTGGGACACACGCTGTGACCGATGCGGTACAGTGGACTCTGGCACCACGATCAGACATTAGCATGAGGACAATGCTCACAACTAATTCAACTATTTAGCAGACGCATATAATAAAATCCGTATATATATATGAATGGTAACTTTAACATGAATATTAACGTTAATGTTATTATTAAATACCAGCTTGCAAAGCTACTATCGAGCTTCAAATCCACGCTAGCATATAAACGTTGATAGATCCACTTTAAATGCTATTTATAATGCGAACAAGGTCGTTAGAGGTAGTTAAGAGGCTGTTGCTTGTAACCATATTTTGTATAAATAGATAACATAAAGAGTGTGTCATTTTAACAGTGTCACTTTAACATATATGTTACTAGCCGTTAAACACACAGCTTCAACCTGTCCAAAATTTCTCATGAAAACCCAAGCAAAACGTAGGAGATGCACTGTCGCCCACATACATATATAGTATGTAATCAATTGCTTGTGTAGACTGTAATTATTATGCTGGTATAGATCTATTCTTATACTGTTTACTTAACGAATTTTACGATTCAGCTGAATTAATAAACTCAAAAACTGTTGCCAGCCTGCACTAGATGTAATCAATCGCTTGAATAACTTTGTCATGCATTGAAGTTGGCCTCTTTGATCCCTACAGGGTATTTTAGTTAAATCACGTGAGCACATTTGTATTTATGCTATCTAGGCTCTCGGAAAAACCTAGCACCATTGCTAGGTAAAGAAATTTCGACACAGTCACTTTGTTTTATTGCTGCCAATTAAATGATAATACATAATTGAAATGGAAACAGTCCGTTTAAGGCACTATAACTATAGTGTAATACGAGTTCTGTGCCAAGAATAAATGTGATTTTAAGTTTTATTAATATTAATGCCAAAGTCTTGGGGTTTATCGCACAGACTGTTGTATATCTATATAGACGCCAGGAACAGATGACTGTAGTATGTGCTTTCTACATGACGATAAACGTGTACGCTATGCGATAAGCGAACGAAAGGTAAACTGTGCTAAACAAATTACAAGTAGACCTTAAGACACTCTGTTTCTGGTAAATAACTGCCGCAGACACTTTTTTGTTTGAGCATACGTAACATATATGAGAAAAATAAACATAATAATGTCCATACATATTATCCTTGACATTTCATCTTAAGTGTCAAATCCTTTATGGACAGGACAATAATAATGTCGATAGTAAAACCCAAACAAGCCCAAGATTCGACTAAATTGT
Organism: Drosophila virilis; assembly: GCF_030788295.1. Taxonomy (NCBI): domain Eukaryota; kingdom Metazoa; phylum Arthropoda; class Insecta; order Diptera; family Drosophilidae; genus Drosophila; species Drosophila virilis. The sequence goes on along the minus strand of NC_091543.1, from coordinate 19,876,951 downwards.
TTTGCTATACAAAGATAGAATTTTAACAAATGCAATCAGTTTAACTCTTGCATTCAAGGAGATTGTAATATACCCAATTTACGCTTGCAAAAATTATTGTCGCTTGCACGAAATTGGTAGCAGATTGCATGATAAAACTTTGACTTAATGAAATATATATAGATATATAATCTTATAATCTTAAGCCGTATTAACAGCCAAGTCAAATCTAAGCAAACTGTTCTAGCAATTGTTGGCTGTTTTAATCCAAAAGGAAAAGATTGGAACCATCAAATTAACTATCTAGATATATGTAGAGCGTGTGCAATCGAAAGGATACCTCTTCCTTGAATGTTACCGCACAGCTCTACATTAATTCCACGAGTATTATTTTGCAAAAACGCTGGGAATATGTACAGGCTAATGGTCGGTGCCCGTTTTAGGAGCATTCACTGTATTGGTTTAGTGTACACTATTTGAAATGGCTTATTTAAAGACGGACTTACCGTCACTTGGTACCAGCCAGCTCCATTGGGCACCAGTTTGCCAAATTTGCCGCGTGGAATGGGTGAACCGCGACGTCGAGAACTGGGACGGTCCTGAAAACAAAAACAAAAGGTTATTAGGCGCATTGAATGAGCAGAAAGACCGGGCTAAACATACCTTTATGGTTGTTATCATTTCGCTCATGTCATCATCCTCATCCCAACGACGCACATCCTGCAGCCGCAGCTTGACATCGCTTTTGTGCGGGAACTGTGAGGTCTTGAAGCTGACGCGACGCTTGTTGCGATCCTTGCGGCGTTGGTGGTCGTCAGCATCTGCAATTGAGCCAAGATTGAGTGAGTAATTAATGTCTGAACTAATGCCAGACAGCCTACCATCGTAGTCTTTTAGGGCAGAGAAGCGGGATCCTCCACCGCCGCCGCCAGCACTGCCGCTGCCGCTGCCATTGCCAACATTGTTGTTGTTGTAACGTGGCCCGCCGCCGCCGCCGCCGCGCTTAGGCATTGCTCACACGCACACGGAACAGGAGTTAAGGGAATGGCACCAACCGCAGAAATGATAAACAAGGTCTTCTGGGTGCGCGCACACGTTGCAATTGTTGTTGTAATTGTTAAATCGTTTATATTCCGACAAAATGGGCAAATGCGCAAAAATGCACTGCCACAATAACAAAACTACCACAGATATTGTGTACAATATATTTACAAGACGTCGCAAGCAACTGAGATGCACGACAAAATATTTAAAGAGCGCGAATTTGCAACGCAATTTTATGAAATTCTCAGACTTTATGTATTTGTATTTGTGTAGATGACAGATGTCATGACAATGGCGTGCTGGTGTTGTACAGCACTAACTGGTGCCTGACATACGTTTAGTGCTGTGCAATGCCAATGCAGCTTCATTCGATGTGGCAACGCTGTCAGCTAAAAACACAATAGCCAGACTTATAATTTGCTCATTTGGTTTTGAAAACATTATTGGCGTGGACCGGCTGAATTCTTTTCACATTAACATGTCGTCACAACGAAAGTGCCCATTCCATGCAACGATAGCCGAAACAGAGGCCAAGCTAGTGCAAAGTCTATGCGATGTACTGCAACGTTGCGCGAATCGGGCTCTCGAAAGTAATGGCACCTTCCGGGTCGGGCTCTCAGGTGCGTGTTTTTATATGCACATAAACACATGATATATGGTGTGTGCATGTATGTGTGAGAAGCTCAACTTGAGGTGACCTTGCGCCGCACACTTTCATTCACAAAGTCAGTCATTAAAGGTCATTCATGTATACGATCAACAGGTGGCTCGCTTGTGCAGCTCTTGACCCGTGCCCTAGTATCCAGTAATCTGAACACAAAATGTTGGAAATTCTTTTTCTGCGACGAACGCTATGTACCAGACGATCACAACGAATCCACCTTCTGGGCGTACAAAACACAAATGCTAACTCAACTACCCAATATTTCGGATAGTCAACTAATTAAGCCTAATACGACAATATCATTGGATAGCTGCGCCAGCGAATATGCGGCATGCATAAGAGACGAATTTGGTACAAGTTGTCCGGAGTTTGATTTGTTGCTTTTGGGCATGGGACCAGATGGACACACGTGCTCCTTGTTTCCAGAGCAACCGATTGCCCTGTCGGAAAGCAGACGTATTGTCATTCCGATACGTAATTCACCGAAGCCACCGCCAGAACGTATCACATTTACACTGCCGCTGATAAATAATGCCAAAGATGTAGTCTTTGTTGTAACAGGTGCCAGTAAATCTGATGTTGTTAAGGTATGAACAGCAATCGATTGGTAATAAAGTAATTAGCAGTTATATTTACTATTTATTCTATTACAGCGTGTTTTTGCAGACAAGGACAAAAACTTTCCCTCTGCTTGGGTAGAGCCCACACATGGGGACTTAACACTGATTGCAGACAAAGACGCAGGAGAAACATTTCTAAATTCAGCCTATCAATAATGCTAATTAACTATGTAAATTTGTATATAATAAAAAATGCTGATTTTCTTTGCACTAACTTTAGCAAACTTGCTTTTAAATGCGCGCGCCATGATGATTTTATGCAGCACTAACAATGCGTATGATGTTGCCACTGGATTGCGTTGAGGGTGCTGCCAGACCAGTGCAAAATTCCCATTCAAGTGAAAATGTAAAAAAAAAGAACACAAACATTTACAAACTACCCACAAAACGCAATGCCGCGACAATAATATCAAAAATATAATTGTAACAGACATATTAACGAACACCAACGCTGCTGCAATGCCTGACACCTACGGCCAATTCGATGCGGAACGCGTCTGTCGCGTGTGCCTGCGAGAGGTGGGCGAATTTTACTTCATCTACGATGAGGCGCCTGTGGAGCAGGGCGCGAACATCGCTCAGATACTTAACGAGTGCACGCGCTACACCTGTGAGCGTTACGACAAGATGCCGCATCATATGTGCGACACCTGCATTAAAGCCGCCTGTCAGGCATATCGTTTCAAGCAGGACGCAGAGAAGGCCTATCGCTCGCTTGTGGCCATACTGGGGCGCACACCCATTACCAAGCCAAACAGCAGTGATGTTTGCACACAGACGGAGCAGGTGCCGATGTTGCCGTGCGGCATCTGCAACGATAAATTTCTGAACATTCTTGAACTACGCGTGCATCGCAAACGGCAGCACATGCATATGGAGGAACTTAAGTGCAAGCTGTGCGACGAACAATTCCAGCAGCTGCGCCAGCTACGGAACCATCTCGTCATGCAGCATGATCAGCACTCGACTTCACCGTTGCTGCGTCGGCGTCTGGAATGTCGAGTCTGTCAACGCGCCTTCTCGCGACGTGATCATATGCTTCGCCATATGCGCTCTGTGCACGATGCGGATGGCCGGGGTCGGCTGGACCGGACGCTGGCCGAGAAGCAGGAAGTGCAATCTAAGGTGGCCTGGCGGCCCATCGATGAGGCGACCATGCATAGCGGTGATGAACTGGAGTCGGCTGCCGTTTTATTTAATGATCCTGATGATAATGAGAACGACAACAACGGGAGTGGCTATCAATGCCACACTAATCCCATATCAAGCAACGAGGAAGCTGAAGACGAAGATGTACATGCCGAGGCTAAACAGTCGCTCTGGCTGCACATTAAACCAGAGCCGGAGCCGGAACTTGAACACTGCCCGGAGACAATAGGGTCGCAAGTAAATCGCGACAAGCGCAGAAAAAGAGCAATTCTAAAGGTTGCAGCTCACACGGACACGGAGGATGAGAATGAGTGCGTAGACAAACAGAAAACTGCGGCTAGTGCATTAGTGGCTGAGGTAAAAGGTAAGTCAGTGTTCACGAACCGTTAGGTCATAAAGATCCCTAATTTTTCATTTCCTTATACAGAGGAGCCATTGGTTACCGGCGGTGAGCAGCAGTTGTCCATTAAGCAAGAGCGCCAACGCGTTGACAGCATTAAAGAGGACGAGGAATACGATATGGAGGCCGCAACAGCAGACATTTTGCACAGTGCAGATGAGGACGAAGACGGGGAAGAGTTCGGAAATGCGGAGAGTGACATTGATGAAGACGATGACGACGAAGATGGAGACGAACCGGATGACGAGCTGGAGACACAGTCCGTGCACAAATCAAAGCTGGCCCAGGTAGCCCAAGTGGAAATTGTGCGCGAGTATCTGCAGAAACCGGCAACTGGCAAGCAGCGACGTCGTCGACGCAAAAAACAAACTGAAGCGGAACCGAATCCCGAGAATCGCTGCGATATCTGCCTGCGTACCTTTTCCCGTCATTGCCATTTGCTGCGCCACAAGTTGTCGCATTTGGAAAAGAAGCCGCACAGCTGCCCGCATTGCCCCAAAGCATTTGCGCGCAGCGATCATTTAAAGGCGCACGTGCAGAGCCTGCACGGCAATAAGGAGCACAAATGCGTGCTATGCGATGCGGCGTTCGCCCGCCTCGATGCCCTCGAGCGGCACAAGATGAGCAAACACAATGGCGAGGGCCTGGACGCCAGCAGCGAGCTTAAGCTGCAAATGAACGAGCATACGTGCGAATACTGTGCCAAGCGATTCTCTAGCAAAACATATCTGCGCAAGCACACACTGCTCCATACTGAATTCCTCTATGCATGCAAGAGTTGCGACGAGACATTCAAGGAGCGCCAACAGTTGCGTAGCCACGAGAAGACACACACCGGCCAGCGTAATTTCCTCTGTTGCATTTGCGGCGACAGTTTTGCTCGCAACGACTATCTGCGCGTCCATATGCGAAGACACAATGGCGAGAAGCCATACAAGTGCCGTTATTGCGTCAAGGCGTTTCCACGCGCTACAGATCTTAAGGTACATGAACGGTAAGTGACCCAACTGCGTGACCTGATCCAAAATGCAGCCCATTTTGTTTTTTCAATTGTAATTTATATGCCATATTTTCAGCTATCACACGGGCACAAAACCCAACCTGTGCAACACGTGCGGCAAGAGCTTCCATCGCGCCTACAATCTCACCATACATATGCGCACCCATACAGGTGAGCGTCCCTACAAGTGCGACCAGTGCCACAAAAGTTTCAGCCAGAGCAATGACTTGAAAGCGCACATACGACGGCACACTGGAGAGCGCTACAAGTGTCCGCACTGTGATACTTACTTCCTGCAGCTATACCATATGCGCAACCATTGCCTCAGTGCCCACAACCAGCATATTGAGACCAAAACTGGTCGGCTGCAACGCACCGGCCTGCTGGACGAGCCCAATCATTCCCACCTGACCACTGTGGTAATGCCTCCTGCACGTTTTCAGCAAACAACGACACCAGATACGCATGCTATGGCCACCGTGACCACGCAATTGCCACCGCCGCCGTCGACTGTGGCTGCGACAATTGCCACGCCCATTCTACATTCGCCGGTCGCCTACAATACATCGTCGCCAGTATCGGTATCCGTTCCAGTGCCGGATGCAGCCGGATTTGTGGGTACGGCGGCTAACGCAACAGCTACTGCAACGGCACCCTTTGGTGCATTTAATATAGCGCCCGTTGTAATGGGTAGGTTTCATTAAATACATCCGCCAAGCAAACGCACCAACTAATGCCATCCCTTTCTATCTATCCTGTTCTCTCAGCGCATCTCATGTACAACCATGGGGGAAGTAGCCAGCAGAGCAATGCCAGCGGCAGCGAGGCGGGAAAATAACCGAAGTTTCCCTATGAAATTCGCAAGCCGATTATTCAGTTGCTATTCCAAACTAATCTTAAGTTGATCTTGTATATATGTACAATATTAAATCGCGCCTTAACAATGTGTATGTATATGGTAAAAATCGCTTAACAGCAACTTTCATTGTATTGCAAAAAAAAAAAAAAACAGTTAAATATACGTAGACTAAGCGATTTCTACTGTGTATCTAAGCATTGAGCAAACTATTTTCTACCAGTGAGATCGTTATAAAGTTCTGTAAGCCAGCAATACTAAATTATTAATTCTAATATAAAATATGCGTTAAGGTATATCAAATGTTCAAAGATTTGTTAACCTTAAATTGCAAACCCTTTGTTTTATAAATGAAATTTGTATAACTTTAGATATCGAATACCTATATCATATTATGATGTAACCTACCATGTAAATAAATTCCAACATATTCATAAAGCGAATGAAGCGACGAATAAAATAATGTGGTTTTAATCGAGCAGCGTGAATAATATTTTTATTTATATGATTTTTAACAAGCTCTTATAACTAATTGCGTACATCGATTTACTGGCATAATTTCCTATTACTAACTTAAACGGCCTATGCAATATTGCCCTGGCTTAGACATCACAGCATCCATATGCTAGCCCGCGATTGGCACCCGATTTCCTGTTGTCCAGTTAACCCCAAACTGTATACTATGGATGGGCTGTGATATGCAAATGAGGTTTGGGGTAGTTTGTGTTGTTTTTCTTTCGACATTAATTATATTAATATGCTTGATCAGAAAGGCAAGTCGATATAATCTAGTCTGTTTCATTATATAAAATAGTAAACACTTTAAAGTATATGAATTTGATTTTAACACTGTCCTCTACATTTTTAACGAGATTTTTAGATTATTTACTCATATAGCATTGGAGTTATTATTGATTTCTTTATCTTATAATCATTGAAGATATTGATGAATCGCGATATTATAATGCTGTCAGCGTTGGTATAAGCAAATTTCACAATTATCTAAAATTTACGTGTGTGCCTCATGCAAGGAGTTTGTTTGAATACACAGACAATGTATAACTAATATAAATCTCAAAGCACAGCAACTTTTAAACAATAATACATGAAATAAAAATAAGCATATTAATTAGTTTCAAGTTAAAATAAGTACATTTGTTGGCTAATCTCATTTCTTAAGCTTATGTTGCCACATTCTGCTGCGTCGTGGCTCGGGTAGTTCTATCTGATGCATATGGTCATCGTTCAACTGCCTCTGCGCATACTGTTGGCCCTTACTGCGGAGTCGATTGCTGGCCAAGGGCATTTGACGACAGGAGGCCAACGTGCGCGGCAGCTCGGATGATCGCACTGGTGGCTCAAACTTATTATAGTTGCCGATGTCCTCATGCTCCTGCTCATCGCTGGACGGCTGCATGTTTCCTCCTGGCGATGCCATCTTACTGCGCCGCTTTTTGTTGGACTGACCAATACTGCGTCGGCCCAAGCCGGAGCTGCGACGCAAGGTATTCTCCAGCACACGCACCTTCTTAAGCGGCGACTTTATTGACTTCTGTTGGGCAATCGCTAGGCGTTGCATCGGCTTTCGCAGCGCCGGTGATGCTTTCAAAGAGTTCAATGTTTTCATTAGGCTCCTCTTTGCATTTGGGGTCTCTTCCCTACCGCTACTATCGGTATTAGGTAACTTTCGCTTGTGCAAATTGCCGGTGGTTTTGGCCGCCGAACCTGTCATGGAAGATAACTGCAAATTAGAAGGAGTCTTGCGTAAGGACATCGTTGATGCAGACAATGCCGACATGTTTCTTAGCGCCAAGGGCGTGCGTGGAGCCGTCGAACCGGGTGCAGCCGGTGGCAACATCTTCCCTTGGGTTGATGAGGCTGTCCCTCCCTGTTTGCGAGCAGAACTCTGCAGCTCTTTGGCCTGGCGAAGGCGCACCCAATCGTTGGCCATATGCTCCAATATGTTCTCCCCATGGACCAGAAACGGAGATTTATGGCGCATCTCATAGGCTTGCACCAATTCGGTAATTTGCTGCTCTATCTTTGGCAGCTTAGTGCCTATAGCCTTGCGCTCGCGTTCCTCCTTCAGAAGCTGTCCGCCGCGATTGTTGAAGCGATTGGGCTCGTTGGCCTTGGCCTCTAGCGCCTCCATACGTGCCCAGAACTCGGCGCGACTAGCAAACAGCTCAAATATCTCCTTGTTGCTGTTATAAAAACTCTTAAGATCATCCAGTTCCAGCTCATGCAGCTCCAGTAAATCCTCGTTGTACCACTCATTGTAAAAGTTGGAAAAGCGTTTGCGCTCCTGCTGTGATTTCAATGTCAAATCCCACCACTTTTGAATCTCCACTCGCAGCTGCTCGATGAAGGTCTTCAGGTTCTGACGACGCAGCTCCTGACAGCGCTGCAGTTCCTCTTTGAGCACATCATAGGTCGCTTGTGTGTACTCTTCGGCCTCGCGTACTCTGCGCATGGCAAACTCGTCCGATTCCTGCAGACGCTCCCAAAGCACGTGGATCTTCTCGCGCATATCGTCGATCCGTTCGCGCAGTTCTAGCACCTGCGCAGCGAATTCTTTCTGCATGAAACGCAGCTTTTCGAAGATATTCGGAGTCAGGCTCTGGTTCGCCTGGCTGAGCAAATGCTCCTCGGCGGCTGTGTCCGGCCGTATACCGAGCAGCCTCATGTCCTGCTTGATTTGGCTGCGCAGCTGGAACAGTTCTTCCAAGCGGCGCGTGCGCTCTGCTCGCAGATGCTCGAGGTGTTTACAGAAGGATGACATTTCTTCCGGTTTTGGCAGTGGATCGGCCAGCAACGGCAGCGGCAACTCACCCAGTTCTTCGCACAGCTGATCCTGCTGTAGAAGCAGCTCACATATCTCCGCGCGACGTATGCGCAGCTCCTCCCGCAAATGCTCAATACTCTTGTCCAGCTTTTGCAGCCAGACATCCAGCGGCATGTCCTCTGGTTTCTCGCCAATCTCCAGATTCCTGTGCAGCAGGCGCCTTAAATCCGCGGCTTCTGCTTGCAGTCCACTGATGTCATCTTTGATAAGCTGCTCCTTTTCATTTGATTCTGTCAGCAGGTCGCTGTAGAAATTTTTCACGCGGTCGTTTAGTTTGCTCTTAAGGGTAACACAGTATTCCTCATCAAACATATACGACCACTTGCTAAATAAACGATCGACATGATCGCTGGTTATAGCCAAGATCGTTGTTTTTGTTGATGGCTGTTCGGCCATGTTTACGTATTTAAAAATTTAATCTCTTTTACAATTACGAAATACAGCCTAAAAGGGACGCCAACATCAATTGAATATTTCGGTAAATTTAAAACACATCTAAACGTTGCCACCTTTTAAAAATACTGTATGTTAAGTCAGGCGCAGCATTCTAAAGTTTGAGAAGCTGGCAGCGCCGGATGGCGCTGGATGGTTAGAAAACGATTTTTTAATTCATTATCATTTTCTCAATTTCCTTTTGTCATTGTCATTTATAAATACCAACTGCTCAGATTGATATTATTTTGTTCATTATGTAAGGTTGGCAGATATAACAAGTAAGCCTCTACGCAATTTGTTTGTTTCTTGTCAGCCCTCGTACAATACCTGTTCATTTTATAGCCGTGAGCGGTTGCCAGATGTCGCTGTTGATATTTTCCACGTCAATTCATCTAACCGATAGTATTTTGAAAAGGTGGCAACATTTATTTGTGTTTTAAATTTACCGAAACATTCAATTGATGTTGGCGTCTCCTTTTGACTGAATTTGCAATTTTCATAACAATTGATGACTTATAAAAATGACTGAGCAAACACAAAAATCGGATATTCTGGCTGTTACCAGCGATCATGTCGATCGATTATTCAGCAAGTGGTCGTATATGTTTGATGAGGAATATTGTCTGATTCTTAAGAGCAAATTGGGAGACCGCGTGAAAAATTTCTACAGCGACCTGCTGACAGAATCAAATGAAAAGGAGCAGCTAATCAAGGATGAAATCAGTGGACTGCAAGCAGAGGCCGCAGATTTAAGGCGCCTGCTGCACAGGAATCTGGAGATTGGCGAGAAACCAGAGGATATGCCGCTGGATGTCTGGCTGCAAAAGCTGGACAAGAGTATTGAGCATTTGCGGGAGGAGCTGCGCATACGTCGCGCGGAGATATGCGAGCTGCTTCTACAGCAGGATCAGCTGTGCGAAGAACTGGGTGAGTTGCCGCTGCCGTTGCTGGCCGATCCACTGCCAAAACCGGAAGAAATGTCATCCTTCTGTAAACACCTCGAGCATCTGCGAGCAGAGCGCACGCGCCGCTTGGAAGAACTGTTCCAGCTGCGCAGCCAAATCAAGCAGGACATGAGGCTGCTCGGTATACGGCCGGACACAGCCGCCGAGGAGCATTTGCTCAGCCAGGCGAACCAGAGCCTGACTCCGAATATCTTCGAAAAGCTGCGTTTCATGCAGAAAGAATTCGCTGCGCAGGTGCTAGAACTGCGCGAACGGATCGACGATATGCGCGAGAAGATCCACGTGCTTTGGGAGCGTCTGCAGGAATCGGACGAGTTTGCCATGCGCAGAGTACGCGAGGCCGAAGAGTACACACAAGCGACCTATGATGTGCTCAAAGAGGAACTGCAGCGCTGTCAGGAGCTGCGTCGTCAGAACCTGAAGACCTTCATCGAGCAGCTGCGAGTGGAGATTCAAAAGTGGTGGGATTTGACATTGAAATCACAGCAGGAGCGCAAACGCTTTTCCAACTTTTACAATGAGTGGTACAACGAGGATTTACTGGAGCTGCATGAGCTGGAACTGGATGATCTTAAGAGTTTTTATAACAGCAACAAGGAGATATTTGAGCTGTTTGCTAGTCGCGCCGAGTTCTGGGCACGTATGGAGGCGCTAGAGGCCAAGGCGAACGAGCCCAATCGCTTCAACAATCGCGGCGGACAGCTTCTGAAGGAGGAACGCGAGCGCAAGGCTATAGGCACTAAGCTGCCAAAGATAGAGCAGCAAATTACCGAATTGGTGCAAGCCTATGAGATGCGCCATAAATCTCCGTTTCTGGTCCATGGGGAGAACATATTGGAGCATATGGCCAACGATTGGGTGCGCCTTCGCCAGGCCAAAGAGCTGCAGAGTTCTGCTCGCAAACAGGGAGGGACAGCCTCATCAACCCAAGGGAAGATGTTGCCACCGGCTGCACCTGGGTCGATGGCGCCACGCACGCCCTTGTCGCTAAGAAACACATCAGCATTGTCCGCATCAACGATGTCGTTGCGCAAGACTCCGTCCAATATAAAGATGTCTTCTATGACAGGCTCGGCGGCGAAAACCACCGGCAACTTGCACAAGAGAAAGTTGCCCCCTTCTGGTAATGGCGGTAAGGTGTTGACACCAAACGCCAAGCGGAATCTGATGAAGACGTTGAGCAGCTTGAAAGCATCACCGGCATTGCGAATGTCCGTTCCACGTCCAGTGGCTGTTACACAGAAGACACTGAAGACGCATATCAGGAAGGTGCGTGTGCTGGAAACCACGCTTCGACGCAGCTCGGGCTTGGGAAGACGCAGCATGAGCCACACGGCCAAAAGGGAGCGCACTAAGCTGCCACCGCCGGATATTTACGTAGAGCCGCCGTCCAGTGACGATAACGATGAGAATTTGGTCGTTGAGATCGCCCATGATGATACGTACAATACATTTGAGAAATCCATTGAGCCCGCAGCACGCTCCTCCATTCTGCCAAAGGAGGTCGGCTCGTTCTACCATAGCCTAAAGCTGCGAAAGCGTTTGTAGATTTAATCAACAGATGGGGGCCTTACTTAACAAAAAATTAAGAGTATTATTAAGAGTATTATTTTTGTCAACTGTGTTGTAAATCGATTTTGCTTTAAATATATATAAATGCTATTTTTAAATTTATTAAACATTGTTGAGATTTGGACGTGGAGCGTCCGATTAGCATACAGTGTTAATTTATATAGTATATATTTAAATATATTTTGCAATGGCTGCCAATTAGAAATATAACATTTTATTACAGAAAAAAAAACCAATTAGAACTTTAAAATTGTTGCCACCTTTTTCGGTTTTAATGCCACACTTCGATAGTGCGCCAAAACTATCGAACTGTAATCGAAACACAATCGAAATTGGCCTTGTCCCAGCTCCTTTCCTTGACTTTTACGCGCTATTTTCTTGCTGAGCGACGCATTTGCATTTGTTGGTCGTTGAATTTGTATCAAAACTTATATTGTGATTGCAAACATGAATGTTCCCTTTGAGCCCCGTACTCTGGTTAATGGCGGCATGCTGAAACAGTTTGCCGGCCAAACCGTCAGCATCATGGTGCGCGTGGAGAGCGTTGCCGGGACAACGCTAATGGGCCTCAGCACGGATAACCAGAAGCTGCGCATTAGCCTACCCAGCGAGCTAGGCGCTGCCCAGGGCGCCTGGGTGGAGGTTATAGGCATTCCAAATGCTGGCGACGCCATACGCGCCAAAGAGGCAAGTGAATCTGATGTCTGATGAAATTCTCGCTATAATCTCAATTGATTCACAGGTTATTGAATTTGGCGGCGACAACATTGACTTTGACACGGATAGCTACAACGCGATGACCCAGTTGCTGAACAATGTGAAGCAGTTCTATCGCCATGGCTAAGTAAAAGTTCCGTCATGCTGTATGCCCTAAGCCCTCAGCCTCCAACTAGGTTTAAGTCCATTCTTTTCATGTTTTTTTTTTTTTTATAAATAAACACGTAATTATTTTCCAAATAGTTCAACATTATGTACTTGCTTTATTGGGATCTGTGGCCCACATATAAAAAAGGCTATCTAGTGAAGTGATTTTCAACAATTAAAGAGAACGAGACAAATTCATTCGTTGGCTATTGCAGCACAGCTGCATTGGCTACCACGCTGGGATTGTTAACCACCTCGCCCAGGGAGTCGAGCACCTCCTTGCGATAATCGTCAAACTCGCCATCAATCTCGTTAATTGTCTGGTCCTCGATGACATAAAGTGTACAGCCTGTTTCGCGTATGAGACGTTCGTCGTGAGAGACTATGATGACGCCGCCCTCATACTCGTTGATGGCCTCGGCCAGGGCATCGATCGATTCAATGTCCAGATTATTGGTCGGCTCATCGAGAATGAGGACATCGGGCGCACTAAGGCACAGTTCGGCTAGAGCAACGCGCGCCTTCTGACCGCCAGATAGATCCTTCATTTTGATGGTGTGCGCATGGCTGACGAGGCCAAAGGAGCCAAGCGCCTTGCGGGCCTTCTCGTGAGGTAAATTAAATAGACGCTGCAGATATTCAGCAGCCGATTCTTCAGCAGTCAAATGCTCGCCCGAATGCTGATCGAAGCGTCCCACGTGCAGGCGATGATTCTTGCGCTGCTCGCCCTCTTGCGGCTCCAGTTCACCGAGCAGCAGCTTGAGAAACGTGGATTTGCCCACGCCATTGGGACCCACAATAGCAACGCGACTGGTCAGATCTATGCCAAAATCAGCTTTAACAAACAAAGGTTTCTGGCCCGGGAAAGCAAACGTCACATTATGCACGCCCAGAATGGGCGGCTGGAGCTGCGATGGTTCCGGGAAACGGAACTTGACAATATACTCCTTGGGTCGGGCTAATAGCTCCTGAGGACCATCGTCCTCTTCCTGTTTCTGAGTCTTGGTCTTGTTCTTTTCCTGTTTGCGTGTTAGCGATTCTTTTTGTTTCTTCTCAGCCGCCTTCTTGGACTGGCCATGGGCCTTCAGCTCGCGCAGTCGCTTCTCTTGCTTCTCATACTCTTTGATCATCTCGCGTCGCTTCTGCACGTACATCTTTTTAAACATGGAGTAGTTTCCCTTGTAGTAGAACAGTTTCTTCTGGTCCAGATGTATTATCTCGTTGCATACATTATCCAAGAAACTCTGGTCGTGGGATACAATCAACAATGTCTTCTTCCATCCCTGCAAATAGTTATCCAGCCAAATGACCGCATTCAAATCCAAATGATTGGTCGGTTCGTCCAACATCAACAAAGTTGGCTCCAAATAGAGGGCGCGTGCGAGTGAGACACGCATTCTCCAGCCACCAGAGAATTTATTTGTGGGGCGATCCTGCATCTCCTTGCTGAAGCCCAGACCGGCCAGAATACGACGCGCTCTTGCCTCGGCCGAATAGGCACCAATGGCTTTTAGCTCGGCAAATGTATCGTTCAGCTCCTCTTGAACGCTCATATCGCCATCGGCGAATTGCTTCTCCAGCTCTTCGCTCTTCTTCAACATCTTGGTACGCTTCACATCTGCTTCCAGGATTGTCTCAATGGCGGTCTTGTCAGTGGCAACCACCTCCTGTTCGCACAGCAGCACATCAATATTGGGCGGTATTGCGAACGCGCGTGTAGCTATGTGCCTGAGCAGCGTTGTTTTGCCGTGACCGTTGGGACCCACCAGGCCATAGCGACGTCCATGGGCAATCAGCAAATTGGCATTCACAAATAGATCGTTGCCTGGCAAGAGCGTGGAAATATGATTCATTTAAGAATTATTGCATAACTTGTGAAATTGAAATGTACTCACCTTTGGCCGATATCGTGAAATTCTCAATTTTGATATCCACGGCATGCTCGAGGGCTGCCTGTTGGCCAGCACTCTTCTGCACCTGCGACATGGTGAAATTATTGTCTAGATCCGAGTGTCCGGCGCCGCCCTTTTTTGTCATTAGCTCCATTTGCCTTTCGTATTCTTGTTGTTTCTTTTGCTTCTTTTTCTCCTTATGCGTGATTTTCTTTTCCTTACTGTCTTTGGATTCAACAATTGCTTCCGTTGACTCTTCGGACTTGGGCGTGGTCGCTGGCTCCTCTGGCTCTCGTTCGGGTTCAGTTTCTTTCAGCGTAATGGCAGCAATCTTTTCAGTTAGCTTCTCTTCTTTCATAGGTTCAGGTTTTGGCTCCGTCTCGAGTAGCTGCACATCTTCAATCTCCTCTTCGTCATCATTGTCGCTCATTTCGAATTTGTTCTTTTGCTCTTGCTTCTTTTTCTTGGTTTTCTTTCCTGCTGGCTTGGCCGTCACAAGTTCTGGTTCATCCTCATCCAGATCTTCTGCATACTTGTTTTCGTCCAGATCGTCATCATTATCATCATCGTCACTCATCGCAAATTTATTCTTAAGCTGCTGCTTCTTTTTAGATTTCTTGGACGCCGGCTTGGCTATAGCTACCGCCACCTCTTCCTCCTCCTCATCTTCTATATCATTACCACCATTTCTATTATCCTTATCATCGTCATCATCATCATCATCATCATCGCTGAAACCATCATTCGCCTTCTTCTTGTTGCCCTTTTTACTTTTCTTGGTCTGTTGCTGTTGCTTCTTGGGTGCTGGCTTAGCGACGGGCGCCGTTTCTTCATCGGAGCCATCGCTGTCTGCTTTTGACAGGGGCTTCCCAGGTTGCTCATCCTCACTCCAATCGTCGTTTCGTTTCCCCTTCTTCCCCTTTTTGCCAGCCTTCTTCTGCTGCTGCTGCTGTTTACTTTGCGAGGACTTCACGCTTTCCAGATCATCTGCGTCAATATTGGATAACTTGCTGGCAGTTAGGGATTCGTTATCGCTGGAATCGCCGCCGCCACCTCCAGCACGTTTTCCCTTTTTGCCCTTCTTTGACGCATTTTTCTTTTCGTTTGCACTCACTTTCTCTGGCTGTTCCTCCTCCTCATCGAAGCGTTCCTTCTTCTTGCCTTTGGCCTTGGACATATCTGTGTAGGGTGTAGGTGACAGGTGACCTGCTGTATAATGGACCAAAATTATCTAAAATTCGCAAGCACTATGATCAGCAAACTTGAATAGTTTACGTTTGCGTTGTCGGTGCTGCTGCTGCGGCGGCGGCTTTCACGTGCACAGCTGGCAAATGTGCCAAGTGTGGAGCTAGAGAAAGAGGAAGAATTACACACGATGATTGGGCGTGTGTGTGTTCGTGTTCATTGGAATTATTATCGGAATCGTGATGTCATCGTTTTGAGCTGGTTCACAGGTGAAACGGATCTGACCCTATGACGTGATTGTTAAATTTAGTTGAAATGGTTTCTTAACTATGTACAGTATACATACATATAATTGTGAATTTTTTTTTTTTAAATATTGTCGTATATTTCATGAAATAATTGTAGCTTGCTGTAGTCAGACGGAACTATTTGAACTGTCCTGTCGTGGAATCCGATAGAAGTGTGCGCTTATCGATATATCGATATGTATATATTTTGCCCCAAATGTCGCCGAGCTACATAATTGTTTAATAAACAATTAATCACTAATATAAACAAAATAGTGCGTGCGATATTCTATGTAATTGTACGTATCTTCAATTGATTCGCTTGCAACTAGTCTGCGCTGCACGGTAAGAGCAACAATAACAAAAACAACAACGAAAACAATAACAACAACAAAAACAACGCAGCTAGAGCCACAACGCAAAGGAGATTGAGATTCGCAACGCAATCAAAAAAATTCCATAAAACGGAAAATAACATACGCTGCCAGAGAGTGAGCGGACAGAGGGAGGGGGCCGCGCGCATAGCCCAAAGGTGGTTAACAGCAGCAGCAGCAAGAGAAGCAACAAAAATAATAACAACAACAACAACAACAACACGACAAGCGAGACCTTGAAAACTTTAAAGAAATAGCAACAAAAAGAACTCAAAATTATTAACGAAAAACGCAAACAGAGCCGAGTGCAGAGAGGCAACGGCAACGGCATCGGCATCGGCCGCTAAGTTATGGAGAGTGACAATTTTCCGCAGCGCGCCAATTAAAAATAATAATAGGAAGAAACTAATAATACAAATAAACTAAAACACCAAATGCATGGAGAAAAGCGAATTGGGAAGCCGTTTAACACGTAAACGTAAGAATCAAAATCAAAACAAGCTAACGATTTACATCCATAACAAAAGCAGCGCCTACACTCACACACACGCACACACAGACACACACACACACCCAACACAAACACAAACACAAACACAAACACAATGGCAGCAGTAGTTGCAGCCACGGCAAACGGCAGCGGCGGCGGCAGCGGCAGCGGCTGCGTCGCAGTTATGACAGTATCCGTCGCCGATAGTGAGACAAGCGACGCCAGCGGCGCTTCAAATGGACGGGAGGCGCGCAACCTAGCCGAGAAGCAGCGGCGGGACAAGCTCAATGCCAGCATACAGGAGCTGGCCACAATGGTGCCGCATGCGGCCGAATCAACGCGGCGACTGGATAAGACCGCGGTGCTGCGCTTTGCCACACACGGCCTCAGGCTACAGTACGTATTTGGCAAGTCGGCGACACGACGTCGACGCAGGCTGAATGTGAAGGGCGCCGGCAGAGGTGGAGATTCTAGCGGAAGTGGAGGCAATGGTAACGGTGTCATCGCCGGCGATACGCCGCTATTAACGGATACGTTGATGCAGTTGCTCGACAGCTTTTTTCTCACCCTCACTTGCAATGGGCAGATAGTGCTTGTGTCTGGGAGCGTGGAACAGCTGCTGGGCCATTGCCAGTCGGATTTATATGGACAGAATCTGCTGCAGATAACGCATCCCGATGATCAGGCGTTGTTGCGTCAACAGCTAATACCACGTGACATCGAGACGCTCTTTTATCAGCAACGACGTAAACAGCACTCGCAGTCGCACTCACAGTCGCAGTCAACGTCGGCCAGCGATGATGATGACAATGATGATGGTGATGATGAACTGGAGCAGGATCTGGAGCGTACACGCACGCCCAGCCCCCAAACTATCGCCCATATGGCCGCCATCGATGAGCGTCTGCGTGCCGATCGACGTTGCTTCACGGTGCGGCTGGCCCGTGCTTCGACCCGGGCCGAGGCGACGCGTCACTATGAGGTGGTCAAAATTGACGGTTGTTTTCGGCGCAGCGACTCATCGGTTACGGGTGGGGCGGCCGCCAATTATCCAATCGTATCGCAGCTGATAAGGCGCTCGCGTAATAACAATATGCTAGCCGCCGCCGCAGCAGCAGCGGCAGCAGGCACGGTGCCAGCATCGACGACATCAGCAGCGACATTGACGCCGCCCTGCCTGCCGCAACACGATGCGATCGCCCAGGCGGCGCTGCACGGCATCAGCGGCAACGACATCGTCCTGGTGGCCATGGCACGCGTAATGCGTGAGGAGTCCAACTGCCTGAGCCTCCTGTGCCGCCAGCCGGAGCCGTATCAGCTGGAGTACCGCACGCGACATCTCATCGACGGCAGCATCATTGACTGTGATCAGCGCATTGGCATCGTGGCGGGCTACATGAAGGATGAGGTGAGTGACCCCCCTTATCCTTGTGTAACTTACTCAACTGTGTTATTCATTTCATGTCACTGTCAGTATATTTGCATCCGCTGGCAAACAAGAACTTTGGAAAAGAACTTTCTAGTTTTGACATTATAATTTCCACTAATCATGCATCTTACACTTTAAATTTGAACACGTTTTTGTTTGTAAGCTCGCTTTTTTGTATTTAAAGACTTTTGAAAAACCCCATCAAATTAGCCAATCGAATTCATTAAATATTAATTATTGTTTATATGCATTATATTATTATTTGTCGTGCAGATGAATAGAAGGTCGTGAAATTCGTATTTTTCGCACATTAGAATCAACTCTGGCAACGGAATCATTCTAATTTGCAAGCATCTACGTACAGATACATACATATGCACGTTCATCTTTTTTAGAAGCTTTTAGGATCGATTGTATAAAAGAAAACTTTATAAATATTACTATTTAAAATACATGCCAATGACATCGAAAAGTGCTTACTAAAGCTTATGAAAATCGCATAGAAAGGCGATATTTAAATGTGAGAAGCGATGGAATAAAAGGCCTTCTCTCGAAGGCAAGAGAGATAAAAGTAAATTAAGCGAACGGTAGCGAGAGAGAGGCAGTGAGAACAGTTATCAAATATATCATTGAATTACTTAAACTGGTGACAATTGCATGGAAGGTCAAAATCTAGGAGGGATTTGAGATAATGTATGTTAAATAAACTTGATGTGCGTGCATCTGAACAGAGAATCTGCATGCAACTTGCTGTGTTGCAATTTTTGATTAACAAATAGACATACATAGATAGATGACTATATAAACGCAGCTCGAGGTCAGAACAGGAATATATACGTACATGTGTATATATACGCATTTGGAGGGGCGAATAATCCATGCATATGTATTCATATTTCTTACAGCATATATATATATATATAGTTATATAGCTATAGTTAGTACATGTTAGTAATAACTATAATAATTTATTGCGCATTTGTTTAAACTAATTTATGTATATGTGTGTGCATTTGTTGTTCCCAGGTTCGCAACTTGAGCCCGTTCAGCTTTATGCATTTGGATGATGTGCGCTGGGTAATTGTCGCGCTTAGACAAATGTATGACTGCAATAGCGATTATGGTGAGAGCTGCTATCGCCTGTTGTCCCGGAATGGTCACTTCATATACCTGCAATCGAAGGGTTTCCTTGAGGTTGACAAGAGCAGCAACAAGGTGCACTCGTTTCTGTGTGTCAATACGCTGCTGGACGAGCAGGCCGGCAAGCGGAAGGTGCAGGAGATGAAGAACAAATTCTCGACCATTATCAAGGCCGATATACCTACGCATACCAGTCCCGATCTGCCTGCATCGAGGGCGCCACAACAGCTGGAGCGCATTGTGCTGTATCTAATTGAGAATCTGCAAAAGAGCGCGAATAGTGCCGGTGTTAATGGCAGTGCGGATTCGTCGAATGGTGATGTCAACATGGATACCATGGAAGATATCTGCTGCAGTTCGCCCGCCTCGAGCAACACGACACTGACATTGGACGAACAGGCGCCATCGCCGGCCCAGTTGGCTTTAGTACCGCCGGCCCCAGGTCACGTCAAGAACTCAATATCCAAATCAGTCAATGTCGTTAACGTGACATCGGCGCGCAATCTTCAGTACCAGCAGCAGCAGCAGCAGCAAAAGCTGCAGCAGGAGCAACGGGAGCGAGGCGAAGCCAATGGCGGCGTCATACGCCAGTTGAGCTATAGCTTAAGTGAAAGCTCCACATTGTCGCCGGCGAGTGCGAGCAGCCTGGAGCTACCGGACGACGCAAATAGTAATGCATCCCCGCCACCAGCAGCAACGCCGCGCGTCAGTGTGCTGCAGAGGCTAATGACGACGACACCGTCGCCGACATCAACACCAAAGGTGCCAGAAGCAGCAGCAGCAGAAGCGACGTCGCCGTCGCCTTTGCCGTCGCCGACAACCCAGCTGCAAGCAGCTTTGTCCAATTCGCTGCGTAGCCTGGACACCAAGCTGTCAAAGATGGGCGAGGAAGCTCAAACGCTCTACAAGCAACAGCAAGAGCAGCACAGCGCCTTCCTGCCCGAGTTTGAGCGGCAAATGGATGCCATTATGCTGGAGCATCAGATGCAGAAACAGTTGCTGGTCAACATCAAGAGCGAGTACAAGGCGGCAGCAGCAACCAACGAAGTGCCAGCGGCGCATCAGCCGGTTTCAGTGATAACCAAACAGACGACAACGTCCAGTGAGAGCAGCGGCGATAAATAGTGTGGGAATTCAAGAATGCCAGTGTTGCGAAATGCGAGAAGTTAACGCCCTTTGCCTTCGGATTAGCTACAAAATTTATTTATTTAGTCCACTTAGCTCAGTATTCAGTGCACCGCTGAAGCTTTGACTCCCCAACCCCACCTTCCTCCCGCACCAACACGATCCAAAAACAAAAAAAAAGAAAAAGAAAAACCACCCATTTGAAGACCCAGTGCGATCAGAGTACAAAATCATATATTCTTTTAAGCGAACATCTACTCATTAAAATTTAGCAGGTTTTAACTTTTGCAAACTACGAAAAAAAAAAACACACACACAATTATAGCATAACACAGAAAGAGACAGACAGAAATACAGAGTGAGAGACAGAGAGAAGAGAGATTTTAGCTTTAAAATATTGTAAAAAAAAAAAAAAACAAAACAAAACAAAACAAAATCGGAAAAACTTGGCGACTGAACAATAATCAGTAAACAATAACCAAACTGTTGAAAGCAAAAATACAATGCTAATGTAATTAATTAATACTCAATTATATAATACACACAATAGCAGTTATATTCAATTTAAAACTAAATCCACTATTCAATATCCCAGCCAGGCAGGCGCACTGGAGTTTTTCTGCTGAGCACTCTGAGCTATAGGGCACACACTGTTTATCTTATTATTTATTTATATATATATATATATATATATATATATATATATATATATATATATATATATATATATATATATATATACATATTATTTTTGTCGACAACGTCGCTCCAACAAGTATAGTCAAGTTTCTTTACAAACCCCCAGTTCCCCCCGCGCCCATCGACAAGTTCGGGCAAACATTGTTTGTGCTCGACGATGATGTCGCCTCTTCCATGTTTCGGTTTGCCTTATCAGTTAGCACCTTTTGTTTAATAGCGAAATTTTTGTGTAGCTATTATTAACCATAATTATTATAATTATTTTTTAATATAAGTTTTGTTTGTATGTTTGTTGCGTAGCTATTGTTTTGGTTTATTTTTTTTTTCACACTTTACGTTCGTTTGTTCGGTTTTTTTTTCTAGTGCGTAATATACTTTAATCTTAATTTAAGAAAAAAATTGTAAAATTTTGTTTTCCTTTTTTTTTTTTTTAGGACGAGTTGTGCTCTTAAAACACTTATGGGTTATACATGCATACATACGTACATCATAAATGTATATATGTACATATGCTATACATACACCTGTATAATGTATATACATATATATATCTATTTCGTGTTCTTTTTTGCGTTGTTGTGTAGATTTTTTGTACAATTTAATTTTTAAAAACAAATAATGATAATAATGCGTTACAGATGTTAGCATTAACTACATAGCCTGTAATCTATTAATAAATTACAATAATTATTAATGAAAATACCGTTAATAAAGTAAACAAACATTTGTTTTTATTCCAATTCCAAAACAAGTTTAACAAACAAAAAAATTGCAAGAAAAGATCTGTCTGAAATGTGCTGAACAATTATTCGTTTTTAGCTTCAAATTTCTTACATTACATTAAGAAGAGACAGCTTAAACGAGTGATGTCCTTGTGAAAACCACCCGTTCTCGGGGTTTTTTCGCTGTTTCCAGCGGAAAAATGATTATTTTAATCGTGATCAAAGTCCAACCATCTATATAGGCCTGAGACCCCATATCTGGTATACATTTGAATCATTCTAAGGCTACGCTTGTGATATTCATAAGACTAAGCTGCAGAAAATCCAACGTTCCTTTGGAACGATCGGGAAGATCCCAGGGTATATCCATTGGCGCTTTCTCTGCTTTTATAGTGATGTATTTACTAGTCTTAAAAGAATGCATCTTAGGATTGGGCATCTGTTTTTGCATGGTAATGGATGCATCTATATATGTATGTTGTGGTCAAGAGTTTTCCAATGAACATAATAAGTTTGAGTACATTTTGTATACAGTTTATTTATTAATATTAATAATTAAATTTAAAGTGATGTTTTTGTTTACATTGCATTGGCTTTCCTGTTTAATTTTTGTTTGGCCTAAGATGAATTATAATTTGGTTTTAATATATATTTAATTTAACTTTATGACTAGATGTTAATGCATGAATGCAAATGAGAATTTATTGTAGTGAGTTTATGTGATAAAGCCCATAACATACGTACAAGTAACTCTGCATAGTTTTTATTTATATTTAATATATATAAATTGTTTAGGTATATGTATAGGTATATGAGTACTTGCAGAAACGTTAAGTACAGTACCCTTTGCTAGTGGGGAGGGTCCCCAAAAACTGTTATTTCAATTAAGAGTTTTCCATTGATATTAATTTAACTATTTGTTAAGCCGACGAAAATTTGATTTAAAACGAAATAAGATTAAAAAAAAAAATGTATACCAAAGATAACTTGTTCTTCAAATATTATTCTATGCGAAGACATATTTAAAACTGTTTGTACAAATACAGAAACGGAAATATATAATTTTTTATATTTTTATTACGACTGGATATTTGATGACTAGAATTGTTCATTTGTTTGCATAGACTAGATCAATACACAAATAACTTGGGTTTGGGGTATGAAAATATAACAAATAATCAAATTATAAATTGCTTCTCTTTTTGTTTTGTTTTAGCAACACCTTTCAGGTACTTCTAAAATATTTTCGTTTATGCGTCGTGGATTATGTACTATATATAATCATTTGAGTAACTATTTATTATATATATATATATATATATTATATAGAATATATATTCGCGTAATCATATCAAAAAATGCATTAAATCTATGAGTGTGTAGTCAAGCATTTACATGCGTGATGGATCAATCTAGATTATGATTGAAGCTCGTGTTGAGTTCCAATTGCGCTGCTAGTTCCATTTCAATTTGTCTATTGCTCCATTATGATTGTGTCCTCGGCCTTGACATTGCCCGAATTGATGGCCTCCATGGCCTTGCTAAGCAGCGTGGCATCCTTCAGGCTGACCACCTGCACTAGCTGCGGCTCCTGGCCAGGTCCGCCCTGGATCATCATTTGGTGCATGCCTGGCGAAACGGTAATGGTTTCCAGCTGATCCCCATTTTCCACCTGCGAAAAGGAAGAGACAGAATATTGAAATCATGCTAAATACACATAAGTCATAACGATTTAAATACATATTTCATTAAACATATTTACAAATTACTATTTGATTAACATAGTCTTAATCATTTCGTCGCTGGCGTTTTTATTTTGTACACAGTCAAAAAAAAATGAAGATAAATCATACTTACTTAAAAATCAGGTAAATAAAAAAAAGCAAGGAAATTTGTAGACCTATTACAAAATTGATGACCTGCTAAGAAAGAAAATGATATGACAAATTAAATAGAGTATTTAAATAAATAAAAAGAAAGGGAAAATTGAAATTATAAAATCACAACAACAAAGAATTTATTCAATAATTTTGTTTGATTTTTGTTTTGTTTTCGCTTCATTGCATTGGTTTACACGTAATTAAAATTTGCTCTAAAACAATTATAATAATAAACATAATCAGTAATAAAAACATTAAACACAATAATAATAATAATAATAATAATAATAGTAATAATAATAATTGTAATAAACATAAAATTATTGTATGCACGTACATTTTTGGCCACATGACTTTCATAATATACACAATATTCTATTTAGATATTCTTTTAAATTTGTTTTCTTTTCTTTTTTAAACTAGCTCAAATGGCATGTGGGCGGTTTAATTCTGTTTTGTTTTTGTTTTTTGTTTAATTAATTGCTACATTTTGAATGCGAATTGGCTACGTTGGACGATTTCAACAATATGACTATGATTTTTGGTTTGTTATGGGTATTTAATTTTTAAAATTTTGATTACGTCACAAATCATTTTTTTTTTAACACAATTAAAAACTATAGCATTCAAATTCCCTGTTTGCTAAATCCAACTACTTATAATTATTAACAAACTAAATCAAATATTTGCATAGCATTTTCCATGGATTGCACAAAAAAAAAGGCAATAAAAATAATTAAAATAATTATGAAATCAATTGTTGAACTCAATACGTTAATATTTGGCTTGTGTTTCGATTTTATTTTTATACATTTTGGATTGAAGCACGAACGCGACTACAAATTAAAAAACATAAATAATAAACATAAACAAAATCTAATTTCTTGCATAATTATTTGTTGTGTTTTAGGAACTTGGCAATTCAATTTTATGCATACTTTTTTTTCTTTTTCTTTTCAACATTTTTGATTGTTTTTCTTTTTTTTAACTTTTTAACTTTTTGGTTTCAGTGTTTCAATATTAAACATGTTTGATTTTTGGCTCACTTTAAATTCAGTGTGGGGGGCTTTTGTTAGTACGGTGTTAAATATATATTTTGTTTTATTCTTATCAATTATGCTACATATCGATTACTAAGGCAAATTATTGCAAGCTTAATATGTTGTTTTCTTTTTGATTTTTGGTATTTGTCGGCATTCACAATTGTTTGCATTTGTTTATATGTTTGTATGCATGTGTGTGTGTGTGTGTGTGTGTTTGTTTGTATGTACAGCTATGTTTGTTTGTTTAAATGTAAGTAAAAATGGCAAGTGGTTCTTGTGTGTGTGTGTGTTTGTGTGTGTGCATGCAGCGCCGCTTTGACTAGATTAGATATGTGCAATAGTAGCTAGCTTTGGGTTGAGGAAGGGGATGTATGTGGCAAGTGCGTGCGTGTGTGTGTGCGTGCGTGTGTGTGCGTGCGTGTTGCTACAGTGGCTAATGTAAGTTTATTCCAAATGCTCCTCTTTAATGGTTTTAGCTGGTAGCTGCAGATGCGCGCCGGTCGCATTTGTCAGACTGGCGCTGTCTACACAACGTATGGCCGCAGCAGCGCTGCTCGATGCGGCAGCGACAGCAGCAGCAACCGTTACATCCTTTGCATTTTTGCGAAAACTTGCAACTTTATTGCTGCTGCTGGCGCTTGCGCTGCTGTTGGTAAGCTTTCGTCGCTTTTGCGCTGCTGTTGCGCTTCGCGAAGTGTTTGTTTCATGACGCCGCTGCGTACTCGACGTCGCTTGTGCTGTCAAAACTATGGGCATCGGCATTTTTATGCTATTGTTGTTATTGTTGTTGTTATTATTATTATTGTTATTAGTAAGCATGCTATTATTATTGTTATTGGCAAGATTATAGCTAGCACCGGTACTCATATTACTGCTGCTAGCACTGCCGCCTGCCGGACTTGCGGTCCAGTAAAAGCGAGTGCCCGGCAATGCTTGCAATGTAAACGGCTGCTGTTGGGCGGCATTTGGTGCTATTGCTGCTGAGACGCTAGCGCCGCTGGCAGCGATACGCCGGCCCACCACCGCGTTAGCGTTGATAACTGAGATGCCCAGCAGCGGAGCTGGCGCAGCAGCCGTGCTGCTGCTGCCGCTGCCGACGCTACAGTTATTGTTGTTGTTGTTGTTGCTATTGCTGCGCGTTACGCTATTGGAGCTGTTGGATGAGTTGCTGTTATCTACCTGCATGGGAGCCAAGCACACGGTGCCATCACTATTCGTCTGTAACTGCTGCATGTTGGCCATCACTGACTGGTACATGGAGACGGGCACCGATATGACATTGCTCACTGAGACCGGATATCCTATTGTGTTAGAACAAAAACCATTAGGTTATGTCCGATGTGTGCTTGCTGCTCCTATTTGCACTTACCTTGCCCATCCTCGGTGGTGATAAAGATTTGACCATCCTGCGCCTCGGTTAGATCCACGGTCATATTCTCATGGCCATTCACATCGGCAAGGCTTTGCACCGTTTGTATTGTGGCACCACCTTCGCCCTGATGCAGCTGCAAAAATATACCAAAAATGTTTACCAACAGCACCAAAATAATTTTAATTTCCGAAAGTTACAAGACTTACCGTTGCCACGCCCTGTACCTGTGCCGTTGTGCCATCCGGTAACGTTATGATCGGATTGTTAGGATCCACCTGAATGAGCGATACAGTACCATCGGCGTTTTGCGACAACACAGTCTGTGTGGTGTACTGTTAAGTAGAATGTTAAGAACATGTTAATTATCAGCACAATGTTAAGGATGCGCTACAGCACAACAGAAAACAACGAAGAAGTCAAAAACAGAATATGCAAAGAGAATTATAAAAAACACATTGAAAAAGAAATGAAATGCAATATGATAAAGTGATATTTTATCTTTTTTTTTGTTTAAGTGTTAATTGTTGTGTGTGTGTGTGTGTGTTGGTCGTTGCTGTTATTGTGTTTCGAGTTGCCGAATGTAGTGTATTTACATGTGTGTGTACTTTGATTGGGTTTTATTGTGGGCGCATGGCATAAAAATCATATTTAAATGTTGCTGCAAACGAAAAGACAAAAAAACAACAAATAGCAAAAAAAATATATTAAAAAATAAGGTTTTTAGGAAAAAAAATATTGTAAGTAATAATTATATTTGCTTACATATAATATAATAAATATTTATAAAATGCAGTTAACAAAGCAAGAAAACATAATAATAAATAACATGAATCAAAGGGTAAAAAAACATACTACGAAATAGCTGGGTTTGAGCATTATGCGCGTCATACAATTATTGAAAATTAGTGTCCCTATAAGGTATATAGGCAAATACCTCGATTCCTAAAACTTTAATTGACGGTTGAAAGATATTGAGAAAAATTTGAAAACTGATCATCGACTGACTGGAACTGAAAAGCTTGCAAGCTGATTTCTTTTCAGTAGTGAACATCTCACACACAACTGTAGAAAATACGTGAAATAGAATGCATGCAATATTTTGTTTTAAGAAATTTGGATACCAAGTGTCTATAGACGACTTCTTAAATGTTTTTTTTTTTTTTGTTTTATCAATAAACTACAAAATGTGATACATTTGAAACATCACAGTCAAAATATGGTGGATTGATACGTTCCGAGAATAGAAAACTGAGATAATAACATGAAGGGTTCTTTCTCACTTTCTGGAAGATATGCTTGTTGCAGGCTGTTAAAAATGTCAAAGTCGGTTGGATCTGACGATGGCATGGGAAATATTGATCGAAAACAAGTTGTTGTATGAAAAAGTAGTTTTATCTTTAAGATCTCTTGGACATATTCTGCAATTGCTAGCTTCACTTTTCTCCTAATAGGTCTACTGTCTTATGAAACAAGCCTATGGGAACAATCGCCCGGAATTGGGGCTTTTAGATAAAGCAACTGCTAAGCCATATGTAGGCAATCTTTGATGTAGTTTTTGTTCGATTTGGTGCTCTTAACTCTTAGCTTTGGCTAGAGCAAAACACGCGCATAATACCCAAGCCAGCCGCTTTTGGGGGTGGGGCTCGGGGAGCCGCTAATTTGAAGATTGACTAGTTTAGTTACAAGTTCAGACAGATTAGTACGAACATCAACGTCGCTCAGCGTTATGGGCTCGATGCAAACTTGGGCATTGGCTATCTGTTGGGCGGTGACGGTTTGCGCTGCATTCGATTGTTGTTGCTGTGCAGCTTGCGCTGCGGCAGCCGCCGCCGCTGCTGATGCACTTACAGCGGCTGCTGTTGTTGGCACAGCTGTGGCCGTTGCCGTGCCGCTTGCCGTTGTCAGCTGTATGGTCTGCGGCTGTGCTGAGCTGTGGCTAACTGCCTGTATGTGCACCGTATTGCCGCTGGTTGTCTGATGCTGCTGATGATGCTGCTGCTGTTGCTGCTGATGGTGCTGTTGCTGCTGATGGTGTTGCTGCTGATGGTGCTGCTGTTGTTGTTGTTGTTGCTGCTGCTGCTGCTGTGGCGCTGGTGCCTGGCAGATTTCAATCTTTGTGGATGCCGGCAACGTGGCTGTTGTGGTTACATGCTGATTGTTTGTGCTCTGGATGATCGTTGGCGCCGGCGTATTCGTTTGCGCCGTGTGCGTTGTGATCACGGTGCCAGCGCTGTTGATCTTCACCACGTTCACCTGTTGAGGCTGCAGTTGATGTTGTTGTTGTTGTTGTTGTTGTGCAAATGTAATGTTGTGTGTATTAGTTAAGTATGAAAAGGGTGAAGATGTGTTGTGTGTTTATGATGGAATCCCGTGTATAAACATTAATTAAACATTTCGTTTGTTTTTTTTTTTTTTTTTTTTTTGTTTGAGAAGCATCGAAATACTTAGTGTCCCCTAACTATGCCTGCCACCTTGGCGTATACTTACTTGGCTGGTGTTTGTATTGGTTGCCGGTGTCACCGTTTGCACCGTTTGTATGGTGGGCGTGTTGGATAGCTGCTCCATGTCCTCATCCTCGTCGCCAGACTGTGAGATAAGCTGGTTGACTTTGTCTTCGTCGTCCGCAAATGTCGGCAACAGATCCTCGCGTCCGTGATATTTGTAGCAATTGATCACAATCTTGCGCAGCGCATGTGTCCAGCTAATCTGTGAGTTTTTGTTTTTTATGGGTAAGGAGGAAGGATGGGGCGATTAATAAGACACGATTCATCATTTTGGGGCGGCTTTTGAACACCCACCCCACCCACCTTCTGCTTGTCATCCTCAGAGCGGGCATCCATGCGCACATTCGCCCATGGCAGCTCCTTGGGCCACCATGGCGGTCGTGTTGATTCCCTGCCCCAGCCGGGCTTGCCACGTCCCGTTGAATACTTCAGCATGAGCGGTATAAAGGCGCGCAACTGTGCCTGCGTCATCTTCTCCACAGGCGTCGGTATGCCATCGATAACAAGGCCAGGCAGTTCGAACAGTGACGGATCCTCTTGCGGCGGCGGTGGCGCCTGTTGCGCCAGCGCATTTTCCAGCTCATCCATCACAATGTTCTTCAGATTGCGCAGCACATCCTCCAGCGGCTTGGCTCCAAATACCTTATAGCTGGTATTTGGTTTCCCCGGCGTAGCCACCAGCACCACCGCCTGCTTGCCCACACGACCGGTAAACTCGTAGATGATGCCGCGCAATTTGCGCAGCAGACGATTCTGTTGCCGCTTACGGACCGATGGATTCGTTTCGAAGCAGTGCGGTCGTTTGCGTTTCTTTGAGCTGGCAATGGCAGCGGCCGCTGCCACGCCCACTGGCCCAGCAGCCGCCAGCTGATGGGCAACGTCATCGTTGGCTAATGTATTAAGATCACCATCATATAAACTGCCCTCACTGCTTATCAAATCATCGTCTTCATCATCCGTCGCCAAACTCTGCATATCGTCGTCGAGCATCTCGATTTTGTAGGTGGTGCCATTGCTATGGCCACCGGACGACGATTGCGCCTGCGACCCACTGCTGGTTGTTGTTATTGTGGTCACATTAAGGCCACCGCTGTTGGAGCTATTGCTGCCGCCGCCAGTGCTGACGGTCGTATTAACCGTGCCGCCGGTGCTAACGACAACATTCCCAGCGCTCCTTTGGCTGCCAGCCGGCGCCACAACCAGCCGATAGCTTGTGGTGGCCAGCTTGGTGGCTGCTCGAGGTGGTGGTGCTGATGCTGCTGCTTCTGTTGCTCCTCTTTGGCAACTCGAACGTGGACTCGGCTCCTAAGCTATGTGACACCAATCGCATGCGCAATCTGAATGTGTGATGTGATCTGCAAATGAGAAAAATTTAAAAGAAAATAACATTAATTTGTCACTCGCCGATGAGATGTCACAGTATTTAATCAGTCCCGCCTGTCACTAAGTAGCTCATTAAAGTTTTCTCCACCAACTTACATACTAGATTTCAGCTGAATAGCTGAAATACGTGCCGAGTTATAAGCCTGATTCAAGGACTTGAAAAAAAATCTGAAGAGTATTTAACAACTTTCAGAATAGCTATCGCTTCTGGTACATTATAAATGGTTTATATTATTCATTAACTAATGAAAGAGCACATAAGTAACGTCCAGTGACCCGGTAAAGAAGACCTCGTCTAGATTAACGTTCTACGCCTTATAGCCCTCTCAATCTTTAAGAGCCAATGAAGGTCTCTTTTGCGACCTGAGACTATATTTAAGTCAACAATAGCTACTCAAGCTCGCCCAAAATCGATAAATATCAATGGCCAAACACTTAATTGCTTATGCATTTCAAGCTGATTTGAAACAAAATCGATAAATATCGATTTCTTGCATTTTCGGAGGTACAACCCATAGAACACGCTGTCAAGAGACTTTTTTTTGTTTTATCAAATATATATTTATAGTTTAATATTAAAAAGAAAGGGAATACTTCATACTGCATTGTTAACTTAGCTAGTTATATGTAAAGATTTCCTGAGATGATTTTAATTTTTTTTTCTGCTACATATACAACAAATACATATAATAGTTAGCAACACGTTTAAAAGGAATATGCAATTTTCAACGTATTTTTAGACCTCACAGAAACCAATAAAAATGTATTCAAAAATAATTAATTTCAAGGCTCGAACATTTCAGTATTGTAAAAAGTTCAAGATGATGCATTTGT
The DNA here is from genome assembly GCF_030788295.1 of Drosophila virilis. Lineage (NCBI taxonomy): Eukaryota > Metazoa > Arthropoda > Insecta > Diptera > Drosophilidae > Drosophila > Drosophila virilis. The sequence continues at coordinate 19,846,199 of NC_091543.1, read as the reverse complement.
TGCCATAATATGCCCAGTCTGACACAGTTTCTAAGCACATGGCGTGTGCTGTGCGTTGCACTGAGTACAGAGCTTGATAGCGACAAAAAACAGAAAGAAAAAAACAATTACTGATAAGCGCTGAATGAATCAGGTCAAAAGCGCGCATGCGCAACATTCGAGAACAACTACAACAACAAGCACAAAAACAACAAAATGCGCTATATACATATTTAATGAATTAGTACAAACAATAACAATTTGTGTGTGCTATATATCGCAGTCAATAGTTCGTACGTCGGTCGCCAGAGACGAGTATAGCTGATGAATACCTCATTAGAGGTCACGACAACACGGAACGGAATGGAATGAAACGGAGTGAAACGTGAAATGAGCACCTCATACAGTTGGCATTCGTGTTAACGAACAGTTCTTTTTCTGTTATCTAATAATGCTCTCTCTTCCGCACCATTTACGTATAGTTTCAATCTTCTTCTTTGCTTTTTTAGACAAAGTCTCCTTTACACAAAAACGTTTTTGTGTACAAAAACTATCTCTTAAGTGGACAAGTATCTTTTCTAACGTAACAAATTTGATTTGTAAAAGAATAAGACATCCTAGAACAGTTGACAACAGTCGATATTTTTGTAATGTCCTAATACACTTAATTAAAAATTATATATATGTATGTATACCAATTGTAGGATAGGTTTATTTTAGAGAGCTTTTACTGTATTTAGTGACTACATAAAAAATAAATAAATTATACAAAGCAAAAATAAACTTTCATTAATCACATATTACCCAAGAACATATAGTCGGAAAAGTTCACTTTAGTGAGTTCCCACTGTACTCAAAGATAAGAACATGGATTCCCAATATGTACAACGAGTGTTGGCTCTTTTTTTGCACAATAATTGAAAGTGAAAAGCAGCAGGAGTTAAAAAAAAACCGATTTTTCCATTTTTTTAAAGAAACGCGTTTTTTTTAGGTATGCAACCCTTAATGCTTGAACTTGGCGCCCCTTAACCTGGGGTGGGCAGGTTTTTTCACATTAAATTTGCCCTCTTGAAGTTTTCAATTGTAGTTCTTTGAGCAGGTAACCATTCTAGTTGGTGTTCAAATTAGAATACGATATAAATATGCCGCTCACTATCTAGTTGGATTTTGAATTGTGTTTTATCTAGTATTTATACATTTCTCTCGCTCTCGCTCTCATTCTCTCTTTTTCGTTTACTCTTGTTTTGATTTCAAGAAATACAAGAGCCATAATGTTAAGCAAGCTTTTTAAACATTTTAAGCTGACCCCACAATGCGCAGACTCAGCAGGTAAGACTTACAATTCCTCAAAGCAATTTCCAACACAGTTTATTTTGTAGTCAAATACGGCCCACTTCTACCCCACCGTTTGCCATATGTGTGTATATAATTTCAATATGTTAAGCGGTCGCTGCACGTGCGCGTTGAGCTTTTTTCATTTGGGTCTTTAACTTTTAACAAAGTTTGCAGTTTTTCGTTTTTTCGTTTGCGATTAATGAAATTTATAACAAACATATATATAACACTTTTTTTGAATGCTTGCCTTTTGCTGATTTTCGAGTTTAAAGCACTTCACAACACACACACAAATTTTGCGAAAAAACAAAAAAAAAAAAACAACAACAACAACAAACAAATAACAACAACCGTTTGGCTGATTTTATCAGCTTCTTGTTTTTGTTCTTGTTGTATATAGAAATTAAATTCGATACCGAAATATTGTAAAATTGTAAACGCACTGCACGACGGGTAAAGAGAATATGATTACAGTTACAGTTCGAGCTGAAGTTGATTGTTATTGTTGGCAGTTGTGTATCTTTAGGTTGGCGCTGCTGCCGCTGTCGCTGTCGCTGCTTCGGCTGATACTGCGTGCGATTGCTCTGCGTTGCCTTTTCCGCCTGCCCAGTTGAAGTTCTATTTGCGTTTGCTCAGACGACGGCGACGACGCGGCGCACACTGACAATAACAACAACAATAGCAAGCAATAGCAAAATATAGAGGAAGAAGAGAGGAGCAAACGACTCGCACGACAAGATGAGCAACGAGCTACCGACCACACTGCGCCAAACCACCCCACGGATTGACGCCGTGTGCATGCATTTTCATTTTCGGTAACGGAGACGACGGCAGCGACGACGCAAACGGCGGCGTCGACGCAGTTAAAAATCAATACTGCGCCCATGCGTCGACGTTGTCGCTTTGCGACGCGTGAGACGGCAGCCAGCTGCCAGGCCGAGCGTGCGACAGAGATGACCATACAACGTGCTCAGTTTGTGCATGTGTGATTGCGATTGTGTGTGTGTGTGTGTTATGTTCTGTGCTGCTTTGTTTTTGCCCTTGCTGTGTGGATTCTTATTTGTGTGCTTGCGACAAAACAGCAGAGGTAGAGGTGCGCATTTCAAAGCTTTACGAAAGCTACTCTTGACAGGTCAAAAGCTGTGACTTGCATGCGTACCCAGCCTAACACCCCTTCCACCAAAATACTTTTTTCCAGTACCGAACAGAGATAGCTAGCTATATGTATGTAGATTTCAAACGGCAAGGGCGTCAATTGTGTTGTGTGCGTGTGTTGTATGCTTGTGTTTGTATGCGAGACGTAAGTTAGCAAAAAGGGCTGCGCGCAGCTACCCCCAAAAGCGAATCAGAACCATCCCCCACGCAAGCACTGCCAGCAGAGTAGCAGCAGCAGCAGCAGCAGCTAAAACAGCAGCAGAACCAACAACAAAAACAACAGGGCACGCAAACGCATTGCGCTTGGGCACTAATCATGAAGTTTCCAACTGGCATCGAGGCTGACGCTGTGCTATGCTGACGTGCTATGCTCTTTATTATGCCCATATGGTTATGGTTACGTGTTACGCATGCACTGCTTGCACCACCCACCACCAACACCAGCAGCACACCACCCTTGGAACCAACCCCCTGCCATATATATATATAAAAAAAAAAAAATAAACACCAGACATGCGGGGTAGTTCATGCGGTAAGCTCGTTTCACTTGCGCGTGTCAGGCCGACAGTCGGCCGCAAGTTTTTGAACAGTGCTGGGCGAAAAAATAGGTTACGTATCGAATACAACATTTAAATCGATACATTAATCGTTTTGATTGGTAGTATTGCATGATCGGTAGCGGTTTGACGAACAGTGGGAATATACAATGTACATATAATGCTTAAATCGAAAATGAGAACTTACAAAACATAAGAACTGTTGATATTATGGCATTAATGCAGTTTTTTTTTTTACACTTGAATAAAATTATTGATTTAAGAACCAATAAAGAAAAATGTATAATGCAGCGAATTTCATAATTGTAATTTTGTTAAGGAAATTAAACTTCTAGTTTGCGTTTTTTGTGTATTTACGTCCGATATTTCAGCTGCGCTTACTTTTATGGCCGCCACTGTCTGCTGCTCGACTTTACTGTTGTTGGGTGGTGCGTGCGCAATGTTTAGTTGGCTTATTTATATAGATATATGTATAATGTATATATGCATATACGCACGTGTGTTAAAACGGCACAAAGTTGGGTTTAGTGCGCTGAGAAGCATGCTACAAGGTTTGGCACGGCAGTTAAATACACACTCATACACATGTAGATAATTGTGTTTGTATATGATATGTTTGCGTGAGTGTGACCAGCAATGCGTAAAGGCGACTGCTGCAAATGCGCCAGCGCCAATTTAATCAGTATGTGCGTTTGTGTATATGTAAGAAGTAGTATAATTAACAAATGCACTTTTGTTTTATGTTAATTTGATCTATTGTACAACAGCTATTAATGTAAACATCCCATATGGCATACAGCCAGCTCAAAGTTGATTGTACAGTTAGCTAAGTACTTACATACATACATATGAGGGTCACACTTGGCGCCTGCGCTATGGTCACACTTTTGCGGTTATTCTATAATCGGGCTGGCTATTTATGTATATTAGAAAAATTGAGAAAGAGAGCGCGCGCGTTTGCTGTGTTGTTTTTCTTTCTGCTTTTTGCTGTTTGATATTTTTTTTTTTAATTTTTCTTTACACTACATTTGTTCTTGTTGCTGTTGTTGCTTCTTTCAGTGACTTGCGCTGCTTGTCTCGCGTGTTTTTGTTTGTGTTTGTAAGTGCATGCGCCCGCCGCCTAGAATCTATTCTTAATACATTCATACGTGGCTGTATGTGTATGTACATGTATGTGTGCACATATCTCCCACTGCGTCAGCGCGCTCACCGCCAACACAAATGCTCACGTACACACATACACATTATAAATAATCGATAGCTATTGTGTTTTCCTACTCTCTCGCCAGCGAGCTGCTGGCGCTTTTGTGCTTTCTCTCTCTCTCTGTATACATATACAACGTCTACAATAACAGTATGGCGATAAAGAGTGATGACAAAAAATGAAAAATACGTAGAAAAAAAAAAAAAAAACAAACTTAAGTTACGCATGCGGCGGTTGTGGCTGTGGCAACAGCGACGGCGCAGATCAGCACGCTAAGCCGAAAAATAGCAGCAGCAAATGGCCAACGCATGCCCCGTGTTAATAATTTTGTTTAAAGGTAGAACAGCATAGCGAAAATAACTCGCTGCGTTTCCAATTGGAACTGTACTCGCTTCGAAATGTTCTACTAAGAATTGTTGAACCCACACCAATAAGAGACTATGCTCAGCTGCAAACAGTGGTGTCCAGTTCAAAGTGCATGGTATGCGCATAAACAGTTGCTACGGCTGCTGTGTGTATCTGCCCTTCAATTCAAGGGTGGGCTGTGCCCAGCAACCCCCAAGCGTACTCACACACACCAACACACAGTCACATGTATGCAGGCGTACTCTTCCAAGCTCAGCCGAAAAAATTCGAATTAGAATTCGTACTTGGAATTGGAATTGAAAGAAAAACTGAAAGAGAAGCAAGAGCAGCACAAAAAAAAGAGAAGATGCAAATATCCAGCAGTAACTAAATGAAAGCAAGTATTACGTATACGTCATGTATGCTGGCTCCACTGCGTATGCCCACCCTCCTCACCTCTGCCAACCATCGTTATGGGCATTTTACATGGAATTCGGTTCATGTACAGACAAACATTTAAAAAAGAGGTAACGGAAGAAAAAAAAAAAACGTTGCGCAGGGAACGGCGCATGTTTGAATTACGGACACTCGCAGTAGGAATTGATGTTATGGCTACAGCGCCGCTGCCAATGGTGGGCAAAAGCAACAACAACGACAATAACAACAACAGCTATGTTTGTATGCCTGTACATACGACATTTACCGTTAGACAACACAAAGGCTACAACGGGTTATCTAACCAAAGTGTCTGCCACTGTAACATACACACATACATATGTATATCGCGACGCCATTTTGTGCGAATGCGCCTGTTTTATTCAATTAAGTTTTACACACAATTAACTTAAATACGATGCGACATCTACGAACAGAGACGCGGCGCATGCAAATTTATGTAGCAATACGTTTTTGTTTGATGTCAATTGGATTTTGCGTGAAAAACTTTTTGCTTACTGCGGCTGTCTGTTCTGAAACTTTTGCGTTGCCCTGCGCGTGTACAAACACACATATACACACACACACACACACTTTTTGTGTGTATGTTATGTATGTGTGCATTTGGCTGGCGCGGAGCAGGCCCAGTGCGAAATTGCAGTGGAAAATCGAAAATTCTTCACGTCTGCGTCGCGCTCACACAGACCCACACAAGCACAGGCACAGGCACACGTATATATATAAATATATATTTATATTTGTACTTGTTAATTGGTACGCACCTGCGTGTAAAATGTATTCTCAATCCGCTGTTCCACAACATTCAGAGTTAGGTACGCTTGAGTTTTTCTATTGATAACATACACATTTGCATATGTGTGTATGTATTATTTATGCACATGTATACACGCATACACACACTCACACAACACATTCAAAGATTGGCAACTGACAACAAAAATATACACACACGCGCGTTAGGAGTCGCGTTCTCGACGCCGCCGCCAACGTTGTTGTGGATATTGCTTATGGGTCGCCGCTGCCGCTGCGTCGTCCAGATTTATTATCACAGCGGCATTTTACATTTGCGCACTGCTGTTGCTTCGTTTTTTCGTATTCTTTTGTTTTATATGTACATATATAATTTTTTGTTCTAGCTCTAAGAGCCAGTGCTGCACAACAATCGATGTCACTGGTCAATGCTATCGATAATTCTGTTATTCAGATTCTGTTATGCTGATATTTCTTTGCATTGTGGAGCCAGGTTTATCAATGTGGAGCAAATCTGTTAATAGACAGTGCTGAAACCAATGTGTTTTAGGCGCGGAGGTTTGAATATTCGTTTATCAAATTGTACGGTTTCCATTTATCCTTTATGGGTGTACTTAATTTATTTGTTGTTTAAGTTGTTTAACAATCACACGTAAGCCCTTCACAAGGCAGCTAGCAATATCGTATTAAAAGCAGCTAAACCTGCCAAATGAGGGACTCACATGCAATGCGCTCTCACATTTGGTCCAAATTTTATAGCCCAGCGTCTTTTAAGCACTCAAAAAAAAAAAAAAATAAATAAATAAAATGCAATTATTTTTCACTTGCGTAGGGCAATAAATATATAATAATATAATATAATAAAAAAAAATTGTTCTTTAGCTGCTGCTTCGGTCGAGCAAGTGTGGCGACAATCCGATGTGAACTGCTGCCAGCTGAGGCGAACTACAGCTTTATAAAACACAGCCGGCAAACGCTGACTTGTGGCTTCATACATTTTACTTACACATTTTTATATATAGATTAGGATAAAGGCTGATAAAATTCAAGCAAGAACGCTAAGCAACAAAATGTTTCAACGAAAATCTCAGCTTGTCGTGGAACCATCGCCCGCAGAAATAAGAGAGAAATATATGTATGCATATATACAAACTGAAATCGCCTTCCATTTAGCTTATCGGTTAGGAGTCACCCACACAACAAGATTTTGAGTCGACGCCAATTTACAATGGGTTTAATGGGCATATTTCGTGGCATAAAGTGCTAACTCAAGATATGGTGAGATTATTGGTTGGTTCCTTTGTACACGTTATTATATTAAATTTATAACTATATTTAGGAAAATTCGTGTAGAATGTATTTTAAGTGTTGTTTTCGCACAAAAGTACGCGCATTTAAACTGTTAACTGTGTACTGAATCTGTTATCTTAACAGCTGCTGGTTATGTTAACATTTCAGTTACAAAAATGTTTTCACATTTTGATAGCATCGATAAGACAAATTCAAAAATTAAATATATATATTTTTAAATTAATAAATGTATTATGCAAATTCTACCCATTGTAGAAAAACAACAGCCACATTCTTACATTACACGCATACATGTACGCTTATGTTTCTGAGTCTGGTTCCGGCTGCTTGCATATAAAATTAAGTTGCTTTTCTTATTAAATTTATCATTTTGTACTTTCAATTATAATATATATATATGTTTCTACATATATATATATATATATATATATATATAATTAAGTTTTGCACGTTAGGTTACTATAAAAAAATATATTTCAATTTATTATTTTCACTTAACGGCTACTTTTGTTGAGTACATTCAGATTTGCTTCCCGAATATGAACTGATTTATCTAACTGTTGCGGTCGCTTAGCAAACTTCGCTTTGAGAGAGTTTGAGTCAAAATTGAGTGAAGTTTGAGCTGCGTCAGCAATTATGCGTGGGATAGTACTCTGATGGGAACATTGACAGTGGCGTGATATTTAGGGTGAATTGTTTATGTCTACCAAAGGGGGACAGTTTGATCTTGACCAATGTCGATGTTATCACCAGGCTCTTTGTTTACAATATTAGAAATGTTTATAATTGTGCTTATGCTTATGTGCTAAGTTATGTTAAAGGGTGGGTGCGACTATGGATATGTCACTCCCCCAACCATTAGAAAAGTGCCTGTCCTCAGGTGTTTAAGTTTGGATATAGTGTAACATTTTCTTCTTTTACAATTGGTATATCTCCTATTATTGTAGGTGTTTCTTCTACTTTGGGTTTTTTATATTTTATAATTAATTTCTTAGGTATGCTTTTGAACTTATATGTCAAATACAGTGTTAAACTTATTAATATGATTACAAATATGGTTATTGTAATTATCTGGAATACATTGTTAAATTTTGTATGTGCATTTATAATTTGTTTCGTTTGTACAAACGAAAGTGGTTCTAATTTTATAACATCATTGCTTACGTAAATGCTTTGAGTATAATCTAACATATTGTTTGAAATTGAAATTTCATTAATTTGCAATGAACAATTAAAGATTTTTATTATATTGTCTCCTTCTATTGTTATTTCGTTATTTATACAATTATGGTTTAATATAGTTTTTGGTAAATTCCAAGTTAAAATTATATTTGGTTCTATGTAGTTGATTTGAAAATTTTGCAAAATTTTAGTATAACTACATTCTGATGTTATTTGGTTTAAAATTCCTGTTAAACATTCATTATTAATTAATTTTTTTGTTTCTCTGCTATAAACTTTTTTATCTTGGGTAAAATATTTTTCATGAGCTATTTCTGTCAAAATATTATTATTTTCATCCGGGTATGGAATTATTTCGAATACCGGGCTTTTTATTATTTCTCGAGGAATATGGGATATTATAAGTATTTCGTTTGTATCTGATTTAAACCAAGTGGAAGTTTTTGTATTCAACAATTTCTCAGAATTAACATGCAACAAATAGTCATGTTTTAGTAATTTTGGGTTAAAAATTCCTAATCTTGTGAGCTGCATTCCCATCTCAATGTCTTCTATATATTCTGTAAAGTGTTGTAAGTTAAATATAAGGATATCTAATTTCTTTCCTTTTTGTTTCTCTTGATCTAGTTCGTTCATGATTTCTATTCCTTTGTTTATAGCTTCTATTATGTAATTTAATTCGTTAACCTGAACGCTGTTTTCTGCTAAGTTGCTTATTTTTTGTTCAATTTCTGCTTTGTCTTCTTGATTTAATGTTCCAAATAAGTATTTATATGCTGTTCCTACTATGTTAACTAAACCTCTTTTGCTGCGTTTGGCTATTTTTAAGCCGTTTATTTCTCTGTTTAATTTTTCTACTAGGTATTCGATTTGTATAAGGTTATTGAATTCTTTACTTTGTTCAATTAAATTGTTAAAAGTTTCTTCGGTTTTTGTTATATTAACCGTTAAACAGTGGAATTCGTAATCTGTCGGAATGTCTATGGTTCCTGTTTTAAATATGAGATATCCGTTATGGGCTTTGATAGGATTAATTTCAATACTCTGTGCATTTATATGGTTTACAGTTATTGATAGTAATATTATAATAATTAATTTAAGCTGGTGCTTGTATGTTTTGATCGCTGTCTGTTGTTGACCTGTAATTGTTATATTTGCTTTGATTAGTCTTCTTTTTCTTTTTAAATTTGGTTTTGTAATGTGTTATTTTCCTGCCTCTGTTAGTTTCCTCAAAATGTTTGTCGTCGATTTGTCTTAGTTCTCCTGTTTTCTTGAACGGGGTTGTCGTCTTTGATTTAACTAACGGTGAGTGTTTGTATCTAGTGTCAATTTCATAATTTGTTCGTTTTTTGTTGAGATTATTTATTAGTTTTTCTTTATTAGCTTGAGTGTCATACTCTGGTGTACCTGCATATATGAATATGTCCGCTGGTGTTCTGTTAGTCGTTTTGTGCTTTGTTTTATGATTGTACGTGTAGAGTATAGTTTCAAATTTTGTAAGTTTATTTTCGACGTCTGAGTCGCTGTTAATGATTCTTAGTTTTTCGTTAACTGTCTTATGAAATCGTTCTACGTCGGATATACCATTTTTACTAGTGGTTATATTAATATTTACTGCTTCTGATTTTAGCCATAATTGTAAAGCTGTACACATAAAAGCTGAGTCTTTGTCTGCCTTTATTTCGATGGGTTTACCCATTTGGTTGAACACTTGTAATATAGCTCGTTTGGTTTCTAGCCAGTCTCTACTTTTTATTTCTATTAATGATGCAAATTTTGAATAGATATCAATGCAAGATAAAAATTGTTTATCTCCTACTATGTAAAAATCCATTACATATTTTTCTCGGATATTAGCGATTTCCGGAGTTATTTCGAAAGTTAATTTTGTATCCCTGTGTTCTGTTTTTGCGATGTTGCAAATCTCACATTCATTTATTAGATTTTGAATTAAATTTTGATAATCTGGGAAATAGTGGGTTTCTTTGAACCAATTGATAGTTTTTTCAATTCCTGGATGTAATAATTCTTTGTGCTTTTTTAATATTAATTCTTTGAATTCTGCGTATGTTTGAAGGTCTATTAATTTTGTACTAGTTTTCATTGCCTTTGTTGAATTATTCGGACTTATTATTTCTAAGTAGGCTTCTTGAAAAATTGGAAAATCTGCTTCGTTGTGGAAGTATAGCACACTTTTCTTTGTGCATAAGTATTCTGTTATTAATTCTTTGGCATGCGTATTAGTCATGTCTTTGTACGTAATTTTTATGTTGGTTTTGTGAAAGTAATTCGTAACTTTTGTTTCGTTCTCGGTTCCTTTTTCAAATTCTATTTGTCGATTATAATAATTAAGTGGTCTTTCTGTGATTTGTAAATGGTTACTGTTGTCTTCTTGAGCACTATGTATTGTTGCTCTTGTGCTAATTGTATCTTCGCCTAAGAAGTTTTCGTTTAATTGAATTCTGGACAGAGCATCTGCCACATAATTTTCTTTTCCTGGGACGTATTTAATTTGGAAATCAAACTCATTTAGCTTGATCTTCCACCTTTGTAATTTCATGTTAGGTTCTTTCATATTATTTAACCAGACGAGTGGTCTGTGATCACTAAGGATTTGAAATTGTCGACCAAAAAGATAGGACCTAAAGTATTTAGTGGCCCAAACGATTGCTAATAATTCTTTTTCAATCGTTGAATAATTTAACTCATGCTCGTTGAGAGTTCTACTTGCATAGCATATAGGCTTATGCTCTTGCGAAAGGACGGCCCCTATTGCCATATTACTTGCGTCTGTAGTTAATGAAAATGGTTTTTCGAAGTTAGGGTATATTAAAATTGGGTCGGATGTTATGAGTACTTTTAGCTTTTCAAACGCTAGTTCGTAGTCTCTGTCTTTTATATTGATTTTTGCTCCCTTTTTTAATTTAAGTGTTAATGGTTTTACTATATTAGCGAAATTTGGTATAAATTTCCTATAGAAACCACATAATCCTAGAAATGATTTAATTTCTTTTGGGGTTTTTGGAATTGGGAATTTGACAATTGCTTGTATCTTGTTGGGATTTGGTTTTATACCCTCAGTTGTGATGATGTGACCGAGAAATTCAGTTTCTTTTCTCATAAACTCGCATTTATCCAACTGTAGTTTTAAGTTAGCTTCTCTAAGCTTCTTAAATACCTTTTGTAGCGACAAAATGTGTTCCTCCAATGAAGTGGAAAAAATAATAATGTCGTCTAAGTAGACCAGACAATCTTTAAAAATTAAATCTTCTAAGAGATTGTTCATACAACGTTGGAACGTTGCAGGTGCATTCTTAAGACCGAATGGCATGCGAGTGTACTCGTAATGGCCATGTTTAGTCGAAAATGCGGTCTTGGGTATTGAACCAGGATCCATTTGGATTTGGTGGAAGCCTTTGGCTAGATCAATGGTTGTGAAATATTGACATTTTCCAAGTTTGTCTAATATTTCATCCATGATCGGGATAGGGTATTTATCATTAATAGTTAGTTCATTGAGATTGCGGTAATCTATGACTAACCGGAACTTTTGCTTTCCAGATGCATCGTTTTTCTTTGGAACGATTATTACTGGTGAGCAGTAAGGGGATTTGGATTTACGTATGATATTTTGTTTTATCATATCGCTTATTTGTTTATTTACTTCCTCATCGTATATTTGAGGATATTTGTATGGACGCTTGTAAATTGGGTCCTCATGTTTTGTTAGAATTTTGTGTTTAATTGTACTAGTGAAAGTCAAATTGTCACCTTCATGGTACTGGATATCACGAAATTCATGTAAAACTTTTTTTATTTTTTCTTTTTCTTCTGAGTTTAGGTGCTCTAGCCTAAACTCATTGTTTTCTATTAATTCATTATTAATAGCGAAGTTAAATGGTCTGTCCTCTGTTGAGGGTGGATCAAGGCACTCTTGTGCGGTCATGTCCTCTTCGACCTCTTCGTCATTATATCTAAAACAAAAGTTAAATTCTCCTAAGGTTACGGATCCTTGTGCATAGTCTATTTTTGCTTGACATGCCTCAAGGTATTCTCTCCCAATCAGAACATCATAATGCTCTGAGAAGTCGTGAATATAGAATTTTTGTTTGCTCGGACAAATTTTGCTTGCTCCTAATCGTATACTTTGTTTTAATTCAATAACACCATTTATGGTGTGAACCTTTAATGTTTCGTTGTAAACTGGAAAATTTAAGCGGTTTGTTTTCATTAGATTTATGGTTGAACCTGTGTCGATGACACATTTTAGAACTTCGTCATTCATAATCAATTTTATGAATGGATTTCTTCTGTTTGTTCCGAGGCTTGCTGATGAAAATTTTCGGATGTATCCATTTTCATCTGCCCACTGTTACTATCTCTTTGACGTTTAGTCGGAGGGTTTGGTGCATTCAAGCGTGAATGGGACTGATTTTGGTAGTTTAAGGGATTTTGGTATCTACCTTGACTTAATTTCTGTTGGAACTCGTGGTGAGCTTTCTGATTGTCTTCGGACTTATTATGCTGTTTATTTTGTGCGTGATAACTCTGATTCGTGTTGGAATAGCCACTTGAAATGGTGGTTGGGTTAGCATTTTGCTGATAATTTCCCATGTTCCTACGATTGTTATTTGGATTTCCCTGAACATTATTATTTTTAGGTTTTTCAGTAACGCTATTTTCATATAATCCCTCTCTTTGAGCTACTTGCTTTAGTTTTTGTGTCGACGTAATGTCGTGTCTGGCTAACATCATGAAAAGCCTATCTGGTAATTTTTTTGTAATAACATCTTTGATTGTGTTATTCATAGCATTTGTATAAAGGGTTGTATTGCTAGGTATATTTTCTAGTGCTAACTTATTTAAAATAACAAAAGATTTATTCTCGAGCTCCTCGATGAACTTACGGACGTTTCCTTGGTAATTCGTGTTGTATAAGCGTCGAAGGAGTTCTTCAAATGGTGTCTGCACTTTGTATTCTTCAATCAATGCGTTTCTCAGCTCCTGCCAAGTGTTGGCTGCTGTCCTTTGTGATATTCTCTGAGCATCTCCTGTGACTTGCAATTCGATGGCTCCGTATAAGATGCTATGTTGTCTAACATCTCGGGTTGGATACAGGTGTAGGATGTAATCTATCCTTTTAATGAAGGCGTTTAGTTGATCCGTTGATCCGTCAAAGCTTGGCACCTGTCTAAGTTGTGAAAGGGCCTGGTTGAGGTGTTGTTCTGATAATTCCATTGTCATCTTGGTGTAATACACTTTTTTTTGAATAGTTTTGAGTTTGTAGGTTTGAACTTTATTGTTCTTTGATTTTGCACTTTTATTTTAAGTTAAAGTTTGTGATGGATTATTGTGTAAATGTTTTTTTTTTTTTTGTGTGTGTGTCTTAAAAAGACTCAGTAATAACGTATTGCAGGGATCAAACGATATGCAAAGCCAGTCGTTATTAACTGTAGTAGCTTTATTGCCCAAAGGGTCAATATTATTAAGCTACTAATGACCCGAAGGTTCTTGTGCGGATACGTATTCGAGAAAATTTTTATTACACTCCGACAACACTTTCGGTCGCGATTGTGCGTTAGATCTGGGAATTAATTATCCTTTAGCGATCTTTAATTTTTCCCGACGTATCCTACCGGCTGCGCCAATTAAGTTTTGCACGTTAGGTTACTATAAAAAAATATATTTCAATTTATTATTTTCACTTAACGGCTACTTTTGTTGAGTACATTCAGATTTGCTTCCCGAATATGAACTGATTTATCTAACTGTTGCGGTCGCTTAGCAAACTTCGCTTTGAGAGAGTTTGAGTCAAAATTGAGTGAAGTTTGAGCTGCGTCAGCAATTATGCGTGGGATAGTACTCTGATGGGAACATTGACAGTGGCGTGATATTTAGGGTGAATTGTTTATGTCTACCAAAGGGGGACAGTTTGATCTTGACCAATGTCGATGTTATCACCAGGCTCTTTGTTTACAATATTAGAAATGTTTATAATTGTGCTTATGCTTATGTGCTAAGTTATGTTAAAGGGTGGGTGCGACTATGGATATGTCACTATATATATATTGCTTGTGAGTAGTGAGCATTTCCACTTAGGTTTCGGTTCTCTGGTCGCTGTTATCAACGCCTCACCAGACGCCACAGCTTCCTTGGCCGGCTTCCATTGGATCGGATGCTTATCGACATTGTGAGTGTGCGGCGACCATTATAAAATTGTTTTAGGTCGGTTCATGTGGGTTCCATAACATGGTCCCCTATAATGCACATATTTAGCACAAGCATTGCCGCAAATTTGTACAACTAAACCAATATATGCTGTAAAATGTCAAGATCTTCGAACCGATATCGCAATGAATAAGCACGCTTTCGGGAAAACATTGAATGATGGATTTAATGCATATACACCCTTATGAAAATAATCAACATAGATTTTTTTTTGCTCCGTAAACTTTGTATGGAAAGCTTGTTAATAAAACAAACAAAATGTTTCTATTTTTGTAGAATGAAAATTAGTTGGAAATGTATCGAATAATGTTTAAATTAAGACTTCAAAGGAATATTATTTTTTTTCTTATGTAGCAAATCCATTTTCCACTATTATTTTTGATTATGAGCTAATTAAAGAAATTATAATTAAGGAAAGAAAATTGTTTCTATAAGAATAGCTTTTATTATTATTATGTTATTTGCAATCATTGGCCTAGAATATGCTTTAACCTTCCATCGAAACTTTTAAATGGCAAAGTTTTTTTATAGAATGGTTCGAAGTTCAAAAGATACACACTTTTCTCTTAGCTTATTTGAATTTGCATACATACCTGTTTTATTGATCTTTAATTGAGCTGTGCTATCATAAAGATAAGGGAGAATATATATATATGTATATATATATATATAAATTGATAAAGGAAATTGAAATCCTTATCACAGGAGGCTTACCCATCATGTTTCTCCGCAGATCTTGCGGATTTGGGATGCTTACCCGTTATGCATGGACGGCAGTTTTGCAAGTTGGCATCGTCCATAAATCTAAAGGCAAGATGTGCTGGGAGATGGGATTTTGATTGGTTTCCGGTTGCGCTGTTGATGTAACTTGGCCAATTGTTGTTGCCATGTCGCTGGCGGGTTTTGCGTCTTGTGCACGTAATCAAAGAGCAAAACAACAAATTAAGAATTTACCGGCCGGTCGTTTCGACTATGCCACAACACAAGCAGCAAATAACGCGCAATTTATTAGCTGCATACTTTTAGGCGGCGCAAAATAGTTTAGCAAGCCACGACAACAATAAACAGCTTCAGGGCGCACAAACGCGAGCACAACCAAAAAAAAAAAAAGGGGGGAAAAATACAATAAAAAGCAACAAACAACAAGAACACAATTTTTTTTTTGCGTAGTAAATTGCGCTTCGGAGCTGCGACTGAGCTGCGAGTTGCTCGCTGGTCAGATTACAATGACAGGCTGCCGGGCGCCGAGAATCCGTTTACAACTTTGGGATATCGGTTTCGATTTCGGCTCCGCCTGACAGCTTGGCCATGGCCCCACGGACGCAAAACAACAGCAGCATACTACACACACACACACACACACACACACACACAGACATGTGCACACGACCCAGCGACCCAATAGCCGATGGCCCAACCGCTAAACACCATCAGCTGTGGCACGAGTCGCGCAACGTGAGCACAACGTGGCACACTCACTCACACGTGCCTCGCACGCAAGGTGGCCTCGTGTGCGCTTGCGTCTGTTTTGAAATAGAATATCCTGATGTGCCTCTTATTTTCTTCTTGTTACTCAGCATGGGGTAAGGGTACATTCATTTGCATGACTCGCATCAGTTATATAAATATATTTGAATATAGCTACGAACGAAAGTGAGACTCTTTAAAAACCGAACCGCTTCGAGGAATCGAATGGCAAAAAATCAACAAAAATATACGAATCGAAACCTTTGAAATGCTTTTCTTTCACATAAGAAACCATTGAGTCTTTAGCCTTATTTTCTAAGTTTATTTATATTATTTATTATATTTATAGTGGACGATTTTGGGTAAAGTAAAGTACAGTAAGGTTAAGTTGTTAAATTCAAATTTGGAAGCTATATCATAAGCCATGGTTTGAACCAATGCATTGTTTCAAGGATGTGGCAAACCAGCAAGCTATGAACCAATTGGTTGGTTCGAAGATGTGGCAAGCCCCCAAAGGCTTGAACTATTATGAACGTGGTACACCACATTCTTGAACCAGGCAGTTGCCTCGAACCGCAAACAGAACCTAATCAAAGTGCAACTGAGCACACTATTTCAAAGCAAGGCTTATATTTAGCGTAGCATTCAGTGTTGTAAAATTTGTGTATTTTGGTTGATTGCAGGGTATTGGTTGCTCGGCTTTGCCCCACAAAATCTGCTGTTACCTTGAGCTTGGTCCTTCTGCACATTTTACGCTTATTTGTTTGACCTTGTGCTCATGTCTGTTATTGTTGCTTCTGGCGTACACACAGTTATATACATATATATAAATGCACACACCCCCAAAATATCCTATTATTCCACTATGTGACAGTTCATATTGATTTTATGCCGTTGTGATTTTAATTTCTTGCTATGCCGTTAAGTTTTCTGTTATCAGTTGGGGCAGATTCCGTTTACAAAATATATATTTAGATAAATATACATTCTATTAATTATATGTATATATATATATATATATATATATGTATGTACATAGTGTATCTATAGATGTATATATATTTGTTTATGTGGGATTCTGTTGGCGCATTTAGTGGCAAGTTTGAGATGCATTCATTGGCAGACATTAACAGTGTTGCCATTTCAGCTTTTTTCTAGCTAAATGTGGCTATTTTCAGTCGCAACTGTTAACGGAAAGAGCAGGTGCCTGCATAACGGGAACCCGCTTCACATTTCCTTTTTTTGATCGAGTACTAACAACAATTGTTGACGAAATCTGAAGTTTTGTTAACAATAGCTAAACGTATACCAATTACGCTAAAATTGTACGGTGTGCAAATTCAATCTGAAAAACCGTGTAAAAAGCACAAAAGCTGCAAGCTGGTTGAGTGGATACTGAAGACTTCAACACATTGCACTTAATCCGAGCTAATTTAACCCGCATAATTGTACTCAGAAAGTGAGCTAGTTTTAGCTAATTTATCATTGATCTTAGCTGGTTTTTCTTTAAAGCGAAATTGGCAGCACTGGACATTCGGGCATGTAACTTGAGTTTTCTAGCAACCAGCTGGCGTCCGCTTGCCGAGCCTGACCTAGTTTCGTATATATAGCATTCGGCTTTAAGGATGCCAACATCCTGTTGTCGATTGCCGATAAATGGTGCTCGAGGCATGCGCAAAGCAAAGGAGCTGGCATTTAGTCATCGTTATACGATTAAACGATACAATTTGATAATTAATTTGAATTATTATCTACCCAACGCAACGGCATTTATTAGTATCGCCCGTGCGATATTGAAAGAAGTGATTGATCAACAAGGCTCATCCAAGCGCAAAGGTAAACCAATAAAAAACTCATTCGATTTTCTGTTTTTACATTCTACACAAGCACAAAAAATGTATTTTTTTTCTCTGTATTTTGTTTCAGTTTACTTAAGTTTCATTTTTGTTGGGTTTTGGTTTTGCTTTTTATTAATTACATTTATAAATATATTTGTATATGTATACACCATATGTATATATATATATTTATGCATGTATATTTGTGTATGTATTTGGTATTTATGTTAATAATTGTTAAGGATACCTTCTGCTGGTGTTTACTACTTCTTTATGACATTCATTGGGCTCTGCTACATAATTTTGTAATTACTCGCACACACTTAACATACGTACAAATTGTTAACTTTAAAACTTAGGAAAATTTCGAAACTCAAAAAAAAGCCGCGTAAACGTTGACATAATAACATAATAATTTGTGTACTATTTTTGAGAACGATGCGCACGAGTTATTTGATAAAGATATTTTAGATATATATATATATGTATATATAAGAATGTATATATATATATTATTTGTTTTCTGTTTGGGGTTTCCTCTTCTTTTGTGTTTTGTGTTAAATATTTTTCTTTGTTTTCACATCAATAAAATGTAATTTGAAATTGCAGCGGCGTATACATCGGACACAACCTTAAGCTCCAGATTAAAGTACAAATCTAGGTATACATATAAATATATATATAATAGGTGTATGTATTTTCGAGTATGTAGCAAGTATCTGAAGAACCAACCAATCGTGAAAATTATTTGGTATTTGCCTTAATGTAGCGCCAACATTTGGCGCTCTAGTCAATTCTATGTGGCCTTGCTTTTATATCCAAAATGGGTATTGTTAATCAGCGCACTGTGAACTGAAAAGCTTGAATATTATTTATGGATCAAAAACTATCAAATAAAAAAAAAAAAATAACCAGCTGCTTTTGGCTTGGTTTGGTAGCTAACCAACCTGGCTGCATCGCAGCATTTTATGACATTCGCTAAAAATGAAATGTGAAAATCTTGTAAAAAACGTTGAAACATATCTATTACAATGCGTTCAGTCACAGTGTGCTGCCTAACTAAATAAATCACAAAAATTTAGCTATAATTTTCTGGGAAAACTTTTGGTTTTAGTAAGTATTATATATTGATAATTTACTAGTTACATAGAATACACAGAACATTGGCTTTGTCAAGTTGTTGCTTAATGCATTTTCTTTTCAATAGATATATGTAGGTTTATAATGTATATATGTATTCAATATTGTTTTTTTTTTTTTTTCATTTTATTTTATTTTGTAAATACACACAAAAATGTCACACGAATACGCACTACTTTGTATAAGTATTATACGAACTGTTTTCAGTAATTATATAAATTCAGTTAGTTATTTTTTATTGTATCATATCGATAATAATACTTATTATTCATTGTTCTTCAATGTTTTTCATTTGTTCTTGATCGTGCTAAATTATAAAACACTCTGCACTCAAATAATATTCAATTGAGCCTTGCTTGACTTTGATAATTGTCATTGTACAACATACTATTTGCACAGATAATAATATATGTTAAATATATAGATTAACGCTTGATCAGTTGGCCATTCAATTGGTTATCATCAAGACATATATATATATATATGTTTATATATATATAAGTAGGTAGTTGTGTAAATGTCTATTCGTAGACAGGGAAATTTACAAATAAAGCGAATACTGAAAGTAAGTGTAAGTCCTTAATTTGATAAGATTCTCTCTGGAATCTGTAAATACCATTGAATACTGTGCTTTCTAAAACATATGGTAGTTGTCTTTGGGGCCTGCAATTTAAGCTCAGCAAGTTTTTTTTTCAGGCTTGCAAGAAAATTCGGCTTGGCGCCCCAATAAATGTATTTAGTTATTTATTTATATGATATTTAACACAGACACACCAAATATTAGTTGTATATTTACCAAGTATTTTAGCTTTAACATGCTGCGACAGACCCTTGCATACAATACATATCATCATATCATAATAGTCGTTTCTTGTACCCATTTATATATGTGTGTGTATATATATATATATATATATATACTATATAAGTAGTTATAGGTATTTCCATTCGTCTCTAGTTGCTTTTTCTTACTATGTTTGGCCTTAGTTTGATTTTCTTTGGTGTTTTCATTGCATTTTCATTCTTAAACCGTCTCTTCTTATTCTTCCTCTTCTTCTGCTTCTTCTTATGCTTGCCTAGCTCACATAATTAACCAACTACATTACGATACACGCTAACATTTAATAATATATTATGATAAAACATAAAGAAAATGAAATTTAAAAATAATCCTAACAATTTTAATTACTATGCATTTGCTTCCATCTTCCACAGACAAAATACGATCACGAATATTTTTTGAGAATACATCAACTACTCTATATATACTCTCACAATCTAAAAACACGCACAGGGAAACCAGATGCTAATCGGTTACGAACAGAAGTTTTCGAATTGGCTGTTTGTATATTGAACTTAATTTTGTTTTAAAGGGAATATTCGTGCACATATTAGATATAATTATGATATTTAAGTTTTGTTTTGCATTCATTTTGCTTATTTCCTTTAAATTGGTAGTTACAAAATTAGTTTGTACGTTGAAGATAGATAGATAGTGTGCAGAGTATCTCATAGTCGCATACTCCTTTTGAGCTTGCCAAAGCTATTTGGCGAAAGTTGCAAAATTAGCTCTGTTCTTCACCTAGCAGCGAGGCCTAACAGCCCAAGTTTTGCTTCTATTCTTGAAAAAAAAAAAAACGTACATATACATATATTTATATACTAATAGAATCCATATTTACTTATATTTCGGTTAGGTAAACACATACATACACAGACACGTCTGTAACACTTTTGTGATTAGACACAGGAGCGGTTCAACAGCTGTCTATATTTTGGGCGCCTTTCTTGCGGTTTTTCTAGAGTTTAAGCATTTTGTTCTTGTGTTAAGCTACGGACAGTAACTGTGTTTATATGCAACGGGATTAGAATATTGCTTAGGTGCGAAAAACGTTAAACTTTTGTTTTATTACTTTTTTTTTAAAGCAACTAAAAAAAAAATGTAATTGTCTTGTAATAAGAAGAAGATAAATTGTAATTTTGTGATTTTGGTCAAGTTTTTTTTGCGTTAAGCTTCAGATATTGTCATGTATTTACAGATCTTTGTGCATAGTTTGCTGGGATTTCCGCTTTAGTTATTTGTATAGATAGTACACATATCTGTTAATCGTTATGTATACATATTTCAATGTAAATATATATGTATATATATATATATATCTGTAGAAATAACTAACATTTATATTATAATGGGACTTTTAGTTACGGCTTATGCCTATTTATATCTTTTTGGGTTCCAAACATTTTTTGGGCGTGTTGAGATTTAGATATATGGATAGTCGGAAATGGGGCATAGAGAAAGAGTGTGTGTGAGAGAGAGAGAGAGAGAGAGAGAGAGAGAGAGGGGGGTAGCGTGAGAGAAAGACAGAGCGAAAATTTGCTCAAGATAGGTACTAAAGTGTTTAGCAAGAGGTACGATTGAGTCGAGGCTATATAAGATCGTAAATACATAAATATAAATCGTTTTTATTTGTGAAACATTGAAAACCATTTGTAGGAGACCGTTTGTTCAGTTTCAGTTGCATATAGGTTCATTTAGGTTTGTTATTCAACGCCAATTGGCTTAGGAAATTGTGCATGAATTGCGTTTGGCGCCCAAGCTGCGCTCCTGGATGCGCTGCAGATGCTGCAGCTGTGCCGGCGTTGGTGTGTGCGAGCCATGCGCCCCGCCGGCGGCACCAGCCGATGTTGAGGCCGAACCAGAGCCGGAACCGTGCGCCGTCCCCTGTCCGTGCGCCCCCTGATGATGATGGTGATGGTGGTGCAGCGGTGTGCCCGGCCCATTGTTGCCAATTTGCTGGGGCAGCGACTGGCGTCGGCGGCGCAGCGCCGGGCTCAGATTGTATGTAATTTTTGCCTGGGCGAGCAGCTCCTTGAAAACCTGCCAAACAACGAGAACACCAACAGAAAGAGAAGAGCTATGTTAACAACGCTTCAATCAAATGAGCCAAATGCTTACCTGCGTGATGTTGTCGTTATTGGCCGCCGATGCCTCCACAAAACCATTTTCCCAATCAACAGTTACCACCGATTCGGTTGTGGCATATTCCACCTGTAAAAATATAAACATTTTCAACAGGTAATAGAGTAATTAGATGCTTGAGATATAATAAATTTAAAATTTGCTGTGATGTAAATCAAGAAACTATATCCGATTAAAAATAGGTCTAATGAAACACAAGAGAGGATACGTTATATCTCCTATAAATGAACCAGCGTTGGGCCAGTTAATTTAATAAGTAAAAAGAAAAAAACAGCACTGAAAACTATTTAAATTGTGTGTCAATTCAAGAGGGGGGGGGGGGGGGGGGGGGGGGATGACCGAGAGTAGGGAAGGAAGGGATACATTACATAAGCTTTCTTAAAGCGGCACAAATGAATTAATAACTGGCATTGCAGCAAAATTTGAAAATCGTATAGAAAGGCGGTTTTTAAAGCGAGTGAGTGAGTGAAGTTGTGTGTAAGGCAGTAAGAGAGGAAGAGATAATAGGAAATATGTTAAAAACGCTTTCGACATATGGCAAAAATATATCAATAACTGGTTTTTTCCTTGCTTGAATGTATCCCAGTTCACAAATTGCAAGACTTTTAAACTGGATGAGTGACAGAACCTAATTGAGAACTGAGATATAACATGTGCTAGCCATAAAGAGGAGCACATGCACGTAAGTAAATTAAAAAGCGATTGCCTAAATTGTGGGCCTGAGTGTATTTGAATCATAAGTTGGCTATGGGTTTAAATTCATTTTGGTCATGGCACTGGAAATTTAATTACAATTACAACTTCTTCTGACAGCAATAGTTTTGAAATACTCGGAAACTGGCACAAATAAATCAACCAATAATAATGGATGAACGGCACAAGCTGGCACCAATTGGCTCCGAGCGGGCCGAGCGCCTGGCGGCGATGAACAGCCTAAATATCAATCTCAGTTCAACCAAGGAGCACAAGAATGGCTCGACGTTGTGGCAGTGCGAAGCGCAATTTGTAAGTATTTTATTATTATTTCTTGCTTGTCAGTTGAAAAAGTCTGGTGAATACGTCCATGCATACAGCGTCGGCGACAGGAGGATCCACCAAATGCCGAACTCGAAGCCTGGCTACGTTGGCAGCGCGAACGCCAGTTTGAGCGCGAGCGTCGTCAGCAGTTCGAGCCCTGGCGTTTCACCGAAGACGAACAGAAGCCGCAGGCTGAGCAGAAGAAGTCGCCGGGACAGAAAGCGTTGATCGTGGAGAAGAAATCGCCGCTGGAAAATGACAAGGTGCCTATGGGCCAGAAGCAGCATCTGACCGCACAGCTGATGCAGGCGCAGCAACAGACGCGTCGCCTGGTGCAGAGCATCGATCAGATGTTGCCGGCGCTGCCCAATCGTCAGCTGTTCCAGCAGACGCTGCTCCAGCTGCGACAGCTGCATTTACTATTGAAACGCCAACTGCAATGGCAGCTCCAACAGGATCTAAGCCGAGCTCAGCAGACAGAAAGAGAGATGGAACAGTCGTTGGAAAATGGAGCTGTGCCAGCCGCAGCATCGGCACCTGGTCCAGGACCAGCACCGCCGCCACCGCCACCGCCGCCACCACCGGGACCAGCACCAGCAGCCACGCACTTCATATATGCGCCGCAGCGATGGCAACATCCTGGCCAGCAGTCATGGCCGCAGCAGCAACAGCAGCAGCAGCAGCAGCAGCATCAGCATCAGCATCAACTATCACATCAGCAGCAGCAGCTACAGCAGCAGCTGCAACAGCAGATAAATCAGCAACAACAGGCACAGTCACAGCAGCTGCCGCCGCCGCCGCCGCAGCAGATCGCTAAAATGCAGCAGATGCAGCACATGCAACATCTGCAACAGTTGCAGCCGTGCGTTGGACTCAATTTCAAGGCGCCCGTCTTTCTCAATAATGGACATGTGCCACCGGGCGCGGCCCAGGCTGGCAAATTTCGCATTTGGTATATGACACACAATGCATTGCCCCATGAGCTGGCGGCCAATCATTGGAATTTACAGCAACCAGAAAATAATAGTTATTTTAGCGCCAATAATAATAATATCATAAACCACAATAGCAACAACAGCGGCCACAACAGCAACAATGAGGCCAGCAATAACCACAACAGCCATCACAATAGCAACCACAGCAACAACCACAACAACAACCACAGCAACAACCACAGCAACAACCACAACAACAACCACAACAACAACCACAACAACAACCACAACAATATCATCTGCAACATTCAAGCCAGTAATAACAATAACCACAATAACAACCACAACAGCAACAATATCAACAGCAACAGCAGCAACATCAGCAACAGTAACAACAACAACAACAACAACAGTAGCGGCAGCAGCAGCAGACACATACCCGTCTGGCCAATAAACACAAACTAAAAACAAAAAAAAAAAAAAAAAAACAATTGCAACAATAATCAAAATCCAAAAAAAAAAAAAAAAAACAAATGACGTCAAGCCAAATTAACAGAAACATCTACATTTGAAACAGGGGGCAAGGGTGTAGGCATGGGACATCCTGAGCACAAAACAAATATATATTTAAGTACACGTACATATCCGCCCATAGTAATATATATATATAAATAGATATCGAACAATACACGATAAATGAGCGCAGAACATGCATAGGAACAAGAGGCTTGTCAGAGATAAAAATAAGCAAACCAAATTGAAATCCATTTAACAGACACGCTTTTTGTTACATGTTTTGTAAAGCCAGATATGTGGCTAATTAAAACAAAAAAAAAAAAAAAGAAATTAAATTTGGCAGTAACTTAAAAGGCCAATTAAATAATGTTCATAAAATGTTGACCCGTGGAACAAACTGCATCAAGATGTTTTTAATCTGGAACGTAATGAGCTTGCGAAATTGTAACATTATGGACTGAATACTTCTAGTACAATATCTTCGCTTTTATTTTATAGTTGTGCTTCAACTATCAGTAAGAAAATTTAACCAGAATTCGGTATCAATTTTGATTTTGAATTTAAGAGACCAAGACAAGCAGGTTCTTGTGTGGACAACTTTTTTGGTTATTAAGGTATCTTTACTCTTTGAACTATGCTGCGCACATATGAACCAAGTTTTATCAAGATATTACCATTTAAAATAAGTAGTACTAAAGGAAGAATCGGTTGACAAATGGACTTTTGTATGGAAAACATATATCAATTTTATCATACCATCAGCAAAACCACAAGGGTATTTGGTCTTCGCCCTGCCAAAGATATCCTTGCTTTCTCGTTGTTTATTTTTTGGCTTGGCACGTAGTTTTCTAAAGGAAAACAAATCAAATTTGAGTTGACATTTTTTGTATTTTATTTCGTTTTACTCCTGAGTTAAGCCTTAGATTTGAAGTTAAGCTAGACTAAGAATTATGTCCAGCTTTGCCCGTTCAAAGCATATTTCATCATTATCCGAAAGTGTTTTATTGCAGATTCACATCTATAATAAGCTACATAATCTTAGGCTATATAAAAAATAGTAGTGATTCGTGATTCAATAGGTACAAAAATAACTTTATATATACATATATATAAATTAAAGTGTTCTCCAATAGCGGGGAAGTGTAAATGGCATGGGAAACCCTTTGGCTGACAATGCCAGACGACGGCGACCCAAAGTGATTGAGCATTAAACGAGTCCATTTTGCGTAAAAGTATTATTTCTTATCGGCATAGAAACGCACATAGACGTCTAAATTGCGGCGGTAAGTGTGGAAAAAAATGAAGTGAAAATAAATAATAGTCAACCGAGAGGAGCAAAAAGAAAAGGGAAACTGCTGACTGGAAATATATTTTTGAGGCAGGATGGTTAGATGGGGAGAGATACAGCAATGACAGTAAAAGGCCCGAAACAAAAACCAAAAACCAACCGAATTGTATCGAAACTAAGCTCGAGCCCAAACGAACAACCAAATTCTTCCAAATGAACAAACCCAAAGAGCAGCAGAAGCATTTGAAGCATCAGCAGCATAAAATGGCAAAACGTGCGTGGCTGCTGCCCAGCTCGGGCCAGATGTCGGCTTTACATATTGGCCAGGACTGGGGCAAACATTGGCTTTCAAATGGCCAACAAACTGAGTATGTGTGTGCGTGCGTGTGTGTGTGCGTGTATGCTGGCCTAACCTAAATACATAGTAAAAACCTAAAACGCCAACAAAAAGTTAAGTTCACTTCGTTAAACAAAGAAGACACTCTGAAGCACAGGCCAGGCAAGGTAGGCGAGCAGAATGAAGCAAAAAAAAAAAAAAAAAAAAATAAATACAAAATAAAAAATAAAGAATGAAAGAAAAAATGAAAAAACGCGACAGTTTGCCGCTGCTGGCGGTGCGCAATTTGCATTTTTATTATATTAGAACTCGGTTAAAGTCAATACACCCAAAAAGAAGACACTTGCTTTAGCGGGCATTGTCTCGACTATTGAAATTGACAATAAACTGCCGGCTTTGCGCACATACACACCGCATCCACACACACACACACACACACATACACACCGAAAGGCATACAAACACACAGAGACAACCAAATCTCCTTCTGGGTGCGGTAAAAAAGGCACGCAGCACAAAAAAGGGGGCACAATGAAATATCAAGTATGCGCCAAGTGGACCAAACGCTGCTGGTGCCAAACGGCAACAACAGCAACAACAACGACAAAGGCAGAGATAAATTAAAATTGAAATTTCCAAAGAGCTGCCCAGCAAAAAAAGGAGCACAAAAAATACAACAAACTAAACGAAAAAAAAGGGTTGGCTTTTTGCAAATTGTCGCACGATTATATTTGAAAGTAATTTAAAATTATTTTGTATTTAATTTGACAGTTGAGAGTGATTTATTTTAGCCCCCCCTCGCCGCCCCTTCCACACCGTGGAACATAAAGCTAGGGTAGGTTTCTTTTTTACAAATGCTTATGGCACATTTACTCGGCACCAAACAACCTGAGTTCCCAGGCGAATGCTACATCTACATTAAGTACCTTTTTTTTTGTTTTGCATTTAAATCAATTGTGTTGTCTGAAACTTCGAATATTGGAAACAAATTTGGGCACGGAACTGACTAAGCCCGCATGCATTTTGTTTGAATTGAGAAATGTTTGAGGATTTGTTTTGCAATTTGACAATTTGGACTGAAAAATGAGCGCAAAATATGGTCATAGAATGACAATATAATCAATTTTTGCTTATAAGTATATTTAATCTGCGGCTCTTCATTTTTTTTGCTATGCCTTTTAATAAAATTATGCAAACAACTTTCAATGGCCATAAGACAAAATCAATTTGCCGGCAAAGCAAAAGTTGAGCAGAGAATTTTAATAAGCCCTTACTTGGAAGTTCACAAGTACACATAGAGGCCAATGCATAGAGGATGACATTTATGTATGTAAATATATGTATATATATTAGCTATAGATGTGCATATATATGCTTTGCCATTACAGAATAGTTGTGTCTGTCAAAGTTGCAAACGGGCTTAAAAACAACGACAAACAAAACTCGACGATGATTATGTCAGAGGAAAGCAAATAAAGCCTTTGCTCCCCCTTTTTGTTGTCGTGTGTGCACTTTTACCATGAGCATTTTATAATTAATTAGGTACAATTATTTTATGTTTTCAACTTGCGGGCAAAGTAGTAATTGGCATATTATATTGGTAAAATGTCGACCACGCATCTAAACGATTGTATACATACATTAAATATAAAGAGGAAGAAATGAGAGAATGCAAATGCTACCAAAATTGTTGTTAGTATTTCTCGCCATCTTCAGGCCTAATACGTGCCTACGCACTCTTTATGCTAATTAACAGTCCATTAAAAATGATTCTGTGAAAATCAAGGTTATCGTGTCCGCTTTGTGAATGATAACCAAATTAAATAAACAATAATTAAAAGTGCCTAAGCCTTACAGGCTCATGAGGTTACTTATTTTAGATGTTTTCATGGCACAGTTGAACTTTGCTTTCCTTTTCGTCCACTACCAAAAAACCCCGTCTTGCTTCAGTCAAAATTTCAACTTTGTATCCGGGCAAACTCTTTATATACACATGTATCCAAAATGTGTGACACACTCCTTAAATGCATTCAAATGACTTTAATGCCGATCGAATGATAAGCAAAAATGTTCTATACAAATGTCTTTTGAGATTTTCGCACACTTCCGGGTGGAATAACCCAAAACATAGTCTCAGCGTGCACCTTCAGCACATAACCACAATGAGAATTTCTGTTTAGTTTAGTTTTTTATGTACGTTGATTATCAATCAGTCAATCAATCGGTCAGTCCGTAAGGACAACAGTTTTATATGTACAGCTTACTAAACGAAATTACCAGGCATTGCAAGTCTTAGAATGTTGCTGAACATCATATTATAACAAAATAATTTTCGCCAACTGCAGGCAGTTAGAAAGTCTTTCTCGCGACTATGAATTTGATCTGGGACTGTCTGTGCCTTTTACACACAATCGAGATTCCAAGTCAATATATGATATATTTTCTATAAAGCTGACTATAAATCGCCGGATTAGAGATTGTTTGTTTTGGCTTAACTGCTGCATTGTTGAATCGTAGAAGTTTGCAAGCTTATTTAATTGCACAGCATAAGAAAAGGTAAGTCATTTTTGGTTTCACTTCGAAAACTTGGACTTGCTGGACTCGAGCTGTGTTTGTGTCATATAATTTTAAGAAACTTTCCGCGGCACCGTTTTGCATGGAGCAAGGAGAGTTGTGTACAAAAAATGTGCATTCAATTCGAACTTCTAGAGTCTTATAAAAATCCATTTAATGCGAATTGTTCTTTAAGATGTATGTGTGTGTTTGTGTGTGTGTGTGTTGTGTACTTTGAGTACTTTAAGTTGAGTTTAAGATCTGAACTGGCCGCAAGGCAAACACACAACGCAGCTGGCCCGCCCTGAATTTGCATAAACTAATACAAAATTCCATTTGGCCATTTACCCTAACGATGATCATTAAAGATATGCCAGGGCACAAGTCGTGTGTCCACAACTTAACGTTATTTCTAGGAATTTCATATAGTATATATGTATGTATAAGTATATATTGTGTGCTTCTAGCGCTTGTTGTCAACTGAAACAAAACGGCAATAAACTGCGATTGGTAAAAGTTGGCGTTAGATGATAAAAAGCGCACGGAAAAGTTGAAACATTAAACAAGTCATTCGAATATGTTCTATATATACTAAATGCTAACAATTATATGTGCATATATATGTATATATACATATGTATACATGGTGTTGCTTTGCATTTGGACTGGAAGAGGAAAAACTTTCAGTCAGGCAACTTTATGACAAAATTGTGAGTTTAACCATTGCACTGTGGTCAAGCGGAATGAGAAAGTTTAACAACTCAAGCAACTGCTTTGTTTTAATTAAAATACAAATTTCATTTAATTTTTCTTAAAATATATGTGTGAACATTTGCTATTCCCAAGCAAATAACGAAATTTTTTGAACAGTTTCCGCTTAACCTTTAAACGCAAACCTGAGCTTTGTCTGCTTCATAGGGTTTGCCATAATTAATACATTTTATTGACTTTCTCTTTGTTTTTTACCATAAATCAAAGAATAAATCGTAACAATTGACCACAAAAAAGAAACATATGACCAAAAATAGTGTGAATATTGCCCACAGTGCAACGCAGTCGGCTAAGTTTCTTCTCCGTTTCGTGTTGCATACTTTTGTGCGCGTTTAGCTGGACAGCACCTTTGTGAGATTTCATTTGTGTGACTTTTGCGCTCAATTTACGCTTCATTTGAATGCGGCAAAACCAATAATCTAATTAATTTCTTTGGTATACAAAAAGTATATAATTTCTATACATATAGACCTCTTTAGAAGTCGATGTACATGGATTTATGCTGATTCACAGCAGTCCGAGTCGTTGAGTGTGGCCTAGTCAATTTATATTATCTGTTTATATAATCAGCTTGATTTATTACTTAAGCATTAACTAAACGTATGTTTAAGAAACTTGTAAGCATAGTAATTTATTTATTATTTATTTGGCTACTTGTTGGCATGCACGAGCCTTTTAAGCTAGGCATCGCAGTTCAGTTTATCTGGACAGACGAACATCAATATTAATTTGGGAACACTGTATGCAAATATTTACATAAATGTACTTACTATCCAAAATATTGTGCGTTATAAGCTACGTGCCTAAAACTCAATTTCGGGACACTTTGAGGGCAACAAACGAACAATCAAACCAGTTTAATTCCTTGCTAAAAATAGCAATACCATTAAATCTGTCGCCATTTGTAATTCCAGCCAATTGTTTAACCAATTTTGCGGGCAAGTAAAAAGAAAAAAATGTATATGATTTTGGCTACTTGTTGGCGCAAATATTTGAGTTTCGCTGCAATTTGGGACTTGGCCGCAAAGGCGAAGGCCGATCCTGGCGTGTAGACTAGGCACCCGATGGAATCGCTATACCCATCGACATAGTCTGTACCCCGTCACGACCCCCACCACCACCAACATCATCCCACCATCAACGCAGCTGGTCACGCTTGACAAACTTTACATAATTGCTTGGGCCGAAACAAAAGCAATTTGCATAGCTTATAAACGGGTTACGAATTACTACGGGTTGTCTGTGTGTGAGTGTGTATTGGTGTGTATACGTGTGTGTGTGCTTTGGTGCGTTTGTTCGTGTGTTGTATAAACACTCCTTTGAGTGCTTTTGCCAACAACAATTAAATCAGTTAAATTGCGGTTGTTTTTGTTGTTGTCATTTGGGCCACAAGGCGCGGCTGAAAATTAAATGTTAAACACACTCCAAAATAATGATAACATAATACAAAAACAAACGGTAAAAATATTGATAATGAAAATACAATGATTGAGTAATAATAATAATAATAATAATAATAACAGTAATAATAATAATAATAATAATAATAATAATAATAATAAAAATAATAATAATAATATTTAATCATATTAATGAAAATTATAATAAGGATAATGATGATAATAATAATAACATTGATAATATTAATAATAATAATAATATTAATAAAAATAATGATAATCGACGACCTTTAGTCGGCACTCACCTCGCGAAGTTCTCCATCCTCGGCGAGCAGATCTACTTTATTGCCAACAACCACAATTGGCACCGCTGTGGTCGCCTTTGTCTCATGTATCTGATCTCGTATAGCCCGCACCTCTTCGAAAGTGGACGCATCGGTGACATCGTAAACCAGAATGAACGCGTCTGCCGATGATATGGATAGGGCGCGCATTGCTGGAAACTGGAAGAGCAAGATGCGGGCGTTACAGTTTTACCAAGCCAGATTACAGTTAATAGATAGAAGAGGCACCGAGAGAGTAAGAGCGGGAGAGGGAGAGAAGGAGGAGCGGGGATTGTGTAAGCGAAAGAGAATGGTTAAAAAAGTGTTGAACAAGCGGCTTAAATTGCAAATAAAATGCTGTTACAAAATTTGCATAATATTATTGTATTTGCATATACACACGCACACATACACACGCCAACGCACACATTTATGCACATATTTTAATAATGACAGATAATAATGTAAATTTTGTTAAGCGTTTCGTTGCTTTTCACAGGGCGTTGCAGCCTCGCGTTGCCTTTGTGCCCCACACCCTTCCTTTAAAACGTTGTCAAGTTGCAAAAGGAACTTTTCTCATTGTTGTTGGGCGACTCAGCGTATATGTGAGTGTGTGAATATGTATAGGTTTGTATCTATTTAATGCCATGTTATTTCATGTACTAGAAGCACAGAAACAGATTTTTTAAATCGCCATTTTCTCCATATCAAATGCACACTTAAATATTTCTTGAATATTGACTTTTTGGCAACTTTGTTTTGATCATATCGATGTACTTTTATTTTGTGCATCTTGTTTTAATATTTGAACTTTATGAGAAATGTACTTATTTTCTTTTTATACCATTTTGTCTGATAGGTGATGTAAATGCTTTCAATAGGAGTCAGAGTCGGTTAAAAAATCGTGAAGTAAATTCTGTGGAGGTCCAGTTAATATGGCTACCATTGTGTGACCCACTGACCCGACCTGGCCTTAAGCTCCATAGGCCGAATGGTCAATCCGAATGCCTTACTGGCCGCCCAAATTGTGAATTTTGTTTTGAATCTTTTAGCAGCAGCCGACGGTCCAAAGCACACGTACAGAATGAACTCGAACAAAACAGGGCTATGTCAGCTGGGAGCTGAAACGCATGTCCAGGACTCAATTAAGTAAATTTTCGACACACAAAAATTTCCCTAAAAGGGCATGTACCCTGGCAAACAGAGATGTAAAGTAGCTTGATCATAAAAGGCAAAAAGTACAACAAGTAGTTATGCAAAAAAGTTGATGAATTGCTGTAAACATAACTTTAATTGGAACTTAAAATTCTTGATAGGCGATAGGCCATATCGTTTATAGAAATTATCGAGTCTATCGAGTTGTTTAACGTTTTGCAACACTGCTAGAATTCTGTGAGCGGCTAATTGTGTATTCGCATTCAAAATAATAAATTTAAAGTTTTTCATCATTACAAAAACATAGTTTTTCTTCTAGTACTTGCAGTGTATTGTACGCTATGTAGAAATTCTATTAAACAATGACAATGTTTTTTTATTATTGTAGAGCACTGGTAAATATGAAGAACTACGAATAAATAAATCGTATTACTGAATGAATTTTAAAACTGATGAGAAAATTGGAATACCTAGTGTAAAGGAAAATAGAGCTTCAAATGGAATGGAACTATAGAAACATATTTTGAGAAGGTATAGGAATTTAAGAAAGAGTTGGGAGCTTAAATGTGTAAAATTGTTTGTGGTGCTGTGTCTGATGTCTGGCTGGTGTCTCCGGCTCTCTCTCATTCGCCCTGTGACAGGGCTGTCTGGTAGCCACAACCGCAACATTTTGGTCAGTATCTGGCGTCTGCTGCTGTTTGCTTTCATCTAACACTAATGGCTTTCAAAATCATGCGCTCAGCAGCTGGTTTCAAATTCAATGCGCACTGGCCCGGCCGCAGTCACAGGCAGAGACACAGCCATACCCATGCCACCCATAACACCCAGTTAAGTCTAATCTTCTGCCCAGCAGTGTGTCAGCGTGGGTTAGCATTTGTGTCCGCTTGCAGTATAAATTCGAACTGCTGCTGACTGTATTCAGTTGTAGCTGTCACAAGTTAATAAAAAGGCAGACATCGAAATGGATGAGACACGGCACAAAAAAACACATCCAAATGAATAGAATGGAGGCCCAAACAATGGCACATAATAGCGCTAGCCACATCTGCCCAGCGTCAGGCACACAGGTTAGCTGCGTATATCTGCTGCATACGCTGCATAATGCCACATGCGACGTCATCATCAACTTTGACCTTGCCCCAGCCCAGTTGGCTACACATAAAATGGAAGCTGTAGTTGCTGTATGGCTTCTGTAGATATTAATTCGGGTATGTGAATTAAATTGTGAAGAATAATACCTATAGCTACACATCACTGAAAGGCACGAATCTCTCACTAGATATGGATAATACAATATTTCAATGTGTTTATTAAGCTACTTATTATATGAATATACATATATTATAGGAATATACAGATCTAGCAGCGCCTGTGCCATCGGCATTATTGACATTTTTGACTTGTCTTATCACGAAGCGCACCCTAAGGTGCGGCAGGTGAGGCAACGAAAATGTTTCTTGAGTTTTCAGCCATGATAAGAAGTAGCCTAGGGCCGTTCCATGTTGCTTTTTGTATGCTTCGATATTTGTGTGCTCGAAATGTAACTGTTATTGTTGTGCTCTGTACGCATTAAAATTTCTTAAAACTGAAGCTTTTTGTTAAAGTTGACAGCCACTTAGACATGCTGTAAAACTTTAACTTTCCTTGCAAGTTTTTAATGCAATTTTAAATGTGAATTGTGCAATCTCTTTTTTTGCATATGACAAAAAAAAATAAGTAAAATTGAACTCATTGCAGACTTATGTTCGATATAATATAATTTTGTCTTACAGGGTAGCTTTGAGTCAGTCATTCGCGAGTGCAGAATTTTTAAACAAGACGTTGTTTTTGCTGCTGCAGCTGCTGCCATTGTTATTATTACATATTATTGTATTGGAAAACAAGGCGGATGATAAAGGTCGCCACTGGAGGAGCGACAACGGCACCAGCAGAAGCAGCAGCAGCAGCAGTGGAAGATGTGGCAGAGCAAGCGCTTGACAGAGCTGTCAATGAATGACCCATTTTTATGCACACTCAACCAGGACGATTGGCAGCAGGCAGACAGTCAGGTGGCAGGGCGATGCCAAAAGCTATCCGGGCCCTATCAACGCAGCTTCTACCGCTCTCTCTCTCTCTCTCTCTCTCTGTCTCTACATCTGTCACTTTCTCTCCCACTTTCTCTCTCTGCGGTTTCCGCTTGTTACACATCTACTGACGGTCTGGCAAGCCAAGGACAAGACCGCAGGGATGAGATTGGCCCGAATTGCTGCTGCTGCTCCTTTCGCATTGTGCATGTGTTTTGCTGTTTGATTTCTCAATGGATTCGAAATTGTTGCCACTTGTCGTGCTGATTGTATGTGTGTGCCTTTCATTTACTCTTTCTTCTTTCGTTGCGACTGTCTTTTTTTTTCTTGTTTTTTTATTTTTTTTATTTTGGTGGCAGCCATTCAATTGGATTATAGAGAACAACAGCGGCTGCTGTAGCATGTTTTTGGCTGCAGCCAAATGCGATTGTCTCAAAGTTAGCCATTGGCTTAACTCACTTATTGGCTTTTAAGACTTGAGCCCTGTTATTTCATTTAATTAAAAGCAGGTTCAAATAAAACCTCAAACTGCACATATACAAACACGAAAAAAAAATTCAAAAACTTGCAAAATTATGTTACAAGAGCCACTAAGAAAAATTTTCTAATTTTATTAACACCAAGCAACAGCTGCCACCTGAGTGTGTGTGTGTGAATGTGGCTTTATACACACATATGCATATAAATTTCTTTGCGGCAAAATTGAGTTTCATCTCTTCCATTCTGCTCCTTGTTGCAGGTCTTATAAAATTGCCATAAAATGATTGATGAGGTCTAATTCGAATCTATCCCAACGACTGTTTGTACTGACCTTAAGATCTGTTTCCTTTTGTTTTGATGTAGGTTTAAATGTTGGCAAGCTCTTAGACTTTTCTTTTAATACGTCTTCAATTCGTTTTTAAAGTTTTCTGTAAAAGTTGTACCATTCCAGGCGGAATATCGTTAAGTGGGAACATACTAAATCTCATTCAATTGGTGTCTTATCAGCACAGGCAAAAAAGTTTGAATAATAAAGTATGGCATAAAAAATCACAATTAAAAGTTCAACATATTAGCTAAATTTATGTATGCTAAATTTAACTTAACACCTTTAATCACAATCAACAAATGTGCAAATACCATAAATTATACATAATGACGGCGCCGAAATAATAAACAACAAACGAAAATAAAATAAACAACAAATTATCAAATGGATATTAATTAAAAACAAGCAAACAAGCGAAAGTGGAGAATTCTTCACTAGGAGTTACCCTGTATTTAGGCCGAACGTTTTTTGCCTATGAATATATAAAACTGAATTCGAAAATATATGGTATATATTTTTAATATATAAATCTTTGCATGTTATATAAGAGCTCACAATCTGTAATGCCGGCTAACTTTTGAATAAATCTTCTAAATCTTCCTATGCCTTATGCGAAATTAAGCAAAGCCCTGCTCTACCCGCTTTAACGATACGTTTACAGGATGTAGAAAACGAAGCATGCATAAAAAAATAAAAACAATTGCAAATTAATCAATGTAAGAACATATTTGATTTGACTGCAAAATAAAAATGAAATACAAAATACACGTACAAAATGTGAAATGAATCGAAAGCAAATAAAAAAACAACAACTCAAAGGTAAGTAAATATTGAGTCAGATAAGTATGTCTACAGACAGATAAAAAAGAGAGAAAAAAAAATGTATTAAAATAAATATTTACATAGCTGCAATGCAATTCTCATATAAAAAAAAAAAATGACTGCAAGTGCAAATGTCAGCGAGGTGCGATTGAAAAATTACGCGTTTCTTTCTCAACTGCCAAAAGAAGTTTTTTTGACCAACTCGACTATATTTTTCTACTTTTGGAATTCGCCTCGTACAATAGCAGCTTTAGGAATAAATAATTAATTAAAACATTTTTATTATTATTAGTCTGTCGAGCAAGAAAGCAAAACAGATTTTTGACAGGATATAATATGGCATTTATCGAACGTTATACCTTCTTATAGGTAATCTGATTAATCTGAAGCTATTATAGACAATAATCGACTGATATAGCTTCTTATATGCAATCTGTCAAGAAAGGCAGCTTTAAACAGAATATAATATTGTTAAATTATACCGAATAGTAAAGCTTCTCACATGTAATAATCCCTTTCTATTGGGTTAAGCCAGCCACCAGGGGCAGCAAACTTATTTAAAACAGGATATAGTATGGTATTATATCGAATGATATTGAGTTGTAGCTATTTAACTGTCAACCAATGCAGCAAACCAGCCTTAACCAGAACTGAACCCAAGCTGAAATGCCAACTTTTGATATGCCATGAACCTGACCTTTGAATGGAATATATGGGAAAAGAATAGTTGAACCTTGAACTTTGTGGCGCACGTAGCCGGAAAATTTTATTTGTATTTGAATAAATAGCCAAAAGTAGGCAATAAAAAATGTAGATAAGGTATTTTAAACGGATTACAGCGATGAGAAAAATATCGTAACAGTGTTTAATAATTTTAAAAAAATTATTATTTTGTCTAGAAATGTGTCACGCAAAGAAGGACACATCTCTGACCCCATAAAGTATATGTATTCTTGACCAGTATCAACAGACGAGCTGAAATGGCCGTGCCCATCTGTCTGGCTGTCTGTATTATAGGCCCGAAGCTTGTTAAAAGAAAATGTTTTTTATTATTTATTTGACAATCGAAATGTAGATATTGCCATCTACGGCTCAACATTGGCGTGATATCGTATGTGTCGACTAAAACAGAAAAAGGCATAGATAATAAGATCCTGTTTTCACTGTAAGTAGATTTCCCTAAGGCAAACGGAGCTCAAGTAAAACAGGTTGACTCAACCAAAGTAATTTCGAAGTGCGCCAATTTAAAATCGCGCTTAACCTCTGAAGATTATTTTTTTTTTTGTTATCGGAACTGCATTTTAATAAGTCTATTGTAGGTGTGGCGCTTATCGATAGTTTAATATATTAATATCAGAATGTTATTATATCGTATGCCCTCGGCTTACAGAAATTAACAGAGAAACAGATTTCGTTTTCGACTGCCCAAAAATCAAAATTGGAACTCGAAAGTGGAATAAGGGAGAGCCGATCGCCGTCGCCGAAATTCCAAAAGTCAGTCGCAGCTGCATTTATTTTTATCGAATAACAATTTTTGCCAAGTGAATGCGAAACGGCATTTGTGTCTTCTTTTTTTTTAATAAGTGTTTATATTGGTTTATTTTTCTGCTTAGCAAAAGAATGAAATCGCATGATATAATTTAATTTGCTAAGTTTTGTCTCGTTCAATTGGCTTAAATTCTTCATTCTTTATCTCTTCTTCGGATCGCCATATTGCCGGTGAGCAAGTAGTTCAAAAAGCAATGAAAGAAGAAAATGAGAGAGAATGCAACTCACACAAAGTTAAAAAAAAAAGTGCGTTCTTTATTTTGTCAATTCTCTTCGTGTGCAACTCGTAGTGAATTTTGACAACAGCAGCTGTTCGCGTTAAATCGCTGTCGGAGATGGAGCGAGTGCACGTAAGTCTGACTCTTAAATTTTTGTTGGTGCAATTGAAATTCATGATACGATGTGATTCATGGTATAAAGAGAATGGTCTAATAAAAGTGAATGATCTAAAGAGAAATGGAATAGTGTGGAGAATGAGAAAAAAGAACAATCTACTTGGCTCAATTAAGCTCTAATGCTCTAATGCTCTTTTTGTCGTAGACAAATGAAGAATGTTAAGAATTGAAAATTTTAAATTTCTTTATGTATATTTATTTATCAAACTTTTTATAAAACTAGGTAAGGTGGGGAGCAGCATAGCAACAACAACAACAACACCAACAACAAAAACAGCTATTGTCCCTATATCAAGCAATAATAATTCTGTCGATCTTTCCTAAAGACCTTATTCTTATGCAATTCAATTGGACTTCTCAATAGCACGTGCAATTTTATATAATTACACACGTCTGCGAGTAGGTAGCACAGCGTTAGCTTTGCTAACCAATCTCAGGCGACGTCACAGAACCGGAACCAGCAGGTGCTGCCACGCCCAAACAAAAAGAAAATCCTCTTTGTGCTACTTTAGTACTGTAAACAAAGTATTGTGCGGTCGGTAGCTGCCGCTTGTCATGTTGCCCACAAATTTTGTTTTGAAACAATGGACCATGCACCATATAAAAGAATATGACAGTCTATTAATTGAATTCTGTTGCGTGGGCTCATAATGCGCCATTCATAAAATATCCTGCGAATGTTATCTGTGTGCCTGGTTTAGCAAAAAAAAAAAAAAAAAAAAAATGAAATAATTCATACCGTGCACCGTGCGCTGTTTTCTGTGGCTGCCCGTGCAACATTTTGCACAATGCCCGGCAGCATTTGCGCTAAGCCAGTGGAAACTATTGCCACTGCCTGGCCCATGCCACGCCCCAAGTCGCCCACAAACGTTGGTCCGGCGACAACAGATGCAATAGCTGCTGTGGTGATAAGAGCAGACCCGTCGCCAGCAGCTGATAACCTGAGTCGCATGAGTGTGTGTGTTCGTGTGTGCTTGTGTGGTCGTGGTTATGTTTGCTAGATGCCACCGCACAATGCAGTTTATTGCGGCTACTTGGCTGGAAATGATTGCGCATACGCGCTGTGTGCCCGCGACAATACAAACATAGCGAAAACTCGAATTTATGCACGCAGAAATGGGAAAATGCTCACAGCTCTGGTCCAATTGGTCACCGGATGATTGTTTACCGCCAACACGATAACTGTATAATATATATGTGCACAAGAATTTCATTTATATATAAATATTTTTATTATTATTTTTTTTTTTTTCAGCTATCAAATGATTTTTTAGCAGTTTAACCTCAGCGATTAAATTGAAATTCATTGCGCTCACCAAATATTATGCTTGTCAAGTGGGCTCAGTTGAAAGCATGTCCTGTTTCACTTACACTACCCCCGTCAACACGCCCCTCACCAGCACACAAAAATTATTGAACGGAATTAAATTCCGTGCTGTGTTTCATTCTGTTTCGGTCTCTTTTGCCAGCTTGTTGCGGAGTTTAACTATTTTAATAGCTTCTCAGTGCATATTATATTTAATTGTCATTTTCTGTCAAAACTAGTTATCGCTACCCGGCTTTGTGCGGGCTATGTGCCCTTTTGTCATTCAATTTATAATCAGTTTCCGTACATTTTATGACCGTGATTGGAATTTTCAATTAACAACAAAACCTATTACGCTGCCATTTTGGGTAACCAAAATTGAATTAACGACTTAAATATAATTTCTTATCAATACATATATTATTTTGGTCGTTGGCCATAATGTTGTTTGTCAGCACAAATGCAGAATTAGTTAATGCAAAAATCGTTAAATTCACGCTAAAGTACAATATGAAAATTCAAACTAGCTGCACTTTATATTCGTGGTTAATAAGCGTAATAATTATTGATTTTAGGCTCTTGTCCCATATACATTTTTATGAGACAGTATTTATGGCATACACTCAATGGCATTGCTTTGGTTATGGGCACTTCAATCCCATCATTTGATCCCAACAAAGGATGTCCCCCTCCATCCCCTCATCACTTTTTAGTGGTGCATTCGGGCAGCTGAATTTTGTTTGCCACTGCCCATGCATGGTCCCAGCACAGTAACTAAATTATTAGCCACTCGCAAGGGGTTAGCCATACATACATACACACACACACACACACACACCAAACACACACTTACATATATGCACTATGCGATTTATGTGGCGCTCGTCGTCGAGTGTCTACGCCCTTGGGAATATTCCACACATCATAAAATTTATGAGCACTGCGTAAATGTGTTAAAATTTTATGCCATTTTGTGGTTGTTGTTGTTCAAGTTAGGCAACCGAATTACACTCCAAGACAGTGCAAAAGTACGAATATTTATGCATAGAGTGCTCAACTTCGTAATACCCAGCACAGAAACCATGAAGCTGCTGCATCATTTATTGTAGCATAGTATACGCATGATAACGCTTTTTATGCCCTTGTAGAGGATATTAAAATTTTGGCATGCAATATGTAACGCATAGAAGGCGGCATCTCCGATCCCATAAAGCATATGTATATATTCTAGATCAGCATCAACAGCCAAGTGTATTTAGCAATCTCCGTCTGAGCAGGAGCAGGCCGGAATGGACCACCACATTATATAGCTGCCATAGGTAGGTTCGTATATGAACAACTTTTTCCCTTACCAAGATATCTTACCCAAACTTTGCATTTAAAAGTTTTACTATGCCCTCTATATATCTGCAAAAACTTATCAACATCAGACTACTATATTATATAGATGCACAAAAAAAAGATCGGTCAAGTAGTAGGAATATTTATGGCAAGATATTCTGTTTTCAAAATTATTTTTAACAAGCTCAACATTAACGAGCTTTACGCTTCTTACATATCTGCGAAAAGGGAATGTCGACAAGGGTATTAAATCCTCGGCGTGGCGAAGATATCTCTAGTTTTTCGTTTTAAAATATTTCTTTTGAGAATAATTTAGATTATATTGCTTGCCAAAACGGAGCATATACTGGTTGTATTTGTCGAAAAACTACTTTGCCCCTAAACCTTTCAATAATTTTCATTAGAGCGCTAACAGTCTGAGAAAGAATTAAACACTTTGTGTTTACTTTCATTTTACTACCAATTCGCATTCAACTCTATCTATAAAGAACACATAAATGTGTTTGCAGATATATCTGTGGGCTTCATGTATTATCTAGTTCCATAAAATATGCAATAAATTTACTAAATTAAACTTTTTATCATTTGCGGTTAGTGTTAAGTATCAGTAACAGTGCGTGTTGAAAGGGTTTTGTAACCATTTCGAGCATTTCTGATATGTAGTTAAATTGCTTTTTATAATGGCATTCACAGGCCTAATTACAATGTCTTGAATTTTGATGCCTCCCAAATTGACTTCATGTGTTATTGAAGCTATTGGTACTTATTCTACACAAGCTTTTGACATAAACAAAGTAGCAGCAAATCTTTGCTGCAATTGACACATTGAATATAAAATATAACAATTTTTCGAATCACATGCAGAGCTCCTGGATGCTCCTGTCAAGCTATCGACAATTGTACACAATTTGATAACTTGATCCAAAAATAATCTGACACTTAATTTCTTGTCATGTTGCATGAATTTTGACAGGTGCAGCATTAGAAAACAAGCCAGAGTGCTCTAGCCTGGAGTACCCGACTAGGGGATACCCTGAACCTTCTTCTACAAACGACATATGCATATGTTAAATGTAATGACTCAAGCTCTTCAAACCAAAAAGATTTGCTTAAAAAACAGCATTTCGATATCGATTTTTATCGTTTACTAGGAAACAGGACAAGTTATATTACTTCATGGGACTGACAAGCAGATAGGGCATGGTTAGATCGACTCGGCTATTGATGCTGATCAAGAATATATGCACTTTATGGGGCCGGAGATGCTTCCTTTTGACTGCTACATACATTTGCTCAAAAACATTATACCCGTTTTAACCATTTTCAATGGGTTCAGGGTATAAATAAAAGGGCTTATTCTCTGGCCTGACATGTGTATCTTTATCTGCCTGCCACTTGAGACAATCTGCAGCAACTTCCTAGCTATATTGTGGTTGCAAGCTTGACAGCTCGTCGCTGTCGTTAGTTTTGCTAATAAATCAAATGTTATTTGCTTTAAAAACTTGTGGCGATTTCTCTCTCTCTGAACAATTGATATGCCTGGACGTTTAGGCACTTCATCATTTATGTATATACACGTTAAGTGCCGGGTATTAGGTTTGAATTTGGCTCACTTCAATTTGGACGCGATGATGTCAGCCTATATGTAATAGCAACTTGTCGAAGGGGGGGAGGGGGGGTGGCGTACTTGTACTGTACTTTCTGCTTAAACACACACACACACACACAATATATTTCCATGCGCCACACAGGCAACATGTAGTACTTGTTACATTTTACTTGCAACACGACCGCCTGCTGTTTGCCAGTTGGGCAACGGATATTGCGATGGTGTTCGTGAGGCAACAGTTACGCCATCGAAATATACATAAGTACTTGCAACAACTCGTTATTGTATTTTTTACTAGCATACGTTCCACATATTGAAGCTCTCTTGTGCATGGAGCCCATTGCAAAAACTTCTGTTGAATCTTCAGGTTCAACATTATATTTGCATTTAAGTAAAGTTTGTGCGCGATTGAACTGTGTTCTGATTTTGGATCTCAAAAAACATCATAACCTTTTGAAATTTTTCGATTACATATTTTATTTTTATTAAAAAGGTTTTTAGGATTTTTATTTCAAAATTCTTTGAGAGGCCAAAAATATGTATTTATTAATATAATCAACATAAATATATTCACTAATAAGGATTTTTAAAAGATAGGCCTACAAGTTCTTCGCACTTTAGCTATAAATAGAGTAGATAGTATGGGAGCTATTAAGTGTTAACTATTATATAAAATATTGTAATCTGGCGAATTTGCAGAAAAAATTAGGAATTCAAAAAGCCAAAAGATAAATCGAATAA
Organism: Drosophila virilis; assembly: GCF_030788295.1. Taxonomy (NCBI): domain Eukaryota; kingdom Metazoa; phylum Arthropoda; class Insecta; order Diptera; family Drosophilidae; genus Drosophila; species Drosophila virilis. Next base: position 19,803,341 of record NC_091543.1, on the reverse strand, counting down.
AATTCACAGTGTAAACTTTTGCACTTGACAAATATAGATACTTTTATTAAGCGTCAAAGTTAGAGCGATTGTTCACTTCAATCTATGGATAAGCGACCAAGTGATAGACCTGAAATCTAATTTCTGATCAATTTAGCCTATATCAAATTTCATTTGAGCCGTGCTTCACTAAGCGTAAGCGGGATGGTGATAAAACGGGTATCTCTTAATTCTCCTTCAAGCGTGAAATAAGTCCGAATGGAACTCGCGGGCAAAGCCGCATAATACTTGCGAATTGTTTATATAATTAATATTGCATAAAAGTCCATTAACTAGGATTGCTCACAGCGATTTCTAGAATATATTGGGCAGCTCTCTGAGCTTAGAGACTAAAATGCAGGACAATCCGATGGACGCGAAGTTTCCAATTACTTCCCGAAGCCTCAATCTAAATTTATGACCATGCTCATTGCTATATTATTAATTTATTTATTATATTATATATTATTTATTACTTTATATAACAAACCAATAAATAGCCATAAATTGTTAAAAGATGCTTTTTGATTTATCTAGTCATATTTTAGAGATACAAATATTGGCTTTGCAGCCGAATAGTTATCATCTAGCTAATTCCTTTTCCTATGTAGTAAATACATTCTCAAGCGAAACTTCGCCTCACGTTTGTTCTCCTTGTCAATTTCCATTTGAAGCTGGAGAATTTGAGCGATTTAAATTTGCGAAAGAATGCCTGATAGTTCCATGCCGCGTCGTATTACTGTAGACATTCACATACGTAAATAAAAATGGATATTAGAGTGAATGCTGAGAAATAACTTAAACTGATGATAAAACATGTTGGAGGCAGCTTCTGTAGCCAAGGCGGCTGTATCAAGGACATATCCAGCTGCTGAATATCCTTTTGGTGCAGTCACAGTTGACTTGGCTTGCACTCAATGGATGGCTATAGCTTGTATGTGTGTGTGTGTGTGTGTGTGTGTGTGTGTGTGTGTGTGTATGCATGCCCATTCATATTTCTTTTCATTTGCCACCTGCTGTTGCCGTTTGTTACTTGCCATTCAGTTTTATGAACAAGCATTTCAATTCGCGTTTAGCGGAAGTGGCAGCGAAATTGAATCGCAGGCTGTAATTTCCGCTGCACACAAAAGCAGAAGAAGCTGGGCAACACGAGGCTGTTGCGGGTGCCGCAGGGACAGGGGCAGGGTGCAAGTGGATACATGAATACAGAGACGACGCCAGAGCGTCGCTCTGAAATATTAAAAACTAACTAAATGTCAGTGGTGTTGTGTGTTGAAAGCCATTAGTGGCAGGTATTTAAAAATTAAAAGCAGCACAAATATACATCCACACACACACACACACACACATACACAGTCGGAGTAGAAGTCCAAGCAATCCGTGTCGCCCACACAGCCCTTTACACGCAAGTCGAGCTGCTCCCAAACAATTTGAATTACTTAATGAACTCACTTAGCCAACATGGTACAGTACGGAACGGCGGACTGTGAACTGTGGGTTGTATATAAACTATATAAATTCTTACCTCATAGGAGCCGGCCGTATCGAGTATGTCCAGTGTTAGGCTAACGCCCGCAATTGAAAAGTTCCCCTGATGCATTTCCTCGATGGTCCTTTTATATTTGGTGGTAAATGTGTTGTATAGAAATTGTGTGATTATCGAAGTTTTTCCCACTTTAGCCGCGCCCATGACCACAATTTTATGACGTGCATTTGCCGGTCCAATGGCATCGTCCACTGCATTATTCCGGCCCACTCTGTGGGAGAGACAGACAGAGTGCGAGTTAGTGTGAAAGTGAGTCAGAGTTGATGTTCGAGCAGGAAGAAGCGAGACTGAATAAGTGAGTAGTGCCACAGTATTGACTTGCAAGTTGAGTTAACTTAAATTGAATTATTTTTGCGTTTTTTCATGTTTATTAATTTAATCGTATATACGCAGGCAGCAGTTACATACAGCACATACATACATATGTATGACTGCGTAGGCTACTGTGTGGCGCATAATAATTAACCATGGGACTGTACAGAGGGGGCTGTAACTCTTCAATCTCCACAGCGACTCATTAAAACTGTGCGCTACATTTAAAATTAATCATTTTGCCGCCAGGACAAAGACGAGGCGCCCAAAGACTACTGGAATGTGTATGGCTGTGTATAAGGAGATAAATATATATATATGCATGCATAAATATACTTATATGCATATAGATTTACAGACTGATTTATGCCTGAAACGGCAGCGTTTTATAATGAGTGATATTTATTCAGGTGTTCAACGAGCTACCAGCTTTGTGGCACACAAATGAGCCCATTTCATTTCCTCCTTTTCACTTTTCAATTCTTTTTAATTCCTCTTTGTGTCGACTTCGTCAACGTTTCACAGGCCCGGCAATATACTGACAATAATTTAAACTTTTTAGGCAATATTAGCGCTTCGCTTCAGTTAAATTCTTAGAATTCGTAAAGCTTTCTTTTTGACCAAAGCTTCACCAGGTCATCTCGCGGGAAATGCGTCAGCATTTAGGGCGTCCGGTGCCCTCTCTCTATCGACAGCTTTCGATAGTACTGTGAAAAGTTGCACAGCTATCGATAGTATAGAAGTTAATAAGACATCCTTAAATTGAATGGGATCATTTTGTAAGTCTTAATACTTCCATTTTGAAAATATTCAATGTTGCTAATCGATTGTAATAATTATCGATAGTTTTTGATAGTTATATTTGCTAAGCTTGAGGGCCGCCTCGCCCCTGAGTCATCGTCATATTTTGCTTTGAGCTTGACAAATATTTCAACTTTTTCATTGCCAAGGATTTTACCTATTGATTGATTTTACCTGTAATTGGTAAAGAGCTTTCGGTTTGTTGCAAATTTAAAATTGTTCAACCCAGCTCAGTTTCAGAGGTTGGCCAACGCATTGAACGGCTAAGGGACAATAGAATTTCAATTTCAATTTCGCTGGGGCCCAGAGCAGCTGGCAGCCGGCAGTTTGATCTAAACAACTTATAAAATTATTCGCTTCTTCAACGAACTGAAGCACGTTGAAGTAAATACAAGAAAAAATAAATAAAAATAAAAATAAATAAAAAAAAAAAAAACTGAAAATAATCAGCGCAAATATGCGGCTCAAAGGAATAAATGAAGAGCAAGAGCAAAAACAAGCAGTAAAAGCAACAAAACATAAAATTCTTTACTTGGCTGACGAAACAAAAGGAAAGTATGCAAACGATGGTCCCTTCGTCCGGCGATGCGGGCGCCAGCGTCCAAATCTCTGTCCACTTTCGTGTCCGGGCACCGGACAGCAAATCAGCCAGAGAAATGTCTTATCATTGTGGGTATGGGTATGGGCTCGCCTTGGTGGCCAAATAATAAGCAACAAGAAAGTGCCTTAAAACTTGAAATGTTGCTAAAAGGTAATTGTTGTGGGAAAAAAAATTAATCTGGCAAATGCCGTTGGGCAGCCAGCCCCCACCATGTTGTTGGCGGACATAACAGGTGACATCTACTTCTTGGCCAACAGCTGGTCTTATAACCACTCTTGCTTACAATTTGTGACAAAGTAAGAAAACAGAAATGACAAGAAATTACAAAAATGATTCTACTGCTGCTGCTCTACACAATTGCAGACTTGCTCAAGCCCTTCGTGACTTAATATTCTGCCATGAAACTTTTTATTAAAACACAAAACAGTATTTATAGTTCTTTTTTATATAGATTTAATATTTGACATTGCTTTTCAAAAGTACTTGCATCTTGTAGATAGATTTTATGTTTATAATTAAATAAATATTCGTTTCTGTTCTAGATTAATTTTTTTTTAAACCGGCTGAAGCTTATTCCATTCATCTGTTATTTCCAATAAATACTTCACAGGCATAACGCGGCATCGGAATATTTACTCGGAATATATAAATAATCACAAGCTTTATGCTTTGAAATCTGGAGATAATTAAAATACAATCCACGCTTTATTTATTTTCCTACAGACCTACTTACATATGTCAGCGGTTTAATGTTAAATTCCCATTTTAAATGAAATCTGTTTTTAATTAACATAATAGAAAATAAATGAAAGATTTACTTTAACGAACATTGAATACCCTATGCTAAACATGTTGCTGGTGTGATAATAGCTCATAAATAATATCTAGAGACAATATAATCATAATGATAATATCAAGATATTTGCATTGAACTGATTTCTCGGTTATCGAAATAAAATAAACTATCATAATTTAGGAATCAAAATGCAAAACATACATTTATATATACACTTCATTCCATCTTTTAGAAAAGAATGCATGCGAGAAGTTTAAAGTTCACTCCTTCAATACATTTCTCTAAAAAACTTAAAGCAAGCACTTTGCTTATAATTCCCAAACGGCTTAACCGCAGACCGTGGTTAGCTTCTGTTGCTCATGTCGATCGGCATGACATGACACGACTTATCTTTACTTGTGTGTATGTGTGCGTGTGTGTGTGTGTGTGTGTAGGCACGTATACGGTTTGTTTGCATATGTATTTGAGGCCATAACTTACTTGTCACGCTTGGGTTTATCCTCGGCGCTGTCATCCTTCATGAACGAGGGCTGCAAGCTGAAACGTCGGCGCAAGTGACGGCCACGCATTTTGCTGGTGTTGCTCTCTGCTGTTAGTGTTGTAAAAGGTGCTAGCTTGGCAAAGGAGTGATGTGCGTTGGTAACTGTAAATCAGGCGAAAAATCCCGTTATATGGCAGTGGGACCTGCCACCGTTGATTGCTAACTCGCTCTCACACGCTCTTTATCTATCTCTCACTTTCTTTTTTGCTCGGCTTGTCTGTCTGCTCCTTGATGTATTCTTTTTGGTTTGTGGCTTTGCTGTCAGTGTTGCATAAATTTCATAGAATTGCCAGAGCCGCTCAAAAGACGTGCTGCACTTTATTAAGTATTTTTAAGCTGTCGCGTTTTTTCCACGAATGCTGCTGTAATTGTTGCTGTAAATGTATTTTTGTAATTCGCATCTGTGTGGTGCTGGCTAACTGTCAGGTTTGTTTGCGAGGGCGGCCGACGATGCGGGCTCTGTAAGTTGGCTTAGTTCATTACTTATTAGCCCGACAGCGTTTTATGCAAATATTTGTAGCGCGCTCTCGTTTCGTTTTAATTATGTGGCCCCAGCCAGCTCCACAAAAATGTAAATGTACCTGCAAATTGAAAATGTCCGTAAGTTGAGTGCGAGAAATGTAAAAATAAGAAAAATATAAGAATATAGCCATAAATTACAAACTGTTTAAGTGTTGTGCAGGCCGTCAACAGTGTCTAGACAGAGATGGCAATAGGGCCGGCGGCGGCAGAGCCCTGTGCCGAAGCTCTATTAAACTGTTTTGTTTATCTAGAGGGGACGGCCAGGCTTTTGGAATTTTCAAAAATCGTCTAGCTTTGGCATGGTAAAGATTAAATACCCGGGCACAATTTAATATAAATTAAATGCAGTGTAACAAAATCGGCGTAAAAGTGTTGTCAACTTTGCCAAAGTCAACTTTATGGGCAGCAATTTATTTGCCCTGCTAGAGCGCAATTTCCGAAAACTGTGTTAAATCAACAAATACGATTTCCGGCTAAATTCTAAAGCCGGTTGTCACGTTAAATTCATGAGCTCTTAGCATGTACTTTGCTTTGAATTTCACTTGAAAAATCGGAGAGCACAACAGAGCTGCAAAGATTTAAGTTTTGGATATGAAATGTGCTTTCAACTTTACAAAACTTTTGAGGGGGTCGAACTAACTACAACTTAATACAAATGTGCTGATTACAAAAGACTTTAATTAAATTAGAGTATTTGTTGTTTTCTGTTATAAATTTACTTCTGTTCAACAAACAGCCGATATTGAACTTTCAAAGTTGAGTAAGAAACAGCTAAGCTTGAAGGCATATTTTTGTTCAAAAAATTATTTTTTTTTAATTTGGCAAATATTTTTGGAAAATTATTTATATTTTCAAGCTGCGCCAGTGCGATAGTGAATATATATAAAATATTTAAATCCTCTAAATTAAAATTTGTTAATTTAATAAATTTAATATCCATATACATAAATGGGATGCACACATGCAGAGACGCATGGCGGCCAGGGACTGTATATATGATAAAGGAGCAAATACCCTGTGTTAGGCTAAAGCATTATTGTCGTTGCCAACTAAGATAATTAAACTTAAAACGCAACCATTTGCCGAAAGTTTAACAGTTGGCATCTGCACTGAAGTTGTGCGAAAAGTAATTAGACAAATTTATGTGGGGCGTGCAGCTGAAAGCTGCTGCTGATGCTGCTGCTTAATTTTGTTTATGTTTGCTGCCAAGCTGAGCAAAAGTAGCTGAAAGCCGACACCCAAGCTGCCGAGAGCTCTGTGAGAGGGGGTGAGAGCCCCGAGAATCCGGCACAAATGAGTAGCACATGGTTAACAAAACCCAGTTGCCAGCTTTGCAGACATCATTTTCTTTTTTTCTTCGCGTTTCAATGAAATTAAGACAACCCGACTGGAGCACACCCGCACCGAGTTCTTATGGAAGACAATTTAGCGATAACGAGCATATTTTTTTTTTTTTAAATCTAGGAATTTTCTTTAGGTAGTATGTATTTGAGCGAATGGAATGTAATATTAAACTAATAGGAATAACAAAATTGCCAAACATGCCGTTTTCATTAGTTGAACATACCCTTTAGTTGGGGTGTAAGCGGCATATTACGATTAAAACAACTTAATGCAAAGTTTGCAAAAGGCACAAAAGCAAAAAGCAACAGTTCGTAAAGTTCAGAGGCTTAACTAATGTTTTATTAAAGAGCCAAGCAACATTAAAGCATTACTTGAGAAAATATGTGTATTTAAATTAAAACTTTTGTAAAGAAAAGCTTTGTCGTAAAACAATAATTTAATTTGAATTATTGTGACTTATTTTAATTATCTCATTCTAATTTAAATCACATGTGAATACTGAAATTTCAGCTCTTCGAAAACGACCTACACTTAATTAAATGAATCGTAATGGAAAACAGATATGGTACAAAATATGTCAAATACTTTTATTTTGTTCAGATGCAATCAAATGTATTTCCATTGAAAACTTTAATTGGAATTTCTAAAGTAAGACCTATAAAGTGACAAATTAAAAGTATAAAATTCAAAATAAGCACTTTTTATATACACACATATAGTTGTAATAGGTAAAAAGCATTGAACTGCGTATTAAATCGAATAGACATCAGGTTTTTAATGACAGTTTTCTTTTGATTCCTTGGAAAAGCCAACACTGCAAACCGTCTGGAAATTGTGTTTGTTAGTGAAAAGCCTGCTTGGCTGACATATGCACGAGTTGTTCGTGTCAACGATTGAACTCATTAAAACCGACTAATGTGAGCTATACAGAACCATACGATTCACGCCCATTGTGCACGCCCACAACTGTCAGATGCCGCATACAGCAGGGGGTCACATCAAAAGCAGCAATTGAGGTGCTTTTAAATTCAAAAATTCCATGGAAAACGGAACGCAAATACATGCGTGCATGTACACACATACCTACATATAAATCTATATGTGCGTATGCGTATGCATACATATCTGTATAGATATGCTGCCAGCTGCTCTGCTTTGACAACAACAACAACGATTATACAGCTTAATTTTGCATTAAACGCGTCCCAAGATCTTTTGGCATCCGAAAAGTTGTTTCGAATTGCTTTGACAAAAACTTAAGACCAAAATATTCAAATGCCTGCAAATTGCATTCAGTCCAAATCCCGACCAGACTCGCAGATAACAGGCCAATAAGCTGCTAAGTGCTCAAATTATTGGGTATTGGGCATATTTGTGGCCTACGAAGCGCAAACAGAAATGTCCAAAATATGCAGTATTTGGTTTCTTAGTTCTCATGTTTGCATATGTCACCCGCATGTGTTTTAAAAGTGTATTGTAAAAGAGTAAGAATATATTTAAAGTCGAAACTGAGTGAAACCCCATGAACTTCGTATAAATTGTCGACATATATTTGAAAACATATTCTTTTTTAATTATTATCACAACTTTGTTACCCACAATTTACCTCGCTTAGACCCATTTAACGTCTTCTGAAACAAATATAATTATCAAAGTTTACATTACATAAATTTATTCATTTAATTTTTAAACTATGAATTTTTCAGTAATCCCTAACTAAAAGAATGTTTGTAAATTTTTGTTGAAATAGTTTATGCTTTTAACATTTTCATACCAAATTAGAGGTTTTAGCTTGTCATACAATTTTTGGCCAATAAATATGAACGAACGTACTTAAGAGAATATTTTGCGTATTTTTCATAGCATGCTTTTGTGGGCATTTCTCCGAATCTGCTGTCACTGACAGACGCTCATAATTGTATTAGAGAAATCGGCATGGAATACCAGTGGGAACTGTTTTTGGATTGCTCCACAAGGATATTGAAACTTTTATGCCATACTTGTTTTTCCTCTTTATATATATACAGATATATATATATATATATGTTTTTTTCTTGGCTTTTTGTGGGCTTGTCGCCGAGGGAAGCATTTTGAGGCTTGAGGCTTGAATCTTGAGTCTGGTTGGTATGGTTGCTTAAATGCGCTTAGGCATGCCCAAGTTTCGGCTTTTTGGGGCAGAGGGGATGTTTGTGTGTGTGTGCGTGCGTGTGTGTGTGCGTCTTAAGACGTTTTTGCGAGCATTGCTGTTCCACTTCCGGCCTGCTCCACTGCCCGCCGCGCCCTGCTCTTGGTAACTTTCGTTGCGGCTTAGACGCAAAAATTTGTTCAAGTTAAACGAGTTGAGGAATATTGACTGCAGCCAGTTGGGTAAATGGATTACAGCTTGCCGGACCTGGATATAGAGTATAGTTGCTTGCTGGACACAGATAGATAGCTGAAGAGAAAGAATGTATGGCATTCCCGATGGTCAACAAATATTTTTGCGGCTTCTCTTACAGCAAATTTGGGATCAATTTTGGCATAAAGTTCAGTTAAATGGCAAAAATCAATGTGAGCAGGTTGCAACTTTTTATTGGAAAATACCGCATATTTGAACCTATGCCGTTTGCAATGATGCAGCTTGATTGAAATTATGCCTTTTCATGTGCGAATAATTGACATTTTTGTATCTGCCATGGCAGCAATCAAACGGACACATTAAAGCAAAAGTCGTATGCTTTTGAGTTGAACCTGAAGAATGTTATACATTTTAATTACCAAATTATGGCAATTAATGCGAAAATCGCGTTATAACGTTTCATTAATTTGGCATTCAATTAATAAACATTAATTCCGGAAAGAATTTGGCGTGCTTTCCAGTTAAGCAAAACCATTTTTTCAGCATAAATGTTGCAAAGGATGTCAGAGAAAGTTTCGTATATTCGTATATTAATAAATGAATGCCGATTATTAAAAATAGATATAAATGTCTTATATGCGTTTACACCTAAGCTGAAAGAAAATCGCATAACAAGGCGTTTCATATTTGTGAACAAATAAGTATTATATAAACAAATCAAATAATAGATGTTCGTTTTAGCTTTTGTTATGTGCTATGAACTTGACAGACGGATTTGGCCTTATCGTTTCAGCACGACGTGCTGCTTAGCACTATATATAGCTTTTGGGTTCGAAGAAGTCCTTTGTTAAACACACACACCTCCACACACACACACACAAAGGCTATAAAATTTAGCGACACATTGTAAACTTTTCAGTTGCAGCTGAATCTTGATTTGTATGGAACAACAGACTATCTGATGGTGTTTGGCGTTCGCATTTATTACGTGCAGCCTTTGGTTGCGTGCTGGCCAATTTGAGGATAATTTATTAACTTGGTTCGTTCCGTTAATGCAATTTTCAGATAAATAGCCACGCGCCATAAAATTACCGGCTATAATAAATAATAATCATAATGCGGATGGGCGGGTAGTCTTGCAATCGTAAAGTGAGAACAGAAAGCGAAAATGAAAAAAAAAATAATTTATATATATATATATGTGCTTATATAAAAAAAAGAGAACATAATAAAGTAACGATAGCTTTCCGTAAAGAGAGGGAGAGTGAAAGAGAGAGTTAGTGAGAGAGAGTGAGAGCAAGCGATTGTGTGTGTGAAAGTGATAACAAACACAGCAAACACAGTGAGGGACCTAAAACATTAAATACCCTTACAAGCTTGCATTTAACATATATTTTTAAACTTATATATTTAAAGCATAATAAGGTTTATTAGTTTGGGAAAAAATAGAATAAGTTGATCAAATATATGAAAAAATAAAAAAAAAAGAAGACAAATATTCAATTCAACATTTCTTCCTATTAAAAAAAATCTGGCCGATTCGTGGCAAGGCAATTGGAATGTAAAAAAATCTGGTAGAGAGCTTAGTTTTGTTCTGCTTTGAAGGTGACATCTACGTGATGTGGTTTGGATCAGAGTACTCTATTATAAAGCAGAGATTTCGTATACAAAATCTTAGCCCATTGAAACACAGCTGACGATGAAGTTATTGTAACATAAATGTACTTCATTTTTTGCATTGGCATTATTTAAAGCTGTTTTGACTTTTCATGAATTTAAAGAATGATCAGAATCTTCGAAGAAAAAAACAACACACTTAAATGTCCTAGGCAGTCTAATGTGGATTGTGGACTTTAATAGACGGCAATTGAAGCCCACAAACCACATGCCCACTCATCTATATTCATATTCATAATATATCACTTAAAATAGGCGCGATTTTGAATGGTAAGTTTATTTAATTTAAAAACTTTTGTACTATATAGTTTAATAAAACGGTATCAAAAGAATCTATTACAACGAAGGTATAACTGATTTTGGATTATACACCCTAACGCAGCAGCTGCACAGTATTTATCTAGATGTGTGTAGTGTGTGAATACTAACAAATAAATATATATATAGGTAGAAGTTTGATAAGCCTAACGATGCAGGTCATATCCGTGTCGAGTAATCTCGACACGAGCATGCTTACATATTTGTTTTTTTCTCTCTTTTTTTTCTTCTGCTAAATACCAGATTAGCTGTGTATGAATGTGTGTGTGTGTGTGTGCTTAAATGCATTGACACATCTGTTTTCATTGCTCGCTCGCAAAAAGCGGTCGAAAAATGCGAGTCAGGTGCAGGACTCAAAATTGAAAAGCATAAATATGTATAGCACAACGCCGCGAACATAAGGTTATTATGCGGTCTTACACATACAGCATATAACACACAGTAAATGTGTATGCATATGTATGTGGAAACGTTTATATAAGAATTTAATGGCGCTCTTAAAAAGCGTCATCGTGAAGCTGAAATTGGCCCGGTTTCGGATTTGGGCGCTAGGGGATCGCATGTATTTTGGCCTTTTCACGAAATGGATGTACATAGAGGTCAGAGGGCTGGCTATTGAAGCACTGATGGAATAAGACGGAGAGAGAGAGAGAGAGAGAGAGAGAGAGAGAGGAATAGTTCTTCATATACTTACTATGTAAAGGTATTTTGATTTTTTCACAAAGTATGAAAATCAAAAAAGAGAAGGTTTTCAAGCCCAATCAAAGCATATACAGAATTCATGAGCAGTATCAATAGGTGGGCTAATATGTTGCCATGTTCCACTGCCTGGCTCTAGATCTTTAGCTGGCTATTGCTTCGTTGTTTGACTGCAAGCAGGTTTTTTTTCTACGGTGGCTATTTGGTTGTTCCTATCTAATATATTTACATATACACAACCGTTTCGAATCGGATTTGTGAGCCACAAATCTGCAAGGGTATTCAAGCTTTGGCTTGCCGCAGACAGCCGTTATTTGTTGTTGTTTTTTTTTTTTTTTTATTATTAAAAAGTGTTCCTTTCATGCTCACAATATCTGAAAGTCTCTCTGCGGTCTGAGTTACGTGCAATTATGGCGGCCTGGTACTCGCATTCACAATGGAAAAACGACCCTGGCCAATGCTGCAGCAGCCAAAGATGATGAAGTAGCAGAAGAAGCAGACTGAACAACATAACTACAAAGAAAAACGAAAAAAGAAAAAACCAAAAACAAAATGTAAAAAAGAGCTGAGAAAAACTTGCCAAATGAGAAATCTCAGACAGAACAAAAGCCGCACAAAACATGGCCTCAAAATTATTGGCAGAAATAACAAAACACAGGCAACAACAATGCATAATAATAATAATAATAGCAACAGGCTGGCGGGCAGCAACAACCACAACAACAACAACAACAGCTAGTACAACAACTAAACAAAGATAAACAAAATGCCTTTGGGGCGACGGGCACAGACAAATATTTTTTAATGCGACAAAAATGCTAATGAATCAGAGAGCAAAGGAATCTGATGAAAAACAAACAGACAATCAGAATGAAAATGAAAATGAAAAAGGTAATGGAAACAGCACACGCAAACGCACACTATCACACACCCGCACACCCGCACACCCGCACATCCGCACACGAGCACAAACACACGCGCACGGAGTAAAGCACAAAATGAACGCTCAATTGCTTCATGGAGTAGCTCAATGGGGATCCAAATTTGAATTCCAATCGCTGTGCACATGGTAGCCCAATGGCGCTTACGCTGGCTCAATGGATTATGTGTATCCTGGTTTAGAGATGCGCATCTCGTGTGCTCAGCTGGTGTCCAAAAAGCTAGCATGTGTGTTTCACATATCATCTGAAGGAAGCCAAGTAAATGTGGCGAAACACAATCTAAGACACGACAATTTGAGAAAAGTTGTGTTGTGTAAAACTCTCAAACGAATTTATGTGCCTGTGTCGACGCGTGTCACGCGCTCATCTCTATGTCTATGGGCTATTGTCCAGCATCGCTCTTGTCATGAATGACAAACCAATGTATTTTTTCCCAGAAATCGCAGCGCGAAGCTGACAAAAAAATTCTCTATATTATTGCGCAGCGGACAAAGGTAACAAATGCGGAGAAATAAAAACCATATGTGGCTCGTTTAAATTGTTCGCACTGCTCTCGCGTTTGTCTAGCAGCTTGTATTTCATTTTATTTGAGCAACATTTAGTCATATTTTTGCTTGAATAGTTTTTTCATGCACATTTCACACATTTTCGTATGCATCAGTTTTTCTTTTTTTGTTAGAGGACTTTTGAGCTCACATAAATTTGCATATTTATTTTGAAGCCAAATATTTTTTCAAACTTAATGTGTACTCTGATATCAACATTTTCGCTGGACTCGTTGCTATATTGTTGAGCTTAGATTTAGTTATTGAGCAAGTTTTTTATTTTCTATATGATACTATGTGTGGTAAGCAATAGAATGTTCTAGAAAATGTGAGCCTAGAAAGCAGCATAAAGAATTGTATTATTATTCTTAAAGAACTCCTTAATATATCTTGTATATGTTGTCTATAATTGTATTATGTTTTTAAATTATATTTTGTTGTATATACATGTATTTTTTGATTTATTAACAGCATGAGCTAGTTAAATGGCGTTCCGTGTTATTATTGCTTCAATTAAAACGTTAAGCTAAAAGATATAAATTTAGATCTTGGCTATGGCCATTTCAATTGTCTGGTTTTTACTCTATTTTTGACATTTTAATATGTTGATTTCATGTCAAGTGAAAAGCGTAAAGCTAGTTTAATAAAGATGCATTGGCCTTTGAATGGCTTGAATGCATAAAATGTGGTTAATGTGTATCATACATTATTAATTTGAGCGCAAGTGTGTAAATAATTCCTCTAAACTGAAGACGCCTTGGGCTTCACTTAAATGTATATTAGTTTTCTATCTAAGGTACAATAAAATGCATGCTGTGCATAACTAATTAAATTAGTTGAAAAAAAAAAACAGAGCATGTGCGAGCTGTGCATGCCCGATTGGAGCACATTCACTTGATTGCTTTGTCGGTTAACCACAAGCAAACGATTTAAAATATGCATGTCAACTAACTGCAAAACTGAATACAATATTTTGTGCCGGTGTGTGTGCTGTCTATGTGTGTGTGCTGCCTGACTTATTTGCTGAAGCAATTAATGTGATGGCTTAAGGGCCATCGGGCGCTATGCCGCCATAGCCAAGTATTTTCGGGGCTTAATCTGAAAGCCGCACACACTAAAACCAAGGGGCTTAAGTAATTATGCATGCCATTTGTTGTTGTTGTACTTGTATGTGTTTATTGTTTTTTGTTTGTATTTTTGTTTTTTTTGTTTTTTTTTGTTTTTCTGTGGCATGGCATGGGCGATAAGCGCAACCAGCACGGCGGCAAAAGACAATTCGAATGACACATAAAACAAACACAAATACGCATGCAAAACACATGAATACACTTACGTATGGCAGTTGTTGTTGTTGTTGTTGTTGTCGTGGTTGTTGTTGCTGTTGTTGTCGGAGGCATTGGAGACATGGGCACATGCAAATTTATCATTTGTGTTGGCACAAATTCGTGTCTGCCTTGTGAATGACACGAAAAAGGCAATTTAAACTGCACACACGCACACACACACATATGCACACACACATGCACACACACACACGGACACAAACACTTAAGCATGTGAGTGCTGCTCCACAAACATTGACGTTTCGCATTAGAGCAGTCGACGACATTGCTACGCTGCCGCCGCAGGCATTACAACAATTTCATGCGCCACCCGCCACCCGGCGCGTCAACAAGCATAAGCAATAGTAGCAACAACAGCAACAACAACAACAACTGGCAGCGCTTATCAGTGGCTACAACAATCAGGCAGGCAGCCAGCCAGCCAGGCAAGTCGCAGCAAGCTAGCTCAGCGGAGCGGGCCGCAAAAAAGCAGTCGAGCAGCAGTTACAAGAGACAACGACCCCAACGGCCAAATGACAGGCCAGCAAATTCACACACGCACACACACACACAGTCGTAGACCGTTATCACTTATGGGCTGTTGCTACACTTAGACAACCGCACTGCACAGTGGCATAAAAGAGCGCGCCTGAATTACTGCATAAATTTTACAATACCCATACATTATATGGGCACAGAGCTCTACTTAAAAATGTTACATTTTCACATATATATTTATAAAAATTAAATTATTAACATTCACTGGACATAAAAGGTAACTATTCTTTATAAATAATATATGCATAGGCATATTTGGCGCTTTGCGTACCACAGTACCCGAAAATGTGTATGTTCTTTTTGCTTCTTGCTAGTTTTCCATAGTTTTGTACACTTTCTTTACATTGGGTGTGTTTGGTGAGAAAAACGGTTTCCATTGGCATGTGTGGAGAGGGTATAATTGAGAGGGGCTGGGAGTGTAGGGCGACGACAACGACTACATCGACAACTTTGTGCACATTTTTATTAGCAGGCGACTGGCTGAAAATTATGGCCTCTTTTGTGTGTGTGTGTGTGTGTATGTGTGTGTGTGTGTGTGTTAGAGTGTGTGTATATGTGTGTGCATACTTGTACTAATGAGACAATTTTCACTAGTTTCGTGTGCGTGTGTTGACTTAAATTTGATCCCTAATGAACTGTCGCTCTGACTTGTTGCTTTGCGGCTGCCCACAGCAACAAAAAGTAGACCTCATGCCCAGCTCCAAGTCCACGCGTCCATGCGTCCATGGGTCTCTGGGCATGCGAGTACTCATCTCTCTTTCAGCTGTCACATTAGCTCGCCTTTATTGTTTGTGTGCTCGCGCCTGTGTGTGTGTGTGTGTGTGTGTGTGTGTGTGTGTGTCTGTGGCTGTTGTAAGCGTTTCAATTAGTGTTTGGCAAACTACAACGCCCCTAACCGCCAACAGTCACGCCCCTACCCAAAGGCAAGTGTCTGTTTGCCAGGCTTTTCTATGTTCATACACATGAATATATATAAGTTGCCAACTCTTTAACAATGCATATGAATATATGAACTTTACGCACACTTCCAAGCATTTTATGCCCGAAATAAATATGAGTCTGTTGTTTAAGTTGCGCTTCAGATTTATCTTTGAGCTGGGGGCTCAGTGTTAAGCCTGCTCCAGGGACCAACAGATTAAAACTTTCTGTATACATGACCAATTCATGTTGATGTGAGCCATGCGCCATGTGCTCGTAAAGTGGCCAGAAAGTTATCGAGGCAGCCACAGCTCGGACTAATATGGATACATTTGTTAGTTAATTTTAAATTTTAAAATTGGATTCTTTGTGTATTTTTCTATTTACAACTAACAAAGCCAAAGTTGAAGTTTTGGCCTTAAAAGCGGCCGAACCGAACAAAGCATTTTGGGGCTGAGGAAAAGTGTTGCAAGACAATATAAAATGTGTGTGCGTAGTATATAAATTAATGAGAAGGTACAGAAATGTCAGGGTTGAAGGTGATTCTATGCCTTTGCCTAGACCCAAGCTGGCAAACGGAACAGGTTTCAACCAGATACTTTTATTTTCGTCGATCAAGCCAATCTTAAGTCGGATTGCAATGAATCCAAATTGTGTTAATTCGAATTCCTCAAAAGGCTTCTTAAATGGAAGATAAAAAAGCAAAAGAACATTTAATTTTTCTTTGTGCATATCTCAAAGCGTAGCACTCGACGCGCTTGGGCAATTAACGATTGGCAATAGGCAGGTTGAACCGAGGCGAAATGTTTTGCATTATTCGGAGGTGTACAAGCTATTGGCTTTGCGGAATATATAGCACATATCATGAAATAAGTTTTAGAGACAAAGCGGAGATCATGATCTTGCTTTTCATCAGATTCAGTCAAGGACAACGACTTTTGGGGCGTGCTTGAAGAAAACGTAAATATTTATCGACTGAGCCAAGCGAACTCTGTAAAAATCTACACAAGTGCCGATTTCGAGGCGCAACACTTTAATTTAGGCCAATTTTTATGCACCAATGCCAATGATAATGTCAAGAGCATGACAATGGGGCGTTTGATGATTATTTTTGATGAGTAATAGACCAGAGCGTCAATGGCAATGGCAATGGCTGTGTTAATGCTTTCGCCTCGCTTATCCTTATCGTTCCGATGCCAATAAGTGTGAGAGGGGAACGAAACCAAAACCAAAACCAAAAACAAAAACAAAAACAATACAAAACAAAATAAAAATTGTATAAATATTTTTATTACGTTATCGATTGCGATTACTGTTTGGCATATCAGTAAATAAATTAAAAGTAAAAGATGAGCAATGCATCATAAAAACAAATGCAAAGAAATATCAGCGCGGTTATTCTATGTATTTTCTAATAATGCCGAAGATGCAATACCCTCACGCGCTGCTCGAAGAGAAGTCGAGCTTATAACGATCTAGCTAGGTGATATTGCGAATCTGCTGTTGACCTCTATAAGGAAGATTGAGTGAAGTCTCTGTCAAAGGAAGAACTAGAAATGGGCAAGTGGAGCCAAAATGTTTGCCTGATGAGTTACTATGCTCCATTTACAGGCACCCTGGAGCGCAATGTATAAAATAGGGTGGTTCCATTTGCGATATAAGGTAAAGCAATAACCACGTAACAATAAATCATCAAACACACACACAAACACACCCACAAAGACTGAAGCACAGGTGGATTAGAGAAATACGCTTAAACAAAAAAAGAACTAAACCGAAGTTTTGCATATTTAATGAATCGCGCACATTATGCATTGCAGGGGAAAATGTGGTATTGGCCCTAGGCCACTCGAAATCGGAATCGTAATCGAACCATCGATGCGTTTATTATTTATGACACGAATTCACACACATGCAGAGAAATTCATTGAATTAATTATGACAAGCCATGAGTTTATTTACGATCAATGTAGATTACAAATACATTATCGTTTTGGCCGAGGTGATTAGTTCGATTATGGGGTAGCCAGAGCTTTACTATCTAACAGTTCCGGAATGGTACGCCATGATAACGGCCAAATAAGAAAGCCGTCGAACTCAAACACGGTAGGTTTATGAGTTTGTGTTAAGCTAATAACTTTATGCCTTGACCAGGCCACACTCTTTGCTTGGCATATTTATAAACACAGTGCATATATGTATGTGCATACATTTAAATAATAAATAAGAAATCTATAGTAAACCCTACCCTTAATTGCCCTGCTTTGGTTGTCCAGCACAAGTTTGCAAATAGGTTTTGCATGTCAGGCAAATACAACTTTTGTGAACTTGCCATTTTTAACAAGCTTCAACGGGTTTTGTTTTTATAAATGCGGTTTACTTGTGCTTATTAAAATTCTATTTAAATTTTATTTTAAATTTTTAATAGCATACCTTTTGGGGCAGTCGCACTAAGCATACAAAATATTAAAATGAAACTGTCGAAAAAAACAAATGCAGCATACACAAAATATTCTTGTTGACAGTTAGTTATTTGCATTTCGTTTTTAAATAAGTTAACTATCACAAGCTTCATGCGTTTTTATTTTTGTTCACTTCAAACTTTTTAAAAACTTTTGCGTTGAAAACCAAACAGAAAAACAACATGCACACATTTGACATAGTTTTTGTAAATTAACATTGCAGCATAAAACAATTTTAAGCAAATTACTAAAAAGTCTCGAGCTTGTAAATTTAATGAAATTGTAACTTGATTTCAAATTTAAATACCTGTTATTTTATTTCCAGCTGAATTTCGAAAACAGTTTATTTTGCTTGATATTGATGGAGTTCTTGCTTGCTTCTAATGACACATTAAAAAAAAAAAAAACAAATGCACGCAACGAATTTAAATTTTAGATTTTAAATTCGGATTAGGCGTAACAACAAAAAAAAAAAAAATTCCAGCAAAAAAAAATGAACAATAACAAGAGCACAGAGTAAAAGGTTAAGCACACAAAAGCGTCGATTTGAGCAAGGCTCAGATTCAAAATTCAGTTACTGACTTTACTGTCGCTGCGTCGCCTGCTGTTGTGTACGTCAAGCTTGGCACTGGGCAGCAGCGCCTAACAACACGCTGCTTCAGGTTCCCGGGAAAAACTAAACTGTTGTTACACTTGATGCATGCGTTCAAGCAGGGCCACAGCCACACAGCCACAGCCAACGCCAATGCTATTGCCATACGACAGTCGACTGTCGACAACCGACAGTCGCAGACGCCGCACGAGCGAAATCCGAAGCGCAGCGCACTATAAAACGAACGAGTGTGCCAAGGTGCTCAGTGGGTGGCGCGGGCTGATGGGTGTCTGTGGGTGGCTGGCGGGCGGGCGGTACAAAAGCGCCACAAGTGCATGGCATGCTCGCGCTTTTGTCACCCTGCCGCTCTGTCAGCCAGTCAGTTTAGCTAGTCAGTCGGCGAGTGCGACAACAACAAAAAAAAAAAAAAAAGAAAACCAAAATTCAAATGGCAGCTGGCAGTTGCCAGCTGTGACCAGGCTGGGGAAATGACAATGTGAAAGCTTTTCTTGTTTCAATGCTGAATGCTGGCGCTGAGCACAGCGACCAGCATAAAAGTATGCAAAAGCTTTTCGCAAAGCTTCTCGTGTCTGGCTGCGTGCGTGCCTGGCTTCGTGCGTGCGTGCTTGCAGATGCAACAGCTTCATTCAATACAAACAAACAGCTATTGTGTAGACACATATACATGTATATGCATGGAAAAACCAATCCCTGCTTGGATCATAGTTGTGGGCATTAGTTATTACCAATAATTGGAAATAATTAGGCTAGCATGTTTTGTTATTTCATAGGAAGTCCCAACAGACATGTTTTGAATACGACTTTCGTATAGATTCCACGGAAATGGCCATCAGCCCTTAGCTCGGAATTTCGATGTGCAAAACAATTTTCATGCTCTGAACACGATTCTGGTATCAATTCCATGGGCATATGTCCAGCTTCCATGCACAGGTCTTTATTATGCAGAAAAACTAAATGTGAAAGTTATATTTTGTTATTATCAAGATACGGATATTTTGTTATGTGAGCACTATTTGATTGAAAGGAATGCGAGCTGTCTAAAGCATGGCTCGAAGATGTTGTTAGTAAAATTTGATTTTCTTAATTTTCGCTATTGGTTCTACAAGTATTGAAGAACATTTAACATTTGTTATTGCTTCTACTAGAAGGGAAAAATATTCAATAAGGATGTTTGTCAGCTTTCCATTTTTTAAATATTTATTCAGCTGGTTCGCGGAATTGAAGAACTTTTTATATAGTTTGCTTATATTTTCATAATAATTTTGAAATATAATTCAATTGATTTAATATGCTTATCAATCTCGCCTTATAATCATTTTTTGATTAATATTTTTTACACAATAATACTATCATAACGTGATGTATTTATAATAAATTATTTACCATTTGGCTTAAGTACTTTTTTTTTAAATTCAGAGCTGCAGGCCGAGCTGTTTATTCCATTTTATTTTTTCTCCATTAGGCATGCTCTGTCAGTTTCTATGAAATTAATATGAAAATGGAACTGGGAGCGGCTGATTTATATATATTTATATATACATATTTTTTGTTTGGAATTAAACACAAAGTGCATCTGCTTTGTGGGCTTTGCGTTGCTGCTGGCTTGGGTCACATACACAGCGTGCTTAATTTGCAAACTTTCGAATTTATCCTTTAAAATAGTTTTAATGAGTATGTATATCTGTATTCTACGGTTTGTAAAAGCAAACTTTTTGATACGAGCATAAGTTAACTAAGTCTTAGATTCTCAGGAATCTGTTTATATGCCAAATAGCTATCGGACTTTGTTAGCAGTAAGGACAAATGGCGCTGGCTTAGATCTCAGTAAATTGATTTCATAAATAACATTTTGTCTGAGCTCTAGACGAATATTGAAATTTTTGCTTTTGCAACGATGTGGTCAGCGACAGAGGCCGTAGCGAAGGATAGTGAGGGGGTGAGAAGGAACTGCGCTAGTTACTTATTGCACGGCCACGTACAGTTTTGAATTGCGTTGACATATTTATTACAATTTCTTATATCACACTTTTCGTGAAATCCGCCTTTATGGGTGGAAAATGACAATCAAAGGTTATTTGGACGGAGCTTTAAGTTTCGCACAATCAGCTTGAAGCTTATTGTCAAATTGAAATAAAAACCTAAAAACCTAAATAGTTTTTCCGGCAATTCAGCAATTCGGAAATTCCATCCGCAACTGCGGAAAATGTGTGAATACTGTTTTTATGATCAATTTCTTTATTTACTTCGACTTCAACAGGCCCCACTTCCATGCTTTAAAGCACGCTTGTCATATGCAGCAGAACTTTACCCAAACTGGTTTTTGCGGGCTCCCGAAATTCGACTCTTGTTTGAGGCAGAAAGTACAATGCGCAGTTGCTATATGATCCATTCTAATTACGGAAAGAGAGCTGAAATCAAACAGTTGCCGGCGTTAATTATGTGCGACAAATCAAATAGCATGTTTCGACATGAGAGGTGCCTACGACAATTGACAGAAATAGCTGCCACAATAATAAATATTAAAACTGACTAAGGCCTGGTAACATTAATTGTTGTTGGTTGCAGGTGCCAAATGCAAGCGGCGCGGCAGCACCACAAAATCGCACAACGGCACGTGCCAACTGTCAGTGGAAATCGAGCAAATAGGTAAATAGACTATCGATTTTAGTCACACGCAGTTAGGCACAACAACAACCGCTGCAGCAACGACGTCGCCATCAACAACAGCAGCCAAAATCGGTGACAATAAATGTGATCGGCCAGAACATACGCTAGGTCAATCTTAGAAGCGAGCGGAATAAACATACAGATGCATGTCAAATATTTAATAAATTATGCTGAAACTCTAGCATTATAAGTATGTCAGACAAGAAGAGCGCATTTAATTTATCAATTATGATTGATGTCAGTTTAATGTGAACATATATCCAGAGGTTCGGTGCTTGTTAGTTTTAGTAGTAGATATTATATCTTAAGAACTGGTCTGAGCAAACTGCAATAAGTTGAAATGATGAAACCACAGATTTTGGCTTCTGAGTGAGATGGGCATAGGCATATCGTTGAGACTCTGCTTGCAGGATCGAAGTAACCTTTATGCATGCGCACTGTACAGCTACAGGGTATAACAATAACAATAACAACAGCATCAACTTAGCATGCCGCATGCAACATGGGAGACAAACCAAAAGCCGCCAGTCAAACAAACTGTATAACAAGTTGCTACCAAAATGGGAACTCGCTGTGTGGGGTGGTGCGTGGGTGGTTAGCTGGTTGAAAGCAGCGCAGCGTGTCTCTAAAGGACGGACATGTGCGCGTGTGCGCGTATTGATGCGTGTGCGCCTGTATGTTTGTCCTGGTCTGCCACTAAAATTTCAATTAATACTTATGTATCAACAATGTGCGGTGCATATAAAGGAACACAAAAGGCCATATTCAAGAGCCGCATAAAGAGCAACAACAACAATGAACACTTTAAACTGTTGACATTTGACAACAATAGCAAATTTTGATGTTGTTTGCAGCCAGTTGAGAGTTGAACTTGGAGATGAGTGCGTGACATTTCCATATCAATTTGAGGGAAAGTAAGTTAATAAATATATTTATTAAAAATTGATACAATGTAATACACTCCGAGAAAATGAGCGAGAGGCAGATAGAAAGAGTTTCCAAGCAATTTTATTCATTGACTTGATGATCTCTGTTCATAGCTAAACAAATAAAGTTTCCTAATAAAAGCTTTAAAGCATATGCCGACCATCTCTAATTTGGCATATTTTTGGGTAAAAAAGGCCAACAGGAGCTGTGGTTAAGATAGCAGGCTGTTCGCCTTGTAAGGCGTGGCCGGAAATTGTGAGCTACACGACGTTAACATAAGAAGAACAAAACCAATAAGAAAAATAAAATACAAGAAAAGGGGTCACGCCAACGTTGTAGCTGTTGTTGTTTAAATTAATTTGAACAACAATAAAATAAATTACTCAACTCGGTTGGCAAAAATTTTGATTTGGGTTGCGCAAGCAGCAAGCGACAGAAGTTGAGATGGAGATGCTGGCGATCAAAGGTCACGTTTGCTTAAATGTTCAGTTCGCAGCCACAGCATATATCAAGTGTGCCTGTGTGTGTGAGAGAGTGTGTGTGTGTGTGTGTGTGCGTGCGTTACATACACAAGTAAAATTTAACCCGAACACCTACCCGGGCAACCCGCCACTTCGCAGCAACCTTTGCGCCTTGAAGTGAAAGTGCCTGGTGAAAAAGCAAAAGCCACAAGCAGCCATAAAAGCCAGTTTTGTCTGAAAGTATCTATTAATGTATATTTGTGTGTGTGTGTGTGTGTGAAATTATATATTCATGCGCCTTTGTGTGTGTGTGTGGGCGTATTATGAGTTGAAAGAGTTATTATATGCTCATAAATATCTAAAGCAGATGAACGAGAACAATAACATCAACGAAAACAACAGCAAATCAAATGAAAGGCCTTCATTTCTTTGGCTGTATTTGATGCCGCGCTCCATTTGAAATATTTTGAACTGAAATATGCAAAAGCCAAGTCAAGACGTGTGCACTAATTAACT
Organism: Drosophila virilis; assembly: GCF_030788295.1. Lineage (NCBI taxonomy): Eukaryota > Metazoa > Arthropoda > Insecta > Diptera > Drosophilidae > Drosophila > Drosophila virilis. The sequence goes on along the minus strand of NC_091543.1, from coordinate 19,779,898 downwards.
GTTGTTGTTGCTGCAACCGGCTGTGGGCAACAATAACAACAATAACCACCAAAAGAACTCATCAATCAATCATCGTCATTGTCTCATTATCATTACCGTGCTCGAGCTCTGGCCCTGGCTCCCACACACACACACACACACACCCACACATAAACATAGCACAGGCTGGCACAATGCTTCCGCCTTCGCCGACGACTGCTCTCCATCGTCGTTTGCGTCGCCATCATAAAATTTTCATTACCATCCAATAATAAGCAAACAACAGCAGCAGCAACATCAGCAACAGTAGCAGCAACATCAGCGTCGGCAGCAGCAGCAGCAGCAGCAGCAGGCGGCAAGGAGCTGAGTCGAGTAGGTGGCAAAGGTGTAGGCAGCTGAACAGCTTTGTACCTGACTACTAATTGTGATTCGTCAATTGTGTCCTGTTTCCTGATCCATATCTTGTATTATTGCAGTGGAACATTAGCCAATCAAATATCATTTCACTAAAGACCAAGCAAATCTCTTAAGTTTCTGTTTCGTTCCTTAAATATGCGACCTTGCTTAATTTCAATTAATAACAAGAAAGTAAGGATATCTTCTCCATGCCGAAGATTTTTCTCAAGATATCTTGAAAAACAAAAAAGCTCACCATACAAAAACAATATTACCACCGATTTTTTCTATGACATACAAACATATGTATTGCCTGTCATAGAAAGACAGACGAGCAAATGCTAGAGGACAGAGGGCTCGGAGATATCTCATTCTATGCGTTACATATTTCATGACAAAATTAAAATGCCCTCTACTATGGCCTTGTATAGGGTATTAGACAGAATGGAGTTAATCAAAATTTTGTTGCTAGAACTGGCCTGATTAAGGCCTTACCTTATTATGCAAAGAACTGTAAACAATTCGGATATGTATGCGTAGCTCAAGATGAGCCTAAGGCAAGATGACTTAATAATGCCCATTGTTTTATCAACCTACAAAAGCTATAGAGTAGAATAATACACATAATATACGAATAATAATTAAGTGGTATTGAAATTCGGCACGACAGCTTGTGAAAGAGTAAGACATCTTTATTTTTGCTATTTGCTTTTCGTTTTTCTCATAGTTTACATAAAGCCGCATACGGAGATCTATAAATTGATAATAATGTGTGCCGCTCTACCTGTGTTGAACCTGAAAACTAACTGTTCTTGTTCTCTACTTCTGATTGTCACGCCATCCCAAAATTCATTTAGTCAAACTTTGGGCATAGCACAGTAAAAGTTTCTCTTCATTTCTTAAGTGCAGTGTATTGATTATTAATTTAAAAAGAACATTCAGCTGATGAAAATCGAAATAGTTTAACGAGTGCTAAGTGGAAAACAATAAATCGATATTAAGTTGATCGAACTGTGAACACCCTATCAAGGGGCCTAGAGTATGGGTCGGACATTCGTATGTATCTTAATATTCTATAAGTAATATTAAATCAAGAAGTAAACACTTAAACCCTTATTAATTTATAATAATTATTTTTCCATTTAAATGCATAAAGAAATTTACTTCAGCCTTTCATATATTCTCAACACAATTTTCACATACATATGTAAATGGTATAGAGAGGAGGAGAGTGAGAGTTTTGTTACATTCTTACGCTCTTCTCCTAACTTAACTAAGTCTGTACATAAATGCAGATCTGCATATAGATAACAATGTGTGTGGCTGCACCTGCGCCAAAGCTTGGCACTTTTTCAGTCACATAAAAACTAACTGTTCTTGTTATCTGCCTTTGACTTATCCGCTGACCGCGCTGTCACGCCATCTGCTTAGTCACAATTCAAGCAAATTTCGGCCTAAGCAGAGCAAAACACTCTTCAGTGAAATAGTTAATAATATCTGAACAACGTCTAATTGTTGAAATGTCGAAATGGCTCAACTATAACTATAAATATAATAATATGAAATGTAGTGTGATACAAATAATAACATCGAATTTGGGAATTGAATTGTTGTTTTTGTGATTATTGCAATTGTTGCTACTGTTGCTGTTGCTTAAATTATGCAAGTGTTAAACATTAAGCAAAAAGAAGAAAACAAAAATAAAACCTTAAGCGCGCACTGAGCTAAAGTATATCGCGCAAGTAAGGGTATCTTCAGTACTCCGAAGATTTTATACCCTTGTACAGACTTGTTTAAGTGTTTTGCACATGTGTCTGAACAGTGAATAGAAAGTGCTGCATTTGATGAACCGTTCTTGGAAAAGACGATTGTTAACCATATAACAAAACTGATTTGTTGGACTGAATCTTCCTATGAATATGGATAATATAGTAGTAGGTTTTCGGTAAGTTCTAGCACATCTACATAAAAGTAACTTAGTCTAAAAAAAAACTGCGCAAAAGTTGTCCATACAAGAGCCAGGCCACCGAAAACAATTGTTGGATGTGAAGCCTTTGTTCTGTGCAAAGTTATTTTAAGTTAACGTCGAACTTGGCATTCTCTTAGGCTCAAATGGTGCATGCTTGCATATTTGCATATTGTAGTATATTTTAGTCAGTTGTTTAGTTTCTAAATTTAATAAAATATGAAAACATATTCTTGACATGCGAATATATGTATGTACATATATTCAAGCAGGTGGGCGATATCATAGATCACGTTTAGGCAGCTCAACGTGTCCAATGATTCAAAATGTCGCCAGCTTCGTTTTAAATTAGATTTACCGAATGTCCATGCACCGACACACATGCACACTCACACAGACACGCGCATACGTAATTGTGTACATGCGAAATGCGTGTGTGTGTGTGTGTGTGTGTGTGTGCTTGTACACATTCATATGCCATTGGTTATTGTAATTGATGCGAGTTTCTACACAAGACACTGTCTCGGCCAGGCCGTTGACTGTAGTTGATCTTGCGCCTTGTTTGTGCAGCGTTAATATCTTCAGCATAAGACAATGGATATTTATTTTAAAGCTGTTTAAGCCGAACCGGCTCGTTGCCAAAATGGTTTGGCTTTGAGTAAAACAACTTTTTCGGGCGACCCAGCACCAGAGCATAAAGAACAAATGAATTTATTTTTGATAGACGACAATTGAGAATTACACTTTGAAAATATTAAATCTAGTTTTTTAGACCAATTTATAATTAAACTATTTTATTGAAATTTGGGATAAAACAAGGTATTAATCGAATTCTTGTTTTGAATACGTGCAAAATAAGTCTAACCGGTTGAATCGAATGTTTTGGCTTAAAATAAAAGACATTTGACTAAGACGCAGCATAAATAACTTGGGCCCTAACCTTTGAATTTATCTATACAAATTTGTTAGTTGAATGATGTTGAATGTCGATTAATATTTGAATTGGATTATTTATAAATTGCTTTTGGTCATGTTGCTCTCCAGACCTATTTTTATATATGTATATCTGTTTATATATGACGTATGACTTTCGTTTGTTTGTTTGTGCTCAACTGAACATTAATTGAATAGCCGCTCAATTGAAAATGAATTGGTTATCAACTTCGGGCATCGCCCTTCTTTAGTTGCATACAATTTGAAATATCAATTTTTTGTTATTTTCTATTTTCTGAAACAACAAATTCAATTTGATTCTCACATGCTTGGAATGCCAATAGCAAGCCAGCCATGTAATTTGATAAAGCAGTTTAACATTTTTGTATTTTTTTTTTGCAGCTTTTTGTTGATCCCATTGCCGGGCAGTCGGCTCTTAATGCATTCGAGTTTGAACATCTGTTGAGCCTCGTTGGCAACCATAACCTGTGTTTCTATATAGACATATATTATCGTAAATATGTGATAGTTCGATTAATTAAATGATTTTTTCCTGCTTTACATCCATTTGCCCTTGCTCTTGATTTCAATTTTTTCACATTTATTATTAAACGGCAGTTGGGGGTTTCTGTTAAGCACTGTTTCCAGTTTGTATAATATAAGTATTATTTTATAAATACTACATTTTTGCTTTATCATAAAAATATTTAAAATATTTTCCGCTTGACATATGTGTTCAAAACTTTAAAATTACATAATTTCATTTTGTGCTAAGCCCAATTTTATGCTAGAAACTTTTGCAATGTTATGATCTGTCCTTTGTTTTTACACAAAGTCCTAACATATTTATCTAATATTCCAGTTTTGTAGCCAGTCTTAAGTAGCATGTAAAGGCTGCTTGGCTGGCTGCTGTTGCACGAACGGGCAACTCAGGTAGAGGGACGCAGAGAAACTGTGCAGCAATTGAATGAACAACATTGCATGCTTCAAACGAAATTTGTGCAGCATAATTGAATTTGTTGCAAATTAAATTGCAATTATAAGGCACAGAGTTGGCAGAGCTAACGGCGTAGAACGGTGTGGCACGGTTGCAATACCAAACCGAATGCCTGTGTATATGTATATATGGATTTGAACTGTACGTCCATGTCCTGTTCATGACAAATATTATGTATTTAATCTCACCTAAAGGCATATCTGAGTGAGCAACATATGCTGGCTCTTACAAATGCCAATTGTTTAGTGCTAAGCTAAGCTTTTAGTAAATTGTCTGATTGTTTAATTAAATTTATTTGTTGTATGTTGCCTTATTTTATTTGCTTTATCAAGAAAGGAATGTTAATGTTAATTATAACATAAGTTTCCTTATTTGACATGTTTGTGGATGTGAGTGTGTTGTGTATGTAGTTATATATAATTTGACTATTTTAGCCAAATCTGTATTAATTTGGTCAAAAGATAAGCTTTCCCAATTCAACAAGTAAGATTGTTAAATACTCATTTAGAGTCCAATAAAACGCTTAGGCAAAGAGTTTGAGATCTTCAGACAAGGTTAACATTACCTTTCCTTATTCCAGCAGTAAGGCTGTTGCAGATGTAGATTACCTTATTAGAATTGGCACGCCTTTATTGGGCATAGCTGACTGGTTTAAAGACTTTAACTGATACACAATATATGTGCAAGTATACACAACTATATAATTGAAGTTCAAGGCCAGCAAGACTGGCATTGCATAAAACAAATATACGCACTTGCACTTGCCTGCACGAGCATACCAAACACAAATGTTAAATGCGATACTATTCTGTCCGAGCAAACTTGCATTAAGCAAAGCTCAAATGACTGCTTTTATACCCTGTGAGCACAGCATCCGCGTGCTTGAGTCAGTCTGAGTTACCTTTTTAAGTTAGTTAATATAAAATAGCTTTTAACTTTGCCAATCGATATACCAATTGTAATTGGCAGACATACTCAAGAACTATCTAATATCCTGCCACATCTGAAGTTAAGCGCTTTTAATTTTTTATAAGCTGCAAATCACTTAAGTAGTATAACACACCAAATTACAGAGCATTAGCTCATTTGTGACTCAAGAATTATTATTTGATTTGTTGCAAAATACACATACGATATGCGTATGTACATATGTAGAATATGTGTGTATGTTATGAAAGGTATCAGGTTTAAGAGTTGCTCGCCTATTACTTATGATATTTTTAGACCTTGTATTGAACGAACTAGGTTTTATATTTCCGGCACGTGGCAAACTTTAAGCTCTTAAATTTTGGCGAATTTCTTATTTCGTTTTGTATGCAGAATTTTCCTGCTTTCACCCATAATTATTTTACTTACTTCGTTTCTTTGAGTTTGTTTATTCATTTTTTTATTGCTTGTTTTCTTTGTTATTGTCTTTTTGAAAATAAGATTTCACTTTTGCCTTGCTGTCTGTTTGTGTCGGTCCCTTCTGTTGCTTGACTTTGGATTTGCAGGCAAGCTGCTTGCAGAAAGCATAATCCGCAACCCATCCGAATCCACATTCGCATCCACATCCAATCACTCATATTAAAATTCGCACATCGACTCGCACCTAACCGAGGGCTTGGAACACATTTTGGGGCAATTGTATCTCACACGCTGTGTCCAACCACAAGCCCATCAAACGACCAGGCGACCCACTCTGTTTGTTTGTGCGTCAGCTAATAATTGAAATTTTAATTTGTGGTGCGGCAGTAGCATAAATAAACAAGAAACTGCTTTTCGACCTGTCGATGCACAATATACCCATGAATTTTTATAAATTCTTAGGGTATCGATTAGTGATATTTTATAAAGCCAAATAGAAAATATTAATGTTAAAAAATGTATTTATAGATAAATAATTAATTCGTTAAGTTAAAATTTAAATTTTTTAATCTTTCATTATTCATTATCAATTAATTAATATTATCAATATATTTTTGTTATGGTTACTATTGTTGCAAACACAATTAGTTATATTAATTTTATTAATAGTATATATGGTTTTTATTAATCTAATTATCAATATTGTTATTATTATAACTATTATAATATAATATAGTTTATTATTATTATTATTGTTATTATTTTTATTATTGTCATTGTTATTGTTATTATTATTATTATTATTATTATTATTATTATTATTATTATTATTATTATTATTATTATTATTATTATTATAATTATGATATGTATAGGATATACTTAAAGCAATCAACCATATTTTTTTTAAGACGCATTGGCTACTATTCCCTACGGCGAACACAATACCATATGCATACAATACCCTGGGATTCGAGTCCTGAATCTCATTGCTTGGCTCAGTTAAACAACTTTGCTATTGATTAATTTTTGTATTTTCGATTTATAAAACTCTTATAATATACAAAGGGTAGTGGATTAAATTATAGCAAATGCTAGCATTAATGTTAATACATTCTCAAAGTAACTTACGCTTGCAGTAAATTAAAAAGGAAACGCTTGCATAAAGGAAAGCATTCGAATAAGACTGTTGAATTCAATTTGGGTACCAAAAATAATTAATTATACGTTTTAAAGAGCCTGTATACATTATCCTAGCTCAGCGTGCTGCCAACTGCATGACAAAATATATTATGCTCATTGCCCTCGTTTGTTAAGGCGTGGCAACAATTTGCGCTGAGCCTGCAAAATTCATTAAATGAAATCGAAATCAATTGAGCGTTCAGTTTTATACGTATACGACGTACAAATGGATATATTAATGCATATTCTCACATATGCTCGCAAATATCTATATATATGTATATATATATATATGTATATATATATATATGTATATATATATGCATACGTAGCGTATGCGCAATATTTAACGAGCGTCAATGAAATTTTTATGTGAGCTTTATAAAATTATTGTAAAGCAGACCAGCTGTACGAACAGGGTCTCTGGTGTGTGTGTGTGTGTGTGTGTGGGTGTGTAGAGAGAGAAAGAGACAGAGAGAGAGAGGGGGAAGTGTTTTTGGGAATTGGGCTCACCTTAACAATTCAATGCAAAGCATTTAAATCACATAAAAATTAATCATCCGCCGCCTTAACCGCAGTCGGAAATAATTTTACACTTGGAACACCGTTTATATCATTTTATCAACCGTACAGACACACACACAAACACACGTACACGCATATATTATATATGTGTGTGAGAAATGCTTTTATTTTGTATCATTAAAATTTACTCAGAGTTTATTATGATTGAACTGTTTTCACTTGGCATGTGGCACCCGCACGGCATTAATATAATCCTCACACAAAGCGACAGCAGAGCAAAGCAGACAGTCCGATTCGGATGAACTTATGTATGGATATGTATAGCCAAAGATGCATAGACAGATAGATAGATGGATAGATATATAGATGGCTGAATGGATGGATAGAGTCATCCAATGGCAGACTTCATTTACATGCTGCACACAACGGCAGCCAGAGGCAGAGTGTGGCAAGATAAAGAACGAAGCAAACGAGTCTCGCCACTACTTTAAAAAGGACATATATTGAGAGGGCTTGGGCGAGCGGGGGAGGGCAAGAAAGAGGGCGAGCAAAACGCCAGACAGGCAGCAAGTAGACGTAAATTGTTTTTGCACAGTTACCTTTACTGACTAGTTAACCCTGAATGCGTTTTGGAAACCTAGTTTTATGCTGGGATAGGTTTTTTTTCCACTGGCCAGATTAAGATAAGTAAATCTCTTCTGATCATTTTTTTTTATATCTACTTTGAAAAATATGTCTCTAGAGTTTCCTTAAGACTCTCGGTTTTTTAATATGCCTAAAACTGACTTATGTTTATTCGGTAATTTATGGTGTATTATATAAATACAGCGACTTGAAAGGATTAGGCTCAATGCGTATTGAAATGCATGCGAATTCAATTTTAATAATTTTATATAATAATATATATTTAATATAAAGTAAATTTTAACAATAGCAAAACCTTACTCAATTCTTGCAAGATGTGGGCTTGCATTCTGCTGGCATACATTCTTGTTGGTGGTCGCAGGGGCATCTTTTACTTCTGGGCGTTGAGGCGGAAATAATGTTGCATGTCATGCATATACTCGCAGCTTACACACACACACTCACACACGCTCACACACACTCACACACACTCACACTCACACAAACACACACACACACTCATTCATATGCATGTATGCAGCCTACATTGATTTGCATGTAAACGGATGTGATTGTTGTGCTTTGTCAGTGCGAACCATCTTTTGACAAAGGAGGGAATGGCTTAAGCATGGTACATCCTCAGACAAAAGAAACGCTGATAAAAACCGTTTCTGGGCTGGCAGTATTTTTTCAACTATTTGGTATTACAATCATGTTGCTTGGGCAAAGTGTGTGTCACCAGATGCCTGAAAATAAGATTTGAGTTAGGTGTTTTAAGAGCCAGTGCATCTGAGAACCAAATAAAATTAACGAGCCAGTTGCCAGCTATGGGTCTGCGTTTCTCTCTTAAATGCGATTGTCAGTTGGCATTATGCCAATAGAGTTAGGTGTGCGTGCTGCTGCAAAAGAGCTCTGTAATGAACCCAGGAATCCTGCTGGTGTAGCTTAAAACTAAATGGATTTGTCTGACTGGTTCTTTGTGGTCTAAGGATTTTTTTTCACTAAAGTTGGAAAACTGAAGACTGTTTTTATGATATGATGTTATGCTCTGTTCTTTATGGACATGTCAAAGTTTAGCAAATATTGTGTTAGACTCTGCAAATGTAATAATTATACTAATGTCTAGAGTACTTACTTTTCTCGCATCGCATTCCCAAATTATTTCTCTTGGTTCTCCGAATGGCTGTCACTGGAGTAATTAGCTTTGCCAGTAAATTTAAGTAGCTGTTAATTTGGGCCAAGTTTGGCTCTGCCCAAAAAGGTAAACTCTATGTGCGGACTGATAAACTTTTTGTTTGGTTTTTCACTGTGGTTAAATTCAATTGTCGTACTCATGGTCTACTGCACAATTACGAGCGAGAAATTAAAAACTTTGTTGCTCTGTTGCCTTAGTACATTGCCCAGCATGTGGGCAATGTAAATCTGTTGTTCGGCAAGTTTCAGGGCGTGCCCTTGGCAGGAACTTCTGAAGTTTCCATCTACTCTCACACTCGCTAGCTATCTGGCCATTTTGTACATTGGACATCTGGCTATCTAGTTATTTGGCTATGTGCTATCTCAGCCGCCTCTGACAGACTTCTGGGTGTCTGCATAGTTGGAATTGCAGAAAGCAGTGGAAGTGCTATCACTTTGTCTTTGAAAGGACGGCTGCTGACCGCGCAAGCTTTTGAAACTTTCATTTACAAATTGTCCATGCTCGGGCACTCGCACAGGTATTTATTCCTGCTCTTTTTTGATTCAATTGCCATGCTAAACCCTAAAACTGCTAGATACTTGACATTTTTTGCATTGACAACTGGCATAGCTTTAACAATGAAAATAAATGATGTTATATGTAGAAAACCTATCGTTAGGAGAGCTGTACAAGTCTTCGAGAAACTAATCCTCAAGGATCGTGGTTGACTTATTCAACGATAATGAAAAAATATATATATTTATATTATATATATTAAATATAATAAGCTAATAGCAACAGTAATAATAAAGATGAAAACAATGATAGTAATAATTATTATATAATAATAATAATAATAATAATAATAATAATAATAATAATAATAATAATAATAATAATAATAATAATAATAATAATAATGATAGTAATAATAATACCAACAATTATTATAATAATAAGAATAATAATGCTTATGCTGATGCTAATGCTAATGCTAATGCTAATGCTAATGCCAATGCTTATGCTAATGCTAATGCTAATGCTAATGCAAATGCTAATGCTAATGCTAATGCTAATGCTAATGCTTATGCTAATGCTAATGCAAATGCAAATGCTAATGCTAATGCTAATGCTAATGCTAATGCTAATGCAAATGCAAATGCTAATGCTAATGCTAATGCAAATGCTAATGCTAATGCAAATGCTAATGCTAATGCTAATGCTAATGCTAATGCTAATGCTAATGCTAATGCTAATGCTAATGCTTATGCTTATGCTAATGCTTATGCTAATGCTAATGCTTATGCTTATGCTAATGCTAATGCTAATGCTTATGCTAATGCTAATGCTAATGCTAATGCTAATGCTTATGCTTATGCTAATGCTAATGCTAATGATAATGATAATGATAATGATAATGATAATGATAATGATAATGATAATGATAATGATAATGATAATGATAATGATAATGATAATGATAATGATAATGATAATGATAATGATAATGATAATGATAATGATAATGATAATGATAATGATAATGATAATGATAATGATAATGATAATGATAATGATAATGATAATGATAATGATAATGATAATGATAATGATAATGATAATGATAATGATAATGATAATGATAATGATAATGATAATGATAATGATAATGATAATGATAATGATAATGATAATGATAATGATAATGATAATGATAATGATAATGATAATGATAATGATAATGATAATGATAATTATAATGATAATGATAATGATAATGATAATGATAATGATAATGATAATGATAATGATAATGATAATGATAATGATAATGATAATGATAATGATAATGATAATGATAATGATAATGATAATGATAATGATAATGATAATGATAATGATAATGATAATGATAATGATAATGATAATGATAATGATAATGATAATGATAATGATAATGATAATGATAATGATAATGATAATGATAATGATAATGATAATGATAATGATAATGATATTACTATTTGATTGTTTGGTATTAGATACGATTATTGAGAAATTTAATCAAGTTTTTCAAAACACATTGATTGAGTGTACGTAACATGGGCTGAATTGCATTTGGCAGCCGTTAAAGGTAAATACTTAATGAAGGGTGTTTTAAGGAGCATTGCTTAGCTGAAAATATTAACACTCTTTTGTGATGACTAAGCTAGATATTTAGAAAGAACCCAACGTCAAATGACGCTTGAGATGCCAAAGTTTGTCTGCTATTCAGCAGCTATGGGGCTGAGATTAAATGCCATGAGGCAATCAACGCATGCCAAAGCGTCTATCAAGTGCCCACATTGACCGGTTATAAAAGGCGGCCCGATATAAGCTGTCTGTTAGCTGAGCATGTCATCGAAACGTTAGCCGGACGGAAACACTGACGGAAGCAAATCAGGAAGGAAGCTACTGAAATTCCTAACAATACTTTGACATTTCATTTCACTCGCCACTATTGCCACACCCCAAGCGACAGCAACAATAACGTGTAGACCAAAACCAACACCAACAATAACAACGGCAAAAAGAAGCATCAGCAACGTTCAGACACTCATATATTTGGAGAACAGCATCCACAAGCTCCACTAGCTTGGAGAGAGCTAGCTGTATCTGTGGCTCTGATGCTGTCGTTTCGACATCTGCAATGAATTTCTTTTGCCTGTGCCACGCCTATAACTTTGTACGCATTTCTTTGACTTTGCCGCTGCCTTATAGATACGCTTGCTGGGGTACTATACAAATTTGAGAACATTTGCAGTATTTTCGTGGGAGAAGCTTTGTTAAGGTAGAAATTTGATAAGCTTCAATGATGAAAGACTAGTAGAACCCACGATTTAAATGCTTATCACCTATCAGGAACTTTAAGAGGGACGTAATATGAAAATAAGAGCAGAAAATACGTAATGAAACTATCAGCGGGCTAGTTTTATGGTTCGAACTAGCACCTTCTCTCGTTTGGTTCGGGTTATGAAACAAATTTTTCACATACTTCAACAAAATCTTCAATTCTAGCTAGAATTCAGAATTCTCTCAAAGAAAGAGATACATTTCTACACAGTTGGAAGGTCATTCAATCTTCGGCAATCGGGAGTATTTGCATTTTTTTATTATTTGTATTATTATTTATTTATTTTATTTTTTCTCATCTGCGCTTGTTATTGTTTGGCATACTTGACTGAGTAAGCAAATTGTTTAAGATTGACAGCTGCCCGGGCGTAGACCACAGAAACACCAGGTTATACCGTGCCGGACTTCCCGGTCACTTGTAGTTACAATCGATGTGATTTGAATGCTCTAATGAGAGCACAGCCAGCCCGCAATGCGCCCATCAACGGACTCCAGACGCGTGGGGAAAGTGCCTGCGTTTCAGTGTTCAAGTTAGCAACGTTGCCAATGAAATTCAGTGCCATGATTCATCAAGTTGGTGGCGTTTTGCTGTTGAAGGGCAAGCAGTTGTTACGGCAAAAGGCGAGCTCGAAATCCTGCGCCTCCTCACGTTAAGAGTTTTGCGCCAAGTGCAAGTGATTGTGGGCTATTCGCAGTGGCCGGGTTTATGCGTGTCTCTTGAGTACTCATAAAGCAGCCAAGCGAAATTCTATTTACAAATGAAAATTAAATTTATTTTCTTTTATTATATACTAATTTAAGGCGCAAGACTTTAATAAAAGTAAGCCAAAAGATGTTCCTCCTTTTAATTGGAAATCAAAAAAAAAAAAAAAAAAAAAAAAAACAGAGAGAAATGTTTTGCTACGAACTACTAACAATTTATGAGATGCGTTTCTTAGACGGCTTATAACTGAAATGCTTTTGAATATGCTAACATGTGGAGGCAGCTGTCAAACTTTAGTGCTCGTTAAGTTTTCTCTGCAATATTTGGACAGTTGCACAGAAACAAGTCGCAGAAAGTTGCATGTAAAAAGGATAAAAGTCCTTGCAGTGCGAGTTGTTATTCCAGCTGGCTAATAAAAGTAATATGATATTTAAGATAAATAAAATAATTTTCAAACATACAATTATAATACCAAAGAATTGTTAGTGCATTGATAAAAGTCCATGTTAACTAGTTATCAACAAGTTAGACGCATGAACACAATGCGTACTTTATTTATACCCTGAACCCATTAACAGTGGGTTAAAAGGGTATAATGTTTTTGTGCAAATGTACGTAAAAGTTAGAAGGAAGCATCTCCGACCCCATTAAGTCTAACATATATATTCAGTCAGCATCAAGTCGATCTAGCCATGTCCGTTAGTGTGTCCTTTCGTCTGGACGTATATATAGTTCCTCCCAGTGCTGGCGCGGCACGAGTTTAATTCCGTTTGGTAATCGATTAATTGTTTCCTTTCCATCCAATCGATAAAAATCGGTATCGTGTTATTTGAGCTAGTCACTTAGCTGTTATGGATAAGAGATACTACACTTGACATGTTGCTTATAGAATAATATATTCAGATGAAGTATCTCAAAGGGTTGAGGGTATACCCTAGTCGGGCACTCCCCACTAGAGCCCTCTTACGTTGCTCTGTGAACTTTGGCACTGGGGCAATGGCTGCTGCTGTGTCCTGTTCCTTGAGCTCTGTATCCCTCTGTATGCCTGCTATGGCCATGGGCTATGGCTGGGGCTGAGCAAAGCTACGTAACAATCGATTTTCTTGGCTTAGGTCGAGTAAAACTCAACCTTAAAAAAAAGCGCTTAAGTTTTATTGTATTCCAATCTCATTAACTTCTTTTATTATTATTTGTATTTTGCTTGCTTCCAACTCGCGCACTCTCGCTCGCACGCACACAAATACACACATATTCGCTCTCTTTCTATTGCCCAGGCTCTCTTTCCTTTTCTCACACACACTCTCTCTCTCTCTCTTTCTCTCTTATACCATTCCCGTTCTTGCCGGCTGCCCTTGCTTTTGCTCCAATTTACGCGCTGCTTTTGTCCCTTTTCGGGCTGTAGTTGTTGCTTCAGCTGCTGTCGCCGTCTGCTGCTGGCAGCGACGTTGGCAGCGCTTGACGTATGTAACCAACAGCTAGCCGTATGTGTGTGTGTGTGGGAGTGTGCGTGCAAATAAAATCGCATAAAATAAAGCAATATCCTTCACTTATTTGACATTTTGGGGCAACATTAATGAGGCTTGTTGCTGTTGCTGCCGCTGTTGTTGTTATTATCGCTGTGGTTGCCATTGTTGGCTGCTTTGGTCGTGCCCACATTTTGGCATCTTGACATCTTTTGGGCATCTGCTGGCATTTACGTTTGCGCTGGGCGCTTTAAATTCAATAAATATGCCAATCTCATGATTAATGAACCGCCATCATGTCGATAACAAGAAGAATCGAAAATTGGGCAGATTTTTTTTGTCTAAGCCAGAGCGGCTGTCGTTTGATATCAAGTATACTTTTGATATCAAGTATACGCCTCGCAATTGAACGCGTTTCGAAAATTAGTCATCAATGGTGGCATAAGCTGATGCCCCCAGTCCGCACAGTACCCCCGGTCCTGCCAAGAACCCCTTATGACTGCATATTTTGCATTTTGATTACTTTACTGCGCATCGGCTCGCCTTCTTGCCTAAATCCCTGACATCATTAAGGGCCCAGCCTCTAAGCCGCTGCCTGTGCCCCTGCTTCGGCATCTGTCCTTGTCTCTACCGGTTCGAATGGCCGTCGCCTGACAGTTTGTTGCGGCTGTCCCAGCCTCAATATTGGTGGTGTTAGTCAGCATCAAATGTTTGCATATGCCTCATCGTCATCGCCGTCTGCATCCTCATTCTTATTCTCATTCTCATCTTTATTCTCATTCTTATTCTCATCATCATTCTCATTCGCATCATGGCTGTGAGTTCGCTTGTTTGCCTTTTGTTGCATTTTGCATACTGTACTTCGATTTGCATAATCTTAAGCTTTTGCACTCGCCAGAGGATTTCAGAGGACACGCCCGATACAAGAGATCACACACACAGATACACACAAACACGCACCCAAAGAAAGACAAACAAACACAGATACAAAGATACACGCACACACAGTCTACATTTCAATTTTAGCTTCTGTTTTCATTTCTGTCCCCTGTCGTGGCTATGAAAATATTTGACAGCATCTTTAACTGAGCATAAACAGCTGCAACAGCAACAGGAAAAGTTTGCGGAACGTGCTGGACTAAATGTATTTATATATAGATGTATTTGTATGCACGGACAATCCATTTAAATACATAGTATATATTTAGCAAAATCATATTATACCCCATTTGAGACTTATTTCAATTGTGGAAATTCACAATTTTCAAATAATACTAGATAGCTAGGTAAATAAATAGCTGGACAGCTTGAAATGCACGTGTCAATACATATAAACTTAACTATAAATAACTTTGAATATATTGTATCTAAGCTTAAAATTGAATTTTGTGTGATTAACATAGATATCATGGGGAAATATCTCAAAGTGGATAACAAATCTTGGGCTAAGCAGTTTTATCAAAAGCACAATCATGTGGCTGGGCATTTTTGCGTCGAGTCAGAGCAAGCTAAAAAAACTCTTGGCTAAACATTATAAATTATTGCATGAAATGTTTCAGCACTTTCTTAAATTTTTTTGTAACTGATGAATTTTTAAAGTCACGTTCGGCGTACTCTAACCGACTTCTTCCAGCAAAAGTATCAAATGACAACTGATGACACTTTGTGTTGCCAATTTGGACAATTTAAGAGCCAAGTCTCATGTTTGTTATTTAATCTTGACAAAATATCAACAGTATTTTAACTGAGCCACTTTGTAAAATTATCTATCACATTTAATCTATTAATCAAGCATTTTGCCTAAAATGAGCAAACATGAGACTAAACAATTTTTATTTATTTATTTCTTATGCTAACTGTATACAAAAGGAACAAAAGGAATCAAAACAAATCAAAGTAACAAAAATATAGATCTTTTAAAATTGAGTTTAAACAGGTCACAACAGCATTTTGTCATTGTTTTATTATTAATAAATACATATTAAGCTGCATAATGAGAATGTTAAAACCTTTTAAGGACTATAACTATCTACGAATTGGTAAAGGACATATCCCGTCACACATTAAAGGTTTTCAGGGGGTTCAAAGGTAGCTATAAATAGATATAATAAATAGGATACAAATGGGGATTGAAATCGCGTCAGAAGCCTTCTTGAAAGTACTCAAAGTTCTTGTAGCTGCTTAGCAGAAGGCAGCTGTTGGCACATTTGTCAATAGAATGCTTACACACAGACATACACAGGCACACATGCACACACACAAATGCGCCCACACACGCGCTGCGGTGCATGGTTAGCTGGGAAAGCCGATTAGTTGCCCATGGGATTGGCCAGAAGGAGTACTATTGGCCCGTTCGAGTGGAGGGGGCAGGCGCATTGCCGATCTTCGAGTGAGAGTATGGGCGGCAATGTATTAGCAACCCCAGAGTGCAATGCGTTCAACCGAATGCAGTCTGTTTGCCTGGATGCTTGTGCCACAGTGTAAAATATTTAGACGCCTCCATTGTTTTGCTGTTTTCTGCCTTAGTGTTGCGCTTGAAGGACGTCAATGTTGGGCGGTGATGCTGGTGGGGCGGTGGTAAACCCTTGGGTACGTTCGGAAAATATACTGAGCCATGTGCTTTGTTAGTTTTCAATCAAGAGTTGTTTATCAATGTTGCAAGCAACAAAAGGTAATGGCTAATAATAAGCGGAACTGGCAATGGGGATGGAGGCACAGGCGTTGCCCCCGCCAACCGGTTGTGCTTGGTGAAATGAAATGTGGAAAACATATGAAAAATCATCATCGACCAGTCAGCGGCAAATGAACGCGCACACAAGAGTGCACGGCTCGTGCTGCATGCGCAATTTATTAAGGACGTAGCCCACGCTGCGTATACGTGATATGCGTCATGCACAAGCACGTTGGACAGGAGCAGGCGCCTAGGCACAGTAGCTCTGCTTATTTTGTTATTGCCAATCAATGTGGGCCGCTATTTTGGCACTGGCTTTTATATCACATATATTTGGCCCAGTTCCAATTTATTGGCATTCAAATGCAGCAACCATCGCGGCCCTTGCATCTACAACATAACAACAACGAGAAAAACAACAACAAAGAAAAAAAAGAAAACATTGGCCAGTATTTTGAGCACAAGGGCAACGTATATGTGATCAATAAATGCCATCCAAGCAACGAAAAGCATAACAAGAAATGTATATATGCACATACTTGGCTATATCTGAGAGCATGTAATATAATCTTTCTCAGTCCATCGTTTTGTGGCTGAGCCAATAGACTTATCTGTCAATGTCGAACCATATATTGGGGTCAATTTATCTTGCAGGCGGTACTAAAATTTACACTAAGTCTGATGCGACCCATTTATTAAATAGCTGCCATAGAGTTTCTCGGTGTAGAGCTCCGCAGATATTGCTGCAAATAGCAAATAGCTGCTATATCCAAGCCAAACTAACCAATTGCGAGCTGCGAGATTATTAAACTCTATTCATTGTCAAACGACAAAGTCCCAAATTTCCTTATGGGTATATTCTAAACATATCAATTTTAGAACCAGAAACAAAGCATTAATTAAATTTATTAAAAAAATATTAAAGATGGAGCCTTTTGTTGGATATTATGTGTATATTACACACATGCCATTTCATTAGAATCAGAATATAAGCATCGAAGCTATGCAAGAATGCATTTGCTAGTGAAAGGATAAAGAACAAGTTCTGCATTTAGAGCGCATATCTGTTCTTAGGTGTATATACAAAAGGAAGTTCGTGTGTCTGCAACGGAAGTTCGACTTTAGGCTTAGCCTATTTCCAAGTCAGGTACTACCGATCAATTTTTCTTGTTGATAATCCTGCACAAATTTTTAAAGGCATTTTTCCTAACAAAAAGATTTTTAAATATTTCAAGCACGATTAATTTAATAACGAGTCTATAGGGGATGAAATAATGCCACAAGATTTGTTGATTTACTCGCATGGTGGTCGACGCTTTATATAACTGGGATAGGCCACAGGCGGCACTTTTCTTTTGCGCGGATCCTCCTCGTTGCTTTCCGAGGATGTTGACGACAGAATGAGATATGAAGGTGTGCGTCGGACAGGCACATGAGCGCGTCGCAGATGGTGAATTGTTAGCGCCTTTTTGGCCGTCTCAATGTTTCGATTCTCAAAACGGTCTTCTGCCGTCGACAGGCCAGATCTAACGCATGCTGGGCATTGGGTGGCCACGCTGCGCTGATTCTTTCGTAAAAAGCGTTTCCTCTTCCTAAACATGCAACAGTTATTGTGGAAGCTTGGTGATTCAAAGATCTCATCCATTTTAAACAATGTGAATTTGAGGTTTTTCGAAAAAGGAAATGAAATATGTTAACTGTATAAGGTATAAAAAATCTAATAATTGCGCTTGCACAAACTCTTGTGACGTTATTCACCTGGATAGCTCAGAGTTTTGGAGCCTGCGAACAGGGCCGTTTTATGTCCGACAGCTAGGTGTATTCACGATTGCAATAAACTTATGTAGGGCATTTTCTAGTCGCTTAGAATTTAGTTTTGTAAGCGATTACATCAAGTCGAACACTTGTGTTTACTGCATATACCCCTTATAATCCCTTAGTTACACAGGGTAACACTAAGCCAAATGTGACAGAGAAATCAAAATCCAAATCCAAATCCAAATTGAAAGCAATTGCGCTGGAGATATGTTTCAGGGCGCAGCTTGAAAAAATGGGAAATCACAGCGGCATTTAATGGTAGCACGCACCAGCTCACACACACACACAGCAAACACACACGCACACACACACAGTCAAACACATACAGCAGACATTTGCTGGAATGCTAGACAGCTGTGCGCCGAGTTGCTCAGAATTATTGCGGGCTGCTTAAAGCCGGATAAAATTTGGACCGAAAATAGAAATAGACATAACAGATTTTGGCCAGATTTCGTGACTGTAAGCCAGCATTCAATTAATTATTGCCAAATTAAACGTAAAATATCAAAAGCTATTTATAATGCATGCGAATAATTTCATTAAACATATCGCCCAGCGGACCGAAACGCTCCGGGATGGGTAAATGATGGCTGGGCTTGTGTGTGACTGTGTGAAAAGCAGTTAAATGGGCACGTGTCCTCGGTTCAAGTGCGTGTTTGTGCGTGTGTCTGCTTCGTTGTGTGAGTATGCGTGTGCGGGTGTGTATGCGAGTGCTCGTGCTTGTGCGGGTGTGTGTGGTGTGTGTGTGGTGTGTGTGTGTGTGTGTGTGTGTGTGTGTGTGTGTGTGTGTGTGTGTGTGTGTGTGTGTGTGTGTGTGTGTGTATGTATGTGTGTGTGTGTGTGTGTGTGTGTGTGTGTGTGTGTGTGTGTGTGTGTGTGTGTGTGTGTGAGTGTGTGCGTGCGTGTGTGCAAAGCCTGAGGAAACGGAAGCGTCATGGAAATCGTAGACATGTCGTCAATGTCACAAGTTAAACAGCGCTAACAACACACAGGAAGTACCACAAGCAACAACAATAGCAACAACAACAACAACCATCACAACAACAACAACAACATTAATGACGCGTTGTTGGCGCCTCAGCATTCATCATCACCTGCACAGCAACACCTGTAGGCTATGGACGCTGTAAAGACGCCGCTCGGCGCTGGGAGCGCTGTCAACGACATCAGAAAGCGGCTGTCATAAGCAGCAGCAACAACAGCAATATCAGCAGCAACAGGCAACAATGTTACCGTTGCCTTTTGATGTTGTTGTTCTTATACCGTTTTTGGGTGGGCATTAAAACTATGTCACAAATTTTGTCAGGTATGCAAATTGACGACTCGGATTCCATATAAAGCACATATATATTGTTCGTCTGTTAGTTTCTATGCGGACTAGTTTCTCAGTCTTAAAGCTACCGTCTCTCTGCTTCAAGCCAGCTTGATCCGATAGCTATATTGTACAACGATAAATAATAGGGTGACAAATAAGATATATGTTATTCATGATATCTAGAACAAACTCGGCATTAATTAGTTTCATTTTCACTCTTACATGCATGCAAAATCATATCATATAGCTGGAACAGGAATGAATTCTTGAAAATTTAAGATCTTTTCTGAAGATATATTGCCCATATTCAGCATTTGCTAGTTTTACGAACCTGCTTTCATAAGTGCAAAATCGTATCCACATCGGGCAACTATATCACTATAGATCCGTAAGAGAAAATCCCGTTTAGTTTTTGTCTGGAAAAGGTTGCTTTTATTTCGTGTTAACTTAAACTCAGCTACTGCCAGCTTCATTACTCATGCAACAAAACTGGCTTATATACCATAACCTCCACTTTGATGTCTAAAACCATTAATAAGCCGCGCAAGGGTATTTAATCTTCGGTGTGTCGTCGCCATTCTTTCTTGTTCATCTTCATACTGTCGCTAGTCCTTGGCTCGACAAGCAAGAGCTCGGCTTCAACTCATAAAATCTACCTAATCCACTTAGGCGCAATTAACGCTAATAACATCATGTAGTTAGACACGTGTGCACGCCAAATGGGTGTGACTAGCTGTTGTGTGGGGATGTGTGGAAGGGGCTGATGGCGAAAGGGTGCGTGTGCATGCGGTTCAAGGCAGAGATGATCAATCAAGTGATTTGTAAATCAATGTGACAACTGTGAAGATGTCTAGTGACTAATAATTGCGACTAGTTGGTGTGAGCACAAATTGTGAAGTATTTTATATATATGTGTGCAAGTCAACTCAATATGTTTTGTTTTGGAATGTGTAAAGGCCTTCTTGGCAGCTGTAAGCTTCTTCATTTTTAGTTTACTTGTAAGAATTAGGTCATTTTATGCATATACAATATACCTTGACCAGCAAATGGCCAAGTACTTTTAGAAATAAATATAACTGTTATTTTTTCGGGAATTTTCGAAGTGACATTTTTTAAATTATTTTCAAATTAAATCACAAATTTAATTTTTTGACTAGAATTAAATATATGTTCTAGTTAAAAGTTGATTGTTTAATATTGATAGTCATGTCCATATGGACGTAAGCTCAGGAGGGTGAAACCTTTTCAGTTTGCGGCGCCGTGAGGTCACACTTAGCCCTCCTGCTAGGGCATTTGGATTATGGAGCAGGTGATCGTTGTATCGACTGGAGTGCCGATTAATTTGATTTACTTTAATTGTTGTGGCGAACTCTTTCGAAGTTCCCCAGATACCAGAAAAAGCCATATATTTGTAGGATGTTGGCACCTGAAGAAGACATTTTGTACGGGGCTTACAGCTGACCCAAGAAATTCTTTCCACGATAATTTCTAACATGTACCAAATATGCCGATAAGAAAGTAGCTGACATAGGTGACTTTACTGATTGTAAGCTGTTCTGGATTACATTCAAGCGATGATCGAAGGAGTTTGATAAATATATATGTGTACAGGAACAATGAATTGATTTAGGCGGGATCCTGGTATTCAATTGCCGTCATAATTTAAAAGACTTTTTATGATTAAATAATCGGTAATCGTTCTCTTAAATTAATTGTTAAATCGTGCTTTGCATAATATGAATTGATACATTAATGAAATCAAATATGGTAAAACTATACTGTAATAATTAATTATCAACAAAATGTACTTTATACTTAAAATATTTGGTACCTTGCGTCGTTTTTGACAAACTCCTGATCATTAGCTATATTTAAAAATTAATAACAATAGCTTTGACAATTTGTAAGGGTGTGATTTTTTGTTGTCACTGCTACTTTTAGATATTCGTTACATGTTACGGGTTGCTCATCTCTTTTTCGGGATACGTGGATGCGTCGGAGGTCTGGTTGTGACAGCTGCGTGCACACTCACGCACACACACACACACACATCGACACACTAATTACGACACACACACTCCAATACACAAATACGCACCTGCTGAATTTGACTGCCTCAACATGAACATCATTTTGTTGCTTGCCACTCTCTCGAGTGGCAGCTTCGAGTTACTTTGACTTTGTGCCCGTTGCAGCAGCTACTGCACCCCGCGCCTCTAATTAGTTGCAGTTACTCTGGCAGTTGCACTGCCAATGACATTCGCTACAGCTGGCTGTTGCCGTTGTTGTTGTTGTTGTTGTTGTTGTTGTTGGGTAACCTGACGTTGGGCCCAGGCTAATGTGCATTTCACTCTGTTGCAATTGCAATGCGAGTTGCAATTGAATCACAGACTGTCGCTCTCTGTATTTTGAGCAATGGGCTACTTAGCTGGGCGGAGTAGGGGGGGCTGGCGGCGGGAAGGGCGGTCTGGAAAAGCGACCTGCCAGTTGCCGGAGCCAAAGCTGAGTAAATTTCCCTTAATTTTGGTGGGGTGTTTGATGCATGGAATCCTCTGGATGTTAATGCAAAGCAATTGCGAGGGAAGTAAGCTGTAATACAGGAGATATGTCCATTAAATGAATGAATATCAAATTTAAGTTGTTTTTTATGCATATTTTGAAGCTGAAAACAAGAAATACATTACGTGGATTTCATATATAGCACATAAATTTATAGTACAGTTAAAACTCTTCTAAAAGACACTTCTATAACACGGACACAGCTTTCTCAAAATATTTTTAATCGGATTACATCTTAATACCCTGTATTAGTACATTCCTTTTAAAGAGCCATCATAAAAGTCAACATATTGAAAATCTAAATCTATATTATTATTGGACTCTATACTAAAGTAACACTAAAGAAATTTAGGAATGCATTTCGCTTAGTATGTGGCTAAAAGAAGAAGCAGCACAGCTTACATGTAATGTGCATGTGTGTATATGCATGTGAATTTTCGCGTAGAGTGTCCCCCAGTCGTGCTCTCTGGTGCCCTCCAGACTAGATCCCTGGCTTAAAGTGATATGAAACTTTTGACGGTATTTATAGCCATTAATCGGATTAAGGACTGAAATAATTGGAAACAAATTATAATCAGTATTGAGATGCAACAGCAGTCAGAGCATCCGGGTTACCTGCTTATCCTTGAATGTGGTAAGCTTTAATCTTTGGTGTACTTGTAATTTGGCAAATTGTTTTCCTAGAATGGTCTGTAGTTTATTGCTTGGAAAGTGTGTTGCCATCACCGGAAATGGCGCTTCTGCTAGCAGCCGTTGCATTTTGAGCAAGCTAAGTTGCATTCCATTTATCAACTGTCTGGCGACATACGCGGCGTATGATTAATGCGCAGCGGATGGCAGCGAGGCGTCTGCCAGTTGTGTGTTTGTGTGTGTGTGTGTGTCGGTGCGTGCCAACAAAGCGCAATGGCTGACATGGCTAAGCGCGCAGCCAAGGGTGGCGACATTGCCAAATGGTCTGCATCAATCAGGACGCGCAGCCAGGCAGCAGTTGAATGTGGCGCACTCGGCGTATGCGCGATAATAATACCATGTTATAAATAATCGAGACGCTTACGCCTAATTGTCGGCAGCTCTGCGGGCGCCCTCACTGCTCCAATTTTTCTTCTTTTTTTTTTTTGGCATACCTGTTGTGTGGGTATCGAGGAAGATTGTGGGCTTGGGTTTGGCATTGTCAGGAATCAGGAAGCGGCACAGGATATCATTACGGCCAGCTCAAGTGGCTGTGGGCCTGGCAGCCTAATTACACATTAGCTGCAAAGCGCTTGCCATGGTAAATGACATTGAAACTGTTGCCAATGTCACATCGTTAGAAATGGGCACATTCATGTGGCACAGTGTAAAAAGACGATGCTGCTCATTAAAAGCAGCTTATAAATTTGCATTAGAAATTGCTGCAGATCGATTTGAGTTCTGGACTTTAATTTTTTTAACCAAGCCAAGCGCAGGCGCTAGCCGAGCTTCAACCAGCGGACTAAAATCAGTCAGAATATATTTATTTTACCACATACTCAACATACTCTTCTACAATAACTTTAGCTATGCACCACTGTGCGTTTTTCAGTGTTAGTTTCGGTCTCGGTTTCTGTGCGCAATTTTTTGTGAAAATGAAAGTTATTGTTAGGCCAGGCGTGCAGGCAGAAGCAGGCGTATCTACTTTGAGCAAACGCACACACAAAGGACTGCTTCGTTTATGTCATTCAGTTTATCGCCTCCGGCTTCAGTTGTGCTCTCACCTGCACCGCCAGCCACTACCTACTGCACCACCTGCCACAATTGCCCTCGGGTCGTATACAAACAATTTTTGCTTACGTCTGTATATTCCTTCTTTTTTTTTTTTGGGCCCTGCCTCTTGTTGCTCAGCCAAGGGGCACTGTGCACCGCCCACCGCATACCACCCAGTAAGCACCAAAGAAAAAAGAGAAAATAGAAAAGAAAAATGCCAACGCACTGCACGTGAGGATTTCGGGTCATTTCGAAGCGTTTGGTTTTGCGCTGAGCCAAGCAGTTTGGCGTTTTCGCAAATCACTTTATCATCAACACCTGTATTTGGGGCGGATCGGTGCGGCGCCGGGTTGCGGACAGCTGAGTGCCGCGGTGACTTGAGAAACTTGCCTGCTTATGCATTCTGATGGCCTAGTGATATGGGTCCCTTAGCGGCATTACCATTGATACGTTTACGCTTGTCAGCCTTGGCCTTGGCTCTCTTTCGTCATGTTTTTGGTTCAGTTTTGGTATTTGTTTTATTTGAGACCAACGTTTGTTTGTTTGTGTGCGCAAACTGTTTGCTTATTTCTTATGCGCATTTCTACGCATCAACGGATTTGCGCCTAAAATAACACCACATGTGTGTGCACACTAGCACACACACACACACACACTTGTATATTGCGTACTGGTAAATTGCATGCGGAGAAATTGCAAAGTGATGCCAAGTTTCCAATCATCTCCCTGTTGTTATACCCAGGAATATTTTCACATATATATGGGCATTATTAAACATATTTTAATGCCTATTAAAACTTGTGCCAGTTGGACTTTGTTGTAATAAAGTTCATTAGATATTAGCTTAAGTATTTCACACATAAGTATTTCTGAAAACTAAGCAATTTGTTTTTTGATGTATCTAAGAAAGAAACGCTAAGCTAAGCAAACCAATCGCAAATTTAGATGCTAGGGTATTTTGTAGCAGAGCACTGTGTACTGTAGCCTTTCAATTTGTTTTTGTGCGCTGATTTTTGCCATATTCTAAAGGCAACGGGTGGCAATTTGGCATCTTTTATCATTTATTTGTACATGAAGATACTTCCATGGCTTCCCTTTTGCGTATTTTGCTGCGCTTCATGTTAATACCCTATACCCAAGACAAGGGCCAGAAATGGTATATTAATGTGTGCGAGACTTAAGTGTGCCAATCATGAATGAAAAAGAAGAGCTTGGAATAATCTAGTTGAAAAGAAATTGAATGACTGCAGAATATTTAAAGGTTGCTACAGGGTAGCTCTTAGTCAAACATGCTCGATTGTTCCTTCCTTCGCTTCTTTCAATTTTTCGAGAGTTATATTTATTTAGCTTGTTGCTTTCAGCCAAAGCCTTTGAGTAGTTTATTGCGCGATGCGGCACTTGTGGCTGTCGCATCAATTTAAGCGATTTGCCAAATTTGCTTGAAGGCAGTGAGATTCGAGATGACGTCAAGCAATTGGGCACAATACAATTTGTCTGCGGCTTGGATACAATTTGAATTTTCAGCCCTCGCAAATGGGATTGTAATTTAAGTCTATTAAATTGACTGAATTCGGAAATTTCTGTTTTTCTATTATACTTTCTCTAAGCAGAGTACGTCAAGCTTTGATTATATTTATCAAGGCAGTAAACTTTTAACTTGGCCAGCTGCGGACCATCCCAACTGATGCAAATATCATGCTGCGTGATCCTAACTAATGGTGTTATATAATTTTCTATGCTGATTGTTGGCTGCGAAATGTTTTAGTTTCTTCAAACTATCGTCCAAAAGCTGTCAAATAATTAAAAACTAAATTTAAACATATAAATTAGAGCAGCATTAACCAAATGTTCACTTGGTTTAGGGTATCTGCTTGATGAGAAACTCAGGTGTATATTGTTTAATTTTGCTGACCTGGCCAAGGTCTTCTGCTTTAATATGGCACACTTGATGGGGCTGTGGCGCTGAGACGCTGAGGGACCGAATGGCTTGGACTGCTTGCCGTTTATACTTGGTGAATGCCCTTTTCAATATAGACTTATGTATATTTGCCATTAACAGACGCTTACATGGGGCCAACTTCAGCTGGCAGACGGATGAGAAGGGAGTTAAGTTGGGGTTGGCACGGCTAGGGTCAGGTTGGTTCGTGTGCTAACCCAGGGCAGGACCTACATTATGTATGTAGAGCTGATGCTGCGTAACGATAACAAACAATTCCTTGGCCACCCACGTGCAACTTCATTGAACAGGAAACTCGTAAAACGGTAAAACCCAAAAAACGTACGCCAACAACAACAACAACGCACCCACACACGCACACACAAAGATTGATATATATATACAAACAGATACAAATACTAGGCAATGCGTACTTAAAGATACAATTTGGTAGGAGCGGCGTTTGAATTGGGATTAGGATTAAGCACGCTTAAGGCGAGAGTCGTGCGTATGCGCCGCAAGCAGCTCAGATACCGTCAATTCGTTGGCCTGGCATTCACTTGAAAGTTTTCTAATATGGTAGGCCATTTTGCTGGCCAAAAGGCAGCCCGTTGCCAGACCGGATGTTTGTTTTGGAAGCAAGCGCATTTTGCATTTCGCGTTTTTTTCCACCTGAAGCATTCATTCTTACCTACCAACATTACCGTCCCGTCCACTCCCACCAGACCCACTCAATGGTTGCAATATAAATGTTGGCGCCAGAGTTTGCCATATTATTATTTGTACTTCTTTGGTACTTGTTTTTTTTTCTTTTTGCAGTGGGTTTCGAGCACTCAGTGCATTTCGGATGGGTTGTGTCCTTCGCAGCGTTCGTTTTCGCGCAGGCCTGACCCAATGACTCCGTTTTTATATTTGTGGCATGGCACAGACTCCATGGCGCTGGCTGCTGCTCCAGTTTTTTGGCAAGTATTTGGCAATGTGTCGCCGTAATGATGAGGTTGACTAACTCGTAAAGTGCTCTCGTCCTGCCCGCTGCACGCTGCACTCTGCCTGCCTGCCCGCTGCTTGTGCATATTTTCATCATCTTCGAATGGCAATTGGAGCGACTGTTTTTGGCTGCGCCACTGCGAATGCTCTTATTGCAGCAAGTTCAAAGTGTCGGTTCATGACAGGGCACAATCGTTAGATAAAGACAGACAGAGTGTAAGAGGGAGAGAGTTAAAGAAAGAGACAGAGACAGATAGAGAGAGAGAGAGAAAGCGAGAGAGAGAGATGGATGAAGAGAGAGATGAAACATTCATCTACACATGCACAAACGTAGGTCAATTGCAGTGTGTCCCCTGCGAAAAGCTAAACGTAAACTTATTCAGCACCAGCTTCGACAAAGCTTTTGCATTAGCTTAAAGCTAAACAGGGTGCGAGACATGGCTTAAAGCTGAGCTACAGTTATTTAAATGCTTACATCAATTAGATATTGAGAAGAATGCGTATTGGAGCTTTTAAGACTTAAGTCTTATTTACATTTCTGTTTCCACAATAAAAGGCCTTGCTAGCGCTTATTGAACCCAAACATTATGCTGAATTTCTTTTTTAAAGTACACCAATTCTTTAGTTTCAGAAATTGTTTAATTTTCATCTTTGCAATCGCATGCTGCCTTGCCCCACCTTTCACAAGTAACGCGACGAATATATAAATATATATTTTTTAAGTAATTAATTTTATTTAAGCAATTCGATATTTTTTTTTGAAAACTAACGCAGCTTAAAAAAAATTGTCGCCGGTGTTTGCTGGAGACTGCTTAAGAATATTTCAGACATCTCATTATTGTTATTGTTATTGGTGTTGACTCACATTCATTTATTATTATAAAATTATTATTTTTGATTTTATCTTCGTAAATAACTTCAAATTATATACAACAAATAGCAACTGACTAGAATTGGACCATATCTTATATAGCTGCTTATTTCTTGAAGTTTTCCATACAAAGTGAAGACTTT
Organism: Drosophila virilis; assembly: GCF_030788295.1. Taxonomy (NCBI): domain Eukaryota; kingdom Metazoa; phylum Arthropoda; class Insecta; order Diptera; family Drosophilidae; genus Drosophila; species Drosophila virilis. The sequence continues at coordinate 19,751,695 of NC_091543.1, read as the reverse complement.
TTTCCATCAAATAGAAACTTAACTACAAATTTAGCTTCGTATGTGCGTCGTTTGACATTTACTCATTCAGTTAGTCAAGAAACATATATTATTCTTAGGGATAATATATAAGATTCGAGTGCAGCAGGGTGCATAGTATTGATATTAATTACACAGCATTATATGATAGGGCATTTCTTTGACTTCATCACTGCAAGAAAGTGGAAGTTATATACACACACTTTGACGCCCACAATGGCCTGGGCTTAACTGCAACTGCAGTTGGAAATGCAACAGCCACCGCTTACATAATGGCTGGCGCACTTCGATATACAAATACTGGGTAGTTGAAGTCCTACTCATATGCAAGTGCCGCTTCAGTTGAACGAAAATAAACACGGACTCTGCAAAATACAGATTCATGGCATAAACGAGGCGTCGGTTGCAGCTGCCTATTAGCCAAGCTCTGTCTAACTGGCGGCATCAAGTTGAAGATGAAGTAATAAAGTCGACGCTTAGTGAGCTAACCCAGAGCCAGAGTTGATAACGCAGACGCTGAAGACCTCAACCGACCTGAGCGGGAGCGCTTGAACCCGAGCCCAAGTTGGGGGCCCTTGCGGAAGCAAAATTCAGCGAAAACTGGCGGCTTTGTCATTGCAGCTGCTGCGGCTTTTAACTTTCAGCTTTTGGCTTTTGGCTTTCAATGTTCGCCGTGTCAGTTTCAGGCAGACGATGCTACATTGCAGCACAGTGGGTGCCATGTGGCAGGCAGTGGCTACATGACTCCAATGATTCCAGCTGCTTAAACATTTTTGCACATGCTTGCCAAGTTGCAAGCTGATGACATGGCAACCCGATGCCGCAATGCGAGTTGTTTGCGGTAAAGTTGCAAGGTGTGAGGCAAGCTGAGCTGCCAGTTGGCAGTGGCTAGTAGCTCTGCCTCTATCCCGGTGGCAAGCATATGATGCACCATCAACATGCTAATCCATAAAACTGCTCTGAACTTCTGTCTGGCTGTGGTTAACTGTCGCCTAGCAGTCGCCACTGGCCGCTTGCCGCTTGCCAATTACCGCTCACCCCCTCAAATTCAAGCGCCAAGCAAATTAATGATGCAAATTGTGCATAAGAAATTACCCAAAACCAAATCGGACAGTCATAAAAACATTGAAGCCGGCGGCTTAAAGCGCCGATAGCAGATGCCGATTCGTCTAGACAAGTTGCAGGCAATGTTTGAGCCACGTTTTCAGGCTTAGTCAGCGATTGGAACTGGGTTTGCAATTCGGATTCGGATTGGGATTGGGATTGATACTGCAAACACATTGCAGGTTCGCATGTGCGCAAATACTTCGGCTTACTTGCACAGTGGGTAGGCGAATGAAAACTTGAATTGTGGACAGTTATATAGTATTATGATGGTCGAAGCAATATTTTTACAGTTATAACATAAGCGAAATATGGTTAAAGCCATATGAACAGCAGGCTATGCAACTGCAGTATTTAGCGGATATATTAAATATATATAAAATTAAGCGAAACCCTGGTTATTAAATAGTTTATTTATTTTGTTTATGTAATTATTAAACATTTTAAAAATATGATAAGAATGTTAAGTATAATAATAATAAGTATAAGTATAATAATAATAATAAAAATAATAATAATAATAATAATAATTTAAAGAAAAAAATAATAAAAACAATAATAATAGTAAAAATGATAATAATCATATTGAGAGCAATATTGATGATGATAATGATACTAATAAAATAATATTTATGAATAGCTCTTTTGAACGTATGAAAAAGAGGTTTAAATCCATCAATTAGTAAGAGAAGTTTGTAATAATGTACTATAATTAATTTTAATTTAAAAAGCTTAAGTTCGTGTTAGGTGAGTGTATCTTATATAATTTTCCCCCAAAAATATGTAATTTCAATATAATTATTTTCATTTTCAACATTAATTATTGCTCACAATTAAAGTGATTTTGGTGCCACTGTGCGGCGTCAGCAGCTGTTCGGTAATTGCAAATTGGTAATTGAATAAATAATTTTTCGCCATTGTGAGCAAATTTGCATGTTCAATATTTCATATTGTACAAGTGCCTCGGCCCAGCTAACAGGTTCTTAATTTATTTTTATACTCTTTCCTTGGACAATATAAAATTGCGGCACAGCTTACATAAAGTATTACCCGGCTTTGTCCGAGCCAAAATTCTTTCCTGTCATGACATGACAGACATGACTTCCAGCCCTTTGCCAATCGTGAACATTTAATAACATTTCTAGCCCACAGCCACAAGTCGATTGTTTTGCAATCGATAACAAACAAACGTTTTCCACCAATTTTCCATACTCGAGGGTGGACTTGGCAAGTGTACTTGTTCGTCGGCATCTGACAAATAGCAGCTGTTCTTTCATGTTAGTTATTTCTTTAGCATATGATTTTTAATTATTTTCATGTTGTTTTTCAGGGGTTTTTGTTTTGGTCTACGGCAAGGGTCTTTAACGCCAACGACTTTTAATTGCTTTGGCAGCCATTCACTTTTGCTAGTGCCCAGTACCGTCGTGTTTGATGTCACTTGCGTTGCAGTGGCTGCCGGTTTTTTTTTTGTGTTTTTTGTTATTGCTGCTGCTGGAGGATCCTTTTGCAATCGTGCTTTAAGTTTGATTGCCCAAGAATGTGTCTGCCTGCGGCAGTGTCCGCTCTAGACACCAGACAAGTTAACTCCTTAGCTCACAGCTTAATTAATTGGCGTTTCGTGTTTGGTCATTTGCTGGTTTCGGCTGCCAATTGCTTCATTTACATTTGCTTGCCACACTATGTGAGTTATCAGTTTGACAAGCAGCTAAATTGCACTTCTACATGCAGTTAGATGCGCCGACAAGCGTCTACGACAAGTTGCATAGTTGCTGGCAGACACTGGATGCCAAGCAGACAGTCGAATCGCCTGCTCAAAGTCAACAATTGTGAGCCTCTTGTTTATTAAACAGAATCAATTAGAATGTATGCACAAGTTGAGCTATGCAAATAGGTAAAGCTTAAATAAGTAATTATCTCGATGATTGCTACTAAGTAATTTAAATTTTGGAATCCTTATTATAAAAGATTACCGTATTTATTTAAAAAAAAGTTTGAATTCGTATTGCTTTTTTACTATGACTGGAAAGCAGACCGTCGGCAAGGAAGAATTTTGCATTACTTTGCGAATATCATAAATATTTAATACACCCACTTAAAAATACTTTTAAAAATATCATATTACGTAAATGTCAAATTTGCTGAGATTTGCCCAAAACTGGATTCCGATGTCGATACTTATCGATTGCTTGAAAACGGGGCAAGTTTCCGGTTATCGGCAAAAAAAGCGTACTGCGCGGGCACTACGGTAGGCCTACGTTCAACATATCGAGTCTCTAACTCTTCGAGGCTTTGACATCGAGGCGTCCGTCCTCACGGGCAGACAGATAGACGCACGGACAGACAGCCGAACATGGCTGGAGCGACTCAACTTTTGCTGATCAAGAATTTATATAGTATATAGGGTCAGAGATGCTTCCCTCTGTCTATATTATACCCTCTTACACATTTTTAATATGTAAAAATAAAAGTTCCTTATAAAAATGAGAAGGGGCTCAATTGCCAAATAGCATTTTCAAAAATATTACATTTGGGAAGAACACATAAAAATATAATAAAATGTATCATACCTTTTCGTTGTAATCGTAAATTCCAAATATTAAAGTGGTCAACAAAATTTTGATTGTTGTACATTTCGATGGATCAAAGTAGCCGGGCAGATAGCTGTAATTATTCGGGATAGTCTTCTTAATGGCATTCCTCATAATTTCAGAATCAGAACTGGTTGTACATGTGTACAAACAAAAACAAAAATCTCGGAAAAATTTTGGAAAAAAAATTTTCACGGAAAAAAATTTACAACGGAAAAAAAAATTTGGTTTGGCTTCCAGTTTAATATAACCCAAAAATAAAATATTGGAATAGTACGTTGCATTTGCGTGGAGTTCAACCAGTTTCAGGTAAGTTAAACAATAGTAGCAAAACCACGATTCCTAATTGTGAGTACACAATGGGTGCTAAGCTCCCAATAGAAGACTGTTGCCGGACAATATGAGAAGGAGGATATCGTTGCAGGCTACGTTCTAGATAGAGATTGTTTGCTAACCTTGCAGGATGGGCAAGGGAAAGGGTAAGGGAAAAGGTAAAAAGGGAAAGAAGGGAAAGAAGGGAAAGAAGAAGGCGACTATTGTTGCGCCAGCTGCCGCTATTGTTCAAGAATGTCCACCATGTCCTGAGCCACCAAAACAGATACAGCCATTGGATCCATGTCCCGAGTCCACCGGCCCGCATGATGTGCTCCGTGCACAGCCCAATCATTACCCGGCTTTGCTGCGCATTCCGGAAACAATGGCCGTTGTTGGCTCCGAGAATGGATGTTACGATAGCATCTGTAAGCTACTGCGCGCCGGATTTCGCTGTGCGGAACGTGTCTTTGTGATGGCGCCATGGGGCAATTATGTGGTATTCCGGTTCCACAATAACAATGACTTCATCTACTTCCTTTATGATGGATGCACCTGCGATGTGAACCGATTCCGTTATCTGGACCTTAGCTGCGGCACTGCCGGCTTCCTTTTCTTCAACAACATGCATGACGTCATCAGCTATATCATACAATCGCGCAAAACGCGTCTGTACTTGGAGAATCTCAACAAAATAGCCATTGATCAAATAGTCGAAGAGTACGGCGCCGTTACATACACTCAGAAGGCGAAATGTATGCGCTTCTCGTAGAATACACGGCAGAAGAAGACAAACTTAACGACTACTAACTATACTCATGCATTTGCCAACGGTCTTGATATTTTGGCACCTCCCGGAATCCGGCACAATCTCGGCTAACCAGATCAACGCTCTATTCTAAATCAAAAAAATTAAAGATTTATTTTGAACCAACTCAAAATTTTGATACGTTTTCTTATATCCATGTTGAGGGTATCTTAAGGAGGAGGGTAAGTCAGCGAGCCCACAAAAGGTAGTCGGAGAGAACTAAATCATATAGTCATCGTAATGATTCGATTCCAAGTTAATATTTTCATCATGCTCCTTAGCTGCTTATTAGCTCTATATTAAAGAATAAAGGGCAAGACATTAGTTCATGGAATGAACAGCTAGGCCGATCGGTAATTCTCGTATTTTATATATTGAATTTTTTTTTCGAGCTGACTGCATTTAAAGAATTCTTCGAATATTTGAGCTTTGGGAATTACATATTCATGTGCTTATGAAGGAGAGCCACATACATTGATCGAGGGTTCTTCTTCGGTATTTGAATTTGTATTCATCCCAAGCTCAAGTACGCACATATATTTTGATATGTGTTTACATTTAATCAAATAAGTATGTACACAGTCGCCTAACCTTGCTACCCGCTCATTTGTGGGCCCGGGGCGTTGGCAGAGGCGGAGTTGGAGGCGAAGGCAATGGCAACGGCAACGGCAACTGCCTCGCTTGCTTGGCATGTTTATGAGAATGTTTGGCTTTATGAAGTAACTACACGAATAGCAAATGCGAGCTCATTTGTGCTAATAAAGAAGCCAAAACAAACGGCAGTCATAAGACAAATACACTTATTGCAAGTGTATTAAGCATTTGGAGCAGCAGCAATTCAATGCCTCAATGTCTTCCACCATACACATGCTATAGAGATGAAATCGAATGCTCAAGTGGGCCAGCGGTGGCGGCGCATTGAAGCAACATGGCTCAAGAAAGATCTTGACTGCGAATACGTACTGAGCGAACCAATTGATTTTTCTACCGAGCTCGTTAATTAAAACAACAATCACTGCAATGTGGACGGGGGCTCTCTTGACTGCCAGGAGGGCAGATTGCCGCAGTGGCTGCCACAGTCGCAGCCGCAGTCAAAGCCACATTCAACACTCGAGCGAGTTAATCGCGTTGTCAAGTGCTGCACTTGAGCGCCGTATACCCAAAAGCCGAAAGACATTGCATGTAATTGAGAAGAACTTGATTCGTTTTTGGATCAGCTGTCCGAGCAGGCGCATCACTGTGTAAATTGATACCCTGCCAATTGCCGTGGGCGAGACACATTTTCAAATGCAGTTCTACGTTTTTTCGCCAACTGCGTAGGCGTTCGATCTCCGTTGCCGAGTTCTTGTTGCCCGTAAACTGCATAATTAAGTTGCCAGCGTTAGCAGCTCTCATGTTTATGTCCATCATTCGCTCGTTAAATGTATGCAAATGCTGCATTTAATTCAAATTCAAATACAAATTTCGTACTTGAAGAATTATTCATGGTTTTTCAGTAGTCGGCACTTGATTTAAATGTGATATGTGCACAAATGAATTGATTATAAAGTATCTTGTTAGTTTTTTTTTAGGTCTTTTGTTAAGTCAAGCAACTTGATTATTGATTATGCGAATTGTCAGTTGTGAACTGCTATACCATTTACCAAAAACTTAGCAGTTCTTACATGTTAACCTGCCTTTGTCTGTCTGCCTTTTAAGTAATTGTCTTCTATCTTAGCATTACTTTTAATGTCAGATTATTGTTTTTCAAAAGAGTCAGTGTGAGAGTATGATTTGATTGCCAACAAAACTGATTAAATGGACGTACTTGAATTTATGAGAACCTTCTAAAAGGGGGCCGGTTTTATTTCTTAAACCCTGAATTCGGGTCTCTACTGTATACAATTTATTATATCGTGCGCTCAGATTTTGAATTTCGCCTAACCTAATTATTCTGTAATAAAAGCTTGTATCTTCCTCTCCAATCACCGTCTTTTATCCAACTCACGTAACTTTTAATTGCTGCGTGGCCTGTCTTTGCATTGTTTTTAACATCAGATTTTTGTCGCTGACGCTGTCGCTGTCGTTGTTGTGTCTTTGTGTATTTTGCGCACTTCTCAGTTGCCAGCATTAATTGGCAATTGACACAGAAAATCATTGACAAAACGGAAGTTCATTAGGCTTTGTTTTGACTCACGACGCGAGTCTGTGAATCTGTGATGTAACTGGCTAAACATTTATATAATGGCAGGCCGTGCCCCTGTGCCCTCAACTCATTCTGTTTCATTCTTTTGAGCATAACAATGGCGCATCGATAAAAATGGCAAATATTTACGAAAAACTTGATGTAGTTTCAAAATGCAAACAAAGTCGGTCAGAAACGGTCAGTAAATCGCGATAAGCGATCCACAACAACAACAATAATAGTTGATACATAAATATGAAGAGCAGCGCTGAGGCATGCAACATGCAGCTGCTATTGTTGCTACTGACTGACTGACTGACTGACTGACTGACTGACTGACTGACTGGGCCAGCTAGCCGCACCTCTTGATCTGCCCTGCTGCCGCTCGACAATGCTTAACTCGCTCAAAGCTCGAAACTCAGTGATTTGCAATTGTTTGCTTAGGCATTTTGACCGTTAACCGTGTCGCTTGTTATGCAAATGAATGCAGCGACTTGGCTCTTGCCTCACCTTTGCCCACGCCGGCCCATCAGCGTTCACGTCAATGTCCTTGACATGCGCCGCTTCAGTTCAGTTTCAGTTTCATTTTGAAGTTGAGGCTGAAGTTGCCGCAACTTTTGTGACAACCTGCGTTGGTGTTTGAATACAGTTAATCGGTTCGTTTGTCGAGAGTCTGTTATAAGGGGTTGTCTTTTGGTATGTGTGGCAGGCGGGTTAAATAATAAATGAATGCGCCGAAAAAGAATTCTTAGCAGCCAGCTTGTTGCCTAAGTCTTTCGTTTATTATTGCGTTCACGTTTGCCGTTCGGCGTTGGCGTCGCGCATAATTTGTCCGCAGCTTTGGCTTAGATTTCGTTTCCTACTCGCGCCAGCCCAGAGCCATGGCAAATTGCTTCCTTATTTGAATGTACATTGTACCTAACCCCAGCTTTTTTTCTGTTTTTCGTTTTTTTTTTTGTGCGCCCAGCCAAGCAAACAACCAACTAAGTACACACATACATCGAGAGATATGCGGGTTTCTTATGGCATAAAGAAGTACTAATGCTAAACTGATCTCTAAGCCGCATAGTGGTACGAAAGTGTAGAAGACGAAATAAAATACTCAATGTTTATTTCTCATTGCAGTGTATATCAATTCAAATGACCAGGTAAAACATAAGCTATTGAAATTGCGAGATTTATAGACGCCCAGTGGTCAGTTCTAAGGCATCTTGCTGCATGTGACCTTTCAGACAAGGCTTATGAACCATCGATAATTAGAATCATTCAGATGGCTTGAAGACGCTTTGATTGCTGAGTATGACTTAACAGGGTTATCACAGTTAGGGTGTTCAAACATATCGAAATGATTTTGTATAGTTTATTGATTAACTATTTTGTACTATGATCTTATAAATAATTATTACGTTCAATCATTTTTTATTTTTAATTCTGCATGAATATAATTATAGTCTTTCTCTGAGGTATATAATTTTATATACTCCGTCAATAAACATCAGGATTATTTATATTCTTACAAATTATTCTAATATTCAAAATTTATGTTTTATATTAACAAGATTAAAAGAAAATTATTTGAGCATGATATAAAATTTTCAAAATTGTCGTTATTCTGTAGAGACCTCCAGTTTAATATAAGATAGATTTACCCAATCGATATGTTCTCCTTTTATTCGCACCACGGTGCATAGCGATATTGAGAAATGTCCGATGCTTCTATGTAGCGAGTTTTGGGGATTGCTGTGGCGACGCCGTGGGCGTTCAATTGGCTCCATACACAATTCGTTTGGCCGCCCTCTAATCTTATCGCCTCAAATTGATCTTAGCGGCGGGCGCTTAAGTGGCCGTCGTTGTCTTTGTTAATGTTGCTGTTGTTGTTGTTAATGTTGTTGCTTTTAGAATCGCCAAATTTGGGTGCGCCATAGCGTACAATAGGGTAGGCAGCTACTCTACTTATGTGACTGTGTGTTGTGTGTGTGTGTGTGTGTGTGTGCGTGTGTGTGTGTGTGTGTGTGTGTGCTTGTGACTTATGTGGGGGGCTTACACTCCAATGAACTGAGCCCCGCAATCTCGGCTGTCGCTGGCTGCCCTGCCGCTTATCGTACATCAATCAATCACACTCGTCGACGCTGACAATCATTGGCCATTGGCTTATGGCATGAGCAAAAATCTTATGAGCTCCCCCCCTCCGCCGACTGACGGTTACTGGCGTTCGGCCTCTCGACTCAATTAAACGTTAATGAAAACATATTTTAATGGCAATTGTTGGTAATTTGTTTGTTATTCGCTTGTCGTGTTTGATAAGTATTAATTTTTCATATCGATATCGCCGTCGTACATACATGAACGTATAATATACTATAAACATATGTGGATATACATTTTTTGGTTCTTTGATTGTTAGAATCGCTTTTGCGGGGGCCACAACCTTGAGATCATCGATTGTTGCTGCTGCGTGCTTTTAATTGAACCCACTTGGCATATGGTCAGTGTCTGCCTCTGTGTCCATGTCCCTGTCGAACCGGATAAATCCGCTTAAAATACACAATTTGTACGGTATGTCCAAGTGATTGACTTGACTCAACTTTCATGGTATCTCACACTGTTCGCTTCTTTGTTTTGCCTATTCATTAAGTTGACGTTTGTTTTTTTACCTAATCTCGGGCTTTATGTACTTGACTATGTTTCTATGTCTTCCAGTGTCTCTTTCTAACTGTCCCGGGCACAACTGAACTCACCCTCTCTCTCTATTTCTGTCTGCTTGCCTGCCTGGCCTGACATTTCACTGGATTGTCGCTTGAAAGTCAAGGTCGTTATAAGATCAATCGTTTGTGCTTAGTCGTGTGTCTGTTTGGTTTCTAGCATTCATCGATCACTGATCAATGATCGCTGAGCTGATCATTGATCAGCTAGAAGCGCTATCGATGCCATGCGGCCATGTAACTGACATTTCGCTGACATTTGACAGCTCTGTGACAATCATAGGACATTTATTATAATGCATTTGCCAGTTGGCCACATTCCCCGATGGCATCCAGTGCGACAACCGAATTGTTGTTGTCCATGTCCAACAGCAATTGCGCTGTTAATATGTCGAATGTCAAAATTGATAGCTTAAAGCCGATCGATATTTGTTTTGACAATTATTACTGAACTGAGCGACACCATAGAAAAAACGGTCGAGAATAGATTCTTTGTATAATACTTAAATAAATGCTTAATATTAATATATTTGCAGTTGAAAATATAATATGTATGTAACAATTTTCTTTGGCTACATGGTATAAGATCGAAAATGTATTGACCAAGAGATGGAACGTATTATTTTTACTTATTTTTCTTATTTACGACCAGCTTGCGTTCTATGTTGTCAATGCAACTTTTTTCATTATCTTGTTCAATATTCTAGTCCTTATAGTTTATTATCATATTTATAACTAAATAAATATGTATACCTTTGACATTTAAGCACCACAAACTCAAACGTATTTCTATAATTATTTCATTAATCATATGTTCTATGTTCTCTGTTTGCGAGCTCTACAGGCTTTTTGTATTATCCCATTCGGGTTTTGTTTTATTTTAAACAAGTTCGGCCTACATGAAAATTTTGCAAGGATTCAAAACCATTTATATTTTAAACTCTAGAAGGAAGCAGCAGCACGTAACGAGTCTTTCAGCTTCACATTTCCCTTTTCAGACGACTCTTTCAGGTTTTGTTTTATTTCGAGCGACTGCTTCAGCTTAAGGGAAACTCTCAGCAAGGATACAGGAACATTTACTAAGCAAGTGACCAGTCTTTCAACTTCACACTCAAAATCTGACACATTTTCAGACGACTCTTTTAGTTTACTTTTATTTCGAACGACTTCTTCAGCTTAAGTGACAATTCTCAAGGGATTAAGGACTTACAAGGCAAGTGGCCAACTTCACACTGAACATTTCGGACGAATCTTTGCAAGAATTAAGTAATTAACAAACAAGTGTGACTTAAGTCTAAGTTGAAGATTATTGCCATTGATTGATGTTCCTTTTCCGAATAATTTTAATTGGACTTAATCAAATGAAGTTTCATGTGATAAAATGCTAATTGATTAGAATTCTACTACGTAGTATAATTTATGTAGATAGTAAGAGCTGATATTTAAAGATAATAACTTCTTCACAATTGCCAAGAGTTACCTAAGCTTTGTGGTTGAAATATTCTTGAAATTACATGAAAAAAAAAACAAAATAATTTGCTGCGCTAACAAATTTCCCATGGTTGAAGACCCAACAAAGCTGATCAATTTGAGGCGTGGAGTACGCTGTTGTTGTCGTGCTGGCATTGAGCGCAGCAAATGAAATTTTCTTTAGCGTTTTGTATAGCTATTGCGGATTCCCATTCATTGCTCAAACCTTGAACAAAAAATAATGAGGGAGGGCTCAAAAAAAAAATAAATAAATATACAAAAAAGTCACAAGAAAAAAGGTCAATTTCTGCGCAATAAACATTGCACAAAACATTTGCAACCGCTGTGAACCGAGTGTGAACAAATCTACAACTTCTTCATTGGCGAGGTTTGTTGCCACATTGGAGAGTTGGTTTGTGTGGGTAGGCGGCGGGACTTTTGCCTAATAACCCATTTTGCCTATTAAATGTTGCCGCTGAGGAATGCAGCTGCTGGCGCGATCTTCGTTGCCAAGATTTTCAGAAAAATATTTTTTCCTGACATTTACAAAAAAGAAACAAAGTCTAAGACATGCCCGGACTCGGGCAGCAGTCGAATATATATACATATATATTTATATATCTATATATATTTGTTGCATTTGTTGTTGTCTGTTGCAGCTGGTGTGGCAAGTGGTCGACACCGACTCCAACTCCATCTCCGTGGCAAAGCCGTGCCCCGACCCGTCGCTGTTGTCGTCTTGTCCCATTTAACATTTTGGCACGGCGCAGCGCATCGAAGCCGCCTACCATGTTGCCACATTGGCTGCGTTGAATTGATCGGCAACGGTGATTGGTGGCCCCCTTACAAAGGTGCTTGCAGGGGGTGCTGGATGGGAGGCTGTGGGGCGGAGGTGTCTTGCGACAAATGTTTCTATTGTAAAAATTGCGCCCTTTCACGTTTGCCGCAAATGTCAGTCCGTGGCAGCTGCTCAAATTAATTGCCACATGCCTCAAGCAGCCAGCAAGTAACCCTCCTCTTCCCCCCCACCCAGCACCTATCCCCCACACCCGCTTTTCTCTACAGCTGATGAGTTAAAGCTGACCCAGCCAACCTATTCACATTTCGGCTACGAGCGGCAAAGATGACTTTGTATGGGTGCATGCCACACAAAGCCGCATTAAATTATAGGCATGCCATCAAAATTGCCATTCAGTGGCTCAATGTGACTCAGTGGCTGGGTCGTCTTTTTTTTTTTTTTTTTTGGGGGGAGCTGCAACTGCAACTGCAATAGCAACGGCAACAGCGACTGGGGCTGGGGCTGGGGCTGGGCCTGGGCCGCATCATAAACCGCAGAAACGGTTGCGGCAACTTTGAGCGGCAACTGGAAGCTGTTCTATTGTTTTGTTTGCCTTTAGATTGGTTTTAAGTTTTGGTTATTGTGGTTTGCTTGCTTTATGCGCTTCATGCAACATTAGTCAATGACACTTGCTGTTGTTGTGAGTGCTGCTTGCAACATCAACTTGCGTCAAGATTATGTTTACCGAATTTGTGCAATGCCTTGTCAAATGATTCGGCAAACCCATTTCAGTTCATCAATACTGTAAAAAAAACACAACTCACACACAAAACCAACTTTGGTAGCATGAAAGTATTTTATATCACATATACTAGACACACGCAATACTTAACTGCCAACGTTCACAGAAAACATTTAATTATTGCCCATAAATCGGGCAGATTTTAAATGCAAATAATAATTAAGTTAAAAAAACAAATGTATATATTAGGATTCGGCCTTCAGTAGCATTGGAAAAGCCTTATTTAGGTAACACATATAATATTAGAAAATTCCTAAACAAATCTCAGTTGTTCAACGATATTTCAACAGAAATTTAAATATATGTAAGGATTAATCAACTTATGTTTACAATGTTTAGTTGTATAAATGTGTTAAAACTTCGTAAATTAACTATTTAGTTTCCACTCTGAGATAAGATTTTATAAATATAAATAAAATAAATAGCTCGCTTATTTTCAATACATTTGGTTTCGTTTCTACTCCTCAAACTATTTCAAGGTTGCGTACCCAAAAACAGCCCGAACCAAACTATATTCATTTTCGCAAATGGTTTGATTCAAAATAAAATCCAAAAAGTTTGAGGTAGACCCAGCCCATAGGCATAAATTGCTTGGGTTCCAATAGAAGCATTTATCTAACCATATTTGGTAGATGCCAATTTGAGTTACAGATTAAATCTATCCCGCATTTTATATGTGAGAATGTTGGGCAATATTTTCAGTACAAAAGATCATTGAACAGATAAAATTAAATTGGTAGCGAACAATTTTAAAAATATATGACAAGTGAAGGCTTAAACAAAAATCTTGTGAAAAGTTAGCCAAAATAACCGAACCTCATATATAATTTTCTGTATTTGGAATACTGTGCCATAGTGTTAGATTCCTCAAAAAGGCTAATCCTTTATGATGAGCACAGATATACATAAGCCGCCAACCCTTCAGATTGCTTAATAAAAAGTACAGCAACAAACTTTTCAAATTATGACTGTGAACCAATTGTGAGCCAGTTTACGGACATCTTCTACTCAGCACACACTAAACCCCAAATCGAAAGTTGTGCAAATCAAGCGTCGTTTATTCCCATTGGCTTGCACATTATAACATAACAGCAACAACAGCAGCAACTGCATCATTATCGTGTTGTAACAGCAGCAACATCAGCAATAACTAATTAGCAACAGCAACTGTTGCTACGACATATTGCAAATGCAAATTAATAGCGCATTAGCGAAACAAAATCAAATGACAGGAAGTCTCGCTGATGTCATCGAAGAAATTCAATAATTGCAAATTGTGAAAAATTGCTAACTGGCAGCAGCAGCAGCCACAGCAACAACAACTGCGTCGGCAGCAGCACGAGGGGCAGCTTACGCGTTTTTGGCCAACAGGAAATTTGTTTGGGGCATTGCAATGCAGTTAAGTGCAATACAGTCGCTTTCCTTTTCGTCTCTATTTTGTTGTTGTTATTGTTGCTGTTGTTGTTATTTGGGTTGACACATTTTGTCAATTGGCATGATTATGTTGTCGCTGCTTAGTTGTCTCTGGCTTGTTGTTGCTGCGGCTGCGGCTGCTGCTGCTTGTTGCACTCATAACTAACGCAATTGAGTGGCCGGCAAGTGAAATTGTTTTCGCTTTCCAGTAAAAGCGTGCGACTTTTCTTTTTTTGGCCGTCGTGCGGCTTTTCTCAGCAACATTGATTTCCTCTTTCATGGCCGGTTAACGTTGCAATCGGCTCAGCTTCGTTCAGTGCCGCGCCACGTTGCGCCGCTTCAGTCCCAGCCTGCATTTGCAGTCGCATAAAATGTTTCCTGCTCCACAGCAAATCGTGAAGTAGTTGTTATTGCTTGTGTTGTTGTTGTTGTTGTTGGTGTTGCCAGTTGTTGTTATTTTGGGTACTATGCAAAATTGTCAACATTTACGAGTATTTTCTTTTTTGTAGTTTTTCAATTTGCATGCCTCATGCGGTTCATACAACACCGCCAACAACATCATCCAGACAATTTCACTTTCGCTCTAGCTGAAAACTCTCACCAGGCCTGAAAGTTTCTATTTTAAATTGACAGCTGACAGCTGTTCCTTGTCCTTTTACTTAAATATAATGAGAAAGAAAGTGCAAGTCTCTAAAGTTTTGTGTTAAGTTATGACCATAAAAAAATGTCTCAATTGAAAAATAAGAAAAATGTTAGGCAAATCTATGTTAACAAAAGTGTAAAAGAAATGAAGTGCAGTGCAATTTCAAGAAGACGCACCTAGAACAGGATATGAGTACTGCCTGTAAAGCTGACCATGACTGAGCTGTCATCCAAACCCCGACGAGCGTCTGCTGCTGCTGTTTGTCGGGCAGAGTATGCTGGTCATGAAGTGACAACTGATTAAAGCAATTCATTGCCACAGCTGACAGACAAGCAGACATATTTATTGTTTGCTTTATTCACGGCAAGTCCTTTGCCAGCCAACAATAAATAACAAGCGCAAAATTCCAACAATGTGCAAATATATGCAATATAGTATATATACAACTACCAATCCGTAAGTGTATGCATGAAGAAAGAGAAAAACTGCAAGCTCACATTGTAATTTAGATCATGGTTGATAAATTTTATGACACGAGCGCGCCCTATAAATTTATTTTTGCCGCCGCGGCTCGTTTAAAAAAAAAATGACAAAAAAAAAGTTCGTGTCTTAAGTCTTTCGTTTGCGAAACCCCTGAGAAGCTGATGTGTCAAAGTGTGTGTTAGTGTGTGTTTGTGTCGCTGTTTTTAGCTCGTTAAACAACTCGAATCTTGACTCTCCATACTTGACTCTCGGCACTCACAGCTTTGTGTCTGGACTCTGCACTTTTGCAACTGGCAGCAATAAAGCACCGCGCATCTTCAATAAATTGAATGCAGCTGCCGACAGATAAAGCTGTAGAAATTATACAACAAAATCAATTGCATTTTGCTGCCGTCGTTTACATTTTGCTGCTGCTCCTGCTGTTGCTGTTGTTGTTGAATCTCTTTGAGGCTTTCGCTCTGTGCCGATGCCGACAGCGGCTGCGGCAGCAACGGCAACAGCGATGGACCGTGCAATAGTCTTATATAATAATTGACATGAGTAATCATCATAATAAACAGCATCATCGCCATCATCGTCATAATCAGCTGCGGCCATTGCAAACAATGAGCGCCGCCTGAATTTCCTATGCAGAGCCAAGCAAAATGTTGTTTGCATTATATCCCAAGTAGACAATTCCATGAAAATACGTGTGTGTTTATATTTGTACATATACTATACATATATATGAATATGTGCTTGGTATCTATTACTTAGAACTAAACACTTAAGCTGAGGGTATTAACATAAAACAATATACACAGAGCAAATTAAATTATGTTGCTGATTATTTTGTAAAACGAGAAAGTGAGGATATCTTCGGTACGCCGAACATTCAATGCCTTATGGTGTTGCAGATATGTTTAAGTAGTGAAGCTCGTAAATTCTGAGTTTAGGAAAAATATTTTTAAAAAAACACAATACATAGAATTGCCATACAAAAACTAATTTTTCGGTTGATTCTGCCCATGGAGCTATATTAAAGAGATTTGGCTCATATCAAAGTAATATTTGCCGAGCTTGGTGAAGATATTTTGATATATAAAAAATTGTTCGTAGAAGAACCTGCTTTTCGAGCGATCGTTCATATATGATATAGTGGTCCGATCCGGCCGTTTCTGACATATGATCTGCCTGTGACAAAAAGAAGGAACTACGTAAAGTTTCAAGGCAATAACTTTACAACTGAGAGACTAGTTCGCATAGAAAGGGACAGACAGACGGACGGACACACGGACTCAGCCGGTAATTCTTATCAAAAATATATGAATATATTTTATGGGCTCAGAGGTATCTCCTGCCATGCGGTACACATTTCATAACAAACTTATAATACCCTCTACAAGGTTAAAAAATGCGCAGCATACACTTCTCGGGCCTTGTTTAAACAGAGTGACAGGGCCTAAAGCGCAAACAATTATAGAGTATATGCAGAATTCGACTTGGCAAACGCAAACACAAACACACACGCACACACGAACACGAGCTGGTCTGCTGCCACTTGCAGCATGCTCTCAATCAATGCAAGAGTAGACTGCCTGTCAGCATTGTTGATGCTGTTGCTGCTGTTGTTGCTGTTGCTGTTGCAGCATGGGTATTCTTTGTACTTGCTGGTCCGGTCGCTGCAATGCGGGCGATTGCCTTTGTGTCGTCCGTTACGAGTATTATACATATTCATATTAATATTCGTATTCAAGCGCATATTCATAGCTTTGCTCAAGTTCCTGTAGTTGTTAGGGAGCTGCATGACCTGTCATAAAAAGCGTTTTCTGCATGCGTGTGGCATGCGGCACTCTGAGCGCTGACACAGCCGCATTTTGTCTTTGGCACAGCGGTTGCATAATTAACACACACGGCAGAGGCCGCCAGTACAAACAGTTAAGCAGAACAAAATAATAGTCAGCTAGCTAAGCACTTTCAATCAAAAACAAAAGACTTGGGCCACGAACTTTGGCATGCCACGCGCTCTGTCTGTACCTCTAACTTAGACTGAGTGATTGAGTGACTGACAGTTTATCAATACTAGGCCTGAATCCGAGTAGTTGCCATTGCTGCAGTTCTGCGCTAATTGTGCGCAACGGCCGAGCTGGCAGCTCGTGAGCGCGAGTTTATCTACTGAACATCTGTTGCATCTGCGGCATCTGCAATCGATGGCAGAAAACGTTCGAAAAACAAACACAGATAAAATGTACAATTCCAATTGCAACTAAAGCAAACAGCAACTACAGCAACAAATGGCGGCCATTGCCTTTGTAAAAATAACAATAAGAATGTGTTGCAATTGAAAATAATTGTTTATGCTTGGCATTAAAATCATTTACAAAGCGACAAACGCAAACAACGCTAACAGCAGCAGCAAAAGGAACAACAAAAACGAACTACAACAAAAACGGCAACAACATTTAAATTTGCTAGTTTAATATTGTTGTTGTTGCTGAAATTTTCAAGTTTCCAGCATAACATTGACAGTTGCCAAAGAGGAAACATGCAAGAGTTAAACGAGAACAGCATCAGTAACAGAAACAACAACAGCAACAAACAGCGAACGGTAGCCCAGCAACAGCAAATCGACAACAACAATTTAAACAGCTTCACATACCCTTTAAATAAGCTACATGCACTTGCCTACGTTTTTTCATCTTTCGGCCAGTGTGTGCAATGCACATTTGATGAATGTCTTTTTTTTTTTGGTTAACACGAAATAAAAATATCGTTGGAACTGCCGATTTCAAATATTTTCATAATTTTTAATAATCAAATAATTATGTTTATCAAGGATGCACCGAACCGAACCGAGCCCGTTATTTTTCAAGCTATATTTTTCTAAAAAACGAAAAAAGAATTTTTCGGTTCGAAGTAAAATCAGTTTGGCAAAAGCTTTTCTGTTGATTATAAATAAACAAATAATAAATTATAAATACTGAATTTTGGACAATGAATAATGAATAATGAACCGTAAATAATGCATTATCAATAATAAATAATAAGAAATATTAACTAAATATTCGATAAATTACAACAGAAAGTTTATTATAAACAATTAATACTTAAATGTTTAAAAGTAAATTTAATAAATAAACAATAAGTAACGAATAAGTTATAATTAAAAAATTATTAGATTAATAAATGCATAAGTTATTTGGGATCCAACAATTTGATTTAAATAACTATATTTAGTAGCTGACAATTTTGTGTGGAGAATAAATTGAGGCCACATCTCAGGAACGAGCTGCATATGGCCTGTAATGTTTCAGTAAAACGTATAATTGTACATTAAAATTGAATTATTTTGATATAAAGCTTACATCAAGTTTATAATTGAAAGTTGGGTATATGGATATGAAAACCCAGCTTGAGGATTTGGGTCGAAGACCTTGAATGGAACTAACGACTTCTTTTTAACTTGATTTGTGCTTGTGCTTACAAAAGGGTGTCCGCAGTTCGTTTAGATTTAGTTAGTTACTGTTGTTGTTTTTGTTGGGTAATAATGTCACAGCAATCATTTGTTAAGCGTTGTTCAAATGCACAGCACAAATCTTGCTTCGCTGAGCCCATGATGACAACGATGGGGATGACGATTGTGGATTGACTATGACGATGACGACCGAGACGAAGACGTCGCCAACTTAAACTGTGACTACGTCAACGATTCGGGATGATGAGCACGCTGACAATTCGGCGTGTTTTTGTCTTGCCAGCAAGTGATTGTTCACAATTTATTTGCATTAGTTGGCAACAAACTGTGGGCTATGTTAAATATGTCTGCTGCCAGGGTAGCCCATCACAATGTCTACTGCGACTGTGAAAGGCTTAAATACGAAGAAAAATACAAAAAAATCAAATACAAAAACAAACTAAGACAAAATAAAAGCAGCTTGGAGGCGCCTAAACAAACAGAAGCCGCTGCCAACAAAGTCGCCTTGAGCCTCGCTCGTTGAGACATTTCAATATTTACCTGAGAGCAGCACCTCTCGCATTTACATTTTTAAGCTGTTGATATCAGTGCGCCAAATGCCTCTAAGAAGCTTTATTAACTGCCAGTTAAAACAGAAGCGATCAGCACAGTCAACTGGGTGGTCTTGCAGCTGCAACTAAGTATCTCGAAGGGTGAATATTTATTTACCTTTGCTAACGTTTATAAGAGAAAATTGACATGATGTTAAATATTTGATGAAATGTGAAATTGCGATCTTTGCCATTTCACTTTAAGATGAAGCTAAGATATTGATATTTCAAAAATTAGTTCGATATTCCTATCAACAATATTTGGTTTTGATCGTCATAATCAGAACTGATAATAAAAAAAAATAATTAAAAATGTGAAGAGTTATTGTTATCCTTGACCAGAATATACCCTAAGTGGCAGATATACAAACACTCCTTATATACAATATATTTTATGAACATAATTAATAACAATAATAATTATAAGCTATATTAAGAAATTTGCTTGTCATTATCAAATTGACCTTAGAAACTAAATTCAAACACAAGAACTTGATGAAATTTGGGTTATAAATTCAGTTCTGACCACAACTTAGATTGTGAATTCCTGTCAAAGACTCGAAATGCGTGCACATGATATCGATATATTCTGCAGTGCAAACCAGCTTATGATGACATACTTAGGAGACCAGCAGATACAAAGTAAATGCTGCAGTTGAGGCATTTAATGGCGGTAATCACAAAAATAATTAGCCAAATTTTCAGCGTGCCTCAATAGCTATTAACAGCAGAACATTCAAATTAAGTTGACTGTCAACACGTTTTTTTCCTAGCATAGTATACTGCGAGTATAACAGATATTTACGAGCAGCAGTATGGAGTCCAGTTAGATATCCACCCACAGATTCTGTCACTCATGATGTCGGGCCTGTCGCCTTAATGAGCGTTTAAATGCCAAATTAATGCCAACAGAGCCAGCCAACGGAGGCCCTTGGCCGGGGACCGTGACTCAAATGCTGTTTATACTTTGGGGTCGACTGTATCTGTTGTTAGTTTCTGATTCGGTTTTTGGTTTCGCTCTGGTTCCATGTGGGCGACAAAATCTGCTCTTTTTGTCGGGCTGCTTTTTACCTTGTTGACTTTTTGGCTGCTGAACTGGCAAAGAGTTTCGTTTTCTTTGGCCGATCTTGGTTCTTTCGTGTCAAGTGGCCATAGTTTCTTGCCATAATTTTGTTTTCATTAACAATAAATTTCAATTAAGCGCACGATTTGTATATTAATAAAGTTTTCAGCGGCACGAAAGGCAAATAACCAAAAGCAAAAGCACACCAAGGGGTGTGCATACATGTGTGTGTGTGTGTGTGTGTGTGTGAAGTATGTAAACCTTTTTTGGAGCTTATCCAAAGTGCTTGCCAGTTGTTGCTGTAACTGCGCGTTATTATATAGCCTCTGTCTCTGTATGTGATTGTGTCTCTGCCTGTGTGTGATTGAGTTTCAGTTGCGCTTGGCCCAAAGCTGAGCTTTTGCTGTTGAAGTTTATTAGCCAACAGCGCGAATTTTCATGCAACTGACTGCCGAGTGGGTGTTCGAGTTGCGCGTTCTGTTGAGTTGTTACCAAACTGGCGAACAACAAGTAACAGACAACCCGACAACCCGACAACCCTATGCCACAAAAAATTTGTTATTTTTGGCTTAGTAAGGCGCGTTGACAAATGCTTGCCACAAGGTAACATGCAAAACGGTTTTTCAAGAGCTGCCAAAAACAAAATAAAAGAAACAAATCACATTAAAAAAATACGAGTAAGAACTTTGGCACAAAACAAACTCGAGGCAATTGAACGTTCACAGTGCAGTTGTAGCTGTGTGGGCGCAAGTGGGGGAGTGGGTGTGGCTTATATATTGGAATACTTCGGGGTTCTGTTTTAAATAAGCAGTTCACTAGATATAGGAATCTAGGAATATTACACAAGCCCTAATATGCTCTTCGTACCGCTAAAAACAGAGTATGCCAACTACATTTGGGTAAATTGAGAGCGCGGTGATTTGCAGGAGGGTCGGGCGTACGGCCCATACAGATGACAATCCAAGACGGATATTAAATGCAATTAAGTTTATAGGAAACGAGCACTTGAGAACAGTTCTTAAACGCTCGAGACGTCAATACAAAACGGCTTGCTTGTGCACGAGTCTACAATAAAGTATTTATTTGACGACAAATTTGTTGTTAATGCCCAAAAAAGAAAAATAAATAAAAAACTTCAGCTGTAAGTGATATCGATTGAAATTGGCTGCAACAAATTGCTGCAAATCGAATCACAGCAGAAAAAAATGCCACAAAAAATGCTGGCTTAAAAGCCAGCAATCAAAAGGCAATTAAAGACCACAATAATAATAATAATAATAACAAGTACAATGACAACTAGTTAAATTCAGGCTGCAGCTCGATCGGAACTGTTCTCATGTTGTGCTAATTATGATGAAAAGCCCCATTAAAAAGTCGTCTATCAGGTGATTGGCTGTTTATCAAATGCACACCTAGTTCATTAACAATCTGGCTAATTAGAATGTGTTGGACATATTTATAAAGGGGCTTTGCGCTCGCCCGCACGTGTCTTATGGGTTATATCCACATGTTGGTATATTAAGTATACGCAGCATTGACCTCTGCTCGAGTTTTGGGTACGTTCCGATTTAAATTGGTATTGGAACGAGTTTGATGTTTTCCCACGACAAAATGGGCGGCAATGCGAGTAATTGAATTTCTGTACAATGCAAGCGTAGCAAGACTTTTAATTAGTTCCAACTGGCAGTTGGTTAATTAAAATCACAAAGCCACAAAACTGATCGCATGCGCACACCCAACTACAGCGCTGACGGGAAAGCCAAGCTTATCGCGATCTATAAATACTCGCATAGTACGCAACTAGTGTATGCTTTATAGCCCCCTTCCATGCTCCCCTCCGCTCCAATGGGCCACACAACTTTGTAAATGTGTGCACAAGTCTGAGTTTGAGTCTGGGTCTGGGTCTGGGCCTGGGCCTGACACTCGAGCAGTCTGTACATAAATGTATATAAATATATATGTGTGTGTGTGTGTGCATAGAAAAAGGTGAGGCCGTAAATTAAGTGCCAGCCTCCAAATGTCAAAACATATGCCAAAGTCGGACACCAAGTCGGGAATTCTGCGACTGTCGATAGATAAAAAAAAGTAGCCCACAAAAAATAAATAAGTATATAAAAAGCAGGCCCACATGTAATAAGAACCGCTAGCGGACAATGACCATGACTGAGACAGCAGCAAAAGCAGTAGCAGTCACAGTTCCAGTTACAGTTGCAGTAACAGTTGCTGTTACTTTTGGCCAAGCTGTTGTAAGCCATTAAATCGCACGCCTAATAGTCCAACGAATCTTGCAGTTGTCCACAGTGGTGCCACAGAAATTCAAACATAATGCAAATAATGCGCCAAGCGCTTGACCTAATGAAAGAACTTAATCAAAAAATAGTAATAGATATATCACACATTCAATTTTCCTTAGCTGAAAGTAGTAGTGGCGGAGGTAAGGCAAGACTTATATAAATAATGTCCAACCCTGATAAAAGAAAAATAGTAATTATTTTTTATTGATTTACTAATTTATAAATGGTCGACAAGATCAGTGTCAATCTTAGTATTTAATACGTTAAAATAGCAAAAAAAATCCTGGCCAAAACCTTGTGAAAATTGTGTACAACCTTATGGTAAATTCGCATATGGGACAGCGACGTTAACAATAGATAAGCTGTCTACTTAAGCTCCATAACCACTCTCACGTCCTGGCAACGAATCTGCTAAGGAGGCGACGAAGATGGACATCGTTCGATCCCTTTAGGGTCAGCATGCAGGTCCACAGGCAAGCAAAATATTACCTGTTTCAGAGTAAAAGAAATGAACACATATATCATCTACTAACTGAAAATATCAACACTATGGTAAAAGTTGCTAGACAACAGTAGCAGCATATCATATAGTAATAAAAATAAAAAAACTGAAAACAAAACGTTGTAAAATTAAAAACTTAAAGCCTCATCGGACTTCAAATATTTCTAATAACATCAGCGACACGATGAAGGTATTTTATTCTCCTGTCCGGCCAGATTGAGTCGGTTACCACTTTAGTTCTATTTTAGCTGTGCATTTGCTAAATATTACAACCTATTGCATTTTTAATAAATTTTATATTATTAAATTGAATAAAATCAACCGATATATGTATATATATATCTATATGAATATCCAAAATCTACAACATATTCATATTTGTCGGACCAAACCAAACGTATGTATTTGGGTAAGACTGGAAAAGCATTTGCAAAATTGTATTCGGCTAACAGCGATATTGGCCCACTGTGCAAAACAGGTGCCTGGTTGTCTTGTCGGTAGGTGTGGACTTGGTCCCGCACCCCGGGCGTATAATTAAATCATTTGCCATAAAGTTTTACTTAGCCAAGTTTTCTGGGCTTGTGTCAACTGCTGCTCTAATGAAGACCGACAAATTAACATTTTATTTATAAGGCCAATTAGGCGACACACTCGAAAACTAATTTAAAGCGTCCACACCCCCATAATATGTTTGTCGTGGATGCAAGAAAATGTGACCGTCTATGTTCCCAGCTGCTTGCGGCCAATTTCAACGCTTCAGTTGGCATCGGGATGTCCAAGCTGCTGGAGGCCTGTTTAGCTGATTTGTGGACGCAACGTTTCACCTTTGCCCGCATGGGCCTGGAGCTGCAACCAGATCGCCAAGTGCTACGCTCGTCGCTCACCTATTACGCCATGGTGCTTGCCACCAGCTTCGAGCTGTGCACCGTTTGCGCCTTCATTGTGCTGCATCGCAGCGATATTGTGCTCTGCTCGGAGGCACTAATGCACGGTATCCAGATGATCTCCTCGCTACTGAAGATGACCATCTTTGTGTGCAAGTGCCCAGAGCTGGTGTCTCTCATTGGCGCCCTGCAGGCGCCCTTTCGCCATTCCAACGCCAACGCAGCTGAGCTTCGCATTTGGCAATTGCAGAATCGTCGCGGCCAGCTCTTCTCGGCCATATATTTCCTACTGTGTGCCGGCACCAGCGTCTCCTTTCTGCTAATGCCGCTCTCGTCAACCGCCCTGCATTACTATCGAACTGGCCAGTTTGTGCCCGTAAGCTCGTTTCGTGTTGCGTAAGTGACCATTTTTGAATCGCAATTAATATATAAGTCAGGGGAAGCGTTAAGGACGTTTTACTTTAGAACTATCACTGTAAAATGATCTAACATTTCCATCTATACCGATCTTTGCTAAGTTATGAAGATGCTGATTCATGAGTGTGCTTATGATTGAAGTTTGTTTTAGCAGCTCTATATAGTGTTCTGATCCTCTCAAATAGGAAAGTAATATTATAATTGTTTCATAAGGATTCAGAACTAAGAAAAAATCGTCTATTGTTGTTGTTTGGCCTTATTTAAGTCAAATGAAGGATAGAAAAGATTTTAGAAGCTTCACAAACTAAATAACTTAGTTAATATTTTATCGTAATATAGTTAAATTTTGACTTATTATTGACCTATAATAAGCCTAAATTATTTGGACTCATATATATTCTAATTTTTCCACAAATTATGGGAATTGAAATTATCAAAAATTATTAAAATTATAATCCATATGTGGAATATATTGGAATTTATATTACCCATTATTATAGGCACAGTCTTGGTAAAAAGGTTATCCATAATATATATACTCCAAGATATACTATATTTCTGCCTGGAATTTAGGAGCTCGAAAGGTTGTCCATATGTGGACTCTATTCTTCTCACAAAATATAAGAATTTATCTGAGCTAACTTATTAGGCATAGTTTTAGTCAACAGTTAGGTTTCGATTAGGTAAAATCTTATTGCAATTGATTTAATTATTTAATAATTATTGTTGAATTCTATATGGTTCGAAATAGTTCAATGCACCGTTTAAGCTGTGCACCCAGTTATAGCTCGCAGCTATCTCATTTATCTAGTTAACGCAGACAGTTGCACTTGCGCACCTGCCGATTACCTCGATCCATCTCAACCTTTCCTAGGTTGCCCTATGATGTCACGCAGCCGGCTATCTATTTGCTGGACTGCTGCTTGATGGTGCTTGTGTTGACCTTCTTCTGCTGCTCCACCACCGGCGTGGACACACTCTACGGCTGGTTCGTCTTTAGCCTGACGGCAAACTATCGTCGGCTTGTGCTGCAGCTGCAGCGCGATCTAGGACAGGCTCCAGCTAGTCGGGAGCTGGAGCGTTACCTGGCTGAGCTTTTTAGACAACATGCCCAGCTGTTGGAGCTAGTGGCTCGCTTCGAGGTGGTCTTTCGGGACATTGCCTGCGTGGAGGTGCTCTTAATCTGCGTGCTCTACTGCTCCGTGATCTGTCAGTACATCATGCCGCACACCAACCAGAACTTTGCCTTTCTCGGCTTCTTCTCGCTGGTGGTAAGCACACAGCTGTGCATTTATGGCTTCGGCGCCGAGCAGGTGCGTCATGAGGGTGAACAGTTTGCTCAGCGACTCTATCAGCTTGTGCCCTGGCATCAATTGACGCCACGTCAGCGCCGTCTGCTGCTGCTCCCGCTGCAACGTGCCCAGAAGGAGACCCAACTGGGCGCTTACTTCTTTGTGCTTGGTCGGCCCTTATTGGTGTGGGTGAGTCGGTCCTTTGCCAGCAATTGCTGAGCAATTATTAAATCTGCTTTGTATTTGTAGATTTTTCGCACAGCAGGTTCATTTACCACGCTGCTAAATACGCTGCGCGCACAAAATTAGACTTTGTTGGGAAAATCTCTAACATTGTTTTTATTGTTCTCCAACTAAATACTCCCACTTATTTCTCTTGGCTTTTGGCTTTTCTTTAAATTTGGCACTATGAGCCTGAAAAATATATTTAAAATGGCGTGGAAAATAGAAAAGGTTTCTTGCAATCGTTATAACATGATTTCCCTTAGCATTTATGGGAAATAATTTTATTAAATAATATGCTACTTTTATTATGTCAATAAGAACTGATGCGCATCAATATTGTTTGATTATAATCTGCAAAAAAGATTTTCTAAAATGTATATGCCTGTTAATTTAATTTCAAAAAGAGATTAAACAGTCCGGCATTTCTAACATCTTTTATTCTAACTATAAAAATAGTTATGCCCTCGAGAAACTACATTTGTTGAGCAGATGTCTGTCCAGATTTTGTTTAAATACGTTTTTTTAACAATCGTTAAATGTATCGCATTTTTATTTGGGTAAACTAACCCACGAGCTTAAATACTCCTAAATAATTTTATATTTCTCCTATGCCAAGCTTTTAAAACTTAACCCGAATGAATCACTTAATATTGTTGTACGCAATTCGATATTTTGTTTATAATCTTTATTATTAAAATTACAATTAAGAGCTGGTTTCTCATTTTATGTACACACACAATACAAATACAAATACAATTATGTTTAATTAAACAAAAAATAATTAAGTAATCGATACGCATCATAAAATACGATTAAACACATAAAAATACAAATACGAATACAAATACAAATACGAATAGGCTACGTGCTATAATTAAGTACAATTAACAATTATGCAACACGAATTGTGAGACAAGTAAACTGATACAAAAAAATTACAATAATAATAGCTATAATAATTTTAAAATAATAATTATAATAATAATAAGTACACACAACTAGGGGAACAATTGCAAACCATACGTGGTGTGAAGTGGAAGGAGGGGGAGGAGCTTGCAGCAGGCGTGCGCGCGGGGCAAGTGTGCAAATATGTGAAAGAGTTCGGCGAAAAAGTATCTAAAGTTGGAATTTTATCTCTGCTCAAAATAAATATATAAAAAAAACCACAAGATTTCGCAGCTAAAACTCGCTCCCAGCTGGATGTGGGCCCAGCCTGGCGTTTAGCTCAGTGCCAGCAGCGGCTCCAGCTCCAGATCTTTGCTTATTGTCTTTTTCTTGTACTTCTTTTGGAGCTTCGTTTTGGATAGCTTGGATTTGGATTTGCTGGGCTGTTGCTTCTTGAGCGCCGCCTCCTCGAGCGCCTTCTCGCGATCTAGGAGCTCCAGCTGCTCAAATATGTTCTTCGGATGTGGATGGGTGCTCGGCTTGGTCGCATTCTTGGCCGCATAGACGACCACAAACTGTGAGAAGGCCGAATCTGCGGGCGTATTAATATCAGCAAAATCGCGGAAGTTGGCGAACTGCTCCTCGGGATACGTATATTTCTGGATGAAAGCCTCGCTGGGACGACCATGGCCATTGTTGGCATCCCCATAAATGTAGTCGCTGTTGTCCTCTGGATGGTAGGGCATCTCCTCCTCCGGATAGAAGGTGCCGCCACGCAAAACACCAAAATCACCGCTGCCCAGAATGGCTGCATCAAAGCCGCGCTGCTGCTGCTGCTGCTGGGCCGGCGCCAAGAGCGGCAGCTGTAGCGGCGAGTTGTCGCCGGCAGGACCAACGGGACCAGCGGGACCAGCGAAGTATGGACGCGAGTGGCCCAATGGCGGCGCCTCATGGTAGAAAGGCGGATAGAAGTTCTGCGCAGCCTGGCTGTGCGAATCCGCACCGGGACCGGGCGTTACATCGGCCCGCGAGATCAGCTGTGTGTTCGGATTTGCAATGGGACGGAACTGTTCCTGCTGCGCTGGCACCGCTGCTGACACTGACTGTAAGGCTGCCTGAAAGTGGCGACTCTGTGCGGGCGTGGCAGCAGCTGCCCGATGATGTTGCTGCTGCTGCTGCTGTTGCTGCTGCTGATGCAGCTGTGTTGTGGGCGGCATATGGAAGTGCTGCTGCTCATGGGATCGCAGCACAGTTATGGGCGTAAAGTCATTCGGTTCCATCAGCATGTCGCTGTCTTCCTCTGGAAATTCAGCTGCAAAAGAAGAAAGAGAGAGAGAGAGAGAGAGAGAGGGAGAGATCAATGAGATGAATAAACAGCAAAAACGAAATGCATCTTCCGGCAGGCGAACAGATGTCTGCTTGACGGCTCTTCGATGGGCCCCTCAAGCTAGCGGGCTTCCACTCGAAGATCGACTTCAGCATCGAGTGGCTCGTCGTCTTAGCAAGCAGCACTTCTTTGTTTGCCCCGTCATTGTGAAGTGGCGAAATGTGTGGGTTGATGACGACAGCAAAATGTATTGAGAAGCAAGCGAAAGCTGCAATATTTTCGGAGGCTCTTCAGCCATTTCTGAAGACTTTAAGAGTCGACCCCCTCCCCCCCCCCCTCCATCTTAAAAAAAAAAAAATCCCGGAAATTAAAGTGCGTTTATATCGGCAGTTCGCTTGCAGGTCCACACAATATTGTTGATGCTTAAAAACGTATACTTCGAAACGTAGCTTGCACTAGCTGAAATTCCCACTTACAGGCCGCCGAAAAGTAAGGACAAGAAATTAATTGAAGGAATCAATCCCTATGATATTCTTGCTATTATCTATATAACTATTAGTTACTATATATCTTGCTTCATATAGGGTATCTATTGGTTGGTGCTGCCTCACATATTGCATGCTTGCTTGCAACATACCAAAAGGTTGCATGCAGCACATCAAATGCAAAATTCTTAAGGCAGCAAATATTTTTGTCATATCACAGCTGGCAGATCGAAGCACTGAATTGTTGTGCGGCACCGCTCGTGCCACCACTCGCTGCGCGGCTCAATTACAGTGCTTCAGTGGCTTGACTCAAATTTGTAGCTATTGTTGTTGTTGTCGGTTGTTGTTATTGTTATTGTTGGCTGCCGTTGACCAGTCAAATGTCGTCTCGATAAAAGTCGATAATAATGTAAGCAGCTGGCAGCTGGCATAAATTTTGTTCTAGCCATGTTGCCTGTCAGATAGCCGAGCAAAACCGACCAATCCAGCGAGCCTCCGACCCTCCCACTGTCCATGGCAGCATGCATGGCTGTAAGCCGCGCCCCCCGGGGCCCACCAACTACCACCTACCCAGCACGAGCCGCCTTTCATATAGGCAGTTGTTGTTGTTGTTGTTCGCTGCTTGTCTGTGGCTTTATTTCAACATGAATTCGGATTTTCACTGCATGCAATGCTAACGGTATTTTTCTGGCCTTTTTCTATATATTTTTTTTTGTTTAAAGCATTTTGATACCCTGCGAAAAACGGTATAAGAGGGTATTTTGGTTTGAAGTTTCCTTAAAAATATATAATAAAAAATCTACCCTGTAATTCATTACAGCCAAGTCGATCCAGCCAAGTCCATCTGTCTGTATGTGTGCCTGTCCATCTACTCGTATGTATCAATCCATTTAAGCTTAAGCTTAAAATCTGTATTGTAGGTGCTTTGATTCCACGTACAGATCAAGTTTATATTAGGTTATCGATAAATTACACGAAATCGGTAAAAATCGATTTGCAGTTCGAGTTTTTGAATAGTTAATAGAAGCGTATACGAGCTAGCCGAGTGTGTTTAGGCGCTTTACAAATATATTTTTTGTGTTCGACTGATTGCACAGGGTATCTCTTAGTCGTTCAATTATGTTTGTTCAATCATATGTCGCAGCTGATAAGAGCTAGCTTGAGTGTCTTTAGCTGCTTTAGAGCTATATAGTTTGTGTTTAAATGCTTGAACAGAGTATGTCTCATTTGTTCAGTTACAATCGATTGATTTATGAAAGTAAGCCGAGAGTGTTTAGCTCGACTGCTGTTATAGGGTATCTCTTAGTTGAGCACTCTCGAAAAAATCACTCTGTTATTTACAATGCCTTGCATATTGACACCCGCTGGTGGCTTTTTCGGGTTAGGTTTTTTTTGTTTTGGCTGGCAAAACGGAACATAATGAGTTTGTTAAGTGTAATTGGCCATTGGCTGGGTATGTTTCAGGTTCGGGTTTGGGTTGCGAAGTTTGGTTCACTTGTGTGGCGGCTGTGGGGGCTGCCCGGCTGCTTGATGATTTTCGATAGCGCTGCCAGAAAATGGGTCAAACACATTTCGGCTTTTGGCAGCGATATGTCGTGTATTAAGTATAAATTACTTTATTATTTATTTGACCAGTTCGTTGAAGTTTCATTAGTGTCCAGCTTAAAGCTGGTGCTGCACGTTTTTTTCATTTATTCTCATACCCTGTATCCACTCAAAGCGGGTGATTTTTTCAGCCTCATCAAATATTTACATGCTATTGTAACTAATCTGAACTGTATATTGTTTATTTATGCAGGTCGCCTTTTAAGTGTTACTTTCAGATGTTTGATGGAAAGAGAATATTATATATAGAGTCGGACGGGGTAAATGCGAATCGCGCTTGTGTCCAAGCTATACTTTGAACTGTTTCTCTTATTTGCCAAATTGCCAGCATGTCCACTCGCCAAAGACAAGGCAGCCACAATAAGAAAACACAGTCAGGTAGGCTCATTATCAATCGAATCCGCAAGCAAGAGCAACAGCAACACCCCGTTTTGAGGGAAAGGTGAACAGCAACTGGCTAGTATTTGATTGGCCTATGGCCCATTTTCAAAAATACCAAAACAATCGCAAATCCATATAATAACTAACCAGGCGAGAGAGCTTTGGGCTTTATAGCAAAATTATTTGCTGTTCGCCTGCACTTAAGTGTTGTGTTATGTAATCCCTAAACTTCAAGTTCCATTTTCATTCTAAGATAGGTGAATATAAGTTAGCTTTCGCATTAAATGATTTGACGATTGACAAAATAGTTGCCTTTTCAATTATCCTAGGCGACTAGCAAAGGGCTTGCACGTGCAAGAAGTAGAAATGGCTTATACTTTCTCTGATGATATATTAATTAAATTCCTTCGCAGTACCATTTAAATTCTGTTACCATATTACATGTATCAGCTTCCAATCTTATGTTGTAGTTTATTTTTTTTTATAATAAAACGTTGTAAACATGTATTCTATTGATTATATTTAGCAATTCAGCGTATTCAGTTCGGAGTCATCTCTATCTCGAATCTTCTTCATCTATTCTGGAGTTAGTCTTAGTCCTTAGTCCCAATTTGTATATATATATAGATATATATATAGATATATATATGTACAAATTTAGAAAAAAGTTACTTTATAAAGCCCATATTATCCCAATTATGATCCAATACAAACTTATGGCATGTACACATATATACTACTAATTATGTTATAATTTGAAAATACATCAAAATTGCACAACAATTATCCAATATTCACACTGAATTGGCAACTGTTGCAAGACAAAAACGAAAGCAAAACAAAAGTGAATAATTATAAATTATTTTCGTTACAATTTTCTTTTATTGTGAAAAAAGGAAAATAAACCAAAAAAAACTTGCAATTGCTTTTGCCGTTGAAAGTGGCAGCAAAATAAAATCTGAACTCGAATCCGAATGCTGATAAAAGCGACTCAAAAGGCAGACGAACACGAATCGCGCAACACTTTCATCGAGTGAGTGTCTGCTCATCAATCATTCATTCATTCATTCATTAAGTCATGCAAAAATCAAACAACAACAACAAAATATTAAAACAAAAAAGAAAAGCGAAAGCTTCGGGCAAAAACTTCGGAAAGTCACGAAAATGCAAAACAAAAATTGTAATGCAAATAAAAATAATAAAGAACTGCGTTTTTCGAAATTATGTTGAAAGGGCAGTCAATACCCTACAATTATCAGCCTTATTTATTGCT
The DNA here is from genome assembly GCF_030788295.1 of Drosophila virilis. Taxonomy (NCBI): domain Eukaryota; kingdom Metazoa; phylum Arthropoda; class Insecta; order Diptera; family Drosophilidae; genus Drosophila; species Drosophila virilis. The sequence continues at coordinate 19,719,733 of NC_091543.1, read as the reverse complement.
CAATACATAATACTTCTTTTAAATTCTGAATATAAAATACATACTACATAATAAATTATTTTTTAATAAAATGTATTCTACTCTATTATGCGACAAATTAGACACAATTAGTACATAGGTAGCTCTGTTTGTTTGTTTGTTTGTGTGTTTGTTTAACAACCCCTCGAAAGCTTCAGAGTATAATAATAAAAATGTGTAGGTAGTATAGTGTAATGCGTTTGCCGAAGCCCAAACTGAATCGCTGGGAAAGGGGGGGGTGAGAGTGTGTAAGAGAGTGAGACAACTTTTTGCCCTTTCCAAATAAAGCTCTATACGCAGATCTACACATAGATAACAATGTGTGTGGCGGCAGCTGCGCTGAAGCTGTTCTTGTTCTTTACTTCAGTCGTTCCCGCTGACCGCTCTGTCACGCCAACTTGTCTGTCAGAGTTCAGACAATTGGACATCGCGAAGTATAAAAAGGTGTAAATTTTAAGTGCAGTGAATTATTTGTGAAATTCCAAAGATTATTGTAGTAGAACTGGAACTGTAGAGCTGCGAATACCCTTTAATGGGCTTATTGCATATCTGACTGAATATCTAAGTAAGATAAAAGCAAGAAATAAACAGTTAAAAGCGTAATTAATTGTTCAATATAAAATACTTTTTTTTTCATCTGAATGCATTCGCGAATTTGTTTTAGTAGTTAATGCAATCTACTTTGCCATGGTAAGAATTAGACACAATTTAAATACACATATGTATATGCAATATTTACACATTATTGATTGCAATCGGTTTGCCAACACCTTAACTAACTGGTATAGAGAGAGAGTGAGAGTGATACATCCTTTATTTTTTGTTGCTTTTTTCGCTCTTCTCCTAACTTATCTATGCATACGTAGGTAATAATGTGAGCGGCTGCACCTGCGCTGAACCTAAAAACTAACTGTAGAACATAACCATTCTCTTCATTTCTTAAGAGCTGGATAATATCTAATTGATGAAAATCGGAATAGTTCAGTAAGCGTAATGTAATAAAAAAAAGTGCAGTAAACTTTAAAAAGTCAAAGCAGACAAAAGAAAATTAAAAGTGTGTTGATTTAACAGTGAATACCCATACCCTATTTGAGTATGAAATGGATTTATATACCTGCGAGAACTTGCAAGTAAGATTGCGGCAAGAAATAAATAGCTAAAAGCTTTATAAAATGTTCAATGTAAATTTGCTTTATATATCTAAATGCATGCAAGGAATGAGGCACAATTTGAATATATGCAAAAATATTAATAATTTATAAACACCTTATTATTTTTAATGCGTTTGCCAAAACCTTGACTAAATGGTATATAGAGGAGGAAAAATAGTGAGACACCCCGTTTAAGTTTTTTTTTTCGCTCTTCTTCTCGCATTAATAAAGCTGCATACGCGGATCTGTATGTAGATAACAATGTGTGCGGCTGCACCTGCGCTGAAGCTTGGCACTCTTTCATTCACATAAAAACTAACTGTTCTTGTTATCTGCCTTTGACTTCTCCGCTGACCGCGCTGTCACGCCATCTGCTCAGTCACAATTGAAGCAAATTTCGGACTTAGCACAGCAAAACACTCTCCAGTGAAACTCTGCAGTGAAATAATTAATAATATCTAAACAACATCTAATTGATGAAATATCGAAATGGCTCAACTATTGTAGTGTATAAATATAATAATATGAAATGTAGTGTAACACAAATAATAACATCGAATTTGGGAATTAAATTAATAAGCGCGACGTAAGTGCTAAATATGTTGTTTTTGTGATTATTGCAATTGTTGCTATTGTTGTTGTTGCTCAAATTATGAAAGTGTTAAACAATAAGCAGAAAGAAGAAAAGAAAAGTAAAGCCAAAGCAAAGCAAAGCAACGCGCAGATATTTCATAATGATTAGCGCGCACTGAGCCAGACATAAAGTGAAAAAAGAAAAAAAAAGAAGGCAGGGAGAAAGAGACTATAGACTAAAGTGAGGCAAACCGAATAATTATAGTCATCAAGATGTGCGAGTGTGTGTGTGTGTGTGTGTGTGTGTGTGTGTGTGTGTTTGCGCATTCAGCTGAGCTATAATCGGTGTGATGTACGTACGGGTGTGTGTGAGCTTTCAGTACTCGTAACATGATGACCCTGATGACGATGTCGAGACTTGCGGTACAGGGGCGTATGCGTTAAATTGAGCGCGTCGTGCCCACAACAAATGGGAAGAGTGCCTGGGTATGTGTGTGCGTTTGTGTGTGTGCTTATGCACCATGACACGTTCATGTGTTTAGTCATTTGGATACGAGAGCGAGAAAAAAAAGAAGGTAAATGAAAAAAATTGCACATTGCGATTGTTGTCGGTGATTTTACATTGTATTTTAAACATGACACTTCTTCAATTTGAATTCACAATTCGCTGATTATCGCTGGCTTTGTGGCAACCACTTGTGGCGCGTTAACGCAATGGGCCACAGTGGCTGCGTGGGCGTGGGGCCGTGTAATTAACACATTGTTTGGCCTGCGTGTTGCAATATGCCGTCCCATTAGTAAGGCGACCGCGTCTAAGTGGGCGTTAAATGGGCGTTCATTATTATGTTTATTGTGTTTGGGTGACGTCACATAAATGTCTGATACTTAGCTCAGTTTATGCATTGCACATTTCTCATTGCTGCATGCGATTTTATAAGGCAGAGAAGGCAAATGAAGTTCGGGCTTAGCGCATGACAGGCACAAGGGTTAAATGTGGGGGAATTATGCAGATTCTTTAAGGCTTTTTCTGTGATTTTATGCTTTGAACTGTCGTTTATTATGAAAAGCTGATATATATATATAAATATTTTTTCATAAGAAAATGTTGATTCTCATTTCTCCCCTGAGTTTAGATTAAAGATAGCAAATAGAAAGGAACCCCAAAGGGTGTTTTCCTCTCAAGCTTATTATAAATGAGAATTTACCTGAGTCAAATAATTATGTCAAAAATTTCTTTTTGCTATTTTATAGTGTGTTGCAATCAGTTGTAAAATAGCTTGAATACAATTTATAAGCTAGTGTATTATGTGGCAGCAAGAGAAATAGCTGCAATGACAAGTCGACTAGTTAAGTTAGAGAAAGAAAAAAAATAAGTACAAGAAATGTATGAAATTGGCGCGGCCCACACATTGAGTTTTGATAAACAGACACGATAATTCATGGCACGACTTGATTATGATGCATGCCAGTTGTGCCGCAGTTTGTGCCCGCCTGCCACAGGCGACGCCCAAAGCAACTGCAACTCATCAGCGGCCGGTTGCAATTTTCCGGCACTTAGCTGGCACTTACAGCGACTCGTGCGTGTTCAACTATATATGTGTGTGTGTGACTAAGTGTGTGTGTGGCTTATAAATTTCAAAATTCCGAGTTAAAAACAAAATATCAGGACTGCCGACGGCAGCGTCACTTTCACTAGCCTAAATCCAGCTGAGCCGCAAGTGATTTTAATTGAAGTTAAGTGAATCGAGAGTCGCATCGTTTGCACTTGCAGTTTGACCTTTGTCTGTGGCAAGTTAATGGCACATTTCACTGGTCAATGGTAGTCTTGGATATGCGTATTGCAGAGACAGTTCATTAAGTTGACCTTTGAGGGAACTGCATTGCAATTGCCTTTGAGAAATGGGAACAATCATACTTGCGTCAAGGGACAAGATAGTTATTCTATCTAAAGCTTAAATTAACCATTCGTCATGTGTTAGTAATTCCGTTTGGCATTTAAACGTTTAATTGACTATTAAAAAAATGGTGCAGCTATAAAAAGAGAACGTCGAGCTGGATATAAACAGTTATTTTCAAAATGTCACTCTCTAAGCCTTGTTGCTACCTTAGGGTAAGAGACAATTATCGATATCTGTATCGATAAACGTCAGAGTGTGTTATCGAAATATTAACATCGATTATGCTCTGCCCACTCTTGGCTCTTGTGTTGGCATCTCCAGAAATTGAGCAAACCATAATTCTCAGCTATACAGGGTATCTGATAGTCTGGACTTGTGCTGCTGACCTGATTCTATGTGCATGTGAATTGCGGGCGTGTGTTTTGGGCTCGGATTACACTTGAACAGTTGGAAGCAATTGCAACCTGTTTGGCTCTGGGGCCAATGGGCAATTCAATGCAACGACTCTTGCAGTTATTTATGAGCTTGTTATTATTATTATTATGTGTGTCTGTGTCTGTGTGTGTACATATAAACATTTGCAATTAGCGGCTTTTTATGTTACACTTTAATGACAGTTTTGTTGTTGTTTTTTTTTTTTTTATTTACTTCAGCATTTTGTGTGTTGTCATGTTTTCCGCATTGAGGCGCCCAACCTTGAAGCTGGCACTGCAACTAACAACCAACTAACAACCAATTCAACAACTCAGCCACTGAACAACCAACCAACTAACCAACAACAACACGACATTTATTTAACTTCATTTGCAATTCGTTTGTATGATGAAAAAATTTAAAAAAAAATCACAAGAATCTTGCCCCGTTGCATGAAGCCGCTGCTGACAATGACGATGAATCAGCTGGTCAGCCGGACAGGCCGACAGTTGAACGGACAGTCAGCCGGCCGGCGATGCATGCGGTCAATGTCAGAGTGTGCATTGAGTGTGTGTGTGTGTGTGTGCACGAATCTTATTTCAAGATAAACCGCTTGCCAAGCACATGTTGCACATTACTCGTTATTGTCAATAATAATTGCTGAAAAGATGCCTTCAGATCTAACAGCCAATGGGCACAGTGTACAACATAGAACAATAATGAATATAATTGTATTTAACTAAATACCCAAAAAACGTATTTATATATTTATACATATATATATATTACAATTTTTATTATATATTCAAAACTAATCATAAGTATTTTGCGTCTTCAATCTGCTCGTTTGAACTGCTAACAAGTAATTCGGCACATATGCTGCACTTCCACCCATTTTCCGTGGCTTTAAATTATTATTATGCTGACGTGGATATCTAAAATTGTGATAGAAGTCGATTGTCTGGCAAACAAACAAGTTGCATTCGCTTGTTTCCCACCAATTTTCCACAGGTGCGTGTGGAATTTCCCTGCATCTTAGCTTAAGAGTAAAATAAGTAAGCTTCTTAGTTCCGATTAGAACAAACATATGCATACTCAAAGATCTTCAAATCGCAAAAGTTCGTGCAAATAATGAAATAATTTTTCTACTCCACAGTAAAACAGCGCTTCACGGTTGTTTGTGTGCCGCAACATGGCGTATGAGTGATGCTATAAATTACCTCAGATTCGTTCTATGCGATTTTGCCAATGAGCTGCCTATTGATGACTCTGCAGCAGCAGCAGCAACAACAATAACAAAAACAACAACAACTACAACAACAACTGCAACAGCAACATGCACGTAGGGGTCATTATGTTAGATTTGAATTTCTATGCCATGGTCTGGGACGCCAGCAGCTGGGCCCGAGAGCTAAATACAATGACACGAAAAAAACTTAATGATAAAACACACTCCAAGCCACAGACAACAAACAAATAAACAAAGCACCCAGGTAAGTAGTTAAGTTGATTTTTAGTTATTCAGTATTTTTTATTTGTTATTGTTGTTAGCCACATAATTAAAATTACATTTTTCTGAAAAATTGTTTTGCTTGAGGCTGCAGCATTACAGCAGATCCCACACAGATCCCCCCCGCACTCGCTTAGCCAATAACTGAGTTCAACATATTCTATATGGGTGAGGGGCAGAGGTGTGTTGCGCCGCTGTCTGTACTCTTGAGAGGGCGCGTTCCAATTTGTTAGTTGAGCGACACATTGTCCAAGGTTTGCGCTGCGGGCTTCAGAAACAATTCTTCCGCATTGGCAAGCCATCTATAGTCTAATTCAATTATAGAAAACTGTCTAGGCTTGAACGCATATGCGCATGTGTTCGAAAAAATATGTAATTAGTCTTTTAGGGGTGCGGTTAAAAAAAAAAGTAGTCGAGAATGGGTAAGGCCGGCATTGAAATGCTTATACAGAGAATCTTATACGAGTGCAAAAAATTGTCTGTTATTTCTATGAGCAAAAAATGCAGGTAATAAATAATATGATATCCAAATAAAAGCATAACGTAATTCAGCGTTGGGTTTTTGAGAATTAATGCCACAATCTATGCTGCTCACATACATACATATTATATGTATGTGTTCATGCAACCAACCCACTGGCAAATGCATGCAAGAGTTTGGGCCCAACCCAATATCAAACAGCGCCAACATTTAAAACATTTTAGACTTGAACTTTAAAGTTCAAAGCGACAAAATGGCATTTAACTTGACCAACAGCCGCCGCTGAAAGATGATGCTGTGAAAATGTCAAGCCACTAAACAAAAGACTTAAGACACGAACTATAAGCAAGGACAGGCCAAAGAATAAATTCGTACACATAGCTCACAAAATATTTATACACATTTATCCATGTGTGTCTATGGCAATCATTTGAAATCTATGCAACACGTTGCAGTTGCACTGAGGTAGCGGGAGGCAACAATCATTGCCTAATTTGTCGCCAGCAGGTGACGGGCGATGTCTCATATAGTAAATGATATACCATGTATATGCGCGTGCGCACACACACACACACATACACTAGTAGCCAAATTCATAGAACAGATAGATAGATCGTTAGATAGATGTATATATTGCATAGTTGGTTAGATTGATTGATGGATGGATGGTTAACTCTCAGCTCTCAATTAAATAATTTTGCCTCAATGACAGCAATAATTTAGAACGTTTTCTTTTTATGGCCGCAAATGCGAAACAGATATTTTTTTCGTTTGTGCTGACCTTTGCCAGAGCCTAGCGACTTTTTTGCTCCATCTTTCGGCTCAATTTCCACTATTTGAATGCTTGAAGAAGCGGCTGCCTTCTTTATTATTGTTTTATTTTTATTTTTTTTTTAGCATTTTGCAGCGTCTTGAATGTTGTGTTGTGCTGTGATAAATGAGTTCGCTCCGATTTCAATAACATGCGATCGCTTTAATGCCTTAACATTGGAGTTAATTTCTAAAACACTTTGCCACACATGCGCTCGCAATTAGCCATCTTAGCCATGAGTCTCTTGGTCTCGGTTTCAAATTTAATTTCAATTTTAATTTCTGTTTCGGTTTCGGTTTAGGTTTTCTGTCTCGGTTTCAGTTTCAGTTTCGGTTTCATTTCTGTTCCGTGCTTGGCATTCCAATGCCGGGTAGGCAACATTATTAGACGCTTATGCATAAACAATTTGATTTTATGTACAGCTCGCACATGCCCCCGACTTAGCAGCCCAGACTGCGCCCATAAATCTTGACGCCTCGCCTGACTCAATTAAATACGAATGTGCACACACACCTAGGCACACATGCATACATTTACAAAGAGCATATGGCGGCACACTGTGCCTGCCTCGAGTGAAACATGAGACTACAATTCAAAACTCAACAGTTGCATCGCCCATTGATTTATCGATTTATCGAAGTGGGAGCTGCTCGCCTAATGAATTCTTCTTAGCTAATATATATCCGTAAACTGTTGTATCATGCGCCTCTTTGCACCTTTTATGGCATCCACACGTTTCTCATTTGCATGCAAGTCTCTTTAGTTCTTTAATTTGTTGTTGGTACTTTTGCTAACATGCATTTCAATTGAATGGGGATTGTCAGAGTTTGAAAATGTGCGACTTTTTATAAAAACCTCGCATTGCATTGATTGTGTTTCATTTTTATACTCTGATCATCAGATATACTTATATATTCATAAATATATGATATAAGTTCTGTGCAGGGAAGCTATTCTTAAAATAGTTGCTGGTTTGTTGAATATAATATTGAAAACAGAATATTTTGACATATAAGATTCTAGTATTTCACCTATCTTTCTTATAAGTTGTTAATGCCTAGTTTTTGACTGATAGTACTCTGCCTTCAAGGTGATAGAGAAACTAGTTCGCATAGAAATAGACAGTCAGAGAGACGGGCATGGCTATATAAGTTCTGTTGAAGCTGATCAAGAAACTATATATGCGTCATGGGTCCCAAGATATTTTCTACTATGCTCTCACACATTTCATGAGAAAATTTTAATGCCCTTTACAAGGGTATAAACATATGATATATAATTATAACTATTTGTATTAGGTGGCGCATAATATAATTAGTTTAAGTTTAAGCTTTTTGTCCTATGATCCAAATAGTTGTAATACAGTACTCTTTATTAATACTATTGAAGAATATATGTTTTATAATTTCGAGCGAAGCAGCCCTAGCGGACAAGCAGAGTGGCAATTAACCAAACGATTACGATGACAGTAACGTCTTCGTTTGGGCTTATGGTAACGTTTATCATTAGCTGTGCGCATTGTCATTGAAACAATTCATTAGCCAGCTGTGGCTGCAGTTAAATGGCCGCGAGCTACAGTTTGTAATTAGATGAGCAACTTGAGTTTTGGCTCTTATCTGAGACATACGTAGCATATCCATATCCATATCCATTACCATTTCCATTTCCGTCACTTGAGTTCATTGTGTTTGTTATTATGTTTCTTAATGACTTACAATGGTTTGTTTGTGGTGCTCTGGTGTTGCTGTAATGGGCCAGGGGCTGCCTGGCCTGGCCATGGCTTAATTGTTGTCTAGCTGGCAATTTGTGGCTTTGAGTTCGGCCTGCACCTGTACATGTCTATATATATATACATATATATATATATGTGTGTGTGTGTGTGTACATAAATGCGCCATCATCCATAGCCATAACCATAACTCAATTTGTTAACATAATTCGCTCTGACAGCGACGCGTTGCATGCCACGTTTAGCTGCGCCATTTGCCACACGAGTCTCTGCATCAGTTGGTGACATTGGCCGCCGTTTCCAGCTAAGCGGCTGGCGACTAATTGAACATGACATTTGCCAATAAACAACAATCGTTTAATGTGCATTATTCTGACCTTAAACAGCTTATTGAAAATTGGTTTTCAGTTTTTCGTTTTTCCCTCTTGCGGCTTGGATTAGTCGCCTTTGCTGTGGCTTCGCTTGGCTTAGCTTGGCTTTGCTCGGCTTGGATGCTCATAAGTATCTGCCTCTAGCGCCCCTATGAACATTTATTGAATATGTTAAAATTGCTATAATTTGTTATCGTCGATCCACAATCGCAAAATGTAGTCTCTTGTTGCATGCGCTTCAATGTCAAGCTGCAAGCGGCGGCCCCAAATGAAATCCAGCATCTGCTTCAAATATCAAGTGCTTGTTTTTGTTTCTACCAAGTCCGCTGCATTGTGCTATGCCATATGCATATTGGCACATAAATTCAGTTCGATCAATTTTTAAAGAGCTTCAATAGACTAGCTTTAAGTTAGGTGTCAAGTTCATTATCTCAGTTTGAAGTCACCAAACAAAAATACCAATCAGTTCAATTAAACTGCATTTCAAGATCAGTGTGTATTGGTTGAGTAAGTTTTCTTTTCTTAATAATTATTTACTAACGTAACTAGTGTAACTTATTCAGTTAATAAATTAATTCTAGCCGAGCTGCTTTGAAGTTGGCACCGGTTAGCTTTTGTCTTACAAAAAAGATAAATTTATCTATTCATTTGTTTTTTATGTTTCAAATGATGTCTAAAGACCATTCACAAAGCCTGAACCTTCGCTCATATAAGGCCGAACAGATTTAAATATTATAGCTTAATATATCGCTCCATATAAAACTGTTTGTCCTTACTGCCTGATTGACTGATAAACTGACTGACTGACTGAATGACTGACTGATTGACTAACTGACTGACCGACTCATTGCTGATTATGGATGATGGGAAATTCTACCGAAGTGTGGAAAAATCAAGAAAGACGTTTTTATAAAAGTTGTAAGTTAACCATCGGTTCGGTTTAAAAAGCATTTTTAGAAAACTTCATTTAAATTTGTTTGGTACGTTTTTCCTACTTATTATATATACTGCCTTTCAAACGTGTTGGCTAAAAAGTGACCGATGTATTCCAAATCTGTGTAAAATCTGCAATGAGATGAGATGAGATGAGAGAATTGCACTAACGGGGATGTAAGTTGTTCACGCAGAGTTCCATACAAACTCACTTTGGAGAATTCAACAAAATATTTACAGAAAATAGATTTTATTCTGCATTTAAATATGGCTTAAAATTTGATGCCAAAGATTTAGACTAGTTTTTATAGGATTTTTTAAAGGTTGTCAAATTTGCTCGGTTGCTTTCTGTGAGTCCATTTCACAGCTTGCAGCAGTTTGCAAGTTTGTAACATTATGAATAGACTTTTCCAGCTGAACTATAATAAATGCTTTTATAAATATAATAAATGACAGACGGACGGAAAGACAGGCAGACAGACACTCAGACAGACTGGCAGACTCGGCAATAGTTTCTGCCATTCCGATTGTGTCTCACTTAGTTACTTTATTTATTATTATTTTGTTGTTGTTTTTCGTCTATTTTTTTTGCAATAATATAATTTAAATGGCTCTTTTGAGTATTATTTATGAGTGCTCTGGCTGTTGCATGACATAAATGTGTGGCTGTCGTCGCTTTGCTGCTCCGGTTGTTGCTGTTCGCGTTGTTGTTGTTGATGTTGTTGGTGTTTCTTGGCTTTGCACGCATATGACCCTCAGGTCTTCCATGAGAAAAGTCATGAACATGACTGGAAATAGACATAATGACAGTGGGACGGAACAGACATGACCAGACTTGGATTGTAATATTGAAGCACATCGTTAGACGACAACAACAACAATAAGAGCAACAGCAACAATAATAAATAAACGTGTGTAATCTGTTACAACGTTGCCGCATTTTATTGTTGCAAAAACAACAAAATTCTTTGTTGTTAAAGTTGCTCATAATCATAATAATAATTTTTCATAACGTAATAATTCTTGACTTGCTTTTTTCTTGTTGCTTTAATATTTTTTCTCATCGTTATGTCTAATTAAAGTTGCGCCTTTGTCTTTGTCGTGCATTTGTGTGGAGTGGGCGGCAAAGGGGGCAGATTTCGCATATGATTTTTAGCACCCCTAAACAGCTCAAGTTTTTCATATGATTTATATATTTTTTGTTGATTTTTTTTTTAGTATTTATTTATATCGTCATCGTGTGGCAGCCGCAGCACAAAATTAAAAGAAATAATTATATTTAATGTTGACTGGCCAAGGACGCGCTAGTTAGTTGCGTTTTGTTATTGAGGTTTTTCGCGTTTCCATACTTTGTTCTCTATGCACCGTCTGACTATCTCAATCTGCCTCCGACTGTCTACCTCTGCCTCTGTCTGTCTGTATGCCTCAATAATCATTGTGCAGTCATGGATTCGACTATTGCTGCTCGCTTCGCTGGGCGCCGAGTCGGCTTATGTATAGAAGCGATCTCTATATACACTAGAAACAAATGTGAAATGCAACATGCTACGTTTGCCTGTCAGTCAGTCAGTCAGTCAGCCAGTAAGTCAGTCGGTCAACCATAGAGTGCAATGTGCGAGGGCGCGGATGCTTGCAGGCATTTAATAAGCGTATGAGAAGCTGTTGAACGCATTGCAGCTGCGACTACGATTAATCATTAGAAATACTTATGAGCCGATGCAATCTTTAGATTTATTCAACAACACTAAGTTGGAAGTTGCTATATCAGCTTTCAGTTTATTCTTAAAAATGTACACAATGTACTCAGCTATTTGATAAAATTCAATTCATTCTTGAGCGTTTACTTTGACAAACAATTTAATCAATATATACTCAGCATCTGCTTGGGCAAGAAATCAGCTCTGAAATAAAAAACGTAGTTTGACCTTTTAACTACGAATCTAGCACATATGTATATGCAGAAATGTATAAAATTCGTAGTCTTTAAGATTGTTGAGTTGTATATAGATTATCAAAATATATCCCAAACAGTAGCTTCGTTGACCAGACAATGGCGTATAATTATTAAAATTAAAGAAATTGAAGTAAATCAAATCAAAAATTCATTATAATATCCATATTTAAATTCCAAGTAATTGCATGAATAAAATTGACTATGCAAAAATCAAAAGAAACTAACAATAAACCAAAAAAAAAAAAATTAAAATTGAAATTTGATTAACGATGCGGCTTTTGTTTGGGTAGCTGTTTGTAGATCGACGATTGCAGATCGCAGCTCGCAGATCGCAGATCGCAGCTCGTCGATTCCTTTCAAAATATTTACACAAGGGCGTACGTGTCTGAGATAAAAACAAAAATCAATGTAAATTATGGCACGTTACGAGTGCTTTGGGCATTCGCATTCCCTTCAAACTCAAGCCCAAATCCATTCGGCATATGGCAATGGGCCAAGTGAAATGAGCCAGCGGCCAGTGCCCATAATCAGCATAAAAATGAATACAATTCAAAGTTATTATTTTGCTTTCTTGGCGGGGCACTCGTTGGCTCGAGCTAAAAATGGCTAATAAGCCATGCCGTTTGCCACTTGGCGTATGCGTGATATTTGTGCTTTTATATGCATTATGTGCCGCATGCAATTAAATGTCGCCTGAACGCGCTTTGACACACGGCTCCATCTGCGTCTGGCCGACAAACGATACGTTTATTTAGCTGAGTCAGCGACAGTGGCAGCGGCGTTGGCCCCCAAACTCGTTTCCAGGCCAGGTCTTAGCCCAAATGTGGACGGCCAGGCAGCGAGCCTGGAACTGGGGCCACGGCACGTTCGAGTACAGTGCCAAAAACGCAAACGCTTTTTCAGTTGCTCTCGTTGCTGTTGTTGTTTCAGTCGTAGTTGTTGTTGTTAGTTGTTTTTTTTTGGTCGCTTTTGGCCAACAAGGTGAAGGTTAGCGAACTGTCGCCAAATGCAACACACGACTTGTAGATATGGGAACATGCGCGGCGGGCTACTTGAAGCATTGCCGGCTCCATAAATATGCAAATCACATTTTGAACTCGGCCAGCGACTTGCTGCCCAAATTCATGGCATTATTTTGCTTTTGTTTTCGGCTGCTGTCTCGTGTTCCGCTTAACTGTTGCAGTTGCATTTGCGTGGCCCAGCAGTTTGTCGCAATTTGTTTTGCAACGAAAAAGCCGCTAAAACGGGACGAAACTTTAGCTATTTATCGAAGTCAGCAGATAAATAAATAAATAACCGAAATTAACTAGAAATATTTATAATTTCGATTATTTTGATAGATTGAGACATAACTCAGTGTATCTAGCTGCCTGCTTACATTAAGCTGAAGCTCGGACTGCATAAAAAAAGGAAGACAAATGCCTTCCGTCTGTGCACAGCAATAGAAAGTGAGTTACTAGATAATTATGCATCTTATTTATGTTAAAATTGGGTAAGCTACCTTTTTTTTTTTTGGTTACATGGATTGGCATCTAATAATGATGTTAATGTACAGCTTGGACATATTGTATTCAGTGTGGAGCACACTCGATGCCATACGTATAAAACATGAATTACTTTCCAGCAGTGCTGCCTCGCCCCGCATGGCCCACCACAAGCCACTGCCGCTGATGCTGGCTGGTTGAAGTGGCAAAACCCCAATCACAATTATGCAGCAATGTAAACATACACAACACATCGATAGTTGTCGGTTTGTTGGTTGTCAGCTGTTGGTTGTTGCTTGTTGTCTTCTTGCTCAACGGCTAGCTCATCTTTTCGTCAGTTTTAAACGGCTGCCTGATTGATTTTTTGGATTACAACATGACCTAACTGATCATTATGACCATAACGCAATTTGCATTCGGCTCTTTAACAGTCCGTCTCCTGAGATTGTGTGCGCACGCGCGCGTGTGTGTGTGTGTGTGTATTTGTGGCAAATGGAAAATGGAACTTTGTGATTGATTACAATGTCCAACGGTGCGTGTCCAAATGGCCAACGGGCCCTGCACAGCGAGCAATTACGTTATTTTCACTGCGAGAGCAAAATGAAGACATCATTTGGCTTCAATTTGGCTATTGCCACATTTCGATTTGTATAACAAATTGCACACAAATACCCGAAACCGTAAATAACAGTCGAAAAAGCTTCGGCTAAGGCTACACAAAATGTAATTAATCAAATGTTACCAAAAACTCAGCGACAAAATGACAAACTATGTTTAACGACAGTCGAATGCACTTACCAGCTCGAGCAGTATATAAATTGGGGCAACTTTAAAGCCATAAGGCATATATTTATGTTCAAGCGAAATTGGTTCGGCTTATAGAAACTTCATGGGCAAACATGCTGCCCAATTAGAGAGCAGTATATAGCTATTCCTTACATTCAAAGTAAGCTGCCTTACTTATTAATTATAGTTTATATTTGCCAACAAAATATGGGAATATATATACACATATAATCTTTAAATTTAGTTTTTAATATATAATAATATATATAATAAAAAAAAGGAAAGATAGCCAAAACCAACAGTATAATACTAAAAAATATTCAATAAAGCTTCAAAACATAGAAATATTCAATCTTAGCCTCATGTTTTAAGTTAGGAAAAGTTTATATTAAAGTTTAAGCTTTATTAAGCGCGAACTCTTTTTAATTAGAAGTGAACAACAAACATCACTTTCATGCGAAGCTATTAAAATAAATTAAAATAAATAAAATAATATTGCCTTATACATCAAAATAAGTCAAGCATATTTTCATCTTAATCTTCATCTACATAATAACCTTTCGTAAATTTGCTGTACTTTAGTGTACTATAGATTCAGGTCACGACAAATCAAAAATATGGGATGAAATAAAGCCCTCATATATATATACCTTGGAACTTCAGTACAAGGGACATATGTAAATTAAGAGTTGAATTGTTTAATTAATGTTTTAAAAATACATATAAATATATATTCTATAAACAACATATGAATGAGGAAAGCTAGGTTGAGAAATATAACCTAAATACAGGAATCATGAAACATTTTTAAACATCAATAGAACCACAAATATTTTTTTTAATTTATGCCCTGCAACATATTTGTACACAAAGTCCAATGTATAGAGAAAACGTGGAAGTTTATTATTTTATTTTAAAAAATATTATAACTAAGACTGGCCACGCTCCGGGCGCAATGAACTAATGAGTACTAGACACTGGCCATATTTGACTAATATTCAAAGATAAGAAAACTGGAGTTGCTATTAAGTTTTCTATGCAAGAACAGATAAAATGATGATAGGGGATAAACTGGCTACGTCTTAGAAAGTATACAATAATTTTCAATATGTAAGAGAGCTTTATTAAAGTTATATAATGGTTATGTTTTTAGTTAAGTACAGCTTTAAGGCGGCGAAATTGAAGCACCCGTTGGTTAGGGTATTTAACACATTTGTACACGAGTAGCCTCTGGCTTTGCTCAACTCTGCACAGCATGTCGCACATTTTCGTTAATTTATTTTAATGTTAAGAGAAACAAAAACAAAAAAAAAAAAAATAAACAAAAACCAAAAGAAACGAAAACAATTTCATTTTGTTACACACAAAATTTCAAATGTGCCGCATTCAACTCTTGAATTTGATTAATTCGCTTTTGGTACTTTTTGGTACTTTCGCCCCCAAAATGTGTATTAAAATCGATTTTGCCGATTTTAATTAGTTAATTATGCATTTTTGCCGCCAGCTTATGTAAGTAAAAGTCTTTTATAGCCCGATGCGTTTTTAAAATCGTTTCATTTGCATACCCCGATGAGGTCTTTCTCTCTCTGCGCGTCTATCTATCTCTGTCTCCGGTCTCTGTCTCTCTGTCGGTCTCTGTCTCCTTTTATCGTTCATCTGAGAAATGAATGAGAGTTGTCGCTACCGTTTGGCGACACTATTTGTCTCTCGCTGCCCAATTGCCCAATTCCAATTGCTTTAGATCAATGATCGATGGTTGGCGGTCGCGCGGCTTTTCTTTCATATCATTTCATTTCAATTTCAATTTGAATCGCAATCTAAGTATCAGAGTTTCGGTTTCAATTTCCAAATTGCCCAATTGCCCGCAATGCGTTTGGTATTTCGAATAATGAAACCTTTAATAAAATCAGCTCGCACATAAACTGTGTAATTACGGTCGGTCCGTTGGGCCGTCAGTCACACAGCTCGTTGCTTTTAAAGGTTAAAACTGAGCATTTACAATTTTTAAAAGCCGTTAAAGTGCATAGCAACAAACACAGCGCACACCATGACAACAACAACGACAATAACAACAATTAACCAAATTGCGCTTTGTTCCAATTTTAAAGCTTGGCTCTTTCTATGCCCAAAACATACACACACACACAGCTGTTAACTCTTTAAACCTTTCAAAGTTTTGGTCAAAGTTCGAATCGTTTATTACCAAAAGCAGCAACTAAAAACTTTACTTTTTATTTAAATATGGTATTGAAGCTGAATCTACATTTGACTTTGAGTCGAGGCTATTATTACATTCAAATCAAATTCATATTTGAAGCCAATTAATTTAAATAAAAATAATATATAAAAACAAGAAAAAGTTTTTAGTGGAGAGTGCTCGAGAAAGCTCAAGCCTTGACAAAAATATATATACCCCCCGAGAGGCTACAAGTAAAGCCTGAACGGACCTTGAGGGTTTCTATATCTATACGTATTTCGATACCATGCAAACGGACAGAAGGCCAGGAGGATGGTCGGATAGGTGGACGGCCGGGCGGACAGTCGAATAGACGAGGAGGCGAACATGGTCAGATCGACTAGGCCTTTGATGCTGACCAATTATAAATACACTTTATGGTGTCGAAGACGCTTCCTTCTGCCTCTTACAATTATTTGCAATAAAAAATACGATATACCCGGTTGGCATAAAGAGAAAAGAAGTTGAAGATAACAATCAATTAATCAAAAACGTGGTGTGCATATTTTATTTATTGGCTGTTAAGTACTGAATATCAATATATATTTACATTGTGAAACAAACTATCGATGACAACGATCAGTTTAATCGAAAACTTTCAATAATTAAAGCAATAACTGTTATAACAATCAGAACAAAGAGGGGGCTTGAACTGAAAAGTCAGCCAAGCGTAAAAAATACGTTGCTCTTAAGAACTCGAAGAGTTGTAAAATAAATCAGTCTTGTTTGAGTAAATATCGTTTAATGTGCGCCTTTTCTTATTTGTTTTTCACTTAAGGGATAGCTTAGATAAATATTTGTTAAAAAAAGCATGAATCGTAGAATAAGCTGTTGCAATAATTATACAAATTGATTGGGCGTCATATAGTTGGGAAAGTCTGAATAGCTTGATAATTAAAATTAAAGAAAAAAAAATAGAAAATAAATAAGTATGAGTTAACTCATTGAAAGTCAAAGACCCAGTTTTCAGTAACCACTTCAAAGTCCGATCCTGACATAGTCTCTCGCGTGTAATTGCCGCAACCGCAAATAGGTACTCGTATGAGTATTATGTACAGTATGAGTATGTGCGACTAAAGCGGCAACCACAATAATAAAAGAAACCGAAAGCAGATCTTCAGATTGCATGCAACGCCTTTTTGGCCACGTTTGAGCCACATCAATTGGGATTGCGATATGGCCTGAGTTAAGATCGTAACGAATTTTATTTACTTTACTTTTTTTTTTTGTATTTGTATTTGTATTTTTATATGTCTTATTTCATGCGCTCATTCAATTTTATTCATTGTGTTAATGAATGGCAATTGTTTGCTTATGATTTTACGGCTTGTTTGTGCCACGAATCGGGGGCGTCTCTTGACAACCTCATCAGCACAATTGCCAACGCACATATATTTCGGTATATATATACACATGTGAGTCTCGTAACTGTTGGATGCGAATCGCAATTAAAATGTCAAGCGACTTGCGTATGATTAACTTACAACAAAATAAAAAAAAAAAGGTAGAGTAATTACCAATAAGAGCAATCGTTAATTATATAAAACAAAATAGAGCAACTTTCCACACTTTTTACACAATTCACAAACAGAAGTCAAACCCTTATTAAAATCAGCAAAGTGAATGGCTATCTTCGGATTACTGTGACAGAAATGTGGTATATAACTTTATAGAAATTTTATAAAAATGCCTTCCGACCGATTATTCCTAGAAAACGGATTTGACACATGCTTGCAGATAGATTGGATATTAATGTTATAACAATTAATATTCATACAAGAACTCATTTGCTGCTATCTATAGAGCTATGTGTTATGGTAGGCCAATCTTAAAGGGAAGTTATCAAAATAAGTGTTGTTTCAGTTTTATATAACTTTAAAAGGGAGAGACGAGTGCCTCAATAGAAATAGATAGAAGGAGCAGGGTATTTCGACTCGCTTTTGACTGATTATGTGTTATATGTGTGTGTGTATATACTATATGCGCTCGGAAGCGTTTTCTTCTATGTGTTTCATATTTGATGAAAAAATTATTGAAATTATTCTCTCCGAGTCAAACTCCAGTCAGTCGTATGTTCTCCATACACGCTATCAAATGCTTACATTTATTTTATATACTTTTGCATTGAGTATCTGCTAGTTAAGCAACCCCAATACAGCAATGTGATTGCTCATAAAATATTCCAATGAAATTTTGAGCATTAACATTCATTATGTATTGTCTGTCTGTGCGTGTGTGTGTGCTTAGGAAAACTAAGGGAAAATGTGAAGAAAATAAAATTTTCTGCCAGCTGTAGCTAGTTGAACAATGGATGTGGATTGCCAAGCATACACACATTTAAAGTGCCAACACCTATTGCAGACGTGTGTATACAAGTGAATATAAAGGAATGTATATTGCTGTGGGCTATGCCATCAGCAAATGGCCAAATGGGCAAATGGGCGAGTGGGCGAGTGGGCAACTGGGACTGGAACCGAGACTCTGGCGACCGCATGACATAATGACACAAAGGCAGAAGATGAAGGGAAAAGTGTGAAGTGAAAAGCGAGAAGTGCGATGTGAGAAGCAGCTGCTGCGCGATAAACAAAAGAAATTAACTTGGCAACAACAACAACAACAATACGGAAGCAAGTGCACCGCGGCAACTGGGCAGATGAGACAAGACCCGGTTTAGCAGGGGGCACCAAAATTGTTGGCGATGTCGTAAGCTACAGCCTCATCTGGGAAAATGTTTTTGGAGCGCATTAGATGGTTACATACATCTCTATACACGCTACATATGTAAATCTTTTGTTGAGTTTTGTCTTCGGGTTAGTGTTGCTGAGCTCTGATTAATTAGCTGGCAGTTTTTTTTTTTTTTTTTTTTTGTAATTTTTCTGGTTTCTTCGCGCTGCACATCTCTCAGTTTTGGGCGCTTGTCTTTAGTTACTTAACGCCGCCGACAAATTGGCAACTCGGGAAGACAACTTGCCTCGAAGTCTGTTCGCGTAGCTGGTAATTGGAAGCGATGTGGAAACGGCGGAGGTGGACGAAGAGGCGTTGTCTTGAATTTGCACCTAGTTTATATTATGGCTATCGTGGCAAGTCGCAACTTATATTAGCACTAATTGGGGGAGTCGCTCTGCTAATATGCGACTGCATTAAAATCAAGATGCCATATCAAGGCATATCCTTAAGCAGAATGTATCCAAAGATTATAAATTTGTATGTGCTTTATTATACCTATTACGTAGGTATACATTTTGTATGGAATGTTGACACATTCTTTTTCTTTTGTTGCTCACCTGTCATATTGATCAGCCCTTTACTAAATTCTCATCTCATTAGGAAGAAATCAACTTAAATATTTATATCTAATTAAATTTTTTATTTAATTTTAATTGTAAACAAAATATTTGCTCGTTTTACTCAACGAGTTGGAGTTCGGTGTGAATCTTCATAGTATTTTTTTTGTCGTGAAGCAGATCCAAGTTGGGTCAGCATTTTGTTCCACGTCGCTTTACATTACCAACTTGACTCTTCTTTTGGCTTATTGCTATATTCTTGGACTTGCTACATGGTTGAGGTATTATTTAACTTTTGCTTGCTCCCATTTTGGGTGGTCAAGTTTGCGGGCTTCGAATTAATATGTAGGCTAAATGACACGCAATCCAATTAAGTCTATAAAGCTGAGCTCTGACATACCGTACTATGCGCTGCTCTTGGCCGACATCATTATTATACAAGGCAAATTTGATACCTGACACGCCCACAAAACGCCCAAGCAACGTAGCAACTACAGCAGCAACAACAGCTGCCAAAGTGAAAGCGATGCCACAAATCAAAACCATCAGCAGCTGCCTTTCTCCCCTCACCCGTCAATGCCCCCAGCAACCGGTTGATGTTCACTCTGATGTTGTGTTTCGTTGTTGTTATTGATGTTATTGTCTCTGCTGCTATTGTTATTGTTGCTCTATTGGCGTTGATGACTTTATGCACCACAATTCTCAGCTGGCCAGCAAAGGGAAAGGAGGGAAAGGTCTGTTTGGCGGAAAGGCAGGGAATGTGTTTTGTTTTTTTTTTTGAAGAGGTGTCACTTTCGCTGTCGGCTGCTAATTAAGTCGATTTAAACTTACCATTTTGATGGTCCGCTTCCTGTTTGGCAGGCTGCGGCGGCTTGGCCACAGCCAGCGTGGAGGAGAGCATAAGCATCAGGAGGATGCCAGCGTAAAGCTGCACTCGATGTCCTGGTATCATTGTCCTGTCCTGGGCGGTTGTTCCTGTTTGGTTGGATCTTTCGCTGTGCTCAATTGGCAATTGCGATTCGCAATTACGCAGTTGATTATTGATGTTGTTGCTGCTGTTGTTGTTGTTCCTGTTATTGTTGAATTGGTTTCGCTTTCGTTACGTTTAGTTTGTTGTTTTCTTAATTTGCTATTGACCTGTTGAGTGCTGCTGCAGCTGCATTTCACTTTCATATTGGACGGAAAAAATAAGTTGATAGCCAGGCAAAAATTTCAAGCGACAACAGTAACACAACAACAGCAACAACAACACAGGCAATGGAGGCTGTAAAGTGAAATTTCACTCTCTTGTGCAGAGCAAGTCTTGCAAGTGAATTGTGTGTTGGGGTCACGCACTCCTGTTGCCAGTTGTTGTTGTTGTTGCTGTTGCGGCTGTTGCTGCTGGCGATAATCGGCTGCGCGTTAAGGCCATAAATATAAAAATTATTTTGTTCAGCGTTTTTAGCAACAGGAATTACAACAACATCAACAACAACAACATCAACCACTGCAACAGCTGCAACAACAACTGCAGGCACTTGTCTTGCGGCTGTTGATTTTTATGCCGTTGTCGTTACTGCCACATGCCACATGCCACATGCCACAACGCCAAAAAAATACACTTGTAGCATTAACTTTTCAATATATTGTTAGAGCTCTCTATATCATATTCCTATTTATTGTTTTATTTTTTTTTTTTTTAATATTTGCTGCTAGCAGGAAACTATTAGCGCGCAAATGTTTTTATTTTTGGTGTATTCAAGTTTTGTAATTAATTTGCATTTTATTATATATTTTACTGTAATTATTTTTGTTGCTGTATCAATTATGTTTCTTGCTGTTGCTTTTCTCTTGTGCGTTTTTTTTTTTTTTTTTTTTGAAGCACTTTTCAGTTTCATAATGCGGAAATGCCGCCCAATCAACACTCGAAACACTTGAAAATTCAACGAAAACAATAAAAAAAAAAAAAAAAACAGAAAAAATAATGTGTGTGTCCACTAAAATTGTTATTAAAACGCGAACGAAACGCGCCGAAAACGCGCGTAATTGCAGGATGTGGCACGATTTCGCACGTTCGATTTTACACTTCCGCGCCGAAAGCAATGCACACACATGCGCGCGCGCACACACACGCATGGGCATGCATCTCATATGCTTACGGGCGATAGGTCTCGGAAGGGAGGGCGGGTTGAGGTGTGGGTGAACGGGGTGGCAAGTCGGGATAACGGCAACAAACCCAGAAATAGAGAGAAGCGCGACGTTTACCAAACGCTCGCTGCGAACGCCGTCAACTGTCTGAGCTGCGCGCAGGCGCCGTCGTAGACTTTTAAAGCGCTGTAACAGCCGAGAGAAAAAGACAGACAGAGCGAGACAGAGAGAGAGAGGGCAACACGGAGCGCGACAGAGAGCGCCGCATAGAGCTGGAGAGCGCCAGCGAGAGCATTTGTAAGAGTTGGCGCTTCATGAATGAAGCGGCCCAACGATCAGCTGTGCCTCAAACCGGTAAACGTTGTAAATGTTGTCCACAGTAGTTGCTGCTGCCGCTGCATCGCCTACTCCTACTGCTGCCGTTCTTTTGGCTGGCTCGTGACGCATACACTTGGAAACCCACGAAACAGCCTTTAAACAAATATTGGCTATATGTCAGGAAAAAGTGAAAACATTTGAGATCCACAAAATGTAATAAATTATAGATCCAATCATAACTAAACTAATTAATAAAGTTTATTAAGCTGTATTTGGCGTGAGCTTATGAAAGTACATGCTTGCCTAAAGGGCTTACTTGAAGCCATGAGAATTTAATAGAAGAAAGTGAAGAAAAATCGAGTACACCTGAAAATCTATGAAAAGATATAAGTATTTACAAAACTTACTTGAATCTATGAGAATCGCATAGTAGGGCACTGTTTCAAAATGCGTGCATAACTTAATTTCTTAACTCAAATATTACTTAAGACTACTATTGCCAAATTCATTGGCACCGCAACAGCACGCGCAAGCTGGGCCAATCCAGCTGGCGTGTAATTAATTTGACCCGCTCGCCTGTCGCGGACCCTACGAGAGATAACCGATTTGACGGCGTTTGCCGATTGCACATTGCGCAGATTATCGACAGTGGAACATGGCAAATGAAATGGCTAAGCCAAGCTATTGGTATATTAAATATATAGAGATAAAGCGCCCCGAGGTTTTTGCATATTTGGCAAATCAACGCACATATAATATATATGTCGGAACAGAGAAATCACTTTCTTTGCAATTAAGCATACTGGCAGTACAGCAAGTCCCGAGTGTCGTTATAGTCACAAAATAATTATATTTTTAGAAGCGAGCACGTCTGTTCTCTATGACTTCCACTTTTAGAATGAATAATTTTCATCGTCCTCGAGCATACTACTCATGCTCTTGTCATTCTATATTCTTCTCTGACTTTTAGTACTGTTAGTGAACATTCAACACTATAGCAAACTGGACGTTATACAACACACTCGGGCCATGCTCGGCAGAGACTATCTTTTTTGTCTCACACCATGCTTTCAGTAGCAACCCTAATACAAGTAGGACAGTTATGTTAAATAGCAGTACCTTCTGTCAAATTCTCTGATTCTTACTAACACTTAATCGTTAGCATTCAAAATAATACTCACAATAATTTATTGGATACACGACACGGCCTTCCTGACATTTCACACGTCCTCGTGTGTACATTTCGCTTAGATCATGCCATAGTCAAAATTGTTGGGTAAAATTTATTAGTCATTACTTTACTTTAAGAATAGCTTTACAAACAGCAGTATCATCGGTCATTGTAGGTTTTATTTTTTTTTTATTTTTTTTTTTTTTTTTTTTTTTGTTGTTGTTCTGTCATCACACGTCTATAGGCTCTTGCTGCCCAGCAACGATAACATGGAGCGGATCCATACAGGTCTTTCAACCTCTGACCCCCGCCATAATATCACCCGCTTCAGCACGCCATGATCGAGCACTTGTGCACGGCGTGAGTATTATGGTGCGGTCTTAGCCATCGTGTATGAGCCCAACCGCACTCTCTCTTAGTGCCACAGTGTCTTGAGCAATGTCCTCAACATTGTCACACTCATCATCTCTCAAATCTATCAACTCCTCCGATACATTGTTGCTTGGAAAAGCTCGCAAATACTCATGTGCATACTTAAACGTGCGCTTACTCGTCAATGACTTTAATAAATATCTGTCTCCATCAAGTATTTCGATTATCTCAAAAGGTCCCTTAAACTTGGGATCTAACTTCGTTTGATTTCGTTCTTCCCTCTTGAGTAGGACATGATCACCAAGCTTATATTTTACAATTTTTGCTTTATTTTTATCAAACCTAGCCTTATCATATTTAGCGTTATTCACCATGTTATCTTTCGCTTGTGCTCTTATTAAATCTTTATCAATTGTTTTTTCATCTGATATTGTTATCATTCCTAACGGCCTTGCCTCTTTACCGATTAGCAATTCTAACGGACTATATTTCGTTACACGATTTGTCGTGCAATTTATTGCCAGCTGTATGTCTTTTAAAGCGTCTTGCCAGGATCGCTGACTACTCTCAACCGCTGTGAGCATGCTCTTCAAGGTGCTCATGACACGCTCTACTTGGCCGTTTGCTCGACTGGCGCCCGTCGCAATCAGGTGTAAACCTATCTTCTGCGAAGAACAAAATTCCCTAAACCTTGTGCTAGCAAAACATTTACCCTGATCAGCTATGATGCGTGCCGGCACTCCGAATAGTGCAACAGTTTCTTTGACTGCCTTAATGCAGTTTTCCGTATTAAGGTTCAGCGTATGTTGAAGGTGAACAAATTTTGTGAATGCATCAACTTGAACTATGATGTACTCTTTTAAGTCGTTTTTGCCACTTAATTTTCCGGTTATATCAATATGCACAGTGTGCCAGGGTATGTCATCTTTAGGAATCGGGTGCATTTCTATTTGTAGCTTACCAGATGGTGGTTTTGACACTCTACAGGTAATGCAATTTTCTACAAACTTTTTCACATACTTAGACATCTTCTCGAACCAGTAGTTGGCATACATTTTGTCTAGAGTTTTCTTCCACCCTAAATGCATTATGGCTTCGTGAACATTGTTAATGACTGACCATCTAAAGGCTCTAGGTATTACAGGCAAACATTTTGTGCTGCCATTTCTTTGAATCCTTCGATATAATACTCCTGCTCTCAATTCGTACGACGCTGAGATAGCTTCTCCCATCTTATGGTTTCGCAATTTTAAGGTTATGGAAGCAATGTCAGAATCTCGTTGCTGTTCGGCTAGAAGCCAATCGTCGGTTATCTCAGCTAGGTTTATGTGCATTTCAACCGTTTTCGCTGAGGATTTATAATCAGTAGGCAACGGATTGCGCGAGAAAAAATCAGCATGTAACATGCGTTCTCCCTTCCTGTATTCAATGCTGAAATCAAATGATTGCAGATATGCCCACCATCTATGTACCCTTGGGGTAAGGTTAATTTTTTTGATACTTGCTTTCAGGGAGTTGCAATCTGTATGCACAATAAATTTTTGACCATGTAAATAATGGCGGAAGTGTCTTACTGCGTTGTAAACTGCGAGGGTCTCAAGCTCGTATGAATGATATTTTGCTTCAGCCATTGTCGTACATTTGCTGTAATATTCAATGACTCTGGGTCTATTTTCTATCTTGTGCATTAAAATAGCACCATATCCAATAGAACTTGCGTCTGTATGTAATTCAATTGGCTTTAGTGGATCGAAAATTGTCAAAACGGAGTCATTAGTCAAAATTGATACGATTTTTTGACGAATTTCCTCATATTCCGGCTTCCAGACAAATTTATTATTCTTGGAGGTGAGATTATATAAAGCTTTCATCTGCTCAGAAGATTTTGGTACGAATTGCCTAAAATACGAGGCTAGGCCTATGAATTGTCGCACCTGCGTTACTGACTGCGGTGACGGCAATTCGGCCAACGCTTGTATCTTGCGTGGATTTGGTCGAATTTGACCCGCTTCAACCAAGTATCCTAAATATTCTATGCTTGTTTTCAAGAACGAGCATTTTGTAATGTTAAATGAGAATCCAGCTCTAGACAAGTTTTCCAAGACCGTTTGTAGCCTTTCAAGTGCCTCTTCCTTTGTCTTCGCTAGAATTAACACGTCATCTATATAGACGATGGCATACGTTTGAGCCAAATCACCCAATGCTCTCACGATTGCGCGCTGGAAAATCGAGGAAGCATTTTTTAATCCAAAAGGCATGGCCAAAAATTCATACTGTCCTTCTGGCGTGACAAAAGCAGTGCGCTCGATAGAGTCTGGGTGTATTGGAACTTGGTAAAAACCACTTGCCATGTCTAAACTGGAGAAATATTTGCCTTCACTCAGTCTATTAATTTGATCAGAAATCAAAGGCAGCGGATATTTGTCAGCGACCGTATTAGCATTCAGTTCCCGATAATCGACACATAGTTGATCGGTTCCATTTTTCTTTCTTACCATCAGCATTGGGCTTGCAAATGGAGAGCAACTAGGACGTATAACGTTTGCGTCTAACAATTCTTTTACTTTATTTCGCACGACTTCTTTTTCTTCTATGCTTAACCTATACGGACGCCTTTGTACAGTTTTATTTGGGTCAAGCAGGCGGATTTCAAGTTCACCCGTAGTCACTCGCGTTTGAGGAATACCCTCAATAAATTTATCAGCATAGTTTTGCAATAATTCTAGCAGACGATTCTTATCACTGTTGCTTAATGCTCTATCGTTATTCAGATGCTCTACGTAACTTATATCTGGCACTTTTATTAGTACATCAACAGTTTTGGTTTTGTACATTTCAAATTTGTCGGCCTCGATGGAGACTCCAAAGCCTAATCCGAGTATATTACGGCCTATCAATACATCGTATTTCAAAAACTTATCCATTATTACATGAAATAATATTTCTAAGGAGTACTGATCAATTTTAACAGTAGCCAAGATCTGCATAGTGCTATACACAGGATTTTCTCCAATACCCCTCAAAACTATCAAATTATTAATTCTTTTTCCGGAAAATTTCTCGGCACAACTCTCTCTGATGAGCGTACATTCCGCTCCAGAGTCAAAACAAAATGGAACGAGCTCACCAGATTGACGCAGGATTCCTTTTGGCTCGGACACACAACAGATGTTTATACGCTTGTCATGTGATCCAACACCGCTCGTAGAAACTCCTTTCGTACATGAAGACGCAATGTGGCCAGCATCGCCACATTTGAAGCAGGTAACGGCAGATCGAACTTTAGGTAATGCTGAGTTTGACATCTGCATTGCTTTAATAATCTCAAGAATATTTCGATTTTGAGATTCCAAAAGCTGACGCCACGAATCGTCAGAATTGCCTCGTGGAGGGGCATCGCCTAATCCCACTTCTGATGTCGGAACAGAGAAATCACTTTCTTTGCAATTAAGCATACTGGCAGTACAGCAAGTCCCGAGTGTCGTTATAGTCACAAAATAATTATATTTTTAGAAGCGAGCACGTCTGTTCTCTATGACTTCCACTTTTAGAATGAATAATTTTCATCGTCCTCGAGCATACTACTCATGCTCTTGTCATTCTATATTCTTCTCTGACTTTTAGTACTGTTAGTGAACATTCAACACTATAGCAAACTGGACGTTATACAACACACTCGGGCCATGCTCGGCAGAGACTATCTTTTTTGTCTCACACCATGCTTTCAGTAGCAACCCTAATACAAGTAGGACAGTTATGTTAAATAGCAGTACCTTCTGTCAAATTCTCTGATTCTTACTAACACTTAATCGTTAGCATTCAAAATAATACTCACAATAATTTATTGGATACACGACATATATATATATATATATATATATATATAAACAATTAGAAAAGTGGGCAGATATTTGTGCCTAAAAATATTTTGCATAATATATGAAATCGGTTTAAAAAACGAGTTTCTCATATCATTAACTAGACTGTGACTAATGTGAGCCATTTGCTTATTTGATGTGACTTTTATGAGTTTCAGCTTTATTATTAGAATTAAGTTAATCGAGATGCCGACTAATTGAGTATCCATTTGCACATTACAAGTAATTACGGATATTGCATTCAATCAGATTTGTTCTTTAGCTAATACGATGATCGATCGTACCCCTGACTCTAGCTCAAGTCCGAATTCAAGTCAAAGTCGTGGAACATCTTCGCGAATCATTATCTGAACAATTTGACTTCAACAAAAAGTACTGTCAGCCAAAAACAAAGCAAATCGAACGAATTCAACTCTGCATTTGCATTAAGCTTAACAAACGAGGCCGAGAGTAGCTACACGAGTTTCCAACTTGCAGTACAAAATATCATGTCATATATATCTTTGCCAGGTTCAATTGTCCGCCCAGGGATAAAACTCATAGAAAATGGGCTTTGATTTCGCTCGCTTTGCTTTGCTTCACTCGATAGCTTAAGCTTCGAAAGATAAATAAGTACATTTTCATAAACAGAAATTTATTTTAGCAATTGTTCAACCAAACTCTTGTTAGATTATTTTCTTTGTTTTAAAACATTTTTTTTTATTAATGTGGAGGTTGTTTTTTGTATTCTTAACCGTGGCCTAAAATTCAATTATTCTGAAATTGAAAAATGCTTGGGCTACCCATGCCAACTATGACTATGCGCTTTGAACAATGTCAAATTGCACAATTGCAGTAGCTGCAACAACAACAATAACGACAAAAACAACAACGATAGCAATAACAACAACAAGGACACAAATAGCATTTGCTCTCAAGGCGTCACGATGGCATGTAAAGAAAATTAAGCGCAAATGCAAACACGAAAAACAAATCGGAGATGCGAACACAGATACAAAATAAGCAACAAAGTCTTTAAGCGCTTTGTAGCCCGATGATGTCATTGATATGGCACAGATATCAATTCCCACCAGCGACTACAACATAGGTGCACATATATTGAGGTAGATGTAGGGGATGTGTAGGGACGAGTACAAGATACACTGAAAAACAATTCAATCGAAACTAAAAACTGTTTGCCCGACAGATATATTCGATATAGAAGAAAAAACATCATCATATCTGTATCTGCATATATCCATATCTATATCTGAATCTGATGAACTTTTTAAATCTTTTTCTTCTTCTGTATCTTTAAATATCGGTATGTGTATCAATATATGCATTGGATCCTTATCTGTATCTGCATCTGTATCTGTATCTGTATCTGTATCTGTATCTGTATCTGTATCTGTATCTGTATCTGTATCTGTATCTGTATCTGTATCTGTATCTGTATCTGTATCTGTATCTGTATCTGTATCTGTATCTGTATCTGTATCTGTATCTGTATCTGTATCTGTATCTGTATCTGTATCTGTATCTGTATCTGTATCTGTATCTGTATCTGTATCTGTATCTGTATCTGTATCTGTATCTGTATCTGTATCTGTATCTGTATCTGTATCTGTATCTGTATCTGTATCTGTATCTGTATCTGTATCTGTATCTGTATCTGTATCTGTATCTGTATCTGTATCTGTATCTGTATCTGTATCTGTATCTGTATCTGTATCTGTATCTGTATCTGTATCTGTATCTGTATCTGTATCTGTATCTGTATCTGTATCTGTATCTGTATCTGTATCTGTATCTGTATCTGTATCTGTATCTGTATCTGTATCTGTATCTGTATCTGTATCTGTATCTGTATCTGTATCTGTATCTGTATCTGTATCTGTATCTGTATTTGTATCTGTATCTGTATCTGTATCTGTATCTGTATCTGTATCTGTATCTGTATCTGTATCTGTATCTGTATCTGTATCTGTTCGCGTCTTGTTGTGTTCAGCTTTGTGCATTTGCCAGATTCGTTGACCGTATCTAATATGCTACTGACCAAGTGACTTGGTACAAGTAGTCTTCGTTTTGGTGTGTATCTGTGGAGTATCTCTTTTACATGGCAGCGTGACACTATTTGGTTCAGCTTCGATAGACGCTGTAATGGATTATTTTAATTGCTTCGCACTTGATTGTAACTGCTTGCAGCAACAAATCAATTCGTTGCACATGTTTGTCGTATGTTTAACCCTGGGGGTTACCTTTCGCCCTGCACCCCTTTACCCATCGTGTAACGGCATGCACTGAGCTCTGTGCAGCGCCCACTGAAGGTCTTGATGCTATGCCACAGACTCGTAACTCGTAGCTCGTATCTTGTGTGTATCTCAATATTTGTATATATGTATGTATCTTCGTATCAGCATGTGTGGGCGTTGGGATACATATCCACAGTCACACAAGCATATACGGCTCAAGATGATAGCGGCGTTGTTTCCGCCAAGGCGCTAAGGCAATGCGCAGCTTTTAGCGCTAATAGCAACGCATTCGATTGGAGGCCGCCGGGGATAGCAGGGGGCGTGCCTCAAATCAGGCTTAAAAGCAATTACGCACTCGGCAATGTTGTCAACGTTGGCTCCGTCTACTTCCTGCTCCAAGCGACTGTGTCTGTGTCTGGGATGCGAAATGTCATTTAAAAAGATAGTTTCTGTCTGTGCATTAGCCAGGCCTAATGCCAGCTGAGCTCAGCTTATGTGCAAACTGGCTGACAAAAAGTCGACTATCCCATAAAAAAAACACAAGTTTGCAATGAATTTGAGGGCGGATGCAAAAGCATATCGCTGAAACAACTCTTATTTATCTTCAAAGTTTGCCTAATCATAGCAGTATCTCACACGCAACGAAAATCGAAAATAATTAATATTAATGAACTAATGCTTCTATCTGATACAGCTATCAAAATTTGAACTGCTCGTTTACCCAACTGTTAAGTACTTTAACAGGTACAGTGTTGTCAACCTGCAATTGACATTGCAAAAAATCTAGTCAAATTTTAGCCATTTTCATATTTATTTTATCCATCTGAATATGGTTCGAACGCTAGGCCAATCAGTTGAGAGAGTTATCTACATATACTTATATCTGTCTTTACATCCAGTTACGTGGATTTAAGATCTGCGACTGTTGGGACCGGGCCAATCAGTGTGTTGCCAACAAAATGAATTATTATGCATAGCAAAATGGGGAGTTAAGACTTCAGTGCATTTCAGTTTCATTAGTGCAGAAGCAGGAATCGACATCTTGTGTCATAAATAAACAAATGATGAGTGTTCCCAACTTATATGCCGAACACACGACCTATAGTATTTATAAGGAAATTACGCTAGACCTGTTGCCAGAGTGGACTGTGTCGAAATTATTGCAGCCAAGCCGACGCCAACTAAATTTCAAAATCGCACACAAAATTAATGAAAGTTCCAGTCGGTATAGATGGATCATAATAAAATTGAGAATTGAGCTAGAAATATGCATTTTATTATGCTGCGAGGGGGAAATAAAAGTTCAAAGTTGTCGGCAAATGGATGCGAAATTATGAATCAAATTGTGAGAAAAAAAGGTCCGATCAATGCCGGATAACTCTAGCTAGTTGCGTTAAAAGAGCTAACGCTTCAGGGATATTATTAATAATATTATTATGAACTGTGGTTGAAAGATTGGATGACAGAGTTCGACTACCTTAACGCATGGAAAAATATTCTAGTTAAAAGCATTCGTCTAAACACAAACTCTTTAATAAAAACCCTTATTTATTTACTTATTTCAAAAAGCGAATATCTTCTACTAAAAGACAATAATTTATTAATTAAAAAATATATATATATATATACAAATTATAATATATTAAGTTAATATATTCCATTAAGTGCTGTTAAGCTAGAAACGTTGGTAATACTTGCATATAAAAAAAGGTGTTGAAATACATTTCAAAATAGCCTAACAAAAGTAAATCTGTGTTTAAATGCTTTTCTTACAAGTTTTGCTCTGCGGTCAAAAGCTTTCGCGTAGCGGTGTAATCAATATTAAAGCTCACCAAAAGCTCAAACATTGTATCTTTGTTCATTGTAAGCTTTGAAGTTTTTCTCTCCAATTTAACGAACTTGACGAACTATTAAGTCAGAAACCCATCAAAAGTTTTGCAATAAAGCTTGGTTAAGATATTTTTGCAAGTATATAAGTTTTGCAGTTATTTGAACTAAGCTAAAAAGCTTACAAAGTTTATTTATTAATAAAAGAAAATGTATGTCGTGGTAAATATTGTCAAATTGTTTTGTGGATTAAAGACGAAACCTCAGTTTTGATAAATGTATTTAAGTACTTAAAACAATTTAGCAACTTGATGTTTTCCTGTCAATATTTTCTCCCTTTTGCAGTCTTTTGGAATAGTGAAGCAGTAGAGTCTAAAACATCTGAAATTTACAGTACCGTGGTTTCTCTGGATAAAAGGATTAAAAAACTGGTTAGAAATAATTAAATTGTGGCTCTTGCCGAACAGACACATAAAAAGTTACCGTATACGATCCATAGAGTCGAGTACACGTCCCATAGCCTGCGCATTGAGCATATGGCAGATGCATAACCAATCACAACAGATCTTCAGTTCAGATGAGAAATATAGAAATTTCCGAATCTTCATCTGTGGGCTTGCTAAGCTGCAGCTGTCTCGACTGGAATGGAATGTAGAAATGGGATGTCTGTACAAATATGTCAATTTTTATTGGCACATATCTTACCATTATTCTGTGCACAATCCCCGTAACACATTGAACAGTTTTTCATCCAATTTAGATAGATTTTTTCTTAAAGTTTTTTGTCAAACCTTTTTTATTTTTCAAAATCTAACGATAATACAAATGACATACTTCATATGCTCAAACAAATGCTACAATATCCAAAGATAAATCACATACTTCTTGACAGTTTGGTCTATATATATTTCTCGGGAATATTAACAATGTATCGATATTTTTTTACAAATTTAGGGATTTCTCGGAGTTGACCCGAGCTACCATAAAGCCTTTCAATAATATTTACTAAGAAAAGTTTTTGGATTTTTAAGATATATAACAAATATTATAAAATAATATGCAATATTTAGTCTATATATATTGTCCATTCTAAGATATATACAGTTGATATATGAAAAATTTGAATTCCCGAAACGAGGAGCTCGTTTGACAAATGGCAAGATGGAAAAATTTGCCGAATTATCATACCCTAAAGAGAGTGTGAGGGGTTCGGTGGGCGGGGAGGGATGGGGGGTTTGACTGGTTAGCCTAATTTTGATTGATGCAATCAATTTATTCCGAACTGTTTGGCCAGACTGGCAATAGAAAGCCGCGCGTGGAGATTGCGCCGAAGGACATGCGACAGTTAAATGCAACTAGAGATTAAATGTCAATCCTTAAAATAATAAGAGCAGCCCACAAATAGGTTGCCAGCCCCAGGAACGACCACCACAATAAATGGATAATGAAGCGAACAAAGGGCCAGAGCAGAAGCAGAAACTGGAGCAGGAGCAGGGACAAGAAGCGGCAGCAGGAAGCGCAATCATTACGTCCATTGGCTATCACATTGTGCGCGAGTCCTGCTCCGGTTGCGGCTGGACATTGTTGAGGCTGCCATTTGGAGGCGGCAACACCATGCCCGTGGCTGAACGCAGGGAGGGCGTGGAAATGGGTGGGCATCAGGTCTAAGCTAGGGCAAAACAAATGACGCAGTCTGACCGAGGGGACGGCGCGAGACAGACAAACAAATAGCATCGCCTGAACGGGGCGCTTTGATTAAATGCGCGCTTGATTTGAAAATGATTTCATTAATTAAATGCGTCCACCTACCAGTTGCCCCGAACGGCACTTGCCACTTGCCCCGCGCCACTTGCCCTTTGCTCTTCGCCCGCGGGCTCTTTGCCTACCCCTCTGTGTGCACGCTGTACAAATTTTTTTGACATTTAATTATAAATTCTGGAATCCGATCGCTTTCACGTTTGCCTTTTTTTCTCATATTTCACGCGGTGCCTGCACTGAAAATCCGCCAAAGGCAACCAACTGGCCAATGTGCATATTTATAATACCCTGTTAGTTATGGAAAATTCGTAAGAAGGGGTTAAATGGTATTTTGCTCATTATTTTATTTACTTTCGATCGCTCTAGACAGCTGAGTTTATGCCCCGTCTCTTGTCATAGTTGTTGTTTTTCTTTTATCTGACCTGGCTGCATTCGAGTGTGACTATTGACTACGCTCTGTCGCCTAATTTTAGTCTCTGCTTTTATCTGTTGGTAGTTGTTGCCAAGCTTTTAACTAGTTCTACTTAGATACGTTTTAGTCTCCTTACTTTTTGCTGTACCGTGATTTGATGCCGATAGTTCGACCAATCAAACTAAATGCCATAAGTAGTGTGAAAGGCTTGCCAAATGCAGACCATGGTCGAGCATACCCTGTTGGTTTAGTGCTATCGAGGGTTATACTAACCGCTATCGAAATTGTTTGGATTATAGTTGCAAATGTGAAATCAAGCTTAGCCTTTAAAATTCAATTTTTATTGCATATTTAAATATAAATAAAATATATAAAAATATGTAGAAGAACGTGTCGGGTGTTGATGGTGACAGCCTGATCAGGGGTCTGATCGTTGGTTTTCATAACAGCTAACGATCAGTTTTGGACTCATCACTGGACTCTTCACTGTACGTGATTTGCGGTAGCCAGCCTTCGTCAGCCTCCCCCTTCAAATCAACAGCTAATTCTACGGCTATATGGCATCTTCTATTTGCGTACTCCCAACTGAGGCATGCTCACAATTTTGGAAAAGTCCCTTACACATTGGCAACCGATTGCAAACGACCCAGCCACAAATTGAACAACGCCGCCGGCCATTAGCGACCGTCCTTT
The DNA here is from genome assembly GCF_030788295.1 of Drosophila virilis. Classification (NCBI taxonomy): domain Eukaryota; kingdom Metazoa; phylum Arthropoda; class Insecta; order Diptera; family Drosophilidae; genus Drosophila; species Drosophila virilis. Next base: position 19,685,310 of record NC_091543.1, on the reverse strand, counting down.
ATGCGACTTGTGTAGGCACATCTATACCCTTGCCAACGTTTCGTATGCAGGATATTTAGCATACTTTGTTTAGCTAGTTATTTTACAGAAAATCATAATTGTTGCTTGGATTGGTTTTGATTTTATCTCTAAACATAGCGGGGAGAAAAACCAAAATTCTCAAAGGTAAATAAAGCAAATGAATTGTGCTTTTAAATAGTTTTTTTTTAGTTAGCAACTATTTTTCGATATAATTAAGAATCGATAACAACCTCCAAATCAACATATCTTCTGGTTTATAAGAGCTAGATACATTTGATAAGCCGAAAGTATTTATCTTGTTGGACATCTTTAAAGAGTTATGCCTAGGGCCTTGGTTTGCGCCTAAATTTGTGTGCTATATTTAAGCGTCGAAAATGTTTAAAAGATTGGACAATAAAGTCCGAACCTATTCCAGAATATATTCTCTCTGCTCTTCGACAGGGTATACTCTTGTCGCCCTTAAAAACTCTTGTTTGTTTTTGTTAAACTTAACTTAGTTTTAAGTCAATTAAAGGCATTTTTAACTTTTAATGCAAACCTGGTTGCAGATACCCCAAAACACAACAAAATAGTTACATGCAACGGCTTTCTGCAAATTTTCCAGCCTTAAGCTGCCCTGTGTCAGTGCATGGATTATCAGATTATCAGGCATATGCGAAATTTTCAATTGCTCAGAATTTAGCAGCTGCCTCTTGATGGAAATTCTTTTGATCGCATATACGTTGAAGAGATTTCGCTGTGATTTGTATTGGCAGCTGCTCACTTATGATCATTATAATTGGGGAATGCTGCACTCATTAGACCCATAAATACTCGTAGGCACGCATTCATTTTGGGCTGCCAAACAGGCAACTGGGCTAATTAATTTCACTCTGCGTGACTTGCATGACTAAAAGCGCCTACTGACTGCTCAGTTCTCAACGTTCAGAGCTCGCTGGGAGGGTGGCTGCTTTGTGTTTGCGCCTGCTCTGCTGATGTACTTATACTTTCATCCGTTTTATAGATGTATATGTGAGCTATACTCTATACTCTCTCATATTGGCAGCGCCCAAATTGTATGAGTAATGATTAAATACTTGTTTGCCAAGTCTAGTGGCAACGCCCACCGAATGCAGTAGGCCCTGTTGATTGTCATGGCCAATGAATCATGAGACGTGCGTCCAGTCAGCGACAGCAAATAGTCAAACCCGTCCTCATCATCATCAGCATGCTTAAGATTGATCAGTTGGAGTAGCAACTGGGAGTGTTTCCTTCTAATTTGGCTCGATACACACACACACACACACACATACACACACACACACACAGGCACGCGCAAGTGTTCACTTATCAGGTTCAAGGACCCGCCTGCACGCGCTTTCGTCCTCTTTACTTTGGTTCGCTTAATCAGCAGCAAGTTAATCTGCAACTAGTTGCCACAAACACAAACACACACACACGCATACACACTAACATTCAGTGTGTGTTCGGTCTGCGCTTTAAACTGGGCTTAGCGCGCTTGGCGGTGCGGTGCCGGGGGTGGTCTTAGGACATAAAGTGCACTAAGATATGGCACAGTTCATTAACTTAATAAATATTCTATGTACACACTCACATACACATGCGAATACTGGGTATATGTTTGAGCCTGGCAGACGGCAACACGAACAACGACAACAGCAACAACAAATAACAGTAACAATAACATAAATAAACAAGCTTTAAATAGACGTTGGGCCAGCCAAAAACTTCATCAAGTGCCAACAAAAGTTACAACAACAACAACTAAAATCTCAAGGTGAATTATGCAAAAAGTGTTGGCCGGGGTGCCTGGGGGAAGGGGCAAGAGGCAAGGGGAGAGGCTGGCAGCCAAGGCAGGTTTACAAATAAGTTCCAATTTTCAAGTTAACAATGAAGCAGACGTCGCGGCTGGCTCTGCGTGTGCCTCATTGGAGAGAACCCCAGAGAGTCTGAACTGTAGTTCAGCCAAAGGGCAAATAGCCCAAATCCGGCAAGAGGGAGAGAGAAAGCGAGAGAGCGGTGAGGAACAGCCAAAAGTTTAAGCACAAATAGGTACGTTAATAGGTCCAAAGTATGGCAACTCCTTGAAAGAGAGCAGGAAGATAGCATGGCGATACGATGCGTTAATAATATAAAATAAATTTTTTAAATGGGAACCTGACGATAACAAGGCAATTATGCATTGCCTATACCCTGTAGAGGGTATCTTTAGTTTGTTATGAGCTATGTTACGCATAGCTAAAGACATCTCCGTGTACAAAACGATTATTTTCCTCTAATATGTTGACCTAAACCTGAACCCAACCATAAAAAAGGTGATAGATTGAGGCTTACTTTACTATATTTACAAATTGAAATTTCGGTTCATAAACCATTTCGGTTCAGAACTTTTTTGCTCGTCAATAATTTTTAAGGTTACCTCAAGTCCTATATATGTATATGGTATATAGGGAATTAAATATATCGTAATAAAGGGAGGAGACAATTAAATGGCATCATATATATGCAGACATGTTTCTACAGCATCCAGTTGTTTCTTCTATCTCTTTCGTTTTCTTTGTCCATAGCTCCCTCTCTCGCTTTCCCTCGCCCTCATTCACACTCAGTTATTTAACACCTTGCAATCGGCACGATGCTTATGACATAATGAATAAAGCGCAGTATCTGCTCTTAAATAACCCGCATAGCTGACCGAATTAGATATCAGAGTTGCATAGGGTATCTGTTGTTGTGTTTTATTGACAAATTGATAAGTTTATCGGACCACTGGTTGCTCGCCAGTAAGAATAAGAAGAAGAAGAAGAGAAGGAAGAAGAAGAAGAAGAAGATTAGTAACTTATGTGACTTTTGGCTTAACTAGCAAACTCAGACTTTATTCAACTAAAAACATACACGCACACACACACACACATTCAAGTGAGACTAGCCTAAGATAGTACAAATAGCGCCTGCCACAACAGCCTCTGGATAGGGGCGGTCGGTGGGAGGCGTGGGTCTAGACCGTTTGTGTAGCCACATGACGCTGGCGACTGCGTTTATAGCAGGAATAAGCCTCCAGGCCATTTATGCTGAATACGGTTAAACCAAAGAACTGCAGGGAAAAGAGAGACAGAGAGAGAGAGAGAGTTTGAGAGAGGGATTTAAAGAGATTTAGGAAATTTACTCACCGCTGCAGCCGTGTAGGCACCGATGTCCAGCGCGAGCACCAGACCGGAGGCTATAAAGTGGGCCAGCGCCAGCGTTGCGTGCACGCCAAGCGACCAGATCGTCGCATCGCAGCTCCAGCTCTGGCCGAGCCGCAGGTAACGACAGACGAGCAGCGTCAGCGTCGTCAGGCAGCCAAGCAGCGCGACGATCATGTAGAAGCAGCCCCGAAAATTGCTCAGACGCACCGAGCTGCACACAATGCACAGGAATCCAATGAATCCACACAGCTAAAGAGAGGCGAGCGCACAGAAGGGTTACAGAGACGAGTGGACATGTTTAGTTAAGCTACTTACCAGGCAGGTGATCTTGGACAAGCCGCCAATGCTGCGCAAATACTTGCGATCGTGGTCATCGTTAACAGACATGACAGCAGCCGCTGCCCAAAGCAAAACAAAGCACACACAGTTAACAGTAAACAGCAAATGACGATGCCAGCAACAACTACAACAATAGCGATGACAACGACAACGACAGCACAAGCGAACCGCTAACAACAACAAATGCACCTTGTGCCCACAGAAAACTCACATTGCGCGCGGGAGCAAGCACAAAATGCCACTGGCGGCGACGAATCGGCTGAAAGCTTAGAATGCCAGCAGCGGCACGCATGCAAACGCGAGAGTGAGCGCGCAATACACTATTACTCACGCAAGTAGAGAGCGAATGAGAGTGCAATACAAACATATGAACACACATAAGCCCATACATACACAACTACTCAATTCACACAACGAGTAGAGCGGCGCTCACAGCGACGGCTGTAATTTGTACCAAATATCAAGAAAAAATGTACCACACTCGCCAAAAATGTACCATTTGTATATATGCATGCGTTTTTTATTTTTCAATTTAAATCAACTATGATTTTTTAAATAGTTCCTTATTTGAATAAATCATATGCATAGGAATGAATTACAAGATAATTGTATTTAATTATCTATCACAATTTAAAACAAAATACAAAAAAATAACATAAATTATTAGCAGAACATATTTTGATAAACAGTCAGGGATTAAAAATCTGTTATATTATACAACTTTTTTCTTAGGGCTAAGAAGGTCTTGAAAATCTAAGGTCTGAAAAGTCTACTGCTGATAAAAACAGGAAATTCTTGAAATACATACAATATGCTCATTTATGATACCGAAAACGCATATATTGTTTATCGTTACGGCAAACATTGAGCACGAGCAGGCCAGCTTAAATTTAGTCAACACTAAACAGTCATATCAAAACATGTTTTTTTACTATACATTATTGTTTCCATAGAAAAAGAGAAAGAAAAAAAACATATTTTTATTGCTAAGGGATTTGTCAGAAATGAAATTGGCTAAAACTGTTATTAAACAAATGTACTTAGGTAGAAAATAATGAACCAATTGGCCAAGGAACGCTCAATGGTACACTCTTTGCGAAAACCGATTGTACCTGTTTAGGTACATTTATACCATATGTGTATCTCTCTCTCCCCCGGCTTCTCTCAGTTTTCTGTTTATTCTCTGTTTGCGTCTGTTTTGTATCTTTTTACGGCTATCGGCCTTCTGATAAATTTTGCTCAGCGCAAAACTTAAGTGGGGAATGGGTAACAAGCTTATCAGCTGACGATCCGTTTCTCTTGTTTCAAATTAGCAGCGCAGAGCGGCCTTCGTTTCGTACCATAAATTAGTAGTTGCTCAAATATACTTACGCCTATGTACATATATATAAAGCTGTATGATTGTACTTGCATTTGAATGTATTCACACTCTTGAGTTCTAATAGCCACGTGAGTCATTTACATTTGGAAATGCAGTCCCGACTCTCTGATTCATTCCATACGCTAAACATAAACAAATGGGAAAAATCGTTATGCCGCAAACAAGACAGTAAATTACGCACCGAATTACGCATGCTCTACAGAAATATATTAGAGTCTAGAACATATTTGCAAACTATATTAATAATATTATTAATATTAATATATTAATATATATGTATATATAAATATATGTATATACATAATGTAGCGAATAAACGACCTTTTTTGTGAATTTTAAAAACTTTTTATTTGTTTATTCGTTACATTTTGTGTTTGTTTTTTAGTAGTTTTGAAAGGACTTGAATCTTCTCATAAGCTGATTACGTTTTCAATTATTGATCGCAAGGAATTTCGCGGCATTACAAATTGTATCGCATGACGAATGCACCCCATTCACTTGAATGTGAGTGTATTCTGGCTCTTCTACACCCCATCAATTGAGTAATATACTTATTTTAATTGACTCGAATTCACTGTGCTCTGCATTAGATTTGTGTTTGGGTGGGGCGTGAAGAGCACATTGAGTCGTTTCACTCGCAGCGCCTCACTTGGCCAAGGTCGTTGCTGGCACTTGTTCTCAAATCGTAACGGAAACATATGGCGGCATCAATGATATGTGAATACCATTAGGGTAGATATGAAGGGAGCATAACTCTTGCGGACACGCCCAGTTGGAGCAGTGCTGAAAATGGGAACCGGAATTGACAAGCCGGAAATGATATGATGCCCAACAAGTGCTTCAACTTTGATTCTTTGAATTAACATACAGATAACGTAATACTACGAAAAGTCCGGAAATTACCAAATGTTGGACTTAGATCGTTTGATAGATCGCTAGACGATTGTCGTGCTCACTGGATTTATTTTTAAATTTTACTGATACGAAAAAGCCCGAGTGCTGAATTTAGTTAAATATGTTGAGTAAATACAGTGCAAATAACCATGCTTAATACACTTGTAGATCTATAGCAATAGCTATTCCATCTGTAGAAATATGTGAGATACATTAAGATATATAAGATATCATATGTAAGATATAAAAGATATATCAAATATATCAAGACGTTTTTAAGTATATAAAATATAAAAGATACATAAGATATATAAGATGTGTATGATATATTCAGATATATAAGATACATAACCTATATTAAGATATATTAATCCGATGCCGAAAGGACATACTGAATCTTATAAATACCTAGCCTGGCCTGTCTAATATATGTATCTTAAAAATTTCAAACAAAATTTATTCTCGACTAATTATTTCTATAATGATTTAGTTATCCAATCCAGCCACGTATGAACTATACGCAAGAGAAGGACGGACCTATGTGTAGTTTTATGACGGCAGCTGCAAAGCTGGGAGACTTTAATCCATTGATATAAAGATTAGAAATGTCTTCTTTAATGTTTTACTCATTACGTGAATAATTTATAATACCCACCACAAGGTTAACCAAAAACCTTAAGTACTCCTCAGTTTTGTCTGCACTTCTCTTACTCCCTTCAGATGTTTATATGGCTGCAATAGTGCATGACTAACATGCGAAGTACCACAGTTTATATGCCAAGCGCTTATAATTCCCAAATGGTTTTCGCAGCATGGCCAATCATAGAATTAGCTTTGTTTATACTGGCGAATTAGCTTTGCAGAATTTTAAATAGCGATTCATATGGATCACGCAAATTTAATTCAATTTGGTGCATTTATTTGAAAAAGTTTTGCATAGAATGTCTAATAATGTCTGTGGTTGCCATGCACATGGATAAAACGAGTGCAAATGTCCTTTCAAAGCGGACCGCCAATTAGTTAATGGCTCTTCACAACATTTAAATGCAGTTTATGCGGTAATTCAGATGTGCTATTATTTCGCTGATTGCGAAATTAAGTATCGAAATGTGTTCGATTTGAAATTCCAAACGATTTGGCCAACAGTAAAAGACCAATTGTCAGTTGTGACCGTGTGTGGGTAGGTGCCATTTTAGTTGTTGCCATTGTGGCTAGTGTGCTGTTTATTCTTATGTTTTTGTTTTGTTTATTTTTTTTTTTTTAGTCGAGTTGAGTGCACTTCACAAATCCGCTTGCCGAGTACCATTTGTGCTGTGCAATTTGGTGCCATGCAACGTTTTACAATGCCACAACGCACAACTAAATGTCCGACAGCCCGCTCAAAGCTTAACTTACCTAATGCGACACCGCTGCCGCCTCGTACCTCCTAGGTCCAGCCACAAGCTACTCCTCGAATTAGCTATGCGTGGACTCTATCTCTCCCTCTTTCCCCGTCCCCGCTCACTCTCTTGCTTGGGCACTTGCCCTTGCGCTTTGTCACTTTCGCATTCAGTTTATTTTTATTATTTTTTGCATTTCGCAATTCATAAAATAATAATTTTTATGATTTATGCCCATGGTTGAGCTTTCATCCCACTCCCGACAGGAAGCTCGTAGAAGCCAATCCCGCAGCTCCCGCCTTAGTCCCAACATACCCATTCGCTGCTGGTTGCCAGCCAACTGCTAATTTCTTTTGTGCTATTTTATTTTATCGCTTGCCACGCAGCCGTCAGACGCGTCGTATGAGCAACTCATTCAGCGACCACACTCATACACACACATCCTCTATAAATGTGTGTGTGTTTGAGTGTGTGCATTGCTGTGGGTGTCTAATTAGAAATGCAGTTGCCGTAATTGGCAACTGCAGCGGTAGCAGTTTTTTTTAAGTTGCCACGAGCAGCGACAGAAGCGTCAGCAACAACAACAACAACAGTTTCATTTCCTGACCCACCAGGTCAATTAGACGGCAGCTAACGACTACTAGATGCTCTTTTTTAAATGTTACCTTTAAAATTGCTGCAGTCAGCAGTACCCTATGAGGGTATTAACCGTGCCCAGCTTCAAGCTGATCATCGTCGATCGCGCGATCGTCCTTTAAGCGCACACAAACACACTCACGCACACACGTGAACAAGCGGCTTCTTCTTCGCTGAACCCACACTATAGAAAATACTTTCTTAAGTAACTTCGGTATCTGTGGTTCAATCTGTATACAATTCTCCGTGCTCAACTATGGCATCTAAATGTGTGCATATACTCAAGCTAGACGCTATATATATAAGAAACCTACACATACTGTAAAAATGCTTCCAAAGGTCTGAAAGATAATAGCTTTTGAGTCACCAGTCCACAAATCAAACAAGCTCAATTCGACTCAATTAAATTGTTAACAGAACTGTGCACAGGGTATAGTCTAGTTGGGTGTAATTCGCAAAGGTTTCCTGAAATCAATTTCCAACTCCTCTTCAATACAGAGCTTCAATGTTATTTTTTTTAGTTTAAGCTAAGAATAGGATCCGATTTTTATCTTAATGAACTCTGGCATTTATTTTGGAAGGCATTGCTGGCTCGTACTTCAGAAGTGTTTCCCTCTTGGACTGGTGGGCGTTAGACCAAAGCGCCATATGCCAATGACACGCCCACTTCACACACTTCACAGCCGGAGCAGGCAATTCTAATGCAAATTTCGTGGGGCATACCCTGACAGGGCCAGACTCTTTGGTAGCTGCAACTGACAGGCCTTCAGTGTGCCCAGTCGCAATCGTAATGGCAATCGCAATCGCCAACCAAGTCAGCCCGGGCACCCCGTCGCAGTCACCCCAGGCAACCCAACGCACAGTGGAATCCACTAGCATATTTACGCATCAAAATGCTATGCAACTATTTCAGATTGTGTTTAGTTGGAATATTTTTATAGGTTTATTATCTCCCTTAATTATACTACCTACATACATACGACTGTTTGTCCTGACTGACTGACTGATTGATTAAGTGACTGATTGATTGATGATCAACGCAAAATTATATGAGCTGGGAAGTTGTCCCGCAACTGTGGAAAATTGCTGGGAATACGTAAAGGGATTATTTAATTTAATCATAATTTTTTCATGCATTTAAGTTGTAGCCACTGTGCACTGTGTCTACAGCATTTCAACGACCTCGGCGCATCTGCCAAGCAGGTCTGACACTGAATCTAAATCTGAATCAGTGCATATTGTGCCGACAGTGTCTGAGTGGATGACGGGGAGCGTGCCCTGGACGTCGCCTAATACTCTTAGTGCTCCTCTCCTGAGTGTCCAGGAACAGGAGTCTTTAAGCAAACATTTATTCGCCATACAAATGATTATCGTGCGCACTCAAGTGCCATCATCATCAATCAAATATGAGTGCAATAGGATTGTGTATCCCATGTATACCATGTTTCTGTTGCCAAGTCTGTGAGTGTGTATCTGTGTACTTGTAAGTGCGAGTGTTAAACGAATGCAGCTTCACCAACGGAACCGTTTTCGATACGGATTTCACGTTTTCCATGGCCTGCGGGTAATTTATGCTAATGAATTGCCTTTCAGCACGGCCCCATTCCGATTACATTTTGCTCCCGCTCCCGGCCCAGCTCACGCGCCATCCATCCTGCCATCAATCAATCAATTTTTTCACCGTTGTCTCAAGTGCTCAAGTGTTCAGCTTGGGCAGCTCATTAAAGGCACAATGCCCGCAACCCGCAACCCGCAGCCCTTATTCAATAACCCCCAACGGCCAAACTCTACCGACCATTGCCAATTGGCGATATGATATCTGTCAGCGGCAGTGCCAAGAAAATAAAAAGGAAAGATGAAATGAAATAATAATATAAATGAAAGAGAAACGCGAAATAAATACATGGAAATTTAAACAAGTTTAATTGGCGTCGACCACGCCTTCAATTGCTGCTAAAGCTTGATTCTTCACTAGTCGCATGCAAATGGCTGCGTCTGCACATTTTAAAGCAATTTCCTCCACGTTATTTCTGTTCAATTTACCGCATCCTGCGTCTAGCAAGGACTCGGGGCAATTTACGACTTCTGTTGGCCCCAACACTGAAATTCGCCCACTTATGTAAGTGGTCCACAGTTTGGAAACTTGTCTAGCAATTTCCACACTCCGACAAGTAAACTGAACACTTTGAGAAATTCTTCTTTCTCTTCCTCTCTCCCGACCACGCCACCTGCAGGTATGCGACGCTCGCCATCAATTGTTTCCAGCTTGAAATCACACGCTGCAAATTCTCAAATAGTCGAATGTACTCACACACGTACTCAGTTTCGCATATATTTTTCAATTTGAATCGCACGCTCGCCAGCTTCCCAGGCACGTAGTCCACGTCGCTGGATCATGGCAAAGGCCCAGGTTCGCGCACACAAGACTTGCTTCCTCTATCTAGAGCTCTAGCAACTATATATAGCTGGGCTAACAGATGAGTTTCGTTATAGCCACGATTTCTCAAAATAATTTTACTTGTTTTTTATTTGTGTGAATTAAGTCAAAAATCTGAAGCTTATCAAGCGTTACCCGGCTTTGCATGTTGGTTTGATTCACGTCTTGCTTATAGTTCTAACTGTGGCTCGTTATTTATTTCGTAACTTGTATAAAAACAACTGAAATTGTTTTGGGTTTTATTTGGTTTGGTTTGCAGTTTTTTGAGTATAAAAGTTGGTTTTTTTCTTGTATGATCTTATTTTATTACTAATTTTCTTATTACTAATTTTAATATATCTTTTATTTCTATTATGAAACTTGTTCCAAGGTATTTAAAAACTAGTTAAGCCCATAAAAACCTTTCCGTTTTTATATTTCGAATCAAAGAAAAGATATAAGAATTAAGAATCATGTACATAAATAAATAGCATGCATTGCATTGCCCATGAATAGTTTTCATGCTGCATTTATGATACATATCTATCAAGCAGCGGCTGTGGCATTTACTTATTGTCTTGCTTCGCTTCACGGTTGCGACTTCCGTGAAAAGGCCAACTGCTGTTGCACAAGGGCTTGGCTTATAATCGTATGCCAAAAAGAAAACGTGTTGCTATTTTTGCCCGGCCAAAGGTGCATGCGACTGGGTAGCTGGTCCTTATGGTAATCAGCATTTGCATCCGTTTTGCATGCAGCAATTTGTGGCAAGTGCTGCCATGGAATTTCCAAGAGAAGCCTGGCAAACGCTGCTTAGTGTGAAGGAGCAGGATTCTGCATGCAGTTGATTTAACTGGTGCAGAAAATCAAAGGCGCTTCATCAGCTTCATCATTAATTTGATTTGTGTTGATTTACAAGCAACCAGAGTAACGACAACAGCAGCAACAACAACAACAACATGCAGAAACAGGCTGTTGCTATTGCTAAATCAACTTCATGAATAATGCAACAAAAAGAACAGAGAACACTACACACCCACACACACACACACACAGGCCACTATTGAATTTTGTCGCTTATTGCCATCTTTTTCCAGCTGGCGCACCCTCTCTCTGTCTCGCAGGCCAATGCAATTACGCAATTTATGAAATTACAATAGCAAAGTGACTTTAGCAACAATTTTCGTTACTCTGTTGGACACCCACACATCCATACACCAACACATCCACTCATACTCACACACGCACACATGCATGCAGCATGCATATAACGGAAATTGCGAATAAAATATCAATGGCCCCCAGAGCAGATATGTAGAGAAAACAGTTGATGATGATGTTGCTGTTGTTGTTGCTGCTGCTGCTGCTGTCGCTGGCTTGTCGCTGGCTGTCCTCAACGATGATGAGATATTTCTACTGTTGCTGCCACACTATGCCAACACCACCTACTCCATAGTTGCCCCTCCCAACGACATAACAATCGAATTACCAGTTATGCAAACTGGCAATTTTGCAGCGACATCTTAGTATCAAATGGCAAATCACATCAAGGGTTATCAATTTGTTGTGCATCCCACTTAATATGAAGCTAAACTTTGGCTGCCGCCCTCTTTTGCCATATGTGTGTGCGTCTCTCTGTTTGTGCATGTGTGTGTGTGTGCTCGAGCAGGGGTAGTTTTTTATGTGGGCTCCTTCGTTTGTATTTATTTCAAGTGAGTTGCTAAGTTACTGAACTAATAAGGCTAGGCCAATTTGCATATTTCAAGTCGTTTAATTGTGTCCAATTAGTTGATTTCTTTTCTAAGATAGTTTTGAGCTTATTACAGATTATTAACATACAAAGCGCTACAAGGATATGCAATCAGAAATGCAATTCTATTTCGATTCCAATTATTTAATTGCCAATTAGGGCATTCTTTTATTAAATTCTAGGGGTAGCCTGAGAATAATTTAGAAGCGTAGGTTAATAAAAAAAACTGAGTAAGCATGCCATATATTTTCTAGTCAAATGAGGTCCTTGTTAGAGAAGTACATTGAAGTGCAGCCCAGGTAACAAGCATATCTGTTTATATGATTCAGTTGCTTAATTTAGTTGGATTTAATTTGTAGTTGCCTTCAACTCTTACAAAAAAAAAGAGGAATATATTAAGAATTATTTTAACTTAATAACTCAGTCAACCACTTTGCTTTAACTTATTGAAAAATATGACAGGCTCTTCCAAAATAGATTTCCTATGCAAGCCACAAGCAACGGGCTTTCAACCATGTTCTAAGCTTCACGTTCTAATTTATAGCACAAAACCAATGAAATAAGTTTATATAAGACTTGAATTACTTTGCCGTCTAATTGAGATGAATATGGAGAGACTGGCATTGTAAAATTAACACGAAAGTTAAGTTCGAAAAAGATGTGTTGTTGTCTTGTTGCTACATGTGGCATGAACATAAATTCAGTTGTCCAGATTCTGTTGCAAATGCATGAGGATTGTTTAAATGGTTGCCTGCAACAATGTTGCTACTTTATATTCTCATAAAACATGACAGCGCAGCAGCCAAAACAGCGTGTGGCAGCGGCAACAATCTTGTACGTGTTCAAACAATGTACCCGAATGTCGTAGCATACTTTTCAGCGCCAAGGCCCATTATATTTTTTGTAGGGCGAGCAAAAACACGTGGTTGGCCAAAATTTCACTGCTGTCGACTGATCTTTGGCAGCGCTAAGCCTGCCCCAAATTGTCTGAAAAAAGAAGCCTTTTCGTCATAATAATAAAAAGCTGCTTAGCACTTCTTTCGCTCTGGCAGCGAATCGCACGCGTCGAGCGCAATTTTACTACCGCGCTGGACGCATTAAGTAAATAAGCAGATTTCGATGTCTCGACTGATACTTTGTTGTTGTTGTAGTTGTTTTGTGTATTTCTTTTATTTTTATTGTTGTCTGACCAGCCAGACAGCCAGCCACTGTCCACTGGTCAGACGCAGACAACGCACACACGCACACACATGTGTGTGTTGATACTTTGATTGCAGCAAAACGAGATCGTTAAATCAAAACAACGACTTTGAGCACGTGTTGGCCCATTACCATGATAAATTGCCAAGGCCAAGGACATGGCCAGGACGCTGTGCTGTGCTGTGTTGTAGACGATATAGTCCTATTTATTCAGCCTGCATTTGATTGTCGTTCGATATAATTGTATGTTAATATCGAGGCGTCCAAGTGGCTCAACAGCTGGCGGCTGTTCCGATTGCGGGGACGGCAGCTAATATCAAATTTATTTGTGATGCAGACACACATACGCACACAAAGCTAATGACAATAGCGCACAAACACACACACATACACATAGCTTAGTACTGTTGTCATACGCGCTTATGAGCTTGACCTTGACATTGTCACTGAAAACGCTGATAAACTATGCCCTAATCCACTGGCATTATGTACATTCGGCACTTTGGCCGACGGGTAACGCAAGCGCACACACGCACACACACACACACACACACACACACACACACACACACACACACACACACAGACACACTAGCACACACAGTAAAACAAAAACGATTTAAGTCCTTGGACCAGTAAAAAGCCTCTGCAGCTAAAAGCAAAACCAAAATCAGTAAAAGCGTTACAACAGTGTATTCTCGACAACTAGATACTCTGTAATCAACACCCTGTTGCATTTGTATCGCACCTGCTTAATTTGCATATAATATATCAGAAATATGTATATTCTTATAGTTATTTTTATAGTTGAGCACATTTTTATGGCCGGTATCTGTATCTGAACATCTGCGTATCATGGCAAATTGTGCAACCCCTGCTCAAAGATCACTTGATACTGATTAAGATATATACTGTCTCTTGGCCATTTTATGGGCTGTAGGGTATGAGTGGAATGTGTAGCAAAGCCAAAAGCAGCAAGGAATGCGAAATAAAATCAATTTTCATTGTAATTGGCATCTTAAAGGTTTAAGCATCGTCCATTTATATTATTAAAGTGGCCACCAAGCGCCTTGCAAAGCACTTGGTACACAAAAACATAAGCTCAAGTTATGCACAGTGGAGCAAATCAGCCAAAGACCCTACAGCTAAAAAGTACATAAATTGTGATATATTTTAAAAGAGCTAAATAAATGCATTTTTGCTATTTACGGTGTAGTGGCAACTTTGCTTGACTAAAACCCAGCTTACACTAAACGTGTCTTATCTATATATACATTCAGATAGCATCGAACACAATTCTTGTACACTGTGCCTGATTGTGCCCTAGCTCTGCCCCCAGCGGTACCTGTTTCACGGCCTATAAAATGTGCTGCAGTTCCCGTGAAGTTCATTGCATTTGGCGCTGCATGCAGCTAGTTGGGTCTAGTTTGAGGGCTGGTTTATTAGTAGATCATTTGTCGCTTGGCCGCCAGCTTGCCCTGATGCTGGCATCAAGACATAAAGTTTCTACTTGCGCCATGGTGACCCTGACACTGGCTCGCATTGGACGCATTATCCTCGCTTATTGTCGTATATCAAATTTAATGGCTCCACTCGCCGCCGCTGCCAGTCAGCTTCCTGAGCAGCTTTGCATTGTCTGTGCGTGCGACGAGCTTTAATGGTGCTCGCAGCCCTGAAAAGTGCTTTAAAGGGCCACCAAGCCGCCAAATTCATTCAGCTCCATCAACATTTCATAGCCTGGTCGTTGGCATTGTGTTGACAACCAGACGGCGGCCATATGCATGTCGGGACGGGGCGCACAGCAAGATGGGTGCTTTATAGATTCAGCCGATTCCCTGTTCCCTTACCATACATGCCACCATTCGTTAATCAATCAACCTGCAAATTGAGATCTGACATTCTGAAAGAAACAAAAAATAAAAAAAACAGTCACTTAGAATCAATCGAAAAACAAGACATTCATTTCACGCAATTTACATGTGAATGGGTGGAAACCAGAGATACAAAAATAAAAAAAAAAAAGCATAAAGTCTTTTATATATAAGAGATTTGAAATATATATTAAAAAATATCGGTTTAAAACAAGGTATCTTATGCAAAACTCATAAAGCATAGAAGCTAGAGACAACAAATTTGATATGTCGGCTTTCACATAGTTTACACAGATCCAGATGCTCCCCTAAAAAACTGAAAAAGAAAACTAATTTCAAAATGTTAATTTTTGCTGTTTATTCAAATATACATATATATTTGCCTAATTTTATATACATTTTTGGTACTAGAGCAGATGCTGAATACTAACTAGTGGGATACTAGTCCTGCCCAGCGCGTTCTTGTGCTCTGCGATAAATTTGAAACATGACAACAAATGAATAACTTTTGGTTTTTTACCGAAACTTAAAGTTTTTGCGAACGACTTGGCTGCAATCATGAATGCAACAGCTTTCTGGCTCCCTGGAGGCAAACCGTCCCAGTTAAATGGCACACCTTTTGATTTTCAAGTCAGTTTTGCTCAACTTTTCAGCTGTCAGTTTTTGGCATCGCACACCCCTCTGGTAAAACACATACACACAGCACACAATAAATGAGAAAAAAATTGAGAACACAAAATGAAGTTGTCGCGTGTTCCCGGCTGATGCTGATGATGACATGTCACCAATGCTGTCGTTGATTCAAAAAAATTTAGTTGAAAATCGAACGATTTTCTTCTAAGAATGGAAACGAGGGCTGGCGGGGCTTGTTTTCACTTTTCGCGCATGTCCTTGGCACTGGCTCTTGCACAGGCACAGGCACGGGTACGGGCCACGTGCCGAGCCGCTCACACATCAAATTATGCTAATCAGGTGGCAGCCAAAAGCAAGCGCTGCTGCTGGTGCTTTTGCTGTTGCTGGCATGGGCGTGGCAATGCCAAAGACAGAGGCACAGGCAGAGGCAGGGACGGAGGCTGAGCTAGTGGCAACCAACATGTCTAACGCCGCATAATCGATTGCTGCTCAGGCGAAAGACGAATGAAAAGCGCATAGAAAATGAATTTAATTTTCCCAACCCCCACATTACGAGTATCTACAAGGAGCAGTGCCAAGGACGCAGGCCTAAGGATGTGTCCGCAGCGACAGCCGAAAACAATTTGGCGCTTCGCATAAAAGTATGCAATAGAAAATAAACAAAAGGCCAACAGTACAACGAATCACTAATGCTCTTTCTGAAAAGTATGCAAAGGCCACTGTCTTAGCGATTGCCTGATACCCTGTAAAATGGTTATATATCATTGCACAATTCAAATACAAGCATATGCAACCGAGAATACAAGCATATGTGCGAAAATATACTTGCACAAGAAATCAAAGCTTATTCTATTGCTATTTATTTAGAAATTTAATAGCAGAACGTCTATTTGCTGTGTATATATTCGTATCTCTGCCGGGCTCGAACGTTTGCACAACTTTACTATACGCTTTTGTTTTCACTCTGATTGCGGGTATAGAATAAACGCTAGTGGGTATTAACTGGCGGTGGTTGGGTTAAGTTGGATTTTCTATAATCGGTAAATCCCGTTTCAAATGGTTGTCGATGGTATGGCGATGAAAATACGCGTGCTTCTTTAGTTCTTATGTAGAGTGTGAAATTGAACTAAGTTAAAATACTGCTCTACTATGCAATTCTCATTAGTTTCAAATGAGTATTTTAGGGTTTTACAACCTTTTTTTTTCTCTCTCTCTCTCTCTTTCTCTGTCTCTCTCGATTCTCTCTCTCTATCCCTCTTTCTATCTCATGTTCTTGCTTTTGCTTAATTTTTACTTCTTTTGTTCTTTCAGCGATGGATATATGGACAATGTTTCCCTCCTAAAAGCACTTGGCAATTAATTATGCTTGTGAATATGAAATGTTCGTGTAAGTAAATATTTACATTTATTTTAATACATGTATAAATAGGAATATATAATAAGCAATTAAAAACGGCACGTGCTATCCTCCAGTTCATATATAATTATATTGGGTATGACACAAATTACTTGTGTTTCGGGACATTTGGTTTGCGAAGAAAGATTGCATTTGGGTTTCCACAAACAAGTCTGCTTGTTAACTAAGCATAATAAATGCTCAATGTATATGAATATGCGTATATGCTAGCCTGCAGCATAGACCATAGCAAATGTTAACCTCATCGTTAAACACAAATCATGTATAACTTTTATAAATTTTATAAACAAGTTCACTTCTGCTTTTACGACGTAATATTGTCTGATTAAGCTGTTTATAAATGAGGGGAAAAAATTAAACAAAACTTACTACTCATTAGTCTATGGTGATAATTTATACTCAGTTGGCATTTTTATTGTTGCGAAGTATGCAGAATATTCAGAAAATCCATAACGTTTACCTGACAAAACACTAGAGGCTTAAAAGACACCAAAACAATTCATGTCTTATTGACGGTCGGAATTGTCATGGATGTTGTTTGGATTTGGTTTGAAGAGATATCTGTTTCACGTGCGAAAATGTATTGTACTCGTCTATATTTGCAATTGTTAGATTGTAAAATATTAACTATAATTCATTACTACTATGTCGAATAATGGGATATTCAGCACTCAACTTACATTTTCTTTATTATGCATGCTATGTGGCTATGTGGCATGTGAAAAGTGTCAGGAAGCGATCTTTGATTATGTGCAAATGCCAGCAAACATGCGCACAGAAAGAAGCAGCAACAAAGTGTATAATAAAAGTGAAATTTGTCAAGGGAACCGACTGCATTTCTATGCTTTACGGCTATATATTTGCAACGGCAACAACGGCGGCAACAAAGCTCAAAAACATCAATTTGTGCGAGGCCAGCCGCAAATAAAGCATGAAAATGGCATTGCAATGCTTCACCGAGCAGTGCCTGAGAGGGGTAGACTGTGCACAGTATGTGTAGGGATGGGGGGATCGCAGGATTAGGGGTGTTGTCACGTACGACTGGGTACCATCCAAATTGATAGTGTCATCAGTTTTGAAGTGTTGCTGCTGCTGCTGCTTCTGCTGCTGCAATGAAATTGTGAATGGCGGTTGCTGAATGGTGCATTGTGAATGACAAACCGCTTTCCTTTTTTTTCCTGTGTAAGTTGGGAGTAATTTATGGGTAGCCTGGATAGGGGTTCGGATAGCGTGAGACGGATTAACACGGAATAACCAGCAATTTGTAAACGCAATGCTTATCTCTGGTTCAACATCAGTTGAATGAAGATGCGACATTCCCACACATGACTACAAATTGGGGCTATAAACATTTTACAGTTATTAGTTTCTTACTTAAGAACATCGGATTGGATTACAAATTGACTGCCACATATTTATATATATATTGTTTATGTTTGTCCAAAATAAATCATTTACTTTTTTCCAAAAATGCTTTAGAATTAAATAATAAGAAATATTATTGCAACATTTTAAATTTTCAGTCTTTATTCACACATATTTTTACCATAAACGAAAATTTGGGTTTTGTGCACTAAAAACCCAAAAAGCAAACCCACCTCAACATTTAAACTAATTCATTTTTGTGCTATATTAAATATTTTAAATTGTACATTAATTTTTAATATTTAATATTATTATGGTAATAGTTTAAGTCGTTATTGCTCATGCTGCTATGTTAAGCCTCTAACATTTTGCAACAATCTGTTTAAATATCCGAAAAACAAGTTCTTTTGAAGCAAACTATTTTTGGGTAAACATTTTTTTGCTCTGGCTTAGGTACGGTTGTTCCTTAAACAGAAAATTTAGCTCAAGGTGTGGCTTATGGAATGGAATTTCCATTTGCTTCGGTTCAAGCAGGTTTCCTCCTTCCAAGTTCTTAATTATTTATCATTAACTGTTCTGCGTCTTCAGGGAATTATAAATGTCATTCTCTTAAAGCAAATGTAGCTGCATTTTAAATAATTAAGCAAAATTTGAAAATTGTGCCTCGCAAAGTATTTAGTTCTTAAAATTTAAGTGGCCTTAAATTGCCGTCGTCTGTACTGGCACCTGGTTTTGGCACAAATGGCAACTACTTATCTGCTTTTCGCTTACCTTCAGCAACTCGCGGTCTCTCTCTCTCTCTTTCTCTGTCTTTGTCACTCTTTTTCTACCTCTCTCTCTCTTTTTCTCTATTTCTCTCTCTTTCACTCATGACTGTGTTTGCCTGCAGATATGCAGCAGTTTAAAAAGCTTCGACAACAGGGACATCAACGGCAAGCGAGCATCTAGCTGCCGGCGCCTGTTTTAAGTTTGAACTTCAGGTAATTACTGAATGTAAAGAAAGCCCCTGTGCGGCAGAGGTGTTTGCAGGGCGGCGGTGGGGTCAATTGACATCATTTAACAGCCAGCAGCTTATAGCTACCAGCCGTCAGTTGTCAGTTGTTAGCCTGCGGCCACCAGCCAGCGGCCATCATGCCCGAGTTTGTTATCAAACATAGTCAATGAATGGCAATAATCACGGCAAACTATTTGGCAGCGCCCCGCCCATTCCAGCCCTCTTAAGTAACATGAGCCTGGGTATGCTTGGGTTGATGAATAATGATGCACGCCAAAGCGGAAAAAAAAAAACAAAAATCACGCACGCATATTGCAAAAACAAAAGCCCGAAACACTTAATGCCAAAGGGCGGAATGGGGTGAAGGGTCTAAGTATCTCCGAGCTAATGTGTGAGACATGGGTAACGGCAACGGTAACGGTAACGGAATATGGCTGAAGGCTTATGCTATATGCTCTATATGGTGTATATGGCAGGCGACACGTCAACGGCAGAGTCTTGAGCTCCATTTGCAGGCATTTATATGTGTCAGCATGTCATGACCATCATCAATCACTTTTGAGTTATTTGTCAGTTGAGTTTCTCTTTTTCTTATACCCTGCAACCATCAAAAAGGGGTGTAATTGTTGGGCGCAGATCTTAGAAGACATCCGCGAACATACGAAGTAGTTCAATTAAGCAGGATGACGAGCGGAGGCATCCAGCGTCGTTTCCCCGTCCGATTGTCTCATCTAGTTTGAAAACTATAGGAGCTCTTTATTTGAAATAAAGATTCTTATATATCATATCCTTTAATGTATATAATATCGATAAATATGGATTTGAGTACCTTCCGAACTCCAACAAGCAATCGATTAGGCAAATGTCGTGCAGTCACAAGGTTGTGTAGGTTATAGGGTATATAAGGGGTAGTTGCAGTGCTGGTGTTGTGAGCATAGACTTATAAAAATTATAGCACTTCAAAATTTCGTCTGGCCGGTAGATCACAGAGGTATATCTCTTGAAGGAGAATGCATGCATGGAGAATGCATGCTGCTTGGTGTACAGCTGAAGGAGGACAAAGCACTGCTGTTGCACAAAGTGCGTGCTTGTTTGTGTGTTTCAAAGAAACTCCGAAGATGTGTAACGGCATATTGATGCTGCGTGCAGGGTATCTTCAAGTTGAGCACTAGCAACTATTGCACTTACTTGTATGTTTTCGGTTTTTGGAAAGGTGTGGGGCGTGGTACCCTTAAAATGGAACTCAGTACATCTACATCTAGCGAGCTGACATTTATGAGCTGCCACTAGCCACAGCTCATATGGACAATCGGCACACCCTAAACAGACCCTTACATACGCAGACACACACACACACATAGACACACGCACACACCCCAAGCTGACTGCACTTGCTGCAGCGCCTTTAAAAACTGTAAACCAGGCAACGTCTGGCAACGTGTGTCCGCCATTTGTCTTGCTTAACTAAAATGGCAGCATATTTGTGGCATCAATGTGGCCTACTCCTACCACGGCTCGCCCTCGTTTGCTCACCAGCAAAATTCATCGATTTCCCAAACAAATCTTTTCCTGACGAGCTGCGTCTATTTTTAGCTGCTTACTAAATTACTTAACAAATTATGCAATATTTTATTGTTGATTTTATTGTTTATTATTTCATTTTATTTTTTGTTTGCTTGTTGTTGCAAAGGGACGGAAAAGACAAACACAACGATATAAATAAATAAAGAAATGTGCAAAACTTTTGAATTTATGCAGATACACGCACACACACACCCACACACACACATACACACATACGCACACGCGCACTTACACACTGTGCTGTGCGTAGTTGAGCTGTCTCTTTGCATATGAAAATGAGTTTGGTTTTTTAGCTGTTTTTTTTAGGTATTTTTGTTTTTAATTTTTTCTCATCATTTTTCAGCCATGTTTATTTTTACTGCGTAGTCTCTGCAAATCCAATTAACGAAGTCAAGTTGAAAAACTATCAAAATGCATTAATGTTTAAAATGTTTGACATTTTGATGGGTAGCCCTAAAATTAATATTCTTTCTTTGCTTAAGTCTCGACGACTGTTAAATGCCCTACGTCAGAATAATAATTATAAATATTAGGATAAATTTATATTTATATAAAGAATGCGTGCATCTCGAGCTTCCATTGCAGCAGCTTCCAATTGCATTTAAGCTCCAAATTTTTAATGTCAATATATAAACAGGATGTGAAAATCAATTCCACGCATTTTCCGTGCAGATCACATTAGTTTTTCGATTAAATATACGTCCCGATATCAATTGAAGAGAGGATGAATCACTTAGAGAACAAGATTCTTGTTTTCATACTTTTCTCTCACGCTGTCACGTATTAGCAAAAGGTTAAACTTGCCCAGATTCGACTAGAGTATATACTTTTGTGCTAACCTTGACATTTACAATTAAATTTTTGTTTATGTAATGCTTACATTTAAATTAAGTTGTCAGCTCACAGACATTGTGTGTTAAAATCTTGTTAGTTCAAATTTCTATCGAATTTTGCGAAACTTTAATTTGAAAGCCTTTGTACAACTTTAGTGAATTGACTTTGCTGGAAAAATAATATTCCTTACTGTACTCTGCTGTATATCAATTGCTAACAAAGACTTTGACATTTGATTTGACTAAAACATTTTACAAGTTCTCAAATTTTTCTGATGGCTAAAGTTTACCGTTTTCTTTCCTTTATCATCAAATTTAACGGGTATTTTTGCAAAAAATAAATTCCATTCATTTTATTCGTGCACTTGTTAGCTGATCTGCCTGTTAAACTTTAAAGATTATTAAATTGCATTTGGCATAAGTCATATGGGAGCTGCCCTCTGTTTACTTTCATTTCCAACCAACATTTTTCTTCTTGTCAAAGGAATGAGTTTTTAATTTTCGAATTATCAACTGATTGTCAACTAGCAAGAACTTTAAAAGCTTCACGATGAAACTTGCTTTGATGCTTTTTTGTCTATCTATCAAAACAAAAAGAAGAAGAAACACTGCATTCGAATGGAGCTAATTACTTAATTGCATGCATCTCTTTATCAATCTCAATTTCCAATTCCATTTCCGTCACCGTTTACGTTTGCCTTTTCATTTACATTCTAATTTCTATTAGCGTCTATTCTATTGCGTCATCGTCTTCGATTCCATGTCACAGTTGGTTTCGTTAGCCAGTGTTGGGTAATGCCCATTTAATTAGCCTAATGATGCTGGAAGCAAAGTTCTTGGCAGCTGCCTCGTGTTCACAACTCATTTGCAAGTAATTAAATTTTTGCAACAATTTGTCAGCAAGTTGCTCAGTCGGGTCACATAAACTTGGCAACTTTTCATTCCAGCTCATTACGAGCTGATGCTGATTCGCAGCACTAGGAACAGCTTTGGTCTGCACCCTTCCCATTCCCATTGCCTTTCCCAACAAGCAATGCCAACCACCGTCTTCTATAATTTCATTTCCGCCACTGTAGTTTTTGGTCATTGTGCATTCGTAGTGCTTTTAGGAAATTAAATGGCAAACACTATCCGGCAGATTTACCATTTCTTTTCCCTCAATTCATAGGCATGGATTAAAGAGAGGTTTTGTATAGTTGGACAAATGTTTGTGACAGACAGAAACTACGAATCGTCTTCAAAAGAACTTCAATCTGTTTTCATATCTTACTGTTCGAATACTCTGCTTTGTGTGCCGCACATGCACCTGTTTCTTACACTAATGATTTTTGCTTTTGTTTCGAACCATGTTTTCTTGTTATATTTATTTCATTTAATGAATGGTTTGCTTCTTAATGTTTTGAAAATCCGGGTTCGATCAGCTCGTTTGCTTAAACCTAGTTTAAGGCATTGCCATTTACAAGCGAAAGGTAAGCACAGGGTATCAGCTGGTGTAGACCTATTTACTAGTGATTTGAGTCGTAGTCGTCTTTTTTTTTTCAAGGGTCGCAAACGGCGCCTTATTTGGCCTTTGATGCTTGCCTCAATTTCCGTCAGGCAGAGCATTTGATAATTATGTGCAGGGGCTTAGTCTGGGGCAACCTAGTCACCTAGATGGTTGTTATCACATATTTGCATGCATCCCGGCGCCTATCCGATGACCTTTTTTTCCATGGGCTCATGTCCTTTTTTTAGCATTAAGTTCGACTTAAGATGAGGACAAAATAGTTGAGCACGGATTCAGACCTGAACGCAATTTGATTATTGAATGCAAATAGCATTTATTACAGGAAATTTAGCCCGAACCAAATCTTGTCCCAAATGATTCCAAGAATGTGAAATTACGAAATGAACGCTGTTTATTTCAAGGAATAAATGAGGCTTATAAACTCTTTGAGTAAAACTAGTTCCAGGAATCAGTTTCACTGCACTGTGGGAGCCTTGGACCGTTTTCCGTAATACAATTTAAGCCTCAAGGATTAAGGCAGCGAGTTTTTGCCAGAAGAAAGTTTCGAATGCCCCCCAGTTTACGCATCGTTTGAAAGTAAAAACTTTCGACCAGATCTTCAAATACATATGACTTATTATTGAGCTTAATTTTTTATTGAATATTGGCAATATCTATGCAATTGGTTTATTGAGGCTCATGTTCGGTATCCGGATTATTTCTTAATTCGAAGCGGGCAATCAGCTTTCGGGGTAAGCTTATAAAGCAGTAGCTGCTTTGATCTACAACAAACTCATTGTCCTAGTCCTTTGCAAAATAAATAATAAATTAAAAGGATTTTTACCAAATATCTACTCAGACTTAGAGCCAAAGTGGATGGACAGCTTTGACAGTCCCAAAACCATGACAACAGATCAAATAAACACAAAGAGCAGCCTTTGCGTTTGGATGATACAAATTCAATTCCAAGTGTCTGGCAGCCGCGACAGCAACTTTGTCGAAACTCCATTTGCTGCATTTCCCACCAGCTAATATTGCAGTCAGTAGCAGACCGCCGGATCGAGTCTTTCGAGTCCATAGGGTAGCTTTGTTGAACCCTTTTGGGCGCCTTAATGGCTGGTAGTGCGGGTGTGGCCGTTGTCATCCGATGTAGCTTGTTGTGGTCGAATTGCTTTTACTCTCGCTTAGTATATGCCACGCCCAACGGCCACTGGCAGCATGGGCGATGGCGCGATAGCACAGATTACTATATGTTCCTTGTATTTGGTTCGGCGCATGCGGCTGTAGGTGCGGTTGCGAATGCGGTTTAGGGCTCGGGCACGGGCTCTACTTTAGAAACTCACCTGATGCAGTTTCCACTTTGCAACGCAAGCTTTAGTTGGCCGAACGCAATAGCTGCAGAATAAAGCTAACAACAAAAGGATACCAGAACTAAGTGCTGGGGAACTATGTAGATACCCTGTTATCAACGAAAATATGTAAAATACTGTTTCTTATGAATTCAATTCCATTCGCTAATCATTTGCAAGAAATGTCCGTACAGAAAGATTGTTTAAATATAATGTTAGGTTCTCTGAGCCCTACAGATCTACATAGTTGATGATCATGAGTATTCGATAGAAATATTGTTACATGTATATCTAACATATGTTGCAAGTGTGAATATACTTATATTTTATATATTATTTATATAAGGTTTCAAAGTTTTCTGAGCCCTTCAACTAAACATACTTGATCTGATGAGAAAATTTGAATTTGCATTAGACATTTTATGCTCTTGTTTCCACATGCTCTCTATCGCTTCTCTACTTCAACTAACCCTCATAATTAAAATTAAATAATGTGCTCTAAAGATGAAGTGCCATGTTGCATACTCACTTCCACACTAGTTAAAAGGGTATACTTAGACGTATGACAACATTTGCAGCTGCCAGTTCTCCCACAATCTATTAGCATGGTTGACCCTTTCACAGCCGCCCGGTCGGTCCACAAACACGAACATTTATGTAGCCACTTCCAGTGCAAATGCAAATTTTGTTTACCCTGACTGTGGACTACACGACTAGGGCTATAATTAAATTAAAAAACATTAGCAACTAACTGGACTTTAACAAAATTATAGTGCTGCAAAATATTTGCAACCTGCTGCTGTTGCTGCTAGGTGCCCAGCTGGGCGGGGCCAACGGGGCCACGAGCATGGGGGCATATCGTGGTTGGCAAGCGTGAAATTAAATGACGGCTACTGTGCGCAGCGATTCACAAACAGTCACACGCACACTCACGGCTACACACACACACACATACACACACGCATAGATTAATACACATACGCGTTGTGGCACTTGACACATGCGCCGCGGGTCGTACAATGTGCAGCAGAAGTGAATTTCCATGCGAATCTATGCAATACAAACGGCTTGTCTCAAAAAATGCGAGAAAGGCGTTCGCTTCTACTAATTGACACGTTCCTCGCCCATGGTACTCTGTCGGGGTTAGCCTGATGCTTCTGGGATTTGCTGCCCAGCCACAAAACCGCAGTCGCCTCACATGGATGTGACGCGCAAATGCCCTCAGGTTGAGGCCAGAGCTCTCCTCGGGCCCAGCGCCCACTACTGTGGCTTTGTCTTCTGTCATATGGCAGGCTTTGTTGTGCTGTCAGTGGAGAGCGATGACAACTTGTCTCGTCCTGCTCTGCGTGCTATCGATAAACGATAAAAGTGCTACTCATTCACTTAGACTGTGTTCCCAAGCAACGTGCACACACATTGTGGCAAGGCCCAAGGCACTCGAATTACAATTGCCTGGCACTGAAAACTGGGCCACATGTAGAGTAACTTTTAACGAAGCACTAATTAATTAATAGATGATATTGCTGCAGAACGCACTGCTAAGTATCATGACAAATTGACCGAAATTGCATATATATTTCGGTTTGTCCTGGGCAAAAAGAGAACAGACGGATATACAGGCATACGGACAGTGGCCTCTCTTCAGACAGACCTACAATAAAACAACGAAGGGCACCCAAAGATATATACATAAGTGTTATCCTTGCCTTTGCGACGGTTTCGGGGTTTTAGCTTTCATTTCGTGTCCAAAGTTTATTGCATTACACATGACAAATTACACATGCGCCACGTAGCTGGGGCAACGAGAATGACAACGACGACGTCCACGTAGATGGTTGTGAGACTGGGGCAAAAGTTTTTTGCAAATTACTTGCAACACTCGAAGCCTAGAACAATTATTATCTGCTTTGTATCTACTAGAGGCGCAATGTGAAGGATGTCAACAACTTTTCTAGGACCTGAGGTACTTGGAAAATTGATTTTTTATTTTGTAAAAATAGCCTGGTACACAATAAATTGTGATTTAATTAAAAGACTTTTGGCATCCGAATTCAGTTTAATTGAATCTTGCTAATAATAGAAAACCCAGCCCCATAAATATGTTGTCATGGTATTGATTTGGTATGAATAGCTATGGGATATTTAAATATATATTTGATTGGTACGCGCCTCTTTTACGCAGTTCCTGTGATTTATTTCCGCCTCACAGTCACAGTTAACAATCGTTCACGATATGCCATTAATCACAGTTTTGCTTATCTCTTGCTCTTATGATCACGGCGCATTTTCAGTTCTGTTAATTAATATGAATATTAAATTTCAGACCAACACACGCCCATATTTAAGCTCGGCCGCCCCACTGTCCGCCCACACATGCACACATATACACAAAAGCGAAACTAATTTACGCTGGCCGGCAACATATTATTAAAGCTAATTATGTTGATTCATAAATTAGAAACACCTTTTGATTATACAAGTCGTGACAAATGCCGTGCTGTCCGTCTCTCCGTCCGTGTACCGTACACTTCCCTTCTTCCTTCCCGCCCTCCATCAGTCCGGGTTAAAGTCCTTGTCGCGTGCTCAGCTCTATGGGCGAAATGCTAATGGCCGCTCACACCTGGACACTCACCTCATTAAATATTTATGTCGACCCAGTTGCCGGGTGACTAGAAATACAAATACAGGAATAGAACTCGAAATTGGAATATTCAACAATATATATGCTAAAATATATACACTAGTAGAGAAATGGGTACACAAATGGAAATCGTATTCAATATAAAGTTATAGAAAACTTGCATAGCTTTGCCGGACATGCATGCCATGCTTAATCGTTTTACCTCATCTGATCTGGGCACCAGATAATTTAATAGGATAAACTCACAGATATATTACTGAAAAATGTATAAAACTTAAGTGCAAAGATTTAGACATGATTCAGGCATTTTGGTGCAAAAGTAATTCAAGCCAAATTGCCGTTCATTGTCTGAAGACTTGGAGCTCGGGGGTTGCGTTCATTGTTTCCGCCAATGCATTAGAAGCGCCCAAATGACAAAAGTGCGAGTCATCATTTAACACTATTCGGTATTGTCATGCTCGCTTTTAGGAGTTAATAAATGATTCGAATCAAACAATGTGACCCACTTATTAGCCACTTGTCGGCGCAAGAGAAAGAGAGATAGATTAACTCGACGGCCAATATTGATCCAATATATTTATGTATATATGTATTTATATATATAATTATATAGCCTTTATGGAACCGAAGACGTCTACGACTGTGCGTCACATAACAAGGGGAAATTCTGAAATTCAACGGAATTTCAATAAAATTCGATTATAAATGGCAAATTCGATTTATTGAATCAATTGTCGTGCGCTTTCTTGTCCCTATGTGACCCGAGCCATCGTTTCGGTACCTTTTGATAGCCTTCTAAGAAACAAAGAGACTTAGAAAACCACAAATGCTCTGCTGACCCTTTTGGCCACACATTGTCGGTTAGATTGCAACAAAATGGTGGCTCTTGTTGTTGACCTTCTGGCCATGTAGCGCCATCTAAAATGGGGCTTATAGCTGGACTTTAAGTGAGTCTGAGGGCACGTCGAAAGCGCTTCCATCATTCATAGCTAATTATGTGCCAAAAGCTCATCCAGTGCACAACCACATTTCACAATTGATAGTTCTGTGTGTGTGTGTCTGTGTGTGTTGCCCATTGTGGTTGTAGTTGCTGCTGTCGTTGTTGACTTTGTTGTTGTGTCGAGGCTTTTGCAATTAAGGACAGCCGGACCAGAGCCGGGGCCAGGGCCAGGGCCAGGACCTGGTCCAGTACCAGCGCACCGAACAAAGGGTCAGACAAAGCGTACGCCCGGCGGCTGGGTAGATTTTAATTTAAATGCATGCCGCCATTTTTATACTCTTCTTGAGGGTATTTTAATTCTTTCATCAAGTGTGTAACGCATAGAAGGAAACATCTTCGATTGATGGTTATATGTAAACTTGTCTCTCAGTCTTAAAGCTATCTATCACATAACTTTGCGTCAATCTGTCTTTTTGTTAAATGCAGTACATATTGGACCTCATCCTATATATGATCCAAATATTATCAGCTTAAGCAAACTCAGCATTTAAGCGCTTCACTAAACCATACACATTTCTGTCAGCTCGTAAGAATTAATTCTACAAGGGTATTTAATATTCGGCATATTGAAAATAGGAGTTTCTCTTGTTTTTTATATATTTACTTTTTTTTCTGGGCTTTGCAATTTGTCTGCGGTTTGTCTGAGCGTTTTTGGGTTTTAGGGGTTTTCGGGCTTTATGTTTAATTGCAAGGGAAATTTGCCATTTGCCGTCTTTTGGCATCCGTTTTTATTTAGTTTCTGTTAACATTCGCTCGTTTTGTAATTTTGTAATTTGCCTTAATAGCCCAGAGCAGAGATATGAAACCTATTAACACAAATGAAAGACAGTTGAAACTTTCATTAGGCTTCAGATCACAGATACGAGCTAAACAAGGCAACAGCTCTAATTAAATTATATCAATAATAACCCCTTAAGCTGTCATAGGATGTTGGTTTCAATCTTCAAAAATTGTTGAAGATATTTCTATTTAATATAAATTTTTTTTTTTTTTTAAACAGTCTCATGCTAAGCATTTCAGTTCATATAAAATTCTTGTCGATTATAATCGATACTTATGTTCCCA
Organism: Drosophila virilis; assembly: GCF_030788295.1. NCBI lineage: Eukaryota > Metazoa > Arthropoda > Insecta > Diptera > Drosophilidae > Drosophila > Drosophila virilis. The sequence goes on along the minus strand of NC_091543.1, from coordinate 19,655,874 downwards.
CAGGCTCTCAAAATTACGTTAATATAGCCAAAAAATGCAGGGGATACACAGTTTTAAAACTCTGCTTTCAAACATTTTAATATTTTCAAACTATAAGAAGCAGAGGAGTTCGCATTGCCGTCAAAAAGTGTCACCTGCCACTGTGTAAAATTAGTGGAAAATCATTCCATTGAATTCAAACTTTCACACTCTTCGAAACGCCTTCCTGGATAGAATGTTGGGTTAACATGTAACATGAGCGAACGTTTAGTTTTTGTGCGCACAGCTTACGAAAAGAATTCGATGGAATGATCGACAAAAGAGCTTGTTGCAAGTGTTTTTCACATAGTTTCCCTACGTGCAGGTGGAAATAAGTAAGACCACCTGTTACAAGAGAATAAGTAAGTTTTTCAACGAATTTTGATGACCGACCCACAAGAAATTGATTGCAATCTTATTTTTTGTATCATGCACTCGACTTCAAACTCGTTTTCAAATACTTATTTAAAATGTTATTTGATATGTGGATCTAATAACCGCTAGTGAAACAATAAAATAAACACATTTTATTTAATATACAAAAATTTTTCTTAACAACTGTGGTTAACACTCTGCATATAATATAAGGCCCAAGCTGAACTCAATATTTGGTAAGCTCGACTTTAAAAGTGAGTCCAATAAACATAGCCCAGGGCCGTAATTCCATTTAATGAAAAGTCCAAATTTCATACATGCCTCAGAGCTGATGATATTACCATTATTGTTGCTTATGTGCGGTTGTGTGTATGTGTGTGTGTAAGTATCTGTTTGTTAGGTGCATAAATTCTATTGAAAATTAATTAGACACCGTTGGCCGCACAGCCAGAGACCAAAAACAATACTCAAATTGCCTAATTGCCTTTGATTATGTTTGTTTATCGATACTTGGACACTGTCATGGGCTAAGTCGCAGGCTTAAACACACACACACACACACACGTGCATGCTAAAGCCACACATAGTATTAAATTGGCATTAGGCGGCGGCTAACAACAATTTTTGTGGGTCCAGCCTTGGGCACGACTTACTTGTAGGCTCTGGGTTTTGGTTGGTGTGAGTTGGAGATGCTGGGTGTGGGTTCTCTGGTTGTGTGCCCCTTTTTTGTGGCGGCTGTAGCAACATAACATGCCACATTGTCGCTTTGACTTTTATTTATTTTGTTAGACGCATTTTGAAAAGCCAATAAGCAGCATCTGATTGATTATCTGTTGGCCCCGTATGAATGCTGTTGTTCTTGTTGTTGTTGGTGTTTCTGTTGATGCTGTTGTTGTTTACTTTAATATGAAACTGTGCCTCGCATACACATTTGCTGTGCGTTGGCGTCAATCAATTTGAAGCAAAATAAATGAGGCATGTGCAGCATATTTCTTGCCTACTTTTTGGGGCGACTGCTGCTGCTGCCGCTAGTTGCGTTAAAAGGCTTACAATTTATCAGTTTTTTTTTGCTGCTGTTTTGCTACTGTTGCTTCCTCTATGTTGTCGTCTTATATAATACATTCATTCATTTTATTGGAAGCTGCAGCCATTATAAATAGCTCATGCCCAAGTGTGGTTAGCCTTGCCACAGGACCCATCAAAGTCGCATGCGTGGCAGTTGAGTGGAGATCTCAACGGCAACGGCAGCTGCTGCAAAAGTGTGGCAACTGCACTTTGGTGGGTTTTTTCATCACAATCTAAGGACAGTTTCTTGGTGAGCAATGCCACTTACCCACACGCACCCGCTCGCACACACACATACACACACAAATGCCAAAGGCTAAAAGCCAACGAAATCGCATGACTTTGATGAGAGCTTTCAAGTGCAGCCAGCACCCATCTCCCAACGCCCAACGCCCACCGACCACCGCCCATCGACCCGCCCATGGCAACCCACCGGCTGTCCGGACCGCCCGGCAGGCAACACTTCAGTGGAAAGTGCATTAAATCTGAATGAGAAAACGACGCAGCCTTTTCCCATTTTCGTTGCATTTTTTGTGTGTGCTGCAGTTTTGTTTATGGACCCTTTCTTGCTGCCTCCTCGCTTTCCATTTCCTTTAACATTTCACTTCAGCTTGTCATAGTTGTCGCACGCATTTTGTATACCAGTAGGCAACATTGCGAAGCCACCACGTGGCCATGGCCGTGGCCGTGTTACCAAAAAACAGTTAAATCAGTGGCAAACGTGAAGCGTTTTATGCAAATTAAAATCTACTTGAATTTTGGCTCACAAACTACTGTGCTTAAAAACTTTCAGTTTATTATATAAATTGTGGATGTTGCCCATGAATAGAAATAAGGAACATTATGAATTTTGGCCCGTCATTAATCAAAAACTCTAAAGTGGCTGCAATATTCCTGTCTTCTGCTTTGTAAGACAAGATATTCTGTCAGTTTGCGGTAAATTCCTAGGGTTAAGTAATTTTATTTTTTTTTTATTAATGGTCGACAAATCGAGTGTCAACCTAAGCACTTAATACTTTACAATATAGAACTTAAAGGCTTAAGGCTTTATGAGAAAATACAAATTTCGAATAATATCACATATTATCCGTCCGAAAAGTAAAGCTTTGAGTAATTTAATGTAAGCTATATAAATAAAGAGTGTATTATGAATTAAAAAATAAGGAGAACAAGTTTTTTGAAAGACTAAAAAAAGATGGGTTTGGTTTAAGCTGAAAAAAGCTACCCTTTGAAAAAAAAAAATATGAGTTGGCTTTATAAAGGAGATGTAGGCTCTGCACCTAAATAACTTAATCCTCAACCATTGCTAAGAAGCTAAAATTTGTTGGGTAAAGTTTCGCGTTCAAATTAATTTCTAAGGATTTATTTGAGACGTGCTCTACATACGAACTTAATAAAGACTTGTTTCAGCGATTAGGGAAATTCCGCTCGAAACAGTGGAAAATTAGCGAAAGCGGTTGCTTAACCATTTTTTGTTTATCGTCCGATCGGGTTTTAACTCATTTTCAAAGATCTTTGAGGGACGCGTCCTTTTAAATGTGCCACGGGCAAGGCCCCTTTTAGCGTATGTAGACATGGTTCCACATTTCACACCCGTATGGCTTGGCCCTTCTTGGCATTTAAATCTGGAAACATTGTTCTAGGTCAAAATTCATTTGAATGGAAAATTCATGTATAGACTTAAGTCACAATTTCCAACCTCCATTACTAGGTTTAATCTCATTCAATTTCGAGGTTTGTCTCATTGTTCATGAATCGGCCTCAATATCAATTTGGTATCTACATCTGTCAACATTATATATGGTCAAAATTCATGTAAAATAGTACCTTCAAATCTCTAAATATAAAACTGTTCTGACTGACTGAACGCGCTCAAATTCATTTGCATCGATTTATATGAAAAATCATTTGAGACGCGTTTCACAATTTTCGCATAATGCGAACTTTCTCTATAGAAATGCGATTTCAAGTTTTTTGCTTATCATCCGATCGGCCCTAAAATCATTTTTAGATATCTTTGAAAGAATTTATTTGATGCGTTATTGGGTGGCAAATGCTGGTCAAAGGTCAAATAAACGAAAGTTTATTCCTCAGCTTTAAGATTCCCACCGCAACACTAACTTTTGCTGAAGCCATTGTGGGAAGTGGAAAGTAACATTTTTAGCACAAAACGTTGCACGGGCAAGGCAATATCCGCTGTATATATAATATATATAATAATATATACAATACATATATCACCTACACTCACTCAGCTTTATTGGCAGTTGCGTAGTTCGCTTTTCTGTTAGGTAATATATTAATTACCCTGCGCATCGGTGCTCATTGAGTTGAAGGCGATGATGTCATCAGAGCAGCAGCCTCTGAGTGGGTTATCAAGGGGGGCATTTGGCGTCAGCGCTGCCGGCTTTAAAAAAGCACTGCGCTTGCCTCATTATCATCGATCGCATCGGCAAATGGTGTTGCGCAGTTCACACGCTATTTTCATGGGCAACGTACGTGCAATGTGCAAGCTGCAGTCGCTATTGCTGTCCATCTTCGTCAGCATTGTGGTAAGCAATGCCAGTCAAAGGCTGCCCGGCTACTTGGTGCGCCACATGAACGCCAGTGCCGATGCGTGTGTGGATTTCTATGAGCATGCCTGCGGTGGCTGGTCCCAGGCGCATGCCGCTGACGCTTACAACAGTCAGTTGGAGCAACTGGACTATATGTACCATGAGCGGCTGGCACTGTTGCTGGATCAGCCGCCATCCCCTGGCCAGCCTCGCTTTGTCCAGCTGCTGCGCGATAGCTATGCGGCCTGTCGAGCCCTCAATGAACGCTACGATGTGGGGCGATTTGTGCGCTGGCTGCGCGAATTCAGTCATGTCGATATGGAGACCAAGGAAAATGACTGGAGACCACTGCTGCGCTTAATAAAGAACTATGGGCTCCCCACCATGTGGCAGTACGAAAATGAACGGAAACCACTGTCGAAATCTTTGAAGCTTAAGGATGCAGAGCTGTGGCTGCTGCAGCTGCAACCACCATGGCCAGTTCTACCGGCTGAACTTCTGGATGACTTTCAGCCATTAAATCGCACGCGCTTCAGACAACTTTATCACGCTCTACAACCGCTTGGCGTGCCACAGGGTAAGCTGTGGCTGCAGGTCAAGCAGCTGGAGAAGAAGCTATTGATTTGTGGCATTAGAGAATTGTTTGGGGAGTTACGCGAAAGCGAGCACGATGAGGAGCATGTGGTGATGCCGTCCGCTTTTTACTGGTTGCAGCTACTGGAAATGCCAGAACTATTGACGACACTTCAATTGCAGCCCCACGTGCGCTGTGCGTCCGATATGCTGGCAGCGGAGCCGGCACCGTTCGTCGCACGGTATCTGCAACTGCGGCTGCTGCACAAATTGGACATTCTTCCCGCGCCGGCATTTGGGCGGCAAGAGTGTGCCGCGCAGTCGCGCCAGCTGCTGACCCATGCTGCTGTTTGGCTGCTGGAGCAGCAGCAGCCGCTGGAGCAGCGACAACTCACGAATGCCACAATGCATAAGCTGTTCGAGCAGCTGCGTCACCGATTTGAGCTGCGGCTGTTAGACAATCGCAATCAGTTCAGGCCCTCCACACAGCGCTTTCTGCTCGAGAAACTGAAGCGCATGCGACTGCGCGTCGGTGTGCTGCCCTTGGGCAGTGCGGAGCAGCAGCAACAAACGCTTGAGGCGCACTATGCACAGCTGCAGCTCAATGCCAGTGACTACTATGGCAATTTGTTGACCATGTTGGGCCAGGTCGAGCGCTGGGCGGCGGCGGCTGCTGACAGGGCAACGCATATGGAAACTGACAACGAACTATATTTACTGCAGTCTGATGGATTTGGCAGCTATGCCTCGCCGTTCTTTTTGCCTGATAGTAATTTGGTAATCCTACCGCAATCGCTGCTGGGTGCTAACCTTTACCGACCACATCAGGCGGAGGTCTACACGCATAGCGCGTTGGGCTTTCTGCTCGCGCACGAGCTATCGCATGGCTTTGCGCCCACCGATGTGTTTTACGATGGGCGTGGCAATAAGGCAAGAGGACAGCAAAAATTGCGCCTGCTCGTCAATCGGCGATTTAGCAGTCACAGGCTTTGTCTGCTTCGTCGTCACGACCAAATGGCCGATGAGAAATTTGCCGATGTGAATGGGTTGTACTTGGCCTATGACAACTATTTTAAGTCAAACAACGCCACGCCCTCAAGTGCCACGGCTGACAACGGCAATTCATCTGAAGGGAGGCACACAGTGCAGCAGCATTTCTTTCTTAACTTTGCCCAGTTCTTCTGTCAGGACGATCCGGATCTGGAGGATAGCAGCCTACATGGCGGTAGCCGGCAGCGGGTTAACGATGCCGTCGCCAGCTCCAAGCCCTTTGCACGCGCCTTCGGCTGTGAGTGGACCCAGATACGGAACACCTGTCAGTTGTACTAGCTGATGAAGGCTCTAAGCACATGCCGTTTATCGAACAACAAAAAAAAAATACAAATGCATAAATGCAGCTGTATTAAATATAAACATGATCAAAACATCGCAAAAGCTTTAGAAACTAGCGACATTCGATGTGGCATTTACGAGATACATTTTCTTTCAGCTCTCTGATAACTCACCTATGCTTTTAACCCTGGTAAAAATGAAAAATACGTATATTATTTTCTATATACGCACGACAGAGTATACATATGTTGCTCTGTAAAGTTTATTTGTTGCATTCTAATCTCTTTTATTACAAGTTGTGTTTAACTCATTTGGCTTTGAAACTGGGCCTGTTAACTTTTAAGGTGAATCACCCTTGTATGCGATTTTCATGTAGTCAAGTTGCTAACATGTTGTTATGCCTTTGACTTTCCAGCACGTTTTCCTCCTATTACTCTCCTCATGAAATGCGCTTTTTGCGATTCTCATTCGCTTTCTCACCGTCTCTGACTTGCTCGCCTCCACTATCGCGTTTGCAGTTGTATTGTGATGTATATAAAAACATATACGAATTAGTGTTTTTGCAATAATGACCTGCGTCAATATGTTCTCGCTAGCTAATTAATTTTGTATTATTTATTATAAATCCATATTCAATTTAATTTTTATTACGATAAGGAATTGGTCATAAATTTACAAATTGAACAAAAGCTATCAGGAATTGTCCGCTCGAGTGTTAGCACGAGATATTAGGCTGGGATAAATTTTAAAATGACGCCAAAATACTTAAGAATCTCTGGCATGATATTCGCTGAAATGAGAATTGAAAATAAGGCAAGATTAAATAAAGTAACGCGTAAAAGTTATTTCCATTCAGACAGAAAACTTGAAGTTTTGGTTTATTCATATTTCTTTTTTCTTATTCCACTAAATGACATCCATTTAAAACATTTAAACATGAAATTTGTATCATTTTGTTTTTTTTTTTTTTTTTAATAAATACTTGTACACAGACATATCAACATTGATTCGGTTTATTACTTACATTTATATATGTATATGTATGTAGTACTTGTATATGTGCCTATAATTCTTAGGATCTAGGCAAAAAAAAAATATTACATAAAAAATCCTAAAACTGTTAAATATCATTGAATGTATTTTCAGTTTTTTTTTTTTTCAAATACATATATGTGTATATATATTTGGATATATTTATTTTACTTGCAAACACCAAAGATTGAAACTTATTGCTGCTGCTTTGTCAACTTGAAATTCGTGTTATTGATTTTACTTATTGAAAATATTTGCCTGTCATTTAAATCCGTAAACTTTGGGGCTCAAAAGGTTTACAAATTTAAATGAGTTTCATATATTTTCGTTGGGTGTCTGTTGTTTAGCTTACGATTAGTTTTTACTTAAACAAAATCAGCTTATTGCTAAAGTTTAATTGGTTTTTTGTTTACAATAACTTTTACGAATGCCGCACAAAAATCACACAAAAATAAACTTTTTGGATTAGCATCTTCTATATTTATTTATATAAATATTTTTTAGGCCAGTTTCTGCTTTCTTTCTTTTTATTTTTACTTTATTTATTAGTTGGATACATACTACACTATTCCATGCGGTTCCTGTAATTAATTTTGTATTCAATAAATTTTTATTTATATATTTTATTTTTCTTTTAGTTTTAAAAAGAATTTCAAAATTGTTTTGATAAGGTATAGATATATTCGTACATAACTAATTCTTGTATATGGTTATCAGAGCTTGCTTAGTTGTAGTTTTAAACATCCCTTTTATTTCTACATCATTTTATAAGAAGTATATTTTATAATTTATTCAAGTTAGCTATCACTTCAAATTTGCCAATTCTTTAACCATTTAATTCATTTTTATCTCTTTCTTTTATTGTAAGCCAATCAAGTTTCTCTCCATAAACTTGAAGTTTCAGTAGACTTTAATGCTAATTTCAAACGTATTCTTGTGATTCATTATATTTAATATTTAGTAATATATATTTTATAGTTTGGTACACATTCATAAATACACATATTTCAATAGGTATTTAACATTTTAATCAGTGAACTTGAACAAACATTGAACATCTAAAATCTGTATGGTTTTTAGATTTATTTTTTAGTTATTTTTATTTTGGTTAGTATATGAATACCGTAAGTTTGATAATCTGGGATCAAAGATTAATAGTAGTGTATATAGCATTTGGATATCAAGTCGTATATTCCATCACACGTACACACACAGACATAAAGGTGTTAGCCAATGAAATATTCTATTTGGCAAAAGGGTTAAGAAATCGAAATTCATAGCTATTCAATTTTTTTCGTACTCAGTGGAACATTTAATTAGTTGGTTTGAAACCAGAGAATTCGCACATTTTTTTTATATAGTTACCAAATGATCTTTACCATGGAGAGCACCGCCTGCGCCCACGGAGCCAAATTAATGTGGGTAAACCTTAGACATTGCGCTCCTCGGTTATGATGTCCATGTTGCTTGTCCGACGATGATGATGATGATGATGGTAATGATGCAACTGCAGATGCTGATGCTGCGGCGCTTTGCCCTGTGCCTCCGACGTGGTCACGGCGGAGCCCTCGGCAACGGCGGTGCATACGGCGGTGCCACGACGCTGGTCGCTGCTGCCGCGCCGCGGCACCAACATCACCAATTACTAGAGGATAGTCTCGTTGGTGTTGGTGCAGGTGCGGGGGCCATTCACAATAGAGTACTTGGACGAGCTCTCCTTTTTACCAGCGACGCGCCCCATAAATATCTCCCTGAATGTCTCGCGAAACTGTCGCGACATGCCGCAATATATGCCAAAGTTAATTGGATAGCTAAGCACCAAAAAGAAATTGGTCAGCATTATAAATATGTTGGCAATACCATAGTCCAGGAATTCAATGATCAGCGAGCTAACAATGTGCATAGCGGTAACGACGGCAATCGGTATTTCAGCAATCAAAAAGACCGAGACGACAACAATCAGCATCAAAGTGGTGCAATTGGAATCCCTCAGCCTCTTGCACTCCTTCTTACGGTTCTCGCGGAACAGCAGCTTGCGCCGCTCCTGCGCCTGCCTCAAGGCAGCGAACAGCAGAATGTTGAGCGTCACCAGAATAATGCACGGCAACAGATTGACAAATAGTACTCGGAATAGATAGTAGCTGGTGTAATAGAGATCCACGCCAACGTACTCATGCACCCACAGCGATGTCTCCAGATGGCAAACCTCCGTCTCGTTGCCGTTCCACTCGATCTCCATGGGCATATAGGTGCGATCGAAAAAGCGCGGCAGCTGGTGCAAAAACGCCAGCAGGGCTATGTAGAAGGTGCAACGCCTTACTCGCGGCATGGTGCACCAGGTGCGTGCCATCGGAGCATGACAGACGTAAATGTACCTGTAATTAAAAAGTTTACAGTGTCATTGAATGTCCTTGTCTGTGTAGGTTTCAACATATTTATTCGAGTTCAATATAACAATGATTTTTTCAATATCGATAAGCTTATCGAAAAATGAATGAGTGATAACCATAATAAGTTCAGCCGAACAATAGAGGGTTAAAGAACTTGCTGTTGTGCTGAGCTTAGAGCTGTGTACTATATTTTATTTATTAAATCTATGGTCAAATCTTTAATGTGAATTTCTGTGCGTCTCATGCATCTAGTTGGAATTTATTTGGCGGCCATTAGAACGTCTGGCAATGGATTTTATTCATGAAATGTTAGCCGAGTTAAGGCATAAAAACGCCAACGTTGCCTTTGCGCATTCGCCTAATATAATGTTATAGCCTCTGGCTGGCCATGGAATAACACAATTTTGCTGGTCTCAATTTATGATAGCAACGCGTTGACAATCTCGTCACCTGTCGCTAGCCAGCGATTGCCAGGTGAACCAGGACCACACGCAATCAAAGCCCAATCTGAAGGAAAGCTAATCAACTTTGCGCTTTATAATTTCATAATTTTTGTAATTTGACTAATTTGTGTGGAAAGGGGTCCCTGCCCCAATCTGGCCAGGATATGGTACGATGTTGCCGCGCATGTTTTGTAGCTTGCCAAAACTTTTGGACGCGACTTTTGCGCCGCTTCATAGTTTGCACTTGAAGGCAACTCCCTAATTCCCAACAAAATACCCTAGCCAAAGTTGTGGTCCACAAAGCATGCTTGCGCTAAGCTCCCGCAGCTTTGCTAGACTCTTTGCTTGGTCGTCTTAATGCTCTACCCTGCCTAATTTATGCGCATAATTATCGGCACGCCCACAGTTGAAGCCGTGTCCTAGCCTAGCCTGGCCTGTCTCGTCCTGGCCGCGCCGGCACTTCAAAATGGTTTTCAATCAATCTTTCATTGAACCTTTGTCAAGCGGGGACTTCATTAAAGTTGAAAGCAATCGTAAACAAAGGACGAAGCGATTGCCAGTCGCTTAGCCCCAAATGGAATTGATATTAATAATTGAATGAATAACATTTATGAGGCTGACCCAAGTCTATGTTCTGCTTGTTCCTGGCCACTTGCAATTTGCTTGATTTGCCATAAAAAGCAACCAGCATTCATCAGCGATGCGGCATAATAAATCAAGAAATTATACGCGATTCATCCAACCAAATAATTAGTATGAGTAATTAGCATATTCTTCAAAACGTCTGAGCACAAATGTATTTAAAATTCGCCTAAGGTTTTCGGAAATATCCTTTCGCACAATTTGCCTGCCTGATATTTATTTATAGTCATTCAATTATTCAGCTAATTCATTACGCTCGTTTGGTAATTGGGCAACACTTTGCACAACCGTTAATTTCGCTTATGAATGCTACTCAAAAGTACTCATTCACATACTCAGTCAGCATGACTAATTAGTAAATTATACTTGAAAAGTGGTTTTAATCCAGTTTATTGGATTTGTGATTCGATCACCCTCACAGCTTCTACTGCCGCTGTATTAGAGATTCATTAATTATTTATTAATTGTGCACTTGTAGGGGGTACTAAAATTTTCCCATAAAATGCGTACCGCATAGTAGCAGATACCATTTAACTATGAAAGTTAAATGTCGCCGAAGCTGAGTCTGTCTGCCTAGACTTTATCTATCTAGTTCTATTGTAGCCGATGAATATGTAGACGTAACCTGGATCATAGAATAATATCTTATGGTTGCTATAGTAATTATCAGTTATTATCAGTTGAAAATGAAACATTTGTGTGTGCTTCAAGATTTTTTGAGCTTCGCTTTATTGAAAATCGATCGGAAATAATTAATATTCTAGCAGGGTATGTGTATATTTCGACAAGACGCAAGTAGCTGTTCTCTCTTATATTTATATTTACGTTTTTATTTACACACATACACCCTCCCACACCCTTACACAGACGCACACACGGTTAAGTATTGCAGTTTGTACCAGAGTCCAACTTTGACGTACGATTCTTTTACTTCTGCTTGCCATGAAATCACTTGAAACACAATAAGTTGACAAGAACGCAGCAGGAGGACAACAACAACAACAACAATAACAACAACAACGACAACATCAACAACAACAACAATAAAGGCAATAATAACAATAAACGTTGACTGTTTTATCGCGCTATTTGTCCTCCGGCAATTTTCAACGCATTTTAGAAAATGTGAGCAAAGGGATGTCTGCTGAATGTGTCCCATGCCACCACAACATATTATTTAGCTATTTGTAGCACACACACACACACCCTCTCTCACACACACACACACACTACAATCCAGCGACCACTTGAATCGGTCCAAGTCGCATAATGGCACAAATATTTATGACTATTTTCATAGAAATTTTTTTCGGCTCAGAGCCTGTTTTTTTTTTTTTTTGTGTTTCAATTTTTTCTTTGTTTTTTTTTTTTCCTTTTTCTTTTATTTGCAAGCTATAAAATTTATGATCCCACACATGAGTTAATAGAACAATGCGCCAGCTTTCAAGTGGTCCTTGCCCCATGCTTTATACTACTTGAAAATTTTTAGATGTGAATTTTTATACACATTTGCCACTCACAGGAGCAGCCACAAAGGGCAGGGGTGGGCGGAACGGAGGGCGCAGACACCGACACATTCACGATTTATGTTGCCAATTTTATACATATTAGTTTATTGTTTTTATACCCTGAACTCATTGAAAATGGGTAAAAAGGTTATAATGTATTTGTAGCAATGTATGTACAAGGCAAAAGGAAGCATCTCCGACCCCATAAGGTATATATATTCTTCATCAGCATCAACAGCCGAGTCGATCTATCCATGTCCGTCTGTCTGTCCGTCTGTCTGTCTCCCCGCCCGTCCGTAGGTATGAATTCAAGGATCTTAAAACCTATATTAGCTGTATTAGCTGTAGGTCCCCGTAGTCCACGTGTACACTGTAGAAAATTTCGTTAAGATCGGTTAAGAAACTTGCGGTAGCTAGCCCAAATACCAAGAACTTCTGTATACATGTATATACATATATGAGTTTAAGCCCAAGGGAACTTTTTTATTTTAATTTATCTTTATCACCATTGGTGTTTTAATAAGAGGGTTCAGGGTGTACCCTAGTCGGGAACTCCCGACTTGTTACTTGTTCATATTGTTTTTGGTTTCCTATGTACATATATATACATATATTTATGTACACATAAAACATTTACAGCATTGACCCACTCTGAGCGGTCCTTAATGTTGGTAGGTTTATTTATTGCTTTATAGAAAAACAATTTGAATTTAAGGACTGCGGCCAATTGACACTTTGTTGTAAAAAACTCATTGTCAGTGGGTGCGCGATGCGGGACTTTATTCACAATTTAATCAAAGAGTGTATTTTATTTTTATTATTAGATATTTGCTTTTTAATTAATTTAAAGTCTCAGTATATATTCAAGACACACATTATCCACAACTAGAAAAAATTAAATTTAAATACTTTTTAAAGTTAATTAATGCCGCATGTCAAGTATTTTCGGCACAGTGCATCGTCAATAGGCCTTGCTTTTTGAGTCACATGAAGCAAAGACATGCTTAAAAATATATATTTTTCGTAGGGGTATGCATGTTATTCTGAAGAAATTCTTACTTTGCACATGCACAACAACATACTTTCTCTTTCATTTGTTTGAGTGGGCCGCAAAGAGAAAGACAACACGAGATTTGTAAAACAATTGCGATTGATTGAGCGAACACGTACGCACACACTGATACACATACATGTGTGTATATTTGAGCATGTGTTTTGTTCATGGCCATTTCCACACACATTACTCATACGCGGCGTTAACTGGACGAAAAACAGGTCCTGGCTGAGGCTTCACTTTTTGTTTGTGCGCATAATTTGTATGGCAAAGCCAGCTGTGAGTGTATTGACAACACGACAACGCGGTCGACTGAGCCACAGCTGATTTATTATGCCATTAACACGTCAAGAGTTCTCGCTGTCATTCAGCCCAGTTCGAGTAGGAGTATGCGTCTGCGTTACAGTCAGAGTCAGAGTCAGAGTCAAAGTCTAAGCCAGATAATGACTCATATTTAAACATGTGAGCTTAAGCGTTTATTTCATATTTACCTTTGCACGGCTAGCGCCAGAGTCAGCCACACAGAGATGGTGTGGCACATAGCAGGCATAATCTGTAAAAAGATAGAAGAACATAAGTCGTAGACTAATCAAGTTAAATATAAGTCTGAATGTTAATGTGTTATTGCGTTTGTGTTTGTCCAACTTGGCAAATCCTTTAATTGCGTCGACTCAAATTGACAGACTCGAAGACATAAATGTATCGTTAGCTTCTCACAATATTTTAACTTGGATAACCTTGTAAATGGATTATCGCATAGAAGAAGACATCTCCAAGTCCAGAATTATATATATCCTTGACTTGCATCAGTAGTTTATACAATCAATTCACTCAGTTCGTATTTTTCTTAAATGAAGTCGGCCTGATCGCATCACGTTATTTAATAGCTGCCTTTGGGATGATCGATCGCAAATGTATTTCCTTTTCCTTTTAAGGCCTGCAAATCCTTATTATCTCTGTCTACTATTTAATATGTCACCAATGCAGCAATTAGTAGAAAATAAAGCTTTAGTATAAAAAAAATCTAATCCACATAACCTAAAGGGTATTTTTCATAAAGTGTTGCCAGCTTCAGCATAATTAAGTCTATTTTATGAATCTTTTTTGTGGAGCATTTTAAAATTTGCAAAATGCGAAACTCGTCAGTCATGCGGCATTTATGCATCATGTGGTATAATGCTTAAAGGATTGCAGCTGCAACCCGCAACAGCTCTCAACTCCGCTCTACCGCAATCCCTTGTGTCTTTCGTAGAAGTTCAGTTCAAATAATTCTGCTGTTATTTAATTCACTTGCAGCTTACATGCTGTGGAACACGTTACGCCCACAGTGCAATACCAACTACATTTGTGCAGCAAACTGTGGGCTAATCCGATTTATGGGAATTTATCTGACAGCTCTGACAAGAGGCACAGCTGCAGTTACAAGAAGCACCCAACCCAGTGCCAGACTAGGGGCTTAGATAGTTGTTTCATAATTGTGGTTGTTATTGTCGTTGGTAATGATGTTTTTGTTGTTGTTGCTGATAATGCTGATGTTATTATTCCAGCTAAGAGTGATAGCAAGTTTCCTTGTTAAACAGAAGGAGCACCACTCTAGACACGGCACGGCTAACACATTAACATGGCCATTAAACGCGCCGCCCAAGACTTTCAGGACTTGCGAGCGGCATATAAATTTCGAGGGAAATGTAACGAAATCTTCAACTTCAGTTGCAATGGTCGCCTGGCGGTTATTACAGCCCTTTGTATGTGAGTTGAATTTTATGGCCGTCATACGCAGATAGCCAGAGACACATTTAGAGACTCCATCCGAATGCTTAACTCAACCTACTCCGGTCCGTTAGTGCCCATTCCCTTGTTACAATACGGGGCACAGCGTGGAATTTAGCTGGTACAAATCCCCTGGGAGCCCGGTCACAGCACGTAGCGGCAACAATAACAGCAACATCAAAGCCAACAACAACGGCGACAACAATGGGGCACATTTTATCAGCTCGACACTACTCCATTGAAGTGAGTAAACAGTTTTGCTTTATGCCACCATCTTTTGGCATCTCTCAGCCCCAACCCCGGCCCGGCCCCAGGCTCGAGCCGCGACACACCTCTTCTCTGTTGCTGCTGTTCTAAACGAGTGCCATAAATTGAAAATGTTGATTAATCAAGGCAAACGTGCGACAACGGACAGCGAATTTGTGCCCCAGCCGGTGGAGGGGAGGAAGAGGGGAGTTTTGGGCCATAATAATGTAGAAAGCGCACGATTAAATAAGTAAGTGTGAGCAAAGTGAACGAATGAGAAAACGAATGAATGAATTGAATGAACGAATGTTTTGTACGAATATGTTGTACGAGTCGGTAATTCGGGTGCCTGGTACCCCCTATTTGGCACTCAGTTTTTGTGGCAGCTAGCAACATGCAACTGTGGAAGCTAGACACAACTTGCGCCTTCATAAAAGTTTTGCCTTTCATTATGCTGACAGAAATGACACACAAAGTGCAAACGTAACGTAGCAGCAAACGCGATAACGATAACGATAACGATAACGATACAGCCCAGGGTAGAGGCTACAATAACTGTGCCTCAGGACCCGACATGCTAACGCGTCATACATCAGCAGCAGCAGCAGCAGCAGCATCAGCAGCGGCAGCGGCAGAGACAAAGGATGCCAACTTGCAGCCAAGCATTTTATTTAGGTCAATGAGCGTCTACAATATTCCCTCCGCCAACCCGTCTTTATCTCACCCACGTATCCACCTTGCCCCACATAGAGCTAAATTTGAGTCCTAGAGTAGTTGTTTGCCCAGGGCCAAAAGCAAACAATACATACTCAACTCCAATGCCAAGCAGGACCCTCTTGAACTTGCCCAAACAATTAAAATAGGCTGCTTCTGCTTCTGTTGCTGCTTCTTTTGCAGTAAACAACACTACCTATCCGCGTATTAGTTTTTTTGTAGTGCAGTGTCATGTTGTGGTTGTGGTTGCGGTTTGGTTTGCATTATTTTGTTGTTTACCTCATTGAAAATGCTGTAGGCCAGACACATGGAGACCGGATGCATGGGCTTATAATGATTACCAAATGTATACATATACCAGAGGCCGGGCGCGGGGAATACAACCGTCAGCAGATCGCATATGGCCATGCCTGAAAAGAGAGAGAGAGGGAAGTGTTAGAGAAACAACAAACAATGTGACAAATTGGATTAGACTGGGGGGATTGATGGCGATGACCAACTCATCGTAGGGCTTTAAAACAAATTTGGTTTTTGCTAGTTTGGCCCCTTTACAAAGGCCCGGCTTGCAGTTAAGCCAACAATTTAAAACACACTTCAAAAAGGCATTTGGTTTCATTTATAATTATTTATAGGTGAGAAGTATAAGCTATTAGGTTAAGATAAGTATACAAACAAAATTAAATGTCATTGTGTTTTGTTATGCAATAGTTCATATATAAAATGACTGTAGTTTCCAACACTTAAAAGGCTTTTGCGAATGTGACTCTTTTTCCAAGGCCAAATTAAAAGAAAATGTACTATTATCATAGCTTTAGGATATAGATAGAACTAAAGGACATTGTATTTTATATTGCAACACTTCACCTATAAAATTCTAACTTTACTGAAGCTGCCAACTGTCAAACTTATCGCGCACTGAATGGACTGCAAAGTAAGTTTTTAATGTCATGTTTTGACAATTGCTCGAAAGAAGTCAGTCTGAAAATAAAAATAGCTGATAAAACATATGTTAAGCTATAAACAAGTCAACAAAATGAAGCGATAATTCTTGCATGTTCTTGGCAATTTTAGCATAAGCTGTCAAATACCAGATTTTGTTGTCTTATGCTCATGATAGTAGTAGATTCCCATTTATAATAGTTGACAGTCATCTGTCTGCTTGTTAAATCTGGCCAATGAACA
This sequence comes from Drosophila virilis, assembly GCF_030788295.1. Classification (NCBI taxonomy): domain Eukaryota; kingdom Metazoa; phylum Arthropoda; class Insecta; order Diptera; family Drosophilidae; genus Drosophila; species Drosophila virilis. The sequence continues at coordinate 19,638,975 of NC_091543.1, read as the reverse complement.
AAGCTGTTTGGCAAAAACAAACACAGCTTCATTGTTGCAGTCCTTGCTAAATAAGTTGTTTACATTGCGGGTGCGAATATCGCCCTGCTACCTCATTTGATATATCGGCTAATTACCGCGAGTTCTGTCCTGAAAAATGAAATATTTTTCCATGCCAGTAAAGCGAGAGAGACGAGCGGCTGGCCAAGTTGAATCTTTAATTCAATAAGGGAATGGCCAACTAACTTGTTCCCAGTTGTTGAAGCTGAGTGTTTTAAAAGAGTCAATTAAATAAATAGATACTTTAATTAGTTGCAGCCACTCTAGCAGCAGCAGCACTGGCAGCGGCAACAGCAGCAGTGGCAACAAGAGCTAATCAACTTTGTGTTTTTATTTGTATTACATTCTACTTGGTTGCTGCATTAAAGTTCAAGTTCATCATACGCCTCGTGTAACGAGACGAGAAGGGGAACGGCACAACGACAAAATCGGTTGCCACTTGAACTACCGACTGCCTGAGTGTCTCCCACTATTCTGCTGGGTAACCGCTGTCCCGACCTTTGCCCCATGGGGGTTTCGTGTTCAGTTTCAGTCAACTGTAGTTGTTCTTGTTGCTTGCTTTTGCTTGCTTAAGTCAAAGTTCACTTCATGTTCGGACTGCTGTCATTTATTGTCGCTTAGCTCGCCTCGTGCTTGTCACCATTGCCGGCAGCCAAATGCGATTAGCCGTCTCCTGCAGAGGACAACATACCACCCCCACCAACGTCGCCTTCTTCGACACGCATTGAATGAGATTAACCCATTGACAAGCAGCGTGGCGTGGCATGCCACAGTTGTCAGTTGTCCGTTATGAAATGCTTGCTGAAAATTGCCTCAAACTGTCATCTCGTTGCTTATGAGCGATACTTTGTAGCTTACATTGTCTTACGCTCAGCTCCCATATTTCTACTTGAAAAGTTATTGGACTAAAATAATCTGTGACTACAAATAGCATTGACAGGCCCCTAGCCGGATATCGGAATCGCCTGCGAGGGCTATCTGTCGTGCACTTTAGTTAGGCTGGCTCCGAGACACAATCCTCTGGCTGATAGCCTTTTTGCCTCACATCGCGCCTTTAAGCCACTTACAGCCAGTACATAGTCCCTACCCACTGCCATCGTCAGCGACTTTTCATAAATCAGTGACAAATGCCACAAAGTACAAGCTCCCTGCATCCCAGCCGCATAGTCAGTCAGCCATTAGCATTACACACGCTATTAGAATATCTCAGCATTACTTGGAGTTGCCGCACGCGGAACGCGTGGCACAACTCAGTGTAATAGAGGGTCGTGAAGGGGGGAGGCGTGAGAGCGGTGTTGGGGCAAAACCTGGCACGCACATTGGCAGCTATTTTGAAATCTCGCAAAACTTCTGCCTGATTTAACATTGTGACGCATTAAATGGATCTGTGCGTGTTCCGGGACAGAGAAGGGGGATTGGGGTAGGGAGGGAGAGCTGGGCACTCCACAGATTAAATGACATGGAATAAAAAATAAGTAATAATCATAAAATTGTTTGGGGAAAAAGGGCTAGCTGTGTGGACTGAACTTAAAACGATTGCGATGCTTTGGGCCTCGTCCTTGAAAACAGCACCGAGCGAATCATTTGCAATAGAATTATCGATTTTCGATACTTTGGTGGTAACTGAATCTAAAGAAACGTTTAGTTAAGCAGCTCAAGTTGCGCAATTGTCACTCCTAATCAAATACTTAAAAAAAAAATATTCTAGGAAAGTATAACAGATTGGTGCTAGTGTTGTACAAGTTTCTACAGCGATTACGGAAACCAGTCTGCTAAGTGGAAATTTAGGCACGGGTGGAAAATATGTGGAAAAGTGATGGCCGGACATGGCCGAGTTATTTTCTTGTTCGCCAAATGCAGATTTAATTTACATGCATGTACGTATGCATGTATGCATGCATGTATGTATGTACGTATGTAAGTATGTATGCATGTATATGTTTGCGTGTGTGTATGTGTGTATATATGTATGTATGTGTTAATGCATGTATTTATATATGAATGTATGTATGTCAGTAAATGCGTTGGTATGTACGTATGTACATGTGTATGAATTTATGTGTTTACACAAAAATGTCTCGATTTCTCTGCAAATTAAATAAAACGTTAAAAGAACGCCCTACGTGCGATTATATTTGTTACTTAAGAAACATAAATTGAGATTGATAAACTTTAATGCTGCATTCAATCGCAATCTTATGTCGGTTCATAAAGTTTATTGCAAAAGGATTGTCAGCTCGTCCCGTGTTCTAAGTTCCGTATTCTTCTATATGACTTATAAAATGGGCTTAACACTTAAAGTGCAAACCAGCAAAATTAAGGAGTATTGTGATATACTGTAGTCTACAGATGTACACTTAAGCCTTATGATATATAATAAATCGCCACGCTTGGCACTTACCCATTAGCACAAAGTTGGTGGGCGTTGCCATACTTTTCTTGCTGAGCACAAGCACAATCAGCGAATTGGATATTATGGTCATGAAGAGCAGGAAGGGCATGCAGTAGCCGTAAAGCGGCAGTGCGTAGTCCAATGGTGAATCGCAGGTGAGATTCCAATAGCTCATATTGCCGTCCATTTGACGACACTCGCTGCTGCCCAGCTGTTGCTGATAGGAGGCATAGTCGAGGCTGTCGTTCATACTGTTCGCATAGTCCACCAGCAGAAATTGTGATTCATTGAGGCTGGCCTGGGAGGCGCGTGTCTCCAGCATTGAGCCGACAAGCTCTGGCAAACGTTCTGCCACGGCGGCAACGGATGCTGTGGGCAATGGGCCAGATGCTGCCGACTGGGCAATGGCACGTGCACCGCTGGCCGCTGCGCTCCATTGATAGAGCACGTCCGTTATGGATATATCGTACGAATAGACTGTATTGTTATCCATGCTGGATGATTTGGCTACGGCTGTCGCTGCGGCGGTCAAGGTTGACACTTCCTCTAGTTCAATTAGAAGACTTTGATCGACGCTCCTGGCCATGTGTTGGCCTTCATGTCAAATGCAACCAGCTGCTGTCAATGGCTCGCCTTAAAAATTCTCTTGGCGTTTTTGATTGAGAATTGTAAATTGAGGTTGGGAATGCGCCTAGGCTGGCTGATTTCCCTTAGTTTACAGATTGTTTGGGTGTTCAACTTTTGGGCTTTTTACTGTATTTGTTGTTGCTGTCTTTGCTGCATTCAGAGAATTTAGCAAAGCTGCTTTCATCTTTTTATGTTGGTTTTCCTTTCCTCTTGTCGGTTTTTTTTTTTTTTTTTTACTTAGTCTGCAAAGAAAGAAGTCAATTTTAGTTGGAAATACTTTTCACAAATAAAACTCGATGTCGAAAGTTTTACATGTACTTATGTATCTATATGTGTCTTGTGTACTATTGCCTAACTGGCAACTCTGCTTCTTCTTATGTAATGACCCTTTCAAGCGCAAACTTTTCCCATCGAGGCCATAATAATGGGCTTGGGCGCAAATATGCCCTGCCAAGGCAATAAGCATTTTTTTTGTAGCTCACTTTAATTGCTGATGTTTCTGCTAAAATATTTTCAAAACTTATGAGTTATTTGTACGGACATTGCCAGAGCAACCGCAATTTATTTTTATTATATCCCGCACCAAAACAAGGGATATGTGAGCAGGCGTGTCGACCTGGTCACGTCTGTCAACATATAAGATGTTTTGCAAGGACTTATATGCCAAATTGGTTTTGAGAACCAAGTAGCTTCCATTCAATCACTATTGCTGTTTATCTATTTATCTTGATTTTCAATTTACGTATCTGATCTTGCCTTGCTTTTTAACTACATACATACATTACATTCCTTCGTTGGGTTTTAGACCCTGCCATTAATGCGGAACATTATTTTTGCTTATGCGCCACACCATAATCATAATATCAAAATTTGGTTTATGTTAATAATGGTACAGCCAATTTGTTTTTATTTATAGTTGTTGTTATAGCGAAATCAAAGGATTAAGGATCTATCAAAGTAGACATAAACGTTCCGCTTAACCCATTGAATGCAACAAGCTGCAGATATATAACGATTTCCATTCAAAATGAAGTTCTGCCCCATTTAATGCTTAATGTAATCCGCAACTTAAATCGTAAATATTATTGCATTCCTCTGACTTCTCACGCATTATTTTCATTGTGATCTCTGTCCGGCTGACAGACACTGCTTAACTACTGAAAGCGAGCATTTCGTATGTTTATGTTTTTTAATGGCTTTATTTTTCGCAATCGAAATGGCTCACCAACGCCACACAGCCGCACACACACAGAGTTGAGAGCGTTTTATAGTCAAGTTTTGTCATGGTCACATTAACCCACATAAAAGAACCGAAACAGACTGGCGACTGGGTTTGGCAATCAGCATGGCATGCCTGGGGCTTTGAAGGAACGGGTGGGGCGGAAAGTTGCGAGGCTGAAAACAAAATTGAATACGGCCTTAAAGGCATTGGCATATTTCAAAGATACTTTCCATGCCATGTCGTACATGCGTAATGCGATTTGGTTGTCCGCTGATAACAGAATGATAAATATTACGCATACGCCATGCTGCCCGCTCAACAATATTTAATTGCCATCTGGTATCGAAATCGGGTCAGCAACAAAAGAAATTCACTTTAATTTCTTTTTGTTGAAAACACAATGTTGGGCTTATAGACAATCACTATTTCTTTATTTATTTTATCATTAAGTATGTAAAACACAAAAATAATTATATGTGCAATATAAATTAATATGCTATTGGATATTAATAGCATATGTACTGATAAAAGAAGTTAGTGAACAATGTGTATAAAAGTAGCTCTAATAATTAAAGCCAAGTGAGCTTTGCATAACAAAAAGAATTCAGACTAAAACTTGAAGGGAAACTCCCCAAATGGGATTCCAATGAAAGTTACTTAGGAATCTATTTCATATATAGATATGCTAATGACATATAGTTTTGATTGCAAAACGCTCGAAACTCTTTCTGATCTCTTTCGCGCATGCATGTCCTGCAGGACTTGTACACATATAATGCTCAGTGTATCACCGCATAGTTCATTGGCGGAGCTAATCAGCTATTCCATTGATAATAGCCTTTTTAGGGCCATAAGGTTTAAAATTGACAGCTGCACTATGAATTCAAAAGACTTGCGTGTTTAACAAGCTTGGCAAATGATTTTGCGGCAGCCAGTCGATGGCTATTCGATTAGGCCGTCAATCCACTGAGCACACAGATACAGCACAACCATCGGGCAATTTTCTAACCAACTGCTGCCTTCTGCCCCCTCCCTGGTCAAGACTGTCCAACGAAATTTCTAGCAACCGCGAGCCTTGGCGCAAATATGCCAAATCCGTGCAGCGCCTGCCCGCCACATTGTTGTGGTCGGCGACTCTCGAGCAGAGAATCGCCTTAATTGGCCTTAAAAAATTTAAAACAGTTTGTTAGCTGGGAATTCCAATGGAATTCAATTGCCAGTTAGCTTAATAGACAGTCTTAACTAACAGACAGCCTGACTGTTTGTCAGCTAAGCGATGGCTATGTTTACTTTTTTGGTCATTTGCAAGTCCGTTTGCTGCCCACCTGGTTACACTTGATGACATGCAATCGAATGCAATTGTATATAATAATTGCCTCACTTATTCGTCCATTAAAATGTGTTTGGCTTTGCATGATTATAAATAGTGGCAGCTAATTATAAACTTTTGTGGAATTGAGAATAAGGAAGCCATTTACTGTGACAGAAACTATATTCTCTAAGTAACAGCAAATGCCAAAACTACGACTCAATCAATAATTGACGTCGCTTGCTTTTGATTTTTATTACTGTGCGCGTCATTTTTATTTGCAGTCAACATAAACCAGCCATTAGCCTCTTATCCTCCTGCAGCATCGTGTTTGATCAACAACTACGTGAGTTGTTTTCATACAAAAACTTTAACTAGTACACAGCTGTTAGCCATTCAGACGCGGCTTCTAACAGACGCCTAAGAACTAGACCACCTGCTCCACATTCACACTGATGTGCAGACACCATAAAGGCACATAGACGCACACACACGGACACAAACAGTGCCATAGTGAAGACATCATCATAAAGCGATTAGTGAAACTAAAAGTGCCATTAAAGTGCCTCTGATACAGGCTTAAATGCAAAAAGAAAAGGCCTGAAGGACATTTGGCATTCAGTTTGCAACGTGCTCAAATGAATGAATGACTGAATTTCCAATACTTGGCTTCTATGCTCTATAATATTGGCTGTCTAATAGGGTGTATTATGGCGCCAACAGCGTTTGATACCAAATAGGCAACTACATATTCAATTCTCATTTAATATTTATTAACATCAGAGTCATTTCCTGCAACATATATTCGCATGAATGGCAATTGATGCTGTAGACTCCCTAATTGCCGCTTCGACTGTCTGAGTGTAGAGTATGTCTATGTCGTTATTATTGAACTTTGTTTAGCTAACACTATATGCAACGCCCTCTTGCCGCTCAGTTTGAAACGCTTGTTTTCATTCCGGCAGAGCAAAACAAGCGCCAACTGAAACTAGATCAACTGGGACGAGGACAAATGCGAGGACAACATAAAAATGGAAACAAGTGAAAACTTTTTACATTGAATTGCCGAAGATGGAATACACTTGATACACGTACATAGTTTTTTATGCAATAATTATCTTATCTGAGCAATTTTTGAAAGTGAGAAAAGTTAATAAATATATTATAGTTATAGAAAGTTAAAATATATTAAAATTGTGTATATAATAATGTAAGTTTATGTTACGTAGACATTTAAATCCGGATGTTCGTTGTTCAGGTTCTGAAATTTTGAATGACTTGCACGGCTAGACTCTCCAGGACTCGATTCAATAAAGAAATACCTATATACATTTGTAAGTGTATAGATATTTATAATTGCGGAGATTCATGCCGTTAATATGATTCGACTAGATTTAACTGCATTCATATGAATCAAAGTACAAAAGTATTTATTAATTCTCTAAAAAATCCGTTGATAGCAAATTCCGTTATACCCTCCTGTAGGGTATACGCGGCTTAATTGTACTTTTTGAAAGAGCGACAGCGGCTTCAGACACTTCGCAGACTCCAACTTTAAATAATGAGACGGGTTGGTTGGAAGGAAAGGCCGAGGATGGCTGGTCTGTCTGCCAACTTTGGACAGTGGTCGTTGAATGGCTTAAGTGCGCGTTATTCGCCGTTTTCGCCACTGTGAAGACTTTAAACATAAATTTCAATCCCTCGCGTTATTGTGGTTCAATGAATAAATTTCACAGCCGGCGGGCACGCCATGCAGCTACGCGTATGTGCCAGATTCTGGCACTGAGAGAAGGGGATGGTTAGGGATGGGGATGGGGAGGCTCTCTCGTATGTCAAGCAGAGCACATAATTAATTCCCTAAATAATAAATGAAAACGATGAAAATGTACTTGGCCCACTTGGGGAATTGAATGCGGTTAATTTTCATTCTGTTTGCATAGCCAGGTCGGACGGCTCAGATCGGGCGGTTCTGGGAGGGTACGCAAAACTGCTGCGAGTAGTTGGTAGTTGTCTTCATCTGGTTGTGTCAGTGCTGCAGATACATGCGTAGAGATAAGGCCAAAAAAATTGCATTTAATGTATGCCCCATTCTGTCTAGATATGCGAACACGATGCCGAACAAATTTTACGCCAAGTTGTTGACTTAATCATTTGTAATCGTTTAATGCTGCATGCTTATTGCCAGTCAGCCATTCAGTTAATCCACACCCACTAGCAAGCTCCCCCAAAAAAGAAAACTCTAACGAATTCCCCATGCCTGGGTTGCGGCTCACAGTTAGGCATACAAAATGAGCTTCGACGTGGAGCGTAGCTGGGGGCCCGGTTAAGGAAACTTCCCAGACATGCCGAATTAGTAGTAACATACATGGCAGTCACACGGCCACGCCCACCGGCAGAAGGGCCAACATTAAAAGGCGCTCAGATTCGTTTGCAGAATCTGGGCCGGGTCGCTTAGAGCGTTTAGAGTTTTAGTGTAATCGCAATGGCAAACTTTTTCGATTTGGGAATTAAAATAAAAAGCTAGACCAACAACAGCAACAACAAGAACAATGGGAACAACTGTCTGAATAGCAGCAATGCCCCAACTCCACCCGCCCAAGACTCACGCTCAGCGCGCGTGCCCTTGCCACGAAAAAAGTTTTCGCTTGCCGCCCTAAACGCATCGCTGACGCTTTTCGCTTTCACTTTAATGGGCAAATCCAGAGTGTAACCTCCGACCCCGACTCTGACTGCTCTAGACGCCAATGCCAATGCCGATGCCGACGCCGACGCCGACGTCGTCATCGTTCTCATTGCTATCGAATATCTTAAACCCTCAAACCACCAACCGCCACGCTTAGCCTAACCCTCTCCTCCAGATAAGTGATAAGCCGCTATACAAATTGCTTCTGCCAGACGCCAAGCTTGCCGCACGCAAACGTTGCCTACATCGCGGCGCACTCGCGTGGCCCAGCCAAATAAAAAGATTGACCATCCGAATGTGCCAACTCTTCTGTACGCTGCAATGCCAATAAGCATTTGAATGGGCGCCCCTATATAGTTGTTCGTTTATTTATTATTAACATAAGCTCTGAAATATGTTGTGAAAACACGAGCAGCTTTCTATTTATTAAATTTTTATTTTTGCTTGTTTTTTAACTTGCGAATTATATTAAGGGTTTCGAAAATGCCTCAAACCGTAACTTGTTTATTTGTATTACTATGACAATATACTTTATTTTGGCATTTAAGCTCACTTTGTAAGTTAAACGATTTAAAAAACAGACGGACATGGCTAGATCGACTCGGCTATTGATGCTGATCAAGAATGTATATACCATATGGGGTCGGAGATACTTCCTTCTGACTGTTACATACATTTGGATTTTGCACAAAATATACCCTTATACCCATTTTTAATGGTTTCAGGGTATGAAAAATTGACTTAAATTTACGTCATTAACTTTAACTTTGCTTAACTTTTTGCTTGCGTGGTTTGCAAATCCTCTAACACTTAACGTTGGCTTTAACAATAACCAAATAATTTAGTCAAAATTGAAATCAGTCAAAGTATGTACCTTTAATTCCACAAGCTTTCGCATTCCTTGCAGTTGCTTCACCTCTTCTAGAGTACGAGTACTTCAAATTACGCTTGATTGTAAGTATTTTTTCATTAGTTGTCTGACAAATGGCAAAACTTTTAAGAGGTCAGACAGCTCAAAAGAAATCATGCTGCAAACTATTGCGCACTATGAGAAAACTGAGGGAACTAAATTTATCACAAAAGATTATATAGAGAGCTCTGTTATGCCATCCATTCTAGTTTTTCATTGGGGTTTGGCCATGATAGAGGGGTTGAAAGGTAGCTGTAACTGCAACATTTAAGTAGCTGCACTACCATTTCGCAACTTTCACTCGCCGCATTAGCAATTCAATTGAAATGCCAGGCAAAGCCAGAGATAGCAAATGGAGGGCGACCCTGCAGCAGTAGGATGGGGATAAGTCAGTTAAGGTAAAAGGAGCGCCGGAAATGAAGTCCAAAATGTTCGTTCAACTTAGCGCGCCACATAAAGCGAGTTCAACAAACTAAATGAAAAACAGGTGTGTGTGTGTGTGTGTGTGTTTGTGTGTAAGTGTGAATGTATGTGTGTGTGTGTATGTGTGTGTGTGTGGATTTACGTGTCTTTGCAATGCAGGTTTGTTATTTTAAAACGTCGCGCGATTAACATAGCAAAGCGGGCGCCATTGCAAAGCTAAGCATTACGTTTACCGTAACAGTAACAGTTAGTGCAGCAAAATATGCAAATGGCCGACAGACAGGCAGATGGACTGATACACAGGCCGACAGACAGACAGACAGCGAGAAAGTGAGAAGCGTGGTGGTCAAGGCGAAGCGTGCATCACGTTTTAGTATTTAATCCGTCGCCGCATTAAATTCTGTTCAGTCACAAAACAAAATTATAAGCTGACAAAAAATGGGGCGGGGGGCGGTGTAGGGTGCAGGGTGGGCGGCTAATGGGTAATGCAGCTAAACGCAATTTGCTGGATTTATAAATCTATTTCGCTTGAGAATAATAAAATACGGCACACACGCGCAACGCGTTCACAGTGGGGCGAATGGGCATGTCGCGAGATAAGAGACAACATGCGAGAATTTAGATCTGATGCACTTACGGAATCAGAGCATTACAAAATGCAAATATGAAAATGAACATAGGATCTATATATGTTCAATAAAGTATATATATGTATTTAAATATTTAACACATACAAATTTGATTCCGAACTAAACGAAAAGGAACCAATAATTTGAGTTTTTCACAGATTAATCCATCTTCCAACCTATTTTCAAAGCTCTCCAATTAAATTAAGTTGATTAAATCTTTTGAATCGACCTTGAACTCATATTTTAAAGATTTATACAATAAGAAATTTGATGCGTCTTTCTATAATTGCGATCAATCCACAGCTATAGGTGGAAATTTGTTAGGTTGAATTTTGATTTTGCCAAGAACAAGAAATGGGTAGAAATTCACATGACCCCGGGAAAGCCCGTTTAATAGCATCGAGTAAGATATATTACATAAAAACAAAAGCACAAGACATAAATTTGTAAAAAGACTTATCTCAACAAAATCTTTATTAAAGAGCATTTTGATTTCGGTGCTCCTAACCAGTTTTCCAGCCTGCTTCTTATGTAACAGTACACTGGCACGCTGTCTGGCATACACATACTTTATACATATATATATATATATATATGCATACATTCATATGTGTGTGTCGCCGTTAGAGAAGCTGGCGGCACGTGCTGGCTACGCTGTCAAATAAGAAGCAAAGATCCAGCAGCAACCAAAGGCAATCGCGTCGTTAACATATGTTGTGTTCAAGTTTCTCGACCAACTTGTATGCGTACACACACACAGACACACACACACACACACTCACACGCACACCCGCACACAAATACATTTTTTCTATAACAATTTGGCAAATGTTTGTTGAAAATACTCTAGCTACTCATACATACACAAGACATTGGCGAAAAAGATAGGTCGAGCAGCCTAGACGCTTGCCTCAACTCAAAAATGACTAAAGTGTTGGGGCCCCTGACGAAGCATACAGACAATAAAAGACTAGACAACGTACAAAAGGGAAAATGAATTCTTCAAAATAAAACAAAAGTCAATATGCCTGCAAGACTTAACGCATAGATATCCTGTTATTAGTTTATACAAGCTGTGAAATAATAAAAAGCATTCCCAGCCAAATTCTTAACTGGATCAAGCTCAAAATATAATCCTTACACCAACAGTCATTGCTTTATTTTTATTGGTCAGCAGGTTCCCTAATTCCATTCTTAGTTTAAATATATGTAGCATACTCTATAAAGCAAAAAATGTAGGCATAGCAAGAAAATGTCCGCAAGATTTAAACAAATTTAAACAGCCCAAGCACATGGCTCAGAAAATATACGCTTAAAAGCGATTCAAGCACACACATGTATACACAGTCACAACATGTGCACACATGTATAGATAGGTGTACTTATGTATGGGCAAAAATATGTTGAAAAACAATTTCATTTGCGGCGCGTCAAGCAACAATTTGTGGCAAAGATGTTGGCAAATTCTTGTGACTATAAAAATCTAGACTTGAAGAGCTTCGCAATTGCCCCAAACCCAAGTTGAGACCCAAGTGTGGATATGATGTTCAGAAACTGGCCCCACAATATACTCTGACCTTTTAAGAGTTGCCTAAGGGATGCGGTTATCAGACAATTTTTGGCATACAACATCCTGATTAAGTAATCAACAAATCAAACAAAACCGTAATTTAAGTTGCTCTCAACTTTTGCTTAACTGAAATTTTGCTTATAAACCACAGAAAGTTGCTTAGGCTGACTTTCTATGATAACAATCGGCACATGCTTAAAACCATTTCAGCAAATTTATGGCCTTTTAAATACTCAGTAACAAAGACATGATTTGAAATGGGCTATCTTTGGAGAAACAAATCTTTCAACTTGATTTAGTGGAAAAATCAGGGGTAAGATCAGGGTAAATCCTTCTCGTGAGAAGCAGGGACTACAGTAAATACGCCTTTTTGTTAGTGGAAATGTTTGAAAAGACACTCTAAATAGGGTATCTTTTAGTCGGGAACTCTCGACTAGAGCATTCTTACTTATAAGACAGGAGTTCTCTTGCCAGTGTTGAATGCACCATAGTATTGTATTTACTGCATTGTTCGATGTATAAATAGAAAGTCGGTGCAAGGAAGGGTAAGGAGCGCGCGTTGCATTCAACGTTCAGCTCAGTCGAGGTCAGCTGAAAGAATATTGCCTGGTTGCTGCTAGCAGTGCGACAGGGCGTCGACTAAAGGGTCTTCCCTGGTGTGGGGCGTTGTCTACAGGTGATTGTGCTGGCCAGAAACATTGGCCCCAGACTATGTTCAATGTGCTGTAAACTGGCTTGGCAGCCCAAATAGTAATAGTCTTGCGGCATTGTGTTGCAGGCTCCAAGTGCTTGGCTTTCGTTCCGTTTTATGGCTCAAAGCGGCACTTGGCTGACTTGCCAATTGGCAATTGCCTGTTCGGTGGTTGTTGTCACCTGTTCGATTTAACGCGGCATTTAACTTGCCGCAAAGAGGACTGCCTGCCATTGGCCTACCTCTGGCGCCTGAATGTGAGTAGCCAAAGTGGGCCAAGTGGTCAGAAGTGGGCTTCTAGTTGGCATTAAAAACTACCTCAGGCATTTGATACAATTGCGCACATTTCTCAAATCGCCGGCATTTATATTAATATTAAATCGGCTGAGTTCTTATGGGCCACTTGGCCAGCCAATCTGCCCCGTGGTCAGCGTTCGTCTGAGTGGCTTTATTAACGCTTAGGACGTCATTAGGCGTACAGCGCCGCAAATTTAATAACAAATCGTGTCCATCAACGACATGTCAGAGCAACAACAACATCAACAAAAGCAGCTACACGAAATAAATAAAAATAAAAATAAAAACACAGACACATATCTGTATGTCTAATGTGACAAGCTACTGATATGAGCCGAGGCATTTGCCAGCTGCTGTCTGCTGATATTTATGGCCCACTGTGATTGAAATGTAGCCGAACGTCACAACGTGAGATATCAGTGAAAGTTGCACGAGTTGGAACATACGGCATATACATATACGAATATACGAATCACTAGATGGGGGTAATATTTACACTCTTCAATCTCATATTCGTTATATTAAAGCAATAATGGAACTTAAAAGTCTTCTCTTTTATTTAAGTTAACAAACGTATGCTGGTGGCCTAGTCGAGAGAGCACTTGAATAAGTTCGGTCCTATTTAAATTCTCAGGGCTAAAATATGTTAGCATTAGCGTGCATTGACAATCTAACAGCTGTTACTAAACTATTTTTTTCAATAAAATCAGATCTAGTTAGATGATGAATGTATTTTCATGCGAGATCTTAGCTAAGTCAAAGGTTTATTCTTATTGGACGGCCATATATAATGTTAAAAAAACCTCCGCTAGATTTCATGCGGGCTCATTATTAATTTTTAATAACGCTTAGCAATTAAAATTGTTATGTAAATAGTATTTTAGGTGAAAGCTGGACCTAATATAGTTTGGCAGCAGAGCTCGGACAACTCGTAACATTTGAAAACCCGTTAAATGTGTTACACCCACAAATATTTACCAATGTGAAAAGTCGCAAGTTAGCTATAAATCAACTAAATTTACAACGCATTTATTTTATTGAAAGGGGTTTTATTTTAAAACTACACGAATTTGAAATGGTTTCAACAATTACTCAACCGCAGACCATAAACAGTTCACTCTGCCATGAGCTTTTAGTTTTTGTTTTGCCTGTAACTCAACAATTCGCGTTACGTATTTTACATATTTTATAAAAGGTTATTTTTTTTGTTTTTGCAAAAATGAAATTGAAAACTTTAACAAAAACTGAACTTTAATAATAGATGCTATACAAGCGAATGCACGCACCGGGAGTGGGCTTTTTAAAATTTTTTTTGTTGCGGTTGTCGGGCAACCAACAATAAACTGACAAACAAAAACAATGACAGCAACAGCAACAACAACCACAACTTTGGACGAACAAAAATTTATAATGATGAAATATATCAATTTTCCTATTTCACAACTATAGAAGAGTGCACTATAGCCAAGGAAGGGAGAGGACAGGGGCCATTAGGTTACCTCGAAACTTTGTGCTAGCTGAAGAAATAATTTAAATGTCAGCTATCGAAATCGATGAAAGAGAATCAATTCAGTAGCCAAGCAAAAATTTTGACAGTTTTATGGCGTTGCTTAAAACAAACTATGAGCAGTCCATGTCACATGCAATGTCAACCGCAGCTGTCATTTTCAATTTTTAAATCAAAAACAATGAAAATTGGTTTTAGTGACCTCTTAAATTAAGCAACAAAATTAAGCCGGGTGGATGGGGCTCTTGTTCAAAAAAGGTATATCACTGTAGGATAATTCTATCATCAGCAACATTTCGTTTATAGTTGTTTCTTATGTGCAATAGAAAAAGGACTTTTGAAACGCTTACCTTGCTATTTTCTTTTAAAATTCTCAACAAGTTAAAGCTTCGAAGCAAGTCCGACCCCTTTGTTTTATTGTAATAAAAGTAATGAAAATAATAATATAATATATAAAATAATTTAAAAAAAAAAAAAAAACATTATAATAATTATATTTGTTATTATTGTTTTTTTGTATTAATATTATAATTATATTATAATATTAATACAAAAAAACAATACAAATAATAATAAAATTATTAATAATAATCTCAATAATAATAATGCCTGTAAAGTTCTTTCGAGATCAAATTGGAAAAAAAAAATCAATTTACGCAATTGCAACCAATGTTGACCAGACATTATTCTACACACTTGTCAACAGTTGAGATTAATTCATAAGCACAGTCAAATAATCAAATATTTAACCTTAATCTAATATTGAAAAACATATTTTAAGTATGCAAGTGAGTGTGTGCATGGCTCATCTTTTAGTTCGCATCGTCGCCCTAATTGGCGCACAAATTCCGCTATTGTTTGTAGTGCTGATTGCGTCAATAAATAGTCCAGGAGCACGTGGTGGGAATTTGATGTTTTATTTTGTATCTATTTTTTTTTTATTGATATCGTGTTCGTTTTTGGTTGTCGTGTAATTGAAGTGCGAGTGCAGCTGGATTGCGTCACTGCGTCACTGTCCATTGAAAAGAGAAAAAGCGAATCAACCAGCAGCATCAAATGAATTTGAGCATTCGCAACCGAACAGAAATTGGGAGTGGGAGTGGGAACGGGATTGGGTAAGGGTACGGGTGAGTGTGGGCGTGGACGAGAGTGGTGGGTAAACTACGTGCGGCGGGTAAACAAAATCAAAGACTTTTTAGCCGCACACGAGATATATGGGCAGCATATTAAGAAGAACGATAGTAAACATCTCTATATATAAGTATGTGCAGACTTATGTATTTATTTATACATAGAGATTTGGCCTGGTTTTATTATTATTATTTATTTTGTTCTGTTCTGGGCGCTAAGCGATTTACGATCTTGTCAAAGATATATGCGCCTGGTGAAAGTACATAATTGAATTTAATTAGTTTATGCTTCGTGCGCATGCTTCCAATTAGTCTTCCTTTTTGGCGCGTCGTTTTGTTATTGTCTACATGCCCCATGCCTCACGCGCCTCACGCGCCTCACGCGCCACGTCGTTGGCTTCAAGTTTTGATTGACATTGTGTAAGAATCTGGCGGTGCCGCTGTCACTGGCATATTCCACACTTCTCAGACAATTTTCGCTGTTGTGGTTTTGCATTGTTCTTACTGCGGGTTTCATTGGCTACAGACAAAAGCTTAAAGTTATATGTCAATTGTATTTAATTATGCGCTGCTTTCTACGCTCAGACAGCAGATTGAGTGAGTGCCTGAGAAGGAACGGAGACTGGGAGTGTATCATTGTCAACTCGCTAATCCCCATTGAGTAACTCAGAAGTTGCTTCGTGGTTTGCCATAAGTACTTCACTCAATTATGCACATTTGACAAGACATGGCATCATAATGAACTCCGAAAAACCAAAAGCAATGACAGAAAATCTGAAGAAAATGTTGAAGAAAAGCATGTAAATAATGTGACAAACATTAAGTGAAATTTTAATTCAAAACTGAAACTGAGCTTGCATAATTCTTGAAGATATGTAAATTAGAAATTTTAAACATTGCTGAGCATTGCTCAGTAAAAAGAATCGTTATTTGTGATGTATGTTTTGTCGGCGATTTAACGAAATTCCTTATTTGTGTATATTTATAAAACATACACACACACACATATATATATATGTATATGGTCTATATTTGGTTTCTATTAAGCACGTGGCATTCGGTCGTGTTACAATTAAGCCAGATGTAAAGATGAAAAATATGTTAAGATGTCGCCAAATAGAAAATTATCAAACTGGCAGCCGAACGAATCATCTCTGGCGACAAGCCATGCGGCTCCTACATCGACTCCAACGCCAACAGCAACCTTATGATGTTTATGGAGCGTTCATAAATACCTGGCCAGAAAGGCGGCTGGGCGCTGCAAATGGAAATGAAAATGAAAACGAAAACGAAAATAATAATAATAATAATCCAAATACAGTTCAGCAGACACATCAAGCAAACGGCACGTCAAGTGACGGGCAGGCTTGTCTAGTCCCCCCAAAGCCCCACGCCACAGTCGCCAAATATCAAATGCCAGAGACCAGGGAACGGAGCACCAAGAACATCAGTGCTGGAGCTGTGATGCTGATGATGGTCCTGTTTTAGCTTCTGTTTCTGGGTGGTCGTAGGGGGCCAGCGAGTGGTCCGATGGGGCGACGCTTGCTTATTGCGTATGAAATCACTTAAGTCTTGGTAAACAGCTCCCACTGGCAACATAAATATGAACTTGAAATAGCCAGCGAGCGAAAGAGCAGGAAATAGAAAGATAGAGAGAGAGAGAGATATAGATGTTGAGAAGAGTAGAGAACGGGGGCCCGAGTCACGAGTCAAGAACATAATAATAATAATATGCCTCACTTCAGCCAACTTTCAGTATTTTAGCTGAAATTGAAGTTCGAGTTCAAGTTGGAGTTAGAGCATAATGCATAAATGTAGAGCTCTCTATTGTGGCGGCCAAATGCCTCAGCGGTAGCCAGATGTCTGTCCCCTATTGCTAATTGCTAGTTACCAGTTGGTACTTGACCATGGGCCAGGCAGTCGCCAAATAACGTACAACAGATGTTAATGTTTGCCTTTGTTATTGCTGGAGACACAATTAATAAGTTCCAGATACCAAAAGCTGCAACATTTTTACCTGACTTGTCTACAAGAGGAGTTATTATATCAAATCGATATCCATATCTTCTGTGTACACATACATATATGCTAAAAATATTGGCTTAGCATACAAATCAACTTCGGAGTATAAATATCTCTAGGTCCGAGAGATTAAGCTAGGGCGTAGTTAGAACTTTATAGCTGGTATGTTAACAACAGTTCCTTTATATTTCCATTAATATGATTTAATGTGAAAATTGTCTATAATAAGTTTTTAAACATATATGAAAATTAGCTTAAAACTAAATGAGTGCAAAAGAAAATATCATCATAAAATCGAAATATCAAATGACAAATCCCTAAGGTTTTACCCTTAACAGTCAGTCAGTTAATCAGACCAATATATATATACATATATATATATATATATATAAATATCCGATTGCCATCTTGCACCACACTAAACAAACACTCGCAGGTCTGCTCATAACGAGCTAATTGAATTTACCGGCATGTCATTAAGTGTTCCCTTTGTCGCCTCGACATTATTATGCCCCCACTCGCCACTTCTTATAAACAGAGTCTACTGCTTCTAGGCAGACTCAGACAACCTGCCAGAATCAATCGAAGTGAATCAATTGTAGCATTTGGCAGCACTGGCTCCGACGCTGATGTTCTCCTGATGTCTCCTGGGGTCGTCGAACGTTCGCCCAGAGGGTGCAAGGTGAGATGTAGGGGTGGCCTTGTACCCCCCGTAGGTACGATAATGTCCTGCCATTGCTGCTCCTAATCGTAACAAATTCCCTTGACTGATGCACGCGTGCGAGCACACACATACATATATTTATATATACATATATATATATACATATATATAAATATACATGTATAAGTACATCTTTAGAATGATTCCACTTCATTGAAGCGTCTCCAAGTGGGCATAATTACATGTCGTGTGGGTGCATGACCTCTTAATTTCTATAGAAATTCAATGTTATTTGTTGTTATTTATGTTGTTGTCGGTTGTTGTTCATCGGGAGTTGTTGTCTTGCCTTTAAGCAAGTATCGTTAAAGTTAACAGGAACTTAAAGTTCAACTCAACATAATAGATTTGCATATTTTAAGGCAAGTACAAGGAAAGCAAGCCGTCGAGTGTGCTCGTCCAGCAAATATCCTGTAAGCAGTGCGCATAAATTACATTAGATATGATACTCGACACTAGCGCTTGTTCCTGTTCTGCAGGGCATAAAAATAAATATCGTTAGAATTGTATGTAGTGACAGTCAGACTCTGGAAATCGCTCAAAAATAATTGCAATAAATGTGGTCCCATATTAAATAATTATAATTTTATCCTGAAGAATTAAGGAATTTGGTCCACCAAGGCTGAACAGGTTTGACATTTAGGTGTTCTTTAGTACAGGGTATTTACGTTTAAGTTTTACGTGATGTTTTCGCTTTTGTGCAGCGGTGACTGTTGTTGACAGGCTCCCAACAGGACGAACACAAAAGCCCTTCAAACTTGGCACCCATTAAATTGAGTTTTATATAGAGACGCCTGGCAGACCGGGTAACGGTTATTGAATTAAATGTCCTGTCTATCCGGGCAATTCTTCCTATCTCACTCTCACACACACGCTCTCTCCCTCTCTCTTGCTCCATCCAGCTCTTTGCTTGGCTTTTTGTTACTATACAGTAATTAAGTAACAATTTGACAATTAGTGAGCATATGAAATGAATATTATTTTTGGAATGTATGGTGCTTTCCAAATGTTGAGTCGTACTAACTAGAGCCAGAACAAGTCATCGGACATTGGACAAAGGGTTTGTTTTGCTATTGTAATGGGTTCATTTGCAGAACCACAGGCGAAAAGCTCTCGGTCAGCACTAAGTCGGCAATGTCTCAAGTGCCAGCTAATTAATTTACTATTTAAAAGCAGAGAAAACTCATTATTTAACCAAATTAAATAAATTCGTCTCAATTGTCACGGTTGCCAGTCGAAGTAATGTTTCGTAATCTACTTAGTTTGAGTTGGAGTCCTAGAGTTAGTTGCAAACAAGTTTGAATAATTTTCTTTGGGCTGGCAAAAAATGTTTTTATTGTAATATAATTCTACTTAAAAATATATATAATATTACTGTCCACTTTTATTATTTGTATAACATGTTTTCGTTCTATACAAAATATTACGCATACGCCACATAGGACGCATTTTGAAGTACATTCCTTGAGGGCACTTCTCATTGCGTTAAGAGAGAGAACATCTTTCACTTTAGAGTCTAATGTAGTTTTTCGAGATAGAAAAAGAACATTTCAAGCAGATTTGCTTATTTTCTAACACAAAGCACACATAAATATAAAACTATGCACTAGAGCTCTACTGATGGAAGGAATATGACATTGTTTCTTAACAGTGTTTCTTTTATAATTGCTTCGCATGCGAGAATGAACTGTAGCAAGACACAATTGCTAACTAAGTAGCTTTAAATAGTTTCACGTTTATCAGCACTAAAAGGCGTAATACACTGCTTCACTAAACAAGCAAGAATGCCCGACTTGTAGATACCCTTTACTCTCAGTAGTGGAATAGCTTCGCAGCTGAAAGTTTATTCTAAATGGCATAGACAAGGTATTTCAGATATATACCAAGGCGAAAGGAAAGGCGTCTTGAATTGAATGCTATTTCCGCAAATGTTTTCCAACAAAGTAAAGCCCAGTATGTGGCGTCACAAGCTGGGAACTGTTGCAGTTTAGATGGACCGGACGAGACTTTAAAATAATATGCCTGCAAGGGTATTTAATCTGCGTGAGCATGGCACTGGCTATTCGCTTCAGCTTTTTGTTATTTTTGCTCCGACTTAGAGCTTGTCGCTGCTGTTGCTTCTGTTGTTGTTATTGTTGTTGTTCTTGTGCTGTGTGGCAAGCTGGCAATACTTTCACGCAAGCTGTACGCAAAAGATAGCAGACGAGGTCGCCCCTATATGGTGGCTAGCGGATATGGCGGGTGTGGCATAGCCGAGGGCTTAAAACAATAACGCAATATTGCATGAGGCTGGACAGGCATTGTCATATTTTGATGGTTCCCTTGTTGCTGCATGTGTGCGTGTTTGTGTGTTTGTGTGTGTGTATGTGTGTGCTTAAGCGTGTGTGTGTTTAGTGAGATTTGGCTTAATTAAATTCCGGCACAAAAGGATTCCTTTAGCGCTTAAAGCTGTGCGCGTTTGGCGTATGTGGGTGTGTGGTCGTCTTTTTATGCCTTTTAACAAAAGTCTTAACGGCTTATTGCGGCGACACACATAAGCGCGCACACAAACACAGACTTATAAAGGAACTGAAGCCTTTGATGGCGCTCATAGATTTTAATTACAACTATAAATCATAGCGAAGCAAACAAACCCTTCGACTCATATTAATGACACACACACACTTACTCATACACACACATATGTCTGTGTGTAATTTGCCAACACTTTGGAAACTGGAGCCCATTAAAGACCCAACATACGTAAAATTTTCATTCTCAATGCTGATTACTTAACATTGTGGGCCATTGCCGCAGGCCGATGCTGGCCGGGATCGGTTCATTGTTTGGCCATTGTTCTTTGGTCTCTGGTCTCTATGCTCGTAATCAGTTGGCCCAAATTTACAGCCAGCCGGCACATAAAAGTTGTGCATTAAAAAAGTTAAGAGATTGTTAGTTAGTCCTTTCCCATAGCTGGCAAGCTGCCGAGGCCCGTCTGCGCTTCGTAACGCCCACTAGCAGCACCGCCAACCCTTTAAGCCTGACCCCATATACACTATTTAAGTCGCTGATTTGAGGGCAGGGCATTGGCACGGACATGCTTTATGGCGCCAATTTCATGCTTTATGGCAGCATTGTGGCCAAACTGAGATAATTGCGTGCGTTCAACCGTTGCCGATATGTGGACGCAACCGAAAGTTCCTTATAATAGGCAAACTAATACCCAGCCACACACAAACAATAGCAGCATGCAAATGAATAGAAGAGGCTCGATTTGAAAATTTGCTTGTGGTTTCTTTCGCAAGCAGGGTCTGAACGGAGCAGGCCGCCAATGGATACCCACAATATTTGGCTAGAGACAAAAGCGAGTGCAGAATGCTGGAGCACTGACCAACTAGTATATAAAGTCCGAACCAAAGCAGCCCCAGAGCGGAGGAGAGAGTCGGATGTTCCCAGGTGTTCTTAAAAGGCTTTTCCGATTGTTAATTTATTCGTTAAATGCCTGAGGCGATTGTTGTTCCTAGCCTAGGTGATCGCGGTGCAATTGAACTTATCAAGTATAACTAACAGCTCTCTATTTTCTTCTCAAATTCTTCTCTGACTCACTTTGTTTCTCTCTCTCTCTGTAGCTCTTTTTTCTGTCATTCTCGTTCCTTCACTTAATGATTATCTGTCCTGCGTATTGTAATTATCACCTCGTAAAGTTGACTTGCAAGTTTATTCCCACGGCATTGAGCCCAACACATAAACACGAGCAACTCCCATTAATTGCGTTGTCCTCGCAGGAATCAAGAACTCGATTATCATGTTGAAGCACAGCCCCGCCCTTCGCTTGTCAGTTAGTTAGTTAGTTTTTTAATAGGTTCTGCAGTGGAGTCGCACACATCAATTCCCAATTTCCCATTAAGCGGCCACCAAAAATCTCGGCCAGACTGGCGCGTGTGCTACATAAATTTGTTGATCTTTCGTGTTGTTGTTGTTGTTATTATTTGTAATTTCAGCACTTGCCACTTGTTTGTTAAGCATTTTAAAATCGAAAAAGCAGAGCTCGTCAACAACAGCAATAGCAACAGCAACAATAGCAGCAAAGGTCATGCTGTTCATTGTCCAGTGCTGCCCATTGTTGTCACTGTTGTTGTCGCTGTTGTTGTTACTGTTCTTGTTGTCGTTGTTGTCGCTACTGTTGTTGCTACTGTTGTCGTTGTTGTCGCCCTCAACCTAAAAATGAACGCCCACATCTGTCGCTGCTGTTGAAAGACAAGCCAAGTGGCATTTCAAAATGCCAATCAAGATACGAGCTCACAATTTACGATTAGCCAGCAAGGAGCAGCAGCAACAACAACAATAGCCAAATACAACAACAAGAACAGCAACAACAACAACAACAACAACAGCTGTATAATCTGAGTGCAGCTAAAGATTGTTAATATTTGGTGCCTTCGCTTTGCTTTCATTCTCTTTTATCTACCACGCAAATGTTGCAATTGAATTTCTTGCCATATTTCATTTAATTGAATTTCTTACAGACCCGCACGCCCTAAATTAACCCCGAGTATAGCCCGCAAGTGCTCTCGAATCGATATTGAGGTACTCACAAGTGGCTGCGTAATGAATATAATATTATCAAATGGGAACACAAATATTTTGGCTTACGACCCAAGTTCCGAACAGGACTTGGTAGATCGTTGTGTGTTTGCAATGTCTTTGAGTATATGGGTGCATAAATCTCAAGAATTAGATAAAACTTTCGGTTTTCACTTTGATTTGTTTTCAAGTTTCAATTTTATGATGACACTTACGTTTATACAAGTACTTGTCCTGCCTCGTGCCGGATACTCGAGTGCTTTTTAATGTAAGCTGGAAATACGTAAACTTTGTTATTTTCAGGCAGGTAGCTATAATTGAGTTTAAACTATAATTAGTAATTCATTTGGGCTATATTATTATTGATTTGTGCTGGGCCAGTAGCAGGCTGTCAGCCTTCAGCTTCCCTGTTCTCAACTCGTTTATCACGCATACGCCCGATTGGATGGCTGGCAGGCGGCTGATAAGGAGTGGCATTTAATCAAATCCATGCGTACATAGCACAAAACCGGGCCAGCAACGACCCACGAGGTCAGCAGCCCAGCTAAACATTTAATTTTGCTGCTACTTTTTTTATTATTTTATTTTTTATTTATTTATTTTTTTATTTTTTTTATTTACTTTTTTTTTTTTGCATAATTTTGTCACTTGCAGGCGCTGAGCTCGCGTTGATCAACAGCCCCGTTGACGATGAGTAATGTGCTGAGTACTTTGAGCAATGGGCTTGTGATAGCAGCCGGGGGCTCGGTGGTTCGGGGTCGATTTCTAATTTGTTTTCGGGTACATGCTGTCTAAAATGTTGAGCTCAAATAAATTGCAAAAGCCGCTGCTCAGTTTCGGTTTCAGCCCGCGCCGCGACTCATTAAATGTGAAGTAAGGTCAACTGTTTTGGGGGGACGGTAGCCGTTGCTAATTGCCAAAAGCTTTGGCCGAGCACCGCACATACATAAATATGCGAGACCCTTTCGCAAATGAGGGTCAATGCAAGGACATTCGAGTAAACATGCAACAAAAAACGGTCAAAACAATAAAACCTAAAAGAACACAACACCCAAGCTCTACACTCTGAGCCTTATAATACCTTGTACTTGCCCAAACCGGGCCCTTCGGGAGTGCAATGCACCGACTTTGGCCTCTTGCCTGTTGCCTGTTTCTTTGTGTTGACCGGACAGCCTCAGCAGGAGCAGCTGCAACTATATCAGAGTTTTTGCCTGCCTACCCACACAAATTACAATTCAGCTTTACGACTAACTATAGGCTACTCAGTAGATTGAAAGACTTTAACCTTGATTTCGTCTTTGTCTTTTTATGTCATGCAATCGCGTGATTGATTTTCTGGATTGTACCTTTTCATTTAATACCCTGTATGTGAAGAATGTTCAAAAGGGTATACTGAATTTCAAGAAATGTAATATTTTCAAATTATACAGATCTAAAATTCAATCTGATCAGTTAAATTTAACCATGGAATCCTCAAGCAGATATTGTAATACAGAAAGCTTGAGGCAATTCTCCTTTCAAGTGTGGAAAATTCGCGGTAAACTGTTTACCGGGTAGGTTGATTTCAAACTCATTCAATATTTATTTTAAATATAATTCAAAACGTGGAGCTCCAGTTATATGGATTTAAAGTGGGCCTTGACGGAAAATTCGTGCAAAGTCTTACAGTTAAATAATAAGTCATAAGGTTGAGCCGAAGAAGGCAAAGTTTAGTGCAAAGTTGAAGTTTAACATATATTACCACATTACTCAAACATTGCATCTAAAGCGCATACGTTTTAAATATAGGGTATATTCTAGTCAAGCACTCTGTATATCTCTTTGCATTTATTATACATATTGTCCTCTCTTTAATTAGCAAATTGACGTAGTTTTCGCCCCAAGCTAAAAATGTTTTACAGGCATAAATATATATGCCATTTTATATATATATATTTACGTAGACGTATGTAGGTATTTAGAAAAGTTGGCCGACTGCAGACAAAGTGTAAACACTTGAAGAACAAAACCAATAAATGCCAAGACTTTGTCCTGATTGTCGTCATTCAAGTGAGCTAATTAAGATTTTGTTTGCTTTTAGCTTGAGATGCGCTTCGTGTTGTCTATTTTTATTTTTATTTAATTGATAATATTAGCTTTATTAATATTAAAACTATTATTATTTTCGTCTTATTATTAAAGATATTATTAATTATTGTATTAATATTGTCAACATTTTTACTATAAATTTGTTCATTATTAGCTTAGTTATTATTTGATTCTATTGATAATTGATTTATTAATTTTGTATGAGGCATCTGATTAAAGTCGATCAGTTTAGCTGACTTCTATCGGGCGCTCACATTTTACGCTTGAACTCAAAATGTTGGCTCAGATTTGACGGCTGCAAAGGAAGGCACTTAATTTGATAAAAAATTTGCAATTTCATTGAAAATGGTGAGCGTAGTAATATCAGCATTGCGTGTCCCGCCGGTCTCTTGCTTTGATATGCTATGCCTTAACATGAAGTAATTGCACTCTCTCAACCGTAGACTGGACAAGAGGTCGCTGCATTATATTGAGGCTGGCAGCTAGACAGCACAACAGACAGACAGGCAGGCGGACAGGCCGACAGGCAGGCAGATGGACGGAGGACAGAGGACAAGTAACTTGGCCAGGGTGACAACATATCCAGTATTTTTTCCAAGGGCTGTCCAGGGGCTACTCAAATCTGTGTGCGCTGTAGATTAATATGCAGACTCTGCGATTTGATGGAGCAGTTGGGCAAACAGACAGACGAGTCTGACAAGTAAACAATTTCAATGAAAGGATATTAGGCGCCAGCACGCGCACATACACTTGGACACATGCGGATGCAGAGGCAGGAGCAGTAGCAGGAACAGGGGTGTCTGGCTAGTAGGGGCTGTCTGAAATGTCTATGGAAATCGTCTTGCATCTTCTGACCTGCTCGTATTAGCAACGTTTGACCAAACATTGCCTGGCATTTCAAACGTGTTAATAATACAATTTCATTTATCTGCCTATGTGGCACACGCAACATCACAAACGCATCACACGAACACACAAACACCACACACACACACACAGACACACACACACACACACACGCACGAGCGCTTCGTGTGTATGTAAATTGCGGCAAAAACGAGCCGAAAATTTACGATGCGTGCTGCTTACTATAGCAGGGAGTCTGGTCGAAAAAAATTTGTTGGCGTGTCTGACTATTTTTGAAAAGGGTTTGACATTTAACGTCCACACGTCCAGCACTTAGCTCCCCCCTCAGCCCTGACTAAGTAGCTGCTAGGCGGGGACGGGTGTTAGAGGCCAGTGCTGTAGCCAAATGACAAAACAATGTCTAAACGAGAGTTGAACGAGCAGCAAAGAAATTGACCAACAAAAGAAATATATATATAACAACAAAAATAAATAAAATAAAACAAAAATGGTGCAAGTATATGAATGAGTATGGGTGGCGGGAGGGTGGGAGGAGGAAGGGGGAGTGCGACCCTTTAGTTGGTCAGTGTTTTAAGCACACACAATCACACAATCACACATACACACACACACATACACACATCTGCATATGCAGCGCAAAGAAAATTGGGCACTAAAACGCACGAAACCTTTTTTGAAAAGCAAAATCTTTGCACAGTGGTCTGAAAACGTAAGGAAAGTGCGCATTGCGTTTGTATAAAGTAATATAACACTTGGATTTTTCGTGTCTTCAGAAAAGCTACTGCATCATCTAACAAAATTTTTAACAACATTTGCGACAAAATGCTTTTAAGATACACATAGTAAAATGCAACTTAGTCCAATGTGCTCTGTGCTTGTTGGTGGAGATCCAGAGCATGTTATACATTCATTACACACACGCACAATCAAAAAAGGTAAATGGCAGCGTCGGCCCTTTGTTGAATGTCTCAATTGATGCAAAGGCAAAGGCAACGATGCATATGCTTAATGTTTTATGCGTCCAGAGAGAAACAAACAAGAGAAAAAACATAGAATCAATTAAATAAAGAAATAAAGCAACTGTCAAAATCTGTTCAAAATAAAACACTTACTTTATTTATATTAAATCGAAAATCGTTCAAATCAATACCAAGGAAATTTATTCTCAGAAATATAGGAGAGTATAAATTATATGTCTAATGTTGTATTACTATGTTTATTTCAGACAATACGAATGCATATCGAATCCTACGGGCCAATTTGGAAGATAATAAGGCGATAAAAACGTGATATTACTGAATATTTGAGGTAAGTAAGCCTCATTTATTTTCTGCAAATTTATCTTATTAAAGAGGCCAGAGTACTTTTTGTATCCTTTCGAAGATTGAAAAGCGATAAAAACGCGATATTTCTGACAACAGGCCTACGTTAGCCCACTAAAATTATCATTTTTTTATCTGCCGCTTGATTGCGTGGGTGCGTGTGCTTGTGTGTGTGGGTGAAATGTATCCTTGCTTGATAATTTATTTGTATTGCGGCCATAACAATCAATGTATTCATTTTGGCACTGTGAAAGGCTTTTTGGTCACGCAATCATCCATATACAATGTCATAGGTGAATGCCGGTCTGATGTGTGGCATGTTTGGGGCGTGGTAAATGTGACAGGCTAAATTACACAACAGCATATTTTTGAATAGAGCAATTTGTATCTGTGCGCCCAGCGTAACGTCTCGGTCTCTGAGCCATCGTTTATTTTGCAATAATGCCAATAATAACAATGGGCGCGCGTTTGTTTGTTTGCCACTTGATAAATGAGATGCCAAGCGGGCAGGGGGCAGGAGACAGCAGACAGCGGGCTACGGGCAGTGAGGCGTAGGCTTTAGCTGCGACCCCAATGCTATGCTTGACCCTGTAGCCGATCCCCTTGCCCCTTTCCCAAAGGTGTTAACTGTCACGGTCGCATCGGTATTTGTATTACTTCTACTCTTATTGTTCACTCTCTTGTTTTCGACAGCGGCCCTGCCTTTGATTAAGTTGTTGGGCGTGCCCCAGTTAGCATCTGCTTGTCCAGTGGGCGGGCCGCACCAGCCACCAATCCATACATATATACATACAAATATATATATATATATATATATATATATATACATATGATACAAACATATAGCCTTAGAGCATACAACAACATGTCGCATTGGTCTAAAAGAAGGGCGCTGTCGCATTTCGACTCTGTGTGGCGAACTAACCAAGAAGATGAATGTATCGGATACTATAAATTAAGCTCATTGGAGCCTGTAGGTGACACGGAAGTCTCTCACTTGTTATTTCTCTCTCTCTCTCTCTCTCTCTCTCTCTCTCGCTCTCACCCTATCTTTTTCTGTTTCTATCTTTATCTCACACTTTGGCTTCGATAATCTCCGACATCATGCAGACAAAGTTAAGAACTAACTTTGTATCTTGTTAAGTCACGTAACTTTATGTAAGTCCACTAGCCTGGCCTTTGAACCCGGATCCTCGTTGGTTAATTGCCCAAATAAACTGGGTCAGTTAGACAACACATATATTTAAGTTTCATATACTGGGTACTTTTATGTAACTACTTATTCGTATCCATAATTTTAGCACTGTCAACTATTTAATAAGACCTTTCAATTTACAAAGTGGATTAGTATATGGTTATGTCTAGACATATAACAGACTATTTAATGCAGTTACCAAGAAATCCCATAGACAGTCAAAGTTTTAATATCTATAAATAATTGCCATTGAAATGATATGAAAAATAAAGCGATATTAATAAGATTATGCTGATGTATAGATTCAAAACATAGCGAAGCTTTTAGCTTCTGAATTTTAATGGCATGGCTTATCCTATGATAAGCTGAAACATAAAGTGAATTAATCAATTATTTAAAACTTAAAATAATTTAAAATAATTGACATATATTCAACTGCTAGCTGAGCAGCCTACTCACTAATTGTTGTCATAAAATATTAAGTAAAATAAGCTTCCCCTTAACTTCGTGTTAATTTGCTTTTTTGTTGACTGACTGTCGCTAAAGGACTATTAAATAATACGAACAACTTACTTTCGCCTAACCACAAGTTAAACTGACAAGAACAAACTTCTGCTTAACTATAAGTTAAATAGCCTGCTAGCTTTGCCTGACTGATGCATTTTTAAAATTGTAACAAACGAGGAACTTTGTTTTGCTAGAAGCAATTTTAGTAAACTAATGTGACAAAAGTACAAGTAGTTTTTAATTAAATGTGCAAGCATATGCCAGCCTATATTTAAGTGTGTGCGTGTGTTTTTCTGTGATTGTGATTATTATTAAACATCCAAAGGTGCCTCTTTTTTTTCTACGCTTCGCTGACGCACATTTTAATAACAGCCCAAGGCTGTTGTTGTTGTCGATATTGTTGTTGTATCTATTGTCGATTGTCAACGTGTCGCGTCATCAGATTTACGCACCACTTGCTTCCCGGCTTTATTTCGTGTCTTCTCTGTGTGTGTGTGCGTGCCTCTCTTTACATATAGACATTTTATGCCACTGTTAGAAAAACCAAAAAATTTACATATTTTTATGCTGTTCAATTTAACTAGAATTTGTTTACTCGCACTTGATGGCAGCTCGTGTTGGATGAAGGGAAAATGGAATCGAAGCAAAAGAAATTGTGCAGAATTGACGGCGCGCTGTTGTTGTGCCTCATCTGTATACAATTCAATTGATTTTCAGAAGCTCAATTGTTTCAGCCTGACATACAATGGATACTGTAAATACAAGTTCGACCTACTTGATCTACATCAAAATACCCTGCATGCAAAATAATTTGACAGGCTTACACTGGAATGCAAAGGGACATTGCCGCTATATACAAATATATTTATTTAATCGCTTCGTTTGAAATGAAAGAAACTTCTGCAAGGGTCTCAAAATGGATGCCCCGAAATTACACAACAATTCTCATATCATCAGCTTTTGCCCTGTCCAGAAACTGAAAAGAATGTCATTGCGATTTCCGTTCTTTCGCTAGATTGACTAGGCTGGGGTTTTTTTTTTTCAAAGTAAAATATAAATGTAGGGTATACAAGTGAGAGCCTACATTAAAGGCATTGCTCGGGTATTTATTCAGCAAGCGCAAAAATGTTTCGTTCTTGGCCCTATCTGTGCCAATCAGTTTGAATTGCTTTTTGCTGCCACTTAAGTGGCACACAGTTTACAATTTACAACTTACAGTTGCAGCTGCACTGCAGCCGCACTTATATTTTGTTTTTCTTGTTGTTGCTGTTGCTGTGCTTGTTGCAGTTGCTGCTGGCCACACGCTCATTTAACAGCGCTTCCACTCAAAGTTGTGCGTAATTTTTCAGCTGGTTTGCGTTTACTTCCGTTGCAGGAACTTTGCTTGGATTTAGCTGCACTTCGTTTGCCCCAAGTGTTTCCTCTCAATTGTTTTTCATGTCTCCGGGTGCCTGGGTGCTTCGTTGCTTCAGTGCTTCGGTTGCCCGCCCGGAGTGCGGTGAATGTGAATGTTTTATTGTTGTTGCTGCTGGCCCAAGTCGGCCACTTGTATTAGCGTAATTCCAGTGCTCATCTGGCTTATGTAGCAGCTAAAATGTTTCAGTCACTCGCCCACTGGCAACCAGTGTCAGTCACAGTGATTGTGATTGCGGGTGGCTCTGGCTGTGGTTCTTGAAGTTCATTAATTTTTATGGCACAAGTTGAACAGAAGTGAAGTCAACTTCGAGATGTGACGGCTCTCCAATGCAAATCACAGGTCGCAGCGTCTGCTCGGGTCCCTTTTGTTGCAGGGTAATAAAAAATAATCATTTTTTGAAGAGTTTTCATTTCTAAATACATATATGCTTGTTGCTCGCAACCGTTGCTGGTGCTCCTGCAAGCCACTGCCTGTTGGGCTTGGGCCGCGCCACTTCTATAAATTATTATATTTTTTTTTTCTTATCTAGGAATCGTACTCGTACATATAATGCTTGTGGCAATGGGCATAAGAGTCAGCAACAGCATAAAACTCACATAAATGCGAGAATGATAGATCGTAGCTAACAAAATGCACAAGTGAAATATACGAGTACCTGCAGCACAGCAACATTGCGTATACGTAATGTATGTAGCCATTTCGCAGAATGCAAGACTAAGTCGGTGCTCAGCACTGGCAGGCATTAAGAGCAGGCAGTCTGCTTTAAAAAATACTTAATGAATGCAAAGAAAGAATTGGCATGGCAATAACATTTGCATTGCAGAGCGGCCAAAATTTTAGTCAACACGAAGACACGTTATAAACCACTTCAAATCGGTGGGCTTAGGGTGAATATCTAGAAATATGCAAGATTTTTTTAATAAAGTTGATTTACGGTAGAATCTTATTAAAATATGTGCCTTTGATATCAAGCGACAGATTAATATTAACCAACGAATGTTTAAAGTTTTGACTTATTATTTAAAAAACGCTTCTTTTAAACTAAAAACTCTAAATCAGTTAAGTACGTACTATATATTTTTATAAAATATTGCTTACAGATAGGTTATAGAACAATTCCTTCAAGCTTGAGCTTACCTTATATTTAACATAAATTGCATAACATTTACCGTAAATGCAAGTTAAGACACGAAGGGTGCAGGAATGGTAAGGCTAATTAAATGATTTAGGCTTTCTTTAAGATCATCATTTCACTCGGAACCAAAGCGATTTGTTGCCATTCGCTCAACAATTCATTATTTATAGTTGATTATTTAATTCTTTAAATGAATGAGAGAGAGAAAGGGTTCTTAAACTGATTCTGTTTTTGTGTTTTATATTTCATCTTTGATTTGAATTTCCAAAAGAGATGTTTTTGTGTTAAGTTATCATTTGCCTAGCGTGAGCAATACATATATATTTGGTTTTTGTGTGTTATTGTTTTTAGAATTGAACACATAAAATTTGTCATTTTAATTAAATTGCCAATTCAATTATTAACTATTTGCTATAATAATATGGTACCCAAAAATCTCTTTTGAATAGTCTTCATTTAATACTTTTCTTGTGTGTATATTCTTATTTATGGCAACTAATAAAGATCAAAACATAATTTTATCGAAGCGATGCCTTGCAACAGTAATCGGGCGTTAAAGTGTTGCCCAGTTTACAGCTGTAGTTTTGCAGCAAGATAACGATATAAAACTCAAAATGCTAGTTGTACCTTTGACTGCGACAGCGACACGAAACAAATGTCGCTCAATTGCAATAAAAGCAACAACAACAAACATACGAAGCTGGCGAGGGACAAGAAAGGATAAAAGACAAACAGACAGTTGGGCTAAATTGAAGCTGGCACAGCAAAAATTCTCATTCTCTGTGTGTGTGCGTGTATTACGTATACGCAATTTGTGTCTGTGGGGCTGCTGTGCGTGCGGCTCATATGCAAATTGCGGGTAGAAGCTGCCTTTAATAAGCCAAGCACATAACGTTTTACAATGCCCAATACAAAATGTGCTGCAGATGGCAATAAAGCCGAGTGAACAGTACAGACTGTAGCAGGAGGCGTAAAAGAGACTGTATGCCTCTATAAGCGCCTTAATTTTTCTTCACCTAAGTCGAATAACTGTGGAAAATAATAATGTTGCAACTAATTGGCGTGGCTAATTGTCAGTTCTGCCAGCCTTCCCTCTATGTGTGTGCCTAGGGAGTGGCTGTAAACACAAAATGAATAAATGAATAAATAAGTAAAAAGAAGCCGTAAATGGCTGCAGTTAGGTACATTTTTACTGTTGGGCCTGACTCAGGCAACTACAAAAAATAATTGAAGCCAGCCTTATAAAACTTTGCCAGCCTACACACACACAAATTAATATATTGCTGTGTGCGCGTTGCGTCTGTATGTGTTGTGAGTGTGTGTGTGTGTGTGTGTGTCTTTTTTGATGTTTGTTCAGCTAAATATTCGCAATACTCATTACTTGCCTTCTGGGCAGCCACTCAAATGTTACCGCACTGCTGTAAATTTCTAACGTCTTTTTCTTTTTTTTTTTTGTGGTTGTTGGTGTTGTATATTTTTTTGCTTATTTTCGTTTACTGTTGTTGCTCTTCCTTGTTGTTTTTAGTATTTTAATGAGCCACCAATGCCTTGGCAACATTCGTTTTTGATGCGTGTTGTTCTTGTGCATCGTCAAATCAAATGTTTTTTCATTGTATCAGTTTGGCCATTAAAATTTAAATGTTATTTACTTAATTTTACGTGAATACAGCCGAACAAGGCGGGCACAAGAATGACATAATTTGAGCTGCATCTATAACATCATTATGGAACATAATTAAAGCAGTTGCTGGAACTAAGTCTTAATCAAGCTGCGGCTGGCCAGTCGACAATTTGCTGGACAAAGTTTTTATGCTTTATTGCACACACACACAGACACACAGACACACAGCTTAGTTTTATGCGGCAACTTAATAACTTTGATAAAAAGAGAGACAAGTTGGAGACCCCTACCCCTTGACAACAACCAGCTGCTGGCGTAGCTAAACTGACGCAACTTTATCAAAACAAATTAAAATGCCCAAACAAAGTGCAACAGGGCACAGAATGTGGCGCACATTAAATGCTGCGATAACTACAACTCAAGCATTAACACATAACAGCATAGTTTTTGGGTCCGCTCAGGTGGAGTGGGTGCCCGGCTGGGTCATAAAAATGACAGACACCTGTGTACGGAGCTCATAAAATCAATGAAAGTTTACACATTACGTATACACAGCGGTGGTGACAAACAGCCAGCCACAAGGTCAGCCAGTGAACGCAAAATAAAAACTTACATAAGTTGAGTTTAGCATAAGCGGCTCAAGATACGCGGCCAAGATATGCAGCCTGCTAACCACTTGCCTCAACCTGTATTTTTTTTTTTTAATGAGTATTCATTACGCGACGCAGCATCAACGTGACAAAGCAGCAAAGCAACAAAGCGGCTAAACGGCCGCATGGCGTATACGTTATGTGCGCCAGCTGTGTGTGCTCGCTTATTCGTGTGGGTGCACTGCTCTCTGGCTAGTGGCTTTTGTTATTCATTTAAGCTGTCGACGTACGCAGCCACTAAAACATTCAGCGAGCCATGCGACAAATGTTACACATACGCCATGTGCGCCGACCTGGCAAGAGCCTTGCACACAGCCAGTTATTGTCACAGTCTTGTGTATTGTTTATGGCTCATTGTTTACTACTTATCGTTTATTGTATGCTGTCATTGGCTTTGCTGTAGCCTTAACTCTCCGAAGGCTATCAGGCGAAAGAGGGCTTGGTGAAAAGAATCAAGCATATCGAGACCTTTAACAAGTCGAGTACCATTATAAGAAATGGAAAATAACGACTGATAGCAAAGTCTGTTGTGTTAAATAAGTCAACTATAAACAATTTGCATATCCTTTTACAAAACACTCTAAGCTGTAACGAGCGTAGCAGAATATCAATCTAAATCAAATTATTTACATAATGCTGCTTAGCCGTATTTGTTTCTCAATACTCATAAGCTCTCGTCTCTGGCTGCAAAATTAATTAAGATCACATTTTGCATTATCGCCTCGCATACAAAATCAGTCAAGTCATAAGCCAATTGCTTCAACGTATAAATACTGAATTGATGGCTAAAGAAGTGGCGCAATGCATAAATCACACTCCCATAAGCAGGACACACCATCAATAAATCAAAGCTGTTTGACCAGCCATCAAGTCATGTCCCTCCCAGCAGACTCTGCCAAAAGGAAGGATGGGGTCAGCTGCAGTCTCGATTGGCTCAACTCAGGCACTCGCCAGCTGCCATAAGCTGCGAGTGGGTATAATAAACAATAAACAATAAACAATGACAATTAATTCACATTAAACCCATCAATTCAATTAGTATTTACGTTTAGATGTTTTATTGCATGGATAAACAATCTCGAAGTCCCAATGCGCTCAATTTCTCAAAATAGGAAATATCTAACCGTGGGCAGGGGACGTATCTTGTATATTGGTAGCATCTTTTTTGTTTTTATGAAAGAGTTTTCTCGCTGCTAAGACATTTCAGTAATCCTTGTGACGAAAACACAAAAAGCCCCAAAAAAAAAAAAACAGAATAATCAAACATAAAATGGCCCACTGAGAGAAAAATTGGAGAAAGGAAAGGCAAAAACAAAATCGAATGCCCAAATGCAGAGGGAATTTTAGGTGACGAAACAACTGTTGTCGATAAAGTTGCTGATAAAAAGGTCCGAAAACATATGCAATAACAACTTCAGCAACAACAACATTAATTACAACAGGCACAAGGCAACATGCGTTGAGTTGGCAGCTATCGAATTTATTAATCATGTTCGTAATACCCTGTAATCTGCGACGCAGCTGCAATTCAATACTTTATGGTATGCTTTTTATGACCCTAGCTACAGGGTATCACAAGTCCCAAAAAAAGGCAAGAAGAAGAAGCAGCACAACAAGCTAGCACTTTATTTGATTTGATTTGTATGCGTGTGCGTGCCCATCCTTATTGTGGGCGTTCTATGGGCGTGTGACAGTCAGAATGACAGACAGACAGTGGCAGCCAAAAATGCGCATATCAATAAACGAAAGATATGATATATGATGTATGCACACATATCTATATAAATATGCTCGGCCATAAGGTAAGAACGCGTTTACATATTCAAGTACATATTCATATGTATATTTATATGTTTGCATAATCAGTAAATTTGATTATATAACTGATTAAATAAAATTGATGGATGTCCAGTGGGCAGCAACAAGAAGGACAGGAGCAGAGCTCATAAACCAAGCCGCAGTCACCAATTACAATGGCATATTTTGCCTGGCTGTTTGTGGCATTTTTATGCCTTTATACCCAATAAAAGTGAGCCAAGAGGGTATCATAAAGTTATGCAAATGTATGTAACACAACAAAAAGCCACTCCATAGGGTGTGTTTGTGTCTATGTATATGCATATATATTTTTATTGGAATTATAAATGCAAAAATATGTTTAATATGCTCTTGATACGAAAGATGATATGTATGATAGCCTAGCAGTAAGATAACCAGAGTCCAACACTTGCGAATGCTGCTCTTTAAAGCCTGTACGGCATTCCAGATGTTCATATATATATATACATCTTGGCCGACTTTTAAACGAATTTATGTGCCACTCAAAAGTTCATCATAAATTCTCTAATCTTTTAAATTCAGTTTTAAGATTTATTTTCTGCTCTAAGCTACCAAAGCTCCGCCCAGGCTTTGTATATCAATCACATATATTTTAAAAGTATGCAAATAAAAAAAATGTTCTTTTAAATAAAAACATCTTCTTGACCTTCATATTCAAGCCAAAACGAAAGAGTTTAGCCCAAAAATCATTTGTGCAAATACAAAAATAGGATTTCAATGCATTGGGCCTCTTGTGAATAGCTTTAAAAGAATTCATTGCATATTTAAATCCACTAATAACTTTGACAACTACCTGAGGTGACAGACAGTCCAGCAAAGATTGCTGCAATAGTCTTATGCGATTCTGGGCTAATTAATTTATTCATTTTTTAACCTGATCAATTTGCGGAGCAATTAAATATGCGCAACATAATAATAATATGCACATATATGCCAGTTGGGCAAACAGTGCGTATGCGTGTTATTCTGGCAATATCAACTGCGCGATAATTATTTATAAGGCACAGCAGTTGGATTAGTGCTGGCGCATTTTAATGTCTTAATATATATGTTATTCGGATAATTGAGTTTCAAGAATTATTAAAATATAACAAACACTTCACACACACACACACACGCAGACATAAATAGTCTAATGATGTGTTAATTATATGCGTGCACAACAATTATGAATTATAAACGGTTCGTTTTGCAGCGCTAGCTGGCAGAGCCTCAACACGCACCTCTGCCACGCGGCAGGTGTTCTAATTGCGCCCAGCTGTATGCGCCCATGCAGGCTTAATTAATTGCAGAAATTAGTCAACAGTCTTGAGCGTTACTGATGACAAATATATATTCTATATTTAGTGGTTGTTTTCAATACCTATTGTTCTATGCCGACAACATAAATAACAAATGACAACACACAAATTTGAGCAGCAGACGCAAATGAAGGCAAATTCAATTGAATAGCGTCTGCATTTGAATAATCAAAATTTCCAGTTAAGCTGTTTTCCTGCTCCATGCCAATTGCATTCAGATTTAAGACCCAATGCAATCGCTCAAGCTAAAGGGCTTAGCAACTCATTCAGTCAGCATTCGAGTCAATAATATAAGTAATCTATGTACATATGTTCACTGACAAACAATGCGGACATTCAAGACGTTTTAATATCGTAGCAAAATACCCAAGAAGTCATTTATGTTAAGCTGCTTGCCTAATGACACACAAATTTGACTTTAATTAAATACTCACTTCTTATTCTACAGTCAGAAAGCTCAGCTAAAATGAAGGCATGAAATTCCAGGCACAAAACTAATTCTCAGATGGCCAGCATCACGGCTGCATACCGGTTTAGGAGCTGAATTTATGCCTTGACGTTTGCTTCAAAATCTAGTTAACTAGAAATTTAGACTAAAAATCCCATAGATAATCTATAAGGTGCAATAGAATATTTCACTTTGTTATTTACTTTTGCCCTATGGACTAAAAATATTGCCAGCCATACATATTTTCATACACAAGATGCGGGCTAAGTTTGATCTCTACCCGAAATTTTTCAGTTACCAAATATGGTTAATGCGTTGGTTGGGCCTTTAGTTCCTATTACCTTACATATTTAACCTATGTCAGGGTATTTCACCTAAAGTACAACTATTTCAGCATATTCTTAACATTTCTGTGGCCAGTGTGGAAAACTTGCTTTGCAAACTTCCCACAGATTTCTCAGGTTTCTTAAATATTTGCTTTAAGCTTCTTCAACTATTTCCGCTCAAATATGAGCATTCAGGGTACTTTTAACGTGTTTGGTTAACTGCTTTAGAGTGTTAAATTACATGGTCCCGTCCCTCTAGAGCTAGGTAAAAACAATATCACATACTTCCGAGTCCACAGTGGGAGCGAGCTCAGCAGTTTCCCACATTCTCTCGACCGCAGGCACCTGATGGCTCGGTACTACAGGCGGGGGCAGTAGATAGCCTGTTGCACGAACAGACCACAGGCAGCTGCCAGCCAATAACAGCAGCTGAATTTGAAGTTGGAGCAGGGGAAGGCGGAGGGGAGCAGCAGCGGAAGAGGAATGACTGGCAATGCTTGGAATCCTTTCATTGTTTGCACAATAATTCAACGGCTGCTGTGTTTGCTGTGTGCTGTTTGCAGCATTTTCTTTGGGGTCGTTTCTTGGGGCATCAAAGGGAAAACCTGCGCCGCTTTTTTTTCCTACTTTTCCTGCTTTCTTTTCATTATTGGCTCTCGCTCCCAGAACGTATTAGCACGCTGCATTACCGGCTGCCTTCGGATGCTCTGTGATTATTGTTGTGCCCGTAATTGCCTCACGCCGCCTGAATACATTTACATAAGTTGGCAACCCTGGGCGCAAGATGCGGTGCCGTGTGATGGGCCAAGGTTGAGGCGTCTCTCATTTGTTATCTTTTCATTTTTGGCGCAGATGTCAACGAACCCGTGCTGGCACGATTTTGCGCTTCCTCGCAGCCAGTGCCGTGTGTTTACATTTTCCTTGACAAGGCCACCGTAACAGCGACTAACCGAATCCGCCCTACCCCGGCCTAACCCAATGCCCTATCAATGGGTGCCGATTCATCCTGCACCACAGCGATACTAAATCTAAATTCAATATGTTGTCGATTTAACATATTTCTCTCTGAGGTTCCGTTTCTGTGTGTGCATGTATGCGTGTGTGAGTTAGTGTGCTTGTGTGTGTTTTTTCTTCTTCAATTTTTTGTGAACGAGTAAACAAAGTGTTGTGCCAATATTGACAGAGCCCATGAGCTATGCTTACGTCTGCAACTACGTCATCTACGACAGCCAAAGACTAAGACGAAACCCAATCGCAGTTGGCCAATCAGTGACCATCAGCCATCAGCCATCCGACATCAGACATGAGGCACATCAAGCATCACACATCACAATGAAATTATTGAAATAAAATATATTTTTGTTGTCTGTTTGTTATGGTGTCGGATTTTGGCGATTATATTACCCAAGGCCGGCAGCGAACCAAGCCGAATCAAAACGGAATGGGACACTACGCGAAAGGAATCCAATGTTTGGCAATCTCAATGTGAGCTTTGTCATATGATAGCCCATTGAGCGAATCTCTCTCACTTCTGGTTGCTGTCCATATGTCCAAACGTTGAACAATTAATGAGTGAAAGCATATATATTCAAAGTGCTTGGTATATATACTCCGATAGGAAGCCATATTTGGAAATTGATATTTATCGATATTATGAAACTGGAGGGAACTTTAGAGACTATAGCGTGTGCTATACGAATGAACTTATTTTTAATATGAAGTGTGAGGTCGGTTTAAGTTAACAGCCGAACGGACAGATAGCTGATAGGAGGGACTTGGCTATATCGAGTCGGCTTTTTGTCTTTATCAAAGATTTGGTCTTCACAGGATATAAAACCTAAGACTAAAATCCATTTTAATCTATTTTTATTTGGTACTTGATTATTCTCAAAAACAAAACGAAAATGACAGGAAATTCATGCTCGGAGAAAATATTTTCGGTAAGTCAGAATCTTGTACATTTTGTGAAGAACTTTATTGTGGCTACAGAAGTTCGTGTGCAATCCCTATTCTTTATGTTTGTAATGAATCAAATTTCGAGCTTTCCTTAAAATGCGGGTTAACTTTAATATGTGCTTAGCACTCAATCAACACCCAGTTAGCCAACAGACCGCCGGCTAAATTATAATTTTCCTTACTCAGGCGGCGAGTTGGCCAAGTTGTAAAGTATTTAAAAAATTAATTGCAACCTTTGGGCAAAACCAGCGACGTTTGATAAACCTTTCAGCGACGGCACTCGTAAACACAAAAATCAGTCTTGTGGCCCCAAATGGGCACGGCTGACCCTCAGTGGAGCGGCTGCTGAAGGTCATTAAAATCATGATTAGCAGCCAGCAGCCACAGGTGCCATTAAACGCAACCAGCCAAGGAGCCGACACCGACAAGAAAGAAAAAAAAAACAATATAAAAGAAAAAATTGGGCTCCGATGTGGACTCGTTGTCCGCAAAAGGCAGCAGCAAGCGAAAAGTGCTGTCTACGGCGCAACAACAACTAAATACTCTTACAATTTTATAGCAAACGATTTTTCAAAAAAGTTACGCAATGTTCGAATAATCATTTCTATATAGTGATCCGATCCACCCAATGCCGACGCGTGAGCTGCCTGTAACAAAAATATGGACCTTATCGACACTCGTCAAGAATGCAAAGATTTTATTGGCAATCGCCTCTACTACGTTACCCAGTTGCTGACAAAGTGATAACACCTTCTGTGAGAGTAGAAAAATGGGTGAAAGCAAATAAGCCAACTGACCGCAAACAAGCAACAAAGTTATGACGTGAGGTGCGACCGAGGGGGAAGTGGGAGTTATTTCTTCTTAATGTTTTTCTTTCAATAATTCGCGCATGTTACCCGCCCACCGGGAAAGGCCAACAGAGAACAGGGCGCAAGGTCACTGGCAAAGGGTTCTGTTTGGCTTGTGTTGTGCTTATGGTTATGGTTACGGTTTGGTTAGGTTAAGTTTGGTTTTCGTTTATGTTTTTGCTGCTCATTCGGTTCATTTTCCAGTTTTGGATTTTCGACTTTTCGCCTTTGTGCTGCATTTTTGCGTTAAGCTTGCAAAAATGTTTGCCAATTGCTTTTTTTCTTCGTCTTTTCTTGACTTTACTTTACTTTCTCCTTGTACTAGTTAACGAGTGTAAGCGAGTATATTGGGCTTCAACAAAGTCCGTCTTTCGAACTTGGAGACTTGAAATTTAGTGTATATACTCGTTTCTATCCGCTAAAGTGTTAAAATTCTATTGATATGCAGAATGGAGGGCCGGAGTCATCATATATAAAATTAAGTTGGTTAAAGAAAATCATTTGAGAGCGGAAAATCGATATCAGTTTGAATGAGTATGGCGCAGTCGAGAGTACCCGACTGAGAATTTTCACTTGTTCATTTTGGTCTGTGGCCTGTCCGCAGGTCAAAAATCAAATGTTTATGCTCGGCATTTTGGTTTTTTATTCAATATATTAATTTTGTATGCCAGTACGAAGTCTTTAATAAATGCCGTGCTGTACAGGCATGACTTTCAGTACAGCAGATGGGCCATGTCTCTGCCGCCTGCCATAATATAGCATATTTTGTGCAGGGTATTAGGCTAGTTGCATATGCTTGGCTTTGGGCGCCGGCGGCCGTATTGTGACTAACTTTTTGGCCGATTGAGCCAGGATGTTAAAGGTCCGGCGAAGCAGTTTAATGTCGTTTGGTTCATTAATGTTAATGACCATATTGATTTATATGTGTGGCACGTGTGACACTCGACTTACATGAACTTCGATTCAGTTCAGTTCAACACGAATTGAGTTCTTCAGGTTCCACAACATTTTGGCCTTTACGTATTTCACGGCAATTGAGTTTAGAAAATTTGCAACGTTGCAATAGACTTGCAACTGGCTTGATCAATCCCAGCCCATAACACTATTCTTTGTTTGTCGTAATTGCGTTTCATTAAAATGCATTGAAAGTAATTTTAATATGTTTTCCTGTCGAGTCTCCAGACCATGCCCCCATATTTTAGTTGACTTGAAAATCGATACGTTGAATGAGCGACAGAATACTTGATTCTATCTTAAGTAAATGTTACGCTCAACTGTTTCGAAAACGGGGCAACATCCTGTCATATGAAATGCGTTCTTTCGACAGTTTTACAGTTTCCTACATGACACGAAAAGCTACAGAGCAAGAAATTCTATATAAAACGCCATCGAGTCGAAACTACAATGCTCTTCACTTGCTAAATGTGTCGAGCATCCTATTTAAATTCTATCTAGATAATATATCAAAATAGTTCTTTTCAAGTCGAACAGTTGCAAATACGAAAAACAAGTTGTCAAACAAAATTTATCTAAAGTTTTGTTAATTCTAACAAATTTTTGTTAATTTATGGGCTTCTTTTCAAAAACGAAATAACATACATCGTCCGATTCAAACCATTTTCTAATGAAATGTTGAGCCTCAATTTAATATAATACAATATGGTCTTAGGATTTTTAACACATCATATTTAGTATTTTTTATTTGAAAATTATGTTTCTATTAAGTTTCTAAATTATTTCCAAATATTTATTCAATTAAATAAATAAATATCAATAATTTCTTTATTTTAAAAAAATATACATCTAAATATCTATCTACCAAAGGAAGCACATGAACCCAAAATTAAGAGTACAGAATAAACTCAAGCCGAAATTGCTGCCCGACAAGTTTACAGCACAAGATTCTATTCTACTTTATTTTATTTTGCTGTTTTTTGCGCAAAAACAAAAACCAAAAAAAAAAATAACAAAGTTATTTTTATTTGCTTTTTATATTTTGGACTCTTATTCTTATGCGACTTTTAACTTTTTATGCAAGGAGCCAGGCTTGCAGGGTGGGCTTGGTGGGGCGGAAAATCCGTCAACTATGCGCGAATCGTAAAACTTAAAACTTGGGCTGGCAGCTGCAACAGCAGCAGCAGCAGGTGCAGCATACCATTGTGAAATTGAAATACATTTTAAAATGAGATGTTTTGAAATAAAAATATATAACACTCGACGAGAAGCTGCAGAAATTATAATAAATCAAATTGAGTTAATGCAAGCGCCCGTCTTAGCATTTTCTATAGCATACTTTACGAGTTCTTAAAAGTTTTCTTCAGAATAACAATTTAATAAATATAAACAACTCGGTTTATTTAAAGTTTAATTAGAATACATTTAAATTAAATATTTTGGAAATAATTTGAGACAAACAATTTGTATTATTGAAAACAACAAGTCAGATGCGAAGAATTGAACATTCGGCATTTGCCAAGCAAATTCCGTGCGCCGACAGACGGCGGATGCGGCATTTGAATGGAATGTGCGGCACGCAATCAAAGGCTGTTGGCGACTCACAGAGCTTATTTGCATGTTGCAAGGTCCAAAAACAACTTGCTACCACTCCAAAGACAAGGCAACAGTAGCCTGCTTACCCACATGCCCCAAGGTGAGCAGAGGCAGACGGAAATATTTGTCTAAATTTGTTTTAATACCATTAATTAAATATGATTTGGTTTAGTTAAATGCTTGGGACAAGTTTGGAGCTGGTGTCCTAGATAATCTTACAATATATTCAGGTCATTATTTAAGTTGTCAACTGAATGCCACAACAATTGCTGTTGTTATGCAAAATGTTGGCAAGAAATATTCATCAGTGTGCACATTTATTCATTTCTCATGTTCATTTACCTGTGTATAGTTACTTCCTCAAAAGGGCTTCAAGCACTGCACTTTGACACCAAAGAAATAAAAAAAAAAAGCTAGTTTAT
Organism: Drosophila virilis; assembly: GCF_030788295.1. Taxonomy (NCBI): domain Eukaryota; kingdom Metazoa; phylum Arthropoda; class Insecta; order Diptera; family Drosophilidae; genus Drosophila; species Drosophila virilis. Next base: position 19,595,748 of record NC_091543.1, on the reverse strand, counting down.
TGTTCTTTGAACAATTTGAAAAAAATGTTTTTAGCATTTGTACGAATCTTTTTTAAAAAAATTACAAAAATAAACATTTTGAAAACATTTATTTTTGGATAGTCTTTGATTTGGCACATTTGGGTGGCCCGCAGAAAACAAAGAAAATAACAGAAGCAAGAAAAAGATTCGACTACGCACTTTGCCAATTGTTTAAAAAAATTAACTATTTATGTGTTTATTTATTTTTTTTTTTTTTACTTTGGTTGTGTTTTGTTTAATGTTAATGCCGAGTCGCAACGTCTGAGCTTGTTCTGCTCTGGCTCGCTCCTGGCTGAACTGCTCGCCTTAAGATACCCGCAACGACTGAATCAAAACAAACAAATTTCGTTGGTTATATTTGAAACAGTTTTCCGTGCTTGGCGCTCGGCGACGACTTTATCTGCGGCTGCGGCTGCTGCTGCTGCTGCTGCTGCTGCTGCTGCTGCTGCTGCTGCTGCTGTTGCTGTTGCTGTTGCTGCTGGTTTTGGCGCTTCTGCTGCTGCTGGTGCTGGTGCTGTTGTTGCTGCTGTTGTTGTCGCGTCGCGTCGCTGGGCAGTGTTCCCAGCGCCGAGCATTACAGTATCCGCTAGTGCTTTATCCAGCTATCCGCACGCCACCCACGAGCATGTTTTATCCGCGCGCCTGCGCCTTGCGATTTGTTTACATCGCCCCTGTTGCCAACAACTGATTGCCTGCTGTTTGTTGTTGCTGCTGTTGCTGCCGCTGCTGCTGCTGTTGCTGCCGCTGCTGCTGTTGCGATTGTTGTTGTTCTTCTTTGCGCAGGCTGCCTAAACGTTTTTAACACATTGAACAGCGCTTTGTTTTTTACAGCAACAGCAACATCTGGCCTCTTGCATTGTGGTTCTGCTCAGCTGTTGCTGTTTGGCGCCGCCGTCCGCCGACCCGCCGACAGCTGCGCTGCTTTGCTTTAGGTGTTTGACACTTTACCGCAACATACACGAAATATTCATTCACTCACTCGCTTTCTCGTTGGCTCCCTCAAACAGTCAGTCAGTCAATCACAGCTTTGCGCTAGAAACGGGTTTTTGCTCGCATCGATGTTTTAATGCCCTTTCGTCTAAATTTTTTTAATAAGTTAAAGATGAATTGAAAAAAGTTGTTTATTCCAAGCACTGTTTAAAAAAGATAGAAAACAATATTTCGGTTAATGGAGGCTGTGGTGGAGGGCGCAGCAATAATTTACATTTTCCCTCTTTCAGGAACTATTATTATTTTTATTATTAATATTATTATTATCATTATTATTATTATTATTATTATTATTATTATTATTATTATTATTAGTAGTATTATTATTATTATTATTATTATTTAGTCATTATTATCATTTTTATAATTACTATATAAATATATATATGTATATCTATTTATTGTATTCATAGTAAAAATCGTATTATTATTTGTATTTCTTATAATTTCATTTAATTTCTTTCTTTCCTTTTTTATCATATTATATATTTGTTTTTTTTTTCATATTAGGGAACATATTCGGTGTACCCCTTTTGAGATAAAGTGCATGTAGAATTTAACTGTGTGTTGGTTGTGTTTCTAGTTGTTGTTCTGTTTTTGTGCTTTTGATTTAATTTCTTGTCTTGACTTTTGGCCATTGACTTGCAGCGAAAGATGTCAAAAGTCATTAACTTTTATGCGTGCTCCATATACTTAATAAGTACATCCATACCGTGTCGTATACATAGCTTTAGATACATACATATTTATTTGGATAGATATATGTATTTGTAGCTGCACCCCAACAAATGCAATTTCCTTATCAGTTTCAAAGATTTATTTATGAATTCTGTTGTGTCTATCAAATATTAACGATTTCTATTGAACCATTATTTGATTATAAGTATATATAAACGAATTCGATTGCTTCTTTGTCGTCATCATCATTGTTGTTCTCCTGCTGTCGTCATAATGCCTAATATTCGTTCAGTTTTGCTGGTTACAATGTCAGCTGTGTCTCTCGCCTATGGGGAACAATTAGAAGTTCACTTCACCTTACAGTTGAATGACTTTTATTAGAGTACCGACCACGCGACCCACACGACTCACCCGACCGGCTGCCTATATTGGCCGCCCATTTTTCTGGGCGGGAAAGAATGCTTTGTAAAATTCAGCAAAACTGATTTCCTGTTGTCCATTGAGGCTTTTTTTTGGCAGCAATCGAAAGTCTGTGTAGTCGATTGCTTCTTGATGCCGCCTCCTTTCTAAACATTCGCATCATATAATGATGCTCATGATGTGAGTGCCACTTAATATGGGCTGGCATCTCTTAATTTCACTTTCCATGGCAACGCCGTGAATATGCATAAAAATAGAGCCTGTTTCAGGATATGAATACCGACTATATACGCACACACACATACAGTGGAAACATTGCAGTCGGCTGACACCGACTATACAATACTCTGTTTGTAGTAAGGTAAGCAAGGAGTGTTCTTGAATTTTAGGCTCGATAGTCTCTATCTTGAGAGGCGATCATTAAAACTCTCCCAGGATCAGAACAATGGCGGACAGAGCTATTCATGGGTTACCCGCCCCCTAACACGAGTGTTAGTTCCAAGTAAAAGGAGTCTAACAGACAGAGAAACGGACGGAGAGCAAAAAGAACATTCCACGAAACCAATATACTCGTTTTTACCTTGTTAATCGAATAGAAAGGCGATGAGTAATAAAAAGTAAAGGTAAATAACATTTATTTGCCCATCTGTGCATTTGCATAGTGGAAATTGCTAATCAAATAAGGAAAAGGTTCAATTGTAGACAATATTTATTTGTGTTTTAGCAAAACACTTTATTAAATTTCTAAAGCGCTGAAGCATTTCCCTTTTTCAATTTGCTACACCTTTCTTTTGAGGCTGTTAATTTAAATAAACAAACAAATTGTCGAAAAAATTGTGTACTTATGGCAATGTAAGATATTATTTGCCAATTAGAAACCTGGCAAAAATACCTTGAAGTAGTTAGCTTGAACGCAAAAATAAAATAAATAAAAATGAGTCCTCGATATAAAATATTTTGTTGCAACTCTTGAATCAATTTGTAAAATTTACCTCAACTAAATTAAAATTGAATAATATTTACATGGTGCTCGGCTCAGTTTAGCTACGAGCTTCCAATTGCCAGCAGCTGTTGAGGGCCATTTTACGTCAGGGGAGCTGATTCTTTGAAATGCTCTTATTTAGAGTGACCACATTCGGGGCCATTATAATTGCATTTTTGTGCGCTGGGACGTGATCAACAATCGCTGGACGAAAAATTGAATTGTGCATTTGTCTTACCGTCTATTGAGATTTCGCAAGCAACAAATTTCGGCTGCATTTGATTTGCATTTGCAAATCAGAGCCATATCAAGTGATTCGTATTTATACTGCAAGGCGTCCATTTGTGCATGTCTGAACACATTTGCATGCTTAGATTCACATTGAATGGCCGCTAGAAGCAATCGTAGAAATTCATAGTTACAATAATAAAAAAGACTTTTGTGCTAAGTCGCCTCTGAATATTGCTCATACGCCAGGTGTGCAACCAGGTTATGCACATCGAATGCTCGTTAACAGGCTCCCACCACGTTGCGGACAGCTATGATGTGTGTTATGATGTAACCAGCAATAAGAAAGTCGAAAGGTTCAACCCCTCGTAGCCACTGTCTCTTTTTTCAGTTACACTTACAATCACTTCCGTTTCCGGTTAGATGTGCTTGCTGCTGCAGCAGCTGTGTTATCATTTTCGAATTCAAATTTTGTTGTAAATCACTTGAGGCAATAGCAAAATGCCATCAGCTTGATACACAAAAACGCACACGCACACACACATAGAGACACACACACACATATGGCGACACATATGTATATAAACAACGCACTGTTGGAGCTGGTAATATCCTTGACTCACATGTGTAGGGTTATCCATTTTCAATGATTTGGCATTGCCTTTTTGCTCTACCTTTTTAGAAATGCGCAGAAAAACAAAATAAATAAAAAATTGTACAATAGGGTATGTGCACGTTGTGCTTACCGTACATTTGGCATACGCACTAAGATATATTCAGCAGATTAGCTGGTCTGTAAGCTTGAGCATATTGTGTCCGATTGGTCCGAGTTGTAATACTTAAATTAATATATACCTATCTATAATACATGCATATTTATATATTAAGTATATTCCATTATATATATAATATAATTTTATAATTTATTTAATATAAAAAATAGAATTAATTTTCAAATCGTAAAAAATATATTGATCATATTTGTATAGGGTATTTGCTAGCTATCACTTTTGATTTATATTTTCTGTATCTTTTGGTTTTTTTTGCTTATTTTGTGCTGTGTTTTTTCCTTTGACCTGCAGGTTTTCCTATTGGGTTTCTTCAAAGATTCTACCGTGCCGTACGTAAATGGCTTTGTTGTTATTCCTTTCAGCTGTGCCCTCCTAGTCCCATCGCCCCCGCTGCGCACCCTTTGATTCTACGACTTTGTTGTTTTGCTCAATATGGGGCTATGAACGGTGCCGTAGGGTGGGGCTAGCCTCAAAATATCTGTAACGCGTAACGCGTGTTTTTTGTTATTGGCATTTCTTTTGCGGCCAAATGCTCTGCCCCCTCCTACCCCACGCAGCACGCAGCAGTTAACCCCAGCACATGGAATTTGGGTGTGCGTGCGTGTGCGTGTGTGTGTGTGTGTTAGTTACAAATTGAATTTATCGTATTTGCTTTAAACGCCTTTATGCCCTTTTGTCCGTTAAACACTTGAAAATTCTTCGCCTGCATATTTATTATGCAGCTGGGGGCGTAACGCAAGGCGTGGCTCTTGTGCTGATTCTGGGCTGGTATGTTGCTGGTGCCAGCGATGGTCCTGTGCTTTAAGGCAACCACTTCACGGCGCTGCAAACGCCATGTGAAGACTATTATGTGATTTACTTCAACTTCAACATCACGTAGCGCACATATGAAGCGTGTGTCAGAAAATTGAAGTCGAGCCAGCAGCCTGACCCAGTGGCGAGTGTGAGGATATAAGTGTAAGGGAGCTTAGCGCTTAAATCATGATAACCACAGAAACAGCAGCAGCAGCAGCAGCAGCAGAAGCAGCAGTGCCAGTGGCAGCTACAAACGCCACATGACTTTCCGCAGCAGTAATTAGGAGATACATATTTGTAGAGCTTGGTACGTGCAGCCAGACAGCCAGTAAAGCCAGCACACTGCCAACCACCACCCTGAGACGCAGCAGCAGCAGCAACAGCACCATCACCACCACCAATACCACTGGCATAAATACTCGCAAGATTGCAGCCGGATATCTTGTGTACGAGGCATTCCAAGCTGCCAGCGAGCCAACAAGCCAAAGCTAAGAAGCGGAGTTGGCCAGCAATTTGCTATTACTTATCTTGCTTATTGTTCTGTGAGTGTGTGTGTGCGTGTTTGCGTTCGTGTGTGCGTGTTTGCGTGCGTGTGTGTGTGCATTTGCTTATGCCGCCTGCGTTCCAATCACCCACTGGGCGTGTGTTGACTAAAAAAGAAGAACTAGCCCACACCAAGTTTGAATGGTAGGGCAGAGTGATGTGGAGGATGGTAGGGCGCGTATATGACAAATTTGTGCTTGGCTCAGTTGGTAAGTATCAGCAGCAACAAGAACTGAAACAAGCTGGAATGACGGCAACCGATAATGTGCGAATAGCAGACACCCTGTACAAAGATAATCAGAACCTTAATTGGCTTACGATTTTGCATGCCACGACTAAAGGTAACAAAATCATCGTCATTGCTATAGATAGTATTTAATTGGGGCGCAACTATCGAGAGACAGTCAAACCAAAAATATCTGCCTCAACTGTCCTGGCATAAGAACAGCTTTTACAGGGCATTCAGTGTATGCACAAGTATTTCCGCATTTATATTTCCATTTTTGCTCAAGAAAAACGCTGTAATTGACGTGTGAGCTCATCAAAGGCAAATACCTATGTAGACGTTAAACGAATTTGAATTTAATGTCAAAGGTGAAAACCTCCCCAAATAAGAATGCCCATTTATTAACCAAGACAATTTAGGCATAGCAATTGCGTAGAATTGGCTAGAGTACATATAAAATACAAACAACAATGTTGTATAAACATTTTGAGTGCAACTACAAACACAGGAATTTTTCTATTGACAAATAATTTATATGTGTTTGCTTTACTTTAGATACTCTGCAATTTTTCAACTAATTTTTACTGTGTAAACTAATAATAGGAATCAAATAATATTCTGATGTAGAAAAAGGAACAGTTTAAGCTTAAAAGGTTTTCATTATGAAACTGACCAAGTTAAATAAATACCTAATACTATACAGACGCATACATGTATATATGTATAAAAAGTATGTATGGAATGAACTGAATTTAACTTAACTTATTTGAGAAGTTTTGGTGCTCGCAAATCTATAAGCATGTATTATTGTATGCTATACGTGCATATACATATGCATATATACACACGTATACGTATGTACATATGTGTGTGTGTATGCATGTTCTCTTCAAACACACAACGGATTTCCTTTCCAATGCACCGCAAATTGAATACACACTATTTTGTATCTATCGCCTTACTATACGAATCTCATGAGTTCAAGTAGGAACAGCACCGCAATGTGCTGCAATTACAAGTGTGTTTCCGTTCTAATTAGCGTCGTTTGTGTATTAATGAATGAATGTATGCATATATATATATATATATATATATATATATATATATATATATAGATATGCATATATATATATATAGATATGCATGCATTCATGTTTGTATGTATGTATGTTTGTATGCATGCATGTTTGTATGCATGTATGTTTGTATATATGTATGCATGTATATATGTATGAACGTATGTATGGAATTTTGTATGCATGCATTTCTGCATGTATGCATGTGTACATGTGTGTTTATATGTATGTCTGCATGTATGTATGTATGTATGAATGTATGTATGAATGTATATATGTATGTATGCATGCATGTATGTTTGTATGAATGCATTTATGCGTGTGTGCGTGTATTTGTTTATTCTTACATTTTTAAGTCCTTTAAATATGCATATACATATATGTAATATTGTACACATACATGTTTTCTTTTATCATACTCAGCAAAAATAAAAAGGAAAGGAAAAAAGGAATGAATAAATATGAAAGGATATTTCATTATTACCCTACTATACGATTCTCATGTGCATTTTTCATAACAAGTAAATAACCATGCGTATGTGTTGGAACTATGGGTAAGTGCATTTTTATAAATAGATTGGTACTTAAGTAAGAATCTATATCAAACACAATAATCACAATAATCTTAGCCATATACTTATTTTACATAAATATATAAATTGATGTTATTGTCGAAAATTTAAAAGAGGATTTTCCTTATAGACTCATTAGCCGACATAAATTAGCAGGGACGCAGCAAAAATTGGGCCCAAATTGAATGCAATTACACTCAACTTAATTAAAAGTTTGGCTGCATAAACAGAATTTGGAATTGCGCGACTAATGCAGCTAAAAGTTGAAATGGCAGTTCATGCATGTTTATAGTGTATGCCTAACAAAAAAAAAAAAAAAGGAAACCAAATGGAAATGTATGCAAAATGGTGAGCCAGAAGTATCATTCATATATGCGCCCGAAATTGAATATAGTCTAAAATATTGACGGAAAATGCCTTGGTTGGGGCGGAATACGAAGCACAAATATATGACGCTCAACAGCTAACGAGCTAAATTAAAAGCATTAAGCTGAAGATTATATCAATATTAGCGACACATAATTGTCTGATTAAGTAGATGCTATGCCATTTACAGCACCGCAATGCCAAACACAAGCCAAACACAAACAGACGCACACATGTAAGCCTATGGTGGTTGCGAGGCGTTTCGTTCGGCAACGTGTCGTATGCGTAACGTAATTGCCAGCTTTTCGATTCGCCTGTTGAGCAGACGAGGTAAGCGCTTGTCTGCCGACTGGCAAGGATTTTGCTTTGAAGGCCCGTTCACGTTGGCAATTAGCACGTGGCTTAGTTTTCTAACGCCTGCCGTTTGCCATCTGTTTATTGTGGAGCCATCAAAATGAAATGATTTGCCCGCAGGCTAGACGAGACCCAACCAGACCACCAGGCCACCAGATCTGGCAATACCATATGACAATATCAGTATGTGGGCTGACTTGTAGTTCAGTTGGAGATGCTCACAATTGAAATTTCAATTTATAGATGGCTTTGAGCTAATCACTGAGCTGGAAATTAATGCTGTCAATTGATCAATTGCAAGATGTAAGTGGTTGGCAAGCTGCTTGGCTCGATAGGCTCTATTTAATTTACAGTTGATTATAATCGGAGCAAGGCTCTCATAAATTCGTATATTTAGACACGCAGAAGTCTGACACATGCATATGTATATAGTCTGGAGCTCAGTCTTTCCAAGCATAATAAGTATGTCGCCTCAATTATAACTTCAAACATTTGTTTAGTCTAACGGACGAGCCCGGCATAGACTTGGGCCACTTAATTGAAAGCAATTTTCTCTTAGCTGCTGCGACTCAGCCTCTTATTCGTTCTTGTTGTTGTTGTTGCTGTTGTTGTCTTTATAAAAGCCCGAAAAGAAGTAGAACAACAAAAATAATAAGTTAACGTTTTAGGCGGCTTGGCAAGCACATGACCTTGTCCTTGCCATTGGCAAAATGGAAATTGCTCTGCGGCTCCCTCATTACAATTTAATGTCCTTTGTTTTGACTCCTCGCATTGCAGCAGGCTTAGTCAAGATTTAAATGAAATTATGTACTTAAATGACATGTTCAAACTTGCACACTCCTAACCTGCTTCGTCTTGTACCGTCTGCCGCCTGCCTGCCATCCGTCCCATGTCCTGTGTCCTGTCATTAAACAGGCACCCATTAAAACGCTTTTGGTTAATTAAAATGCCATTCGAGATGTCACCCATCTCCATACGAGAATATGGATAAGACTCCTTCAGGCATCGAGTAAATGCCTAACGCAAAGTATTCAGTATAATGTGCTAGATTCAGGATCGGTCGAGGCGTTCTCCGACTAGATTTATTTGAAAAGTAATTAATCAAGAAATCGCTTGTTTGATTTGGCTAAAGTTTAAAGGGCAGCTCTGAATTAAATGCCTCCGTCACGGCTTTTCAATTCCGCGATTAATGATTCACAAATACATGAGTATATATATATAGACCGAGACGGACGAATGCACTGTTAGGCAACTGATGTCGCAGATGTTTGAAGGCCGAAAAATCGAGCAAAAGAGGAATACAGAGATACATCAAATTTGGCTTGCAAACAAGCCTCCCAGTCCCTGTTTGCTATTCGGAAGCTTGCTTTTGTGAGAGGTAGAAGATATTTATCAAGCTTTCAGCTTGCTGGCACTTTCCGTTAAGGCTATGCGCTGGCTATCAGTCATCTATAAGTCACTCAATCAGTCAGTCAATATGGACGATCGCTTTTTAGCTTCAACGTTTAAAATCATATCAATATGAAAGCCCCTCTTGTAATAAGGAGGAGAATCGCACAGAAAAGCGATCGAAAAGAACTAATGGAATGCGAAGAGCAGAGTGAATAAGAGAGTAAGATAAGCCTGAAAGAGAGTGAGGGAGGCGGAGAGAGTAGGTGGGAAAGAGATTTGAATAGTTATGGTTAAGATGGAAAAAGAAAGAGAGGGAGAGAGAGGTATATATGTATACTTAAAAAGAAAAATAGATACCTAGACAAAAAGGTAGATGTGCAGATAGATTGATATATAGATAGAGGGAGAGATGGAGAGCGAGTTTGAGGAAAAGTAAGAGTATGAGCGCCAAAATTTTGTATCCGCAATGTAATAAATGTTATAATTTATTTTAATTTTGTCATTGTTAATCGAACTAAAGAGTTTTAGTTATACAAATATTGAAGTAAATTTAAGATGCAAATGATTGGTGTCTAGCTCTTATCTGGTCTGTAATCGTAGACACTCATTTGTACAACTTCATTATCCTTTCTCGTACACATTGACTAGATGAAGGATTCACAGAACGTTGAGCACAAATTAGCATTAATGCATTTGACCAATGATTGGGCAAACGATTGGCCCTTTTATAACTAAACTGCAATTCGCTTTAGGTTTGAGCAGCATAATTAAATATGAATTGAAATGCCTGGCGACGTGAGCATTTCACCGAACAGCTACCTATTATAATTCAACCTCTTCGGGTTTATCTGTCCGTTTTGTGGTGGGGCCACTTCGCAAGGTAATTTATACTGCACTCGCTGCACTTGGCAGCTTTTGGATAGATGTAATTAGAGCCTAGCCTGTTCGCATAACTCTTGTCGCTCCTCAAATGTCCGTGGTTGCACACAGTGCCACGTGAAATTGACTTGCAAGTCAAATGTTAAGCAATCCTAACTGCGTCACTGCCATATGTGACCGTGGCGGGAGTTGCATTCTATCTGTGCGATTGCGTGATACATATTGGATTTTGCTTTATGTAATCATTTTTATCATTTCCTAGGTTTCAATTTCTGCCCCATCTACAATCATAGGACTATGTGTTTTATAATTGAAAAATGAAATCCGGGATGTTGAAATTTATATCTGACTACGGTTTAAAAATAGTTGACCATAGTCGCTTGCATTTCGCAATCAACGGCAGAGTATCATATATTTAACACAGAACCCTACGCGGAATATGCAATTTCATTTGACGTAAGACAAAGGAATTGTTTACACTGCCCGATGAGCATTATGAAAGTCAAAATGAACTCGTGCCAGCGTTAATTGTATTTTGCTGGCAAGTCCGGTAACTGAGTGATTACTCCTAGGTGTGAGTGTGTTTGGGAGTGTGTGTGCGTGAGGTTGTGGGTGGGAGTGTGTGGGTGAGCTGACAGCAAATTAAACAGTTTTAATTACAATCAGGCACAGGCAGAAACATGAAAAGGGGCCTCATCAACAAGGTGTCTGCCCATGAATCCACTTAATGCACGTGTTGCACATACTACAAAATGTGGCATGTAATCCCCGCAGGTAAACACAGCTTCATGCTGAGCACACATCTGCGCGAATTGACAAGGCGTTTACGCCTAATGGAGCTCCGTAAAATCATCATCGTCAGGCTTCAACGTGGCGTTGAAGTATTTTTTCATTATCGATTCAAGTCTTCATCGAAACTGTTGAAATGACATTTCACCAGACTATTGTAATATTCGAAATTATATATTGCAAGGACAAAGGACGAGAGGGCTTAAAAAATTTCTGTAAAGTCAATAATATTTCTTTTTAATAAGGAGTTTGCCATGTTGTGTAAATACAAATGATAGGATAGAAAAGGAATGTTCACTACACGAAGATTCCTTTTCGACTGTTGTTCCTTCGGGTTACTTCTACTGTAGCCCTGTTGTTGCCGACATCATAAAATGGGGAGTATAATGGGAATATAATCGCGATAATTATTAATTCCAATGTCGTCGATGGAGATGTTCTAGGTTTACGTCCTAGTTTCGGTTTTAAGTACTTAATATTATTTTGCAAGCTAAAACTTACAAGTGGCTGCTGTTTCTGCAAGATTTCTTATACATTCTTAATAGCAATCCCGAATTGATTATACCCCAAAAAATCAATATATAAAATAAATTTCAATTGAAATATATATTTAACATAGGCTGCAACATATCATTTGGGCAATTAGGGGCTTAGCTACGTGACCAATGGCAATTTAATGTGCCCTAAGCAAGCCGAGAACCATTTGCCAGCACCATTAAAAGGCATTGAAAACACACATTAAAACGATTACAGATAAAGAATCCCTCAATTAAATCAAAATATGTTTGCAACAATCGGTAGGAACCAATACAACTAAGAGTAAGTGTATTTACAAGTGCTTTCAATTAAATTGGCATTTGCGCGGCGCTCCTCTAATTAAATGCACACTAAGTAAACAGCCGTCAGATAAAACGCAAAGAAATTTCATTTTATAAGTTCCGACTATTAAATACCTTTGATAAAATATTTGAATAAACTGTTGAAATCAAATTTCATAAATTAGCTTTTCCTTCATAGTCAGAAACAGTAGAAATGTATCCTTGTTTGTAAAGTAAAGCTATCAATAGCATCGATTGCTCTAAAACTATCGATGGTGGACTCTATCGATAGTAAAGTATTACTGAACTGATCAAAAGAATTTCACGTTTATATTTTATGTTAAGCTTCTTAGATTTGCGAATCGAACGAAACAACTCCCGCCACTCCATATAGGGTAAATATACTCATCCCACACATTCACAACAATAATATGCTCGTTTTTGATATTGTACAGGGTATTAATACAATTGAATATCGACACGAAGCCAAGCATTTGGCATTTTAAAAATCATTTAAATGACAGCGCTAATTGCTAATGGCCAACAATATAATGGGCTTAGGTGTATGCGTCAATTGGCCAGACCGATTCCACAGCCACAGATCCAGCTGAAAGACCATTCAATGCTGTGATAATAAACAAAGCGAATGCCCCCCGCCTTCTATTTACGTGTGTTAAATGCCCTGGCCTAGTGGGCTTTGCCATTAGCTGTGACGAATTGCATTTCCCAATGAGAAAAGTCTGGATAAAAAATAAAAAATATGAATGCCGTTCCTAAGAGGGATCTTATGCGCAAAATAGGCGTTCGACATGTAAATGCAAATTATATATATATGCGCATGTGTATACAACACACACGCACACACACACAATTCATACTTAACGAGAAAGAAAGGCCATCTTCGGCACGCCGAAGACCTTGTACCCTTGCAGACCCAACCTTTTCACAATGCTTATAGTGCATTGCCCGTATCTAAGAAGCACAGGTAAAATAGTTAATTCCGAGATTGGTCAAGATATCTTGATAAACAAAAAAGGTTTTTAATCAAAAACCTAGTTTTCGACCGATCGTTCCTGTAGCAGCTATAAGATATAGAGGTCCGATTTTATTAGGATTTTGCATATATATGAGGGGTATAGTAAAACTAATAAATGCCGAATTTGTTCAAACAAAATGTTTTTTCATACAACAACTTAATTCTCGATCGATCGTTCCAATGGCAGCCATAAAAAGTCAGACGGACAGACGGACAGACGGACATGGCTATATCGACTCGGCTATTGATGCTGATCAAGAAAATATACACTTTACGGGATCGGAGATGTCTCTTTCTATGTGTTACACCTTCTGCAAGGGTATAAAATTGACTGCGCTATTAAAATGTTAACTATCCGCCCTTGATGGTATGTTGTACATAGACTATTATGTATAAATATAGGTCTGAATATGAATTAAAATAAATATATGAGAAATATGTTGCATATGTACATAACTAGACCTTTGTACATTTCGTAGAGAACATTTTATTTCGGTTGAAATTTTAAAACTACATAAAAATATGGAATTTAATTTAAGTGCATTCATATTATACGAAAGTCCCATGCAAAACATTCAAATGCACCAACAAAATCCCATCCTGGCAACTGGCCACAAACTTGTGTGTGCGTGTGAGTGTGTGTGTGGTTATGCGCGTTTGTGTGGGCGAGGGTGTGCAATGCTTTGCCTTTTTCCTTATTTTCCACATAACACGAGAGTAGTTGGCAAAGTTTGGCACTAGCCCAAATTGATGATATAAAAATGTTGGTGAATTGGCAGAGAAAGAGATGTGAAATGCGCACTCACACTCACTCACACAGGCAGACACACGCACACAGACGCAAAAAAATGGCTTCTGAAAGTGCATAGCCATGGCAACGTTTTCATTGCTCATTGGCCATTCAGTGTGCTAACTTGATTTAGTCTACATTCGGCAGCTGCCTCAGAACCACGCCCCGACCCACTAACCAGGCCGTTGCCACACCCATAGCCATTTCCAGATTCAGTTTTGTCTTCTCCTTTTCAGCTACAGCTGCAGGCCGCACTTTCATTTAGCTCTGTCTTAAATTGTAGCTCTGCTGCGAGCCTTGCTCTAGCCCAGCCTGCTGCGTACTTACACACTCACACACACACACACACACACACACTCACACACTCGCACACTAGCAGAGACAATCGCACACGCTTTTAGCTGTGCTACATAAAAAGTTCTATGCGGACAGAAGGCAAACGGGCAGAGGCAGGGGAACGCAGCTGCAAATTTGTCGTAAATATTAAAATTTTTCATACGTTTATGCAAATTTACTTTCGACAACTTCACTTCCTGTCGTCGCCATTTTCACCGGCGTCCTCATTGTCCTGCGTCTTCCTCGCTGTCTCCCTTTCAGTATTTCCTTCGTCGTTCGCCAACGCTGGCTTCCGTAATGAGGCAGCCCTTGCAGGCGTCTCGACTGCTTTCTACGGCGCTGTTTAAACACTTAGCCATGTTGGCATCTCTGTGTGTATGTGTGTGTGTTTGTCAACTGAGTTGTGAGGGGACGCCTCTTTTTTTATGAAAATTTATTAAGTTGAAATTACATTTCAAATAATTTTCATATTATTGTAATGCATGACAGAAAATAACATACATTTATTTACACAGACCAAACACACACACACACGCACACACACATTTATGTAACTACATATATGTATGTGTCTATGACAAGTAGCACACACCCATACACTCTCACACACCCTACTGCCTATGGGCGTGTTACAGGCATTTCGTAATAGCCGTGTAATATTTATGTAAATATGTAACTGTTGCCTACCTCGTCCTTTATCCTGCGTCCTGCATCCTACGTACCTCTGCGCTCGTCTGCTGTCAGTCAAAGCCTCTTTGGCACTTGCTTATTTATTCATTTGCATGAAATGTTTTTACAAAGATTTTGATTTCATTTCTGCTCACAATCTGTGTGAGTAGAAATAACAAAATACATGAATGCCTAGCTACTTACGACACGCCGAACTCCTGATACCCTTGCTTGCAAATCAACGCAATATATATCATTATATACTATAGCTAAATATTTGTCCAAAACATAAATCTTTTCTTCCGAATGGAAGCATTTGTTCTACTTGAGAGTTATGTGTTAAATTAATTAAACTTAACATAAGTTTATTTTGCAAGGCAGAAATATCTGAAACTGTGGCGTTACACAATTTCAGTCAAAGTAAAAATAGCCTATAATATAATAGTAAAATGTAATTGAGACATTTTTTATTCAGATCAAGGCGGCTGAAGGGTTCGAACCCAAAGTTCCTCTTTAATATTTACCCTGGCAGAAACTTTCAAGTGTATCAGTTTGAAAAAAATAACAGCCATTTTAGTTTTACCCGGAACACATTGCAAATCAGTAAGAAGGGTATTCTCTTTTTGTGCAAAGGTGTGTTACAGAACCATAAAGTTTAAATATTCTTGACCAGAATCAATAGCCACGTTCGTCTGTCTCCCGTCCGTCTATCCGTATGTATGGGCGCGTCGATCTCAAAATCTAAAGGAGCTCGAGACTGAAATTTTAAGCGCCCTTCTAGTGGCCGCGCAGCAAAAGTTTGTTTCCGCTAATCGATCGCTTGCCCGGTTTCCACGCAATTGATAACAAATGCGTTTTTTTTTTGAGCAAATGTCACACCAATTTTGGCATGTATCGACTTGCCAGAGCAGTAATATACATTTTTTGGTTGGAAAGGAGTTGCTGGTATGCCTGTCGAATAGAGGCGATAGCAGGAAGACTCGGGCACGAATTTATTTTTATAACAGATTAAGCAAATGAGCTGAATTTTGTTTAGGTAGAAGAAGGTTCCGGGCATCGCCTAGTCGGTAACTTTCGACTAGAACATATTACCTTTTTATTTAATTTTTCTTGGCATATATCAAATGATATTGCATTAAGTTAAGTCCTTCAACTTGGCGCTAAATATATGTAGTTCTTAGCATTATAAGATAATTTCAATGAATTAGTATGCATGCAAATATTTTAGAACGTACAGAATTCTGTTTTTCAAAGTTGTAAGAACTTTAAGGAATCTAAGCTCGACCTTAGCGCCAGAAATTGAACAGCAGAGCGAGTCTTTCAAGCATAATCAAAATTATTTAATATATTAAGATATCGTGTTGTGAATATTAAAAACGAGCATAGAACTTAAATCAAATCAAATGTTAATTTTTTAATTTATTTACACCATTTTCTCTTTTTAAATTGTGCTCATTAAAGTTAACTATAAGCCCAAGTCAAGCAGTAAATACGAAAACAAAAATTTAAATAAAAGAGCGAAATGATTTTTAAATTAAAACTGCTGGTTGCAGGTTCTGGTTGCACTTAACGGCAAATACAAATTAATTAGCGATATTTCAAGCAGCGAAAATTTAAGTCAAATATTTATTGGCACTTTAAATGCATTTTAAATGCGACATGGGAAATTGCATTTTCCCCTTTTGCCGATTGGAGCCCAATAAAAAATAACAGAAAAAAATGTTTATAAAGCTCTAGCTGACAATGCTCGACTAGGCAATACCCTGGGCTCTATAAAGAGTTAAAATATTGAATAGCTACTTTATAAACATTTGCAAAGCAAAGCTTTGTGGAAAAGAGGTTGAATGAAAATTGATGGCATTCACAGGTAACTTTGCCTTCTGTTGCTCGATCCTTATCAAGCGCTTAGCAATTATTTTGAGAATTTTACAGGGTATTTGCAATGACAAAAATATCGAACGAAGAATCAGATACCGTTGCTTGCATAAAGCTGTATTTAAAATGTTCAGCACGATGCAATGGGGCACACACTGTAGAGTCAACAGCAACGCCTATGCCCACGCCCACGCCTCCCCGCCGCCCACTTTAACGCCCACATACAAAAGCCACGTTCCCACGAACGCACGTTCGCAACAGTCTGATTGTGGAAGGGGGTCGCAAAGTTTTGCATTGTGTGCGCCCACATTGCGCATACGCAGCGTTGCCTTCGCAGCATTTGCACTTTTTGTTGCTGCCCTCCTCCCTCTCACAGAATAAAATCAGCGACTGCTGTTGTTGCTGTTATTTTTGCTGCAGTGGTCGTGTATTGGTTTGTTTTGTGTTTGCTTTTGCTGGCTGACACTGTTAAGGTTGCCGGACAAGTGTTGCATACCAAATGCGCCAAGGGATCTGCGGGCAGTGTCCAGGAAGCGCTCGCAAGTTGTTGGCTAGTTGGCCGGCTGGCCAGGCTTGTTCAGACACTGCATTGTTGTAGCTGCTCTGGCTATGGCATTTATCACACGTAGCATGCCCTTAAAAGCCCCCCTTCTCACACCACTCCACTTCACACTCTTGCCACGCACTGCCAGCTAGCGCAATATCTATTGTGTAATATTTGCGTGGCATTGCACGAAACTTTTGCCGAATTGCCAAGCTCTGAGGTCTGAGGCTGGCTTCTACCTGCTGCCGCTGGGTTGTCGTTGCCGCTTGCCGTTGCCCGTTGTTATTCCTGTTTCTATTATTGTTTTCGGAGCTACAAACACATGCAGTTGCATAATTATATAGTTGATTATTCTAACAGCAATCGCGAAATGTTTTTATTGTGCGCTACAACAAAGAAATGTTGCATACTTTTTGGCTGAAATGAATACTTTAAACATTGAATACTAATTGAATATTCCACAGACAGTTGCAGTAATTAAACTATACTAAGTATACTAAAGTGTGCGCGAAATTTAAATAAGAATATCCTAGTTGGTATATTCTGCCCATGACAACATCTCAGACTGCTCTTCCTTAGCCTTGGCAAGCCAAATTCCTGTAGCAGCAAGTCCTCATGCTAGTCGCTTGGACACCTAAAACTAAGCTCACGTCAATCGTTTAAAAGTCATAGATTTCGCTCTGCCAGTTACGCCTCATCTTCAATCAATGGGCATATGGATGCCAGTTGTTGTTGCAACGCTTGCGACAGCTTCTTCGTGCAGCACACAGACACACCATGGTGCCGGGGCGGGGACAATGGGGCATGGTTTGCTGGCAGCAAACGCTAGGCGGGCAGCGTATGCATTAGCTTCGCCTGCCACAAAATTACATTTCACGCACACGCACTAACCAAAGGGCAAAAGGCAGGGGAAATTCGCTTTGGCTGCCGCAAAAATTATTAAAATAAAAAAAAGATAGATATATATTTATATATGCACACATATATGTACGGATCTAAGTGTGTACGCACACCAGCACAAATGGGGCGAGAACAGAATTGTGCACTTATATTGAATTTTAAGCTGTTGGCGATAAAAGCGGATGGATTTGAGCCACCACCCGCTGCCTCCCAACAGCTGCCAGACTGCCTGGGTGGGCTCTGGCTGGCTGCTTGATTATCTAGGAGCGAACCGCCTGCCCAGCGCCTTTCCATAAGGCCTGCTTTCACCTTGCCTGTGTTTATTTGCCAACATGTGGCAAAATTATTTCCGCTCAAAAATCCACTTCCTGCTCATTTTATGTCTTCGCCGCATTCGCTGTTTCTCGGTTATTTTGTTTTGCTCCTTTATGTTTTTTTTTCTTTTTTGTTTTAAGTAAATTGGAAAAAATTGCTCTTAAAATAAATCAGAGATTGGCAGATTTTATACTGGCTTGGGCACAGTTGATGCCTGCCGCTGACAATGAAGAGGTCCCAAATGCACAAAAGCCAACTGCTCAAATGCCAAAAAGAAAAAACAATAACAAAAACAAGCACAACAAAAATAACTGAAAAAGGCAACAGTACGTGATGGTGGATCCTGCTCCTGTCACATTGTCACAGAATTCAATAAAGTTTCACTTTGAAATTTTCAATGCTCCCGCATGTAGTGGTTAAATGCGTGTATGTGAATGTGTGTGTGTGTGTGTGCGTGTGTGTGTTGTGCGCGTCTACCCACACACACACACACACACACACACACACACACACACGCACGCACCTGTTGATGAAACAAAAATAAAATGAAATTAAATAAAAGAACGTCGAGCGCGAGCAACTTTTAGCGCTTAGCCAAAGACCGTGGAACCTGGGCCCAGCCGCCTTCCTAGTCGCCCCCAGCAATAATCCCATCGACCCCACTCTCCTTTACAACAATTTCTGTCCATCAGTCGACCCTTGCGTGGGTTTTCTCTGTACACACATCACCTACAATTAAAATGTGAAATCCGAGAATTGCAGCTATGTTTGCATATATCTCATGCAATGTCAATTCACGCGCGCGCATATATGTGTGTGTGTGCGTGTGCGTGTGTGTGTGTGTGGGTGTGTGGGTGTGCGCGTGTGTTTTATAATTAAACCTCACTTGTGCCACAAGGCAGTCGCCAGCCGGCCGTAACACTCAGCGAGAATGCAAGCCACGAGCATAACAACTGTACCCATTCGCATTGATAAGGGGTAAGGCTGTTCCCACATCTGACACTCTGTACCCAGTATTGTCTCTCTTAGACGCGCTCTTAACTGGCACCAGGCAAGTACTCTACACCGAAATATCTGTGCCTAGTGGCACAGTTATGAGCAAAGTTTTTGCACATTGCGTAAAAGCCAAGAAATATTAAATTAAATGTTTTAGTTATACATATATCAAATTATTTCAAAGCTATAAAATTGAGTTAAAATAACTTACTTTATGATCGTTTTTTAAGTTTGTGAGCTGTTTGTTTATTTGAATTACTTCTTTATATAGATAATATAAGTATAAATGCTTGAAGAGTCTTAGTTATCACAATGTCTGTAGCTAACTAAGCTAATGTCGACCAGACAGCAGTTGAGAACAGATTTCCCCATTGGGAACAGTGCCTTGTGCTGTGCCCAATCATGCCCCTCAGGGGTCTATCAGCCTTTTACTGGTCCGTATTATTCGAAAGCTTTGGCATCTAAAATAATTAGATTAGGCAGCACAATTTTGGAAACACGTAGCGCGACGTTGGACACGGAAATTCTATTTTGGTGGAACCACCTATGAAGTTAGTCAGAATTTGGCATCGACTTATCGATCGCCTTATCGAACGTGTTTTTTTGCATGTATCATGGTATATGGGGAAAACCTCTCCAGACAATCTTATGTCTTTCGTGGCTCTGATAGCAAGCCCATAAGCTAGCTAATTCACTTTGTTTGCCACTCCCGGAATGTTATCTGGCTTTCAGTGCGGCACGTCACGTTAAAATTAAAAGGTATAAACAAATTGCGCTGCGGTTTTTTGTTGTTTTCCCAATTGAAACGAACATTGCATATGTGCTCATGATTATTATAAGTCGCTGGCACCAATAATAAATTTTACAAGAATTTCGATTGGTTTAGGCTAATGCTTTCTTTTTTTATTTATTCGTTTTTTCTATCTCAGCTCGTTTCTTAGTCAGTTCGGTGGAAAGAGACGTTTAGTTAGGCCCAAATCTGGTCAGTTTCTTATTTGATCTCTATATATAAAACTGTTTGTCCTGACTGACAGACTGACTGACAGAATGATTGGTGATCAACGCACAGCCCCAACCGAAAGAGCTAGGAAGCTGAGATTTTCACTGTGATGAAGGTGCACGTTAAGACGCTGTTTCGGGAAATTCCAACCGCAAGTATGGAAAAATTGTTAAAATCGTTTATATGAAACTTTGTGTTAACCATCCGATCAGCCTTAAACTCAATTTCAAATTTATTTGAGGGGTGTTTCACAGTTTTCCGATAATTTATTTCTCCTTGGTTTATAATAATAATTTAATTTATTTCTCCTTGGATTTAGGGGTGACGTTTCGTGATTAAATTAATTTCCAAGTATCCATAAGAAAAATCATTCAAATACTTTTTTGGTGTCGTTTTAATGAATACATATTTCAACAATTTAGAAAATTCCACCCGCAACTGTGGTAATTTGGCGGAAAACGTTTGTATGAAAGTTGTTCGTTTACCTTCCGAGCAGTCTCGAAATCATTTTCAAAGCTTTCTGAGAATATTTATCTTATACGTGCCGCGGGCAAGGCCGGGCTATACCCGCTAGTAATAAAATAGTAAAATAATAGTATAAAATAAAATATATCAAATCGGGCATTTTATTTTTAGCATTGAAAACAGTAAGATAATTTTACTGTTGCCATTTATCAACTTTGCGGTCTCGAAACACTCAAATTGCAGCATGAAACGATGCGTAATTGACTTTGTTTTATTTGTTTTTTTTTTTCGTTATTATTGTGTACCATAACAATAGACGTATTAATTACACGCGCTTGATTACACTTACCAACAGGAATTAAATCAGCGCAAGTGTAGAGTTTTTTTCACCAACACCCTTTCATTTGTGAAGTCTTAAAGAACAGGTTACTTTTTCGTAAACAAAATATGTATTGCTTTGTGTTTCGGTTCGGCAACTGCTTTGGCTCAAGGTTCAATTCCTGCCAAAAAAAAAAAAAAATGTAGTTTCCGGCTTGAACCGGTTCGTTTAATTAAAACATCGCAAGTGCTGATTATTATTCAAAACCCTTTCCTTTATGTGCTTTTAACTAAAACATTTTATTTTGATGTGAGTAAAATGTGTGTTGGTTCGGGTTAAGGTTCAGTTGTTGTACGAGCAACTGATTTGGCTTCCTGGGAAAAAGCAAAGTGTAGTTCTTGGCTTTAACCGGTTCAGTTAGTTATAACAGCGCAAGTATAGCAAATGTTACTAAGTCCTTTTCTTTCGTGTACTCTTAAAGAAAACAAACCTTTTTTTTTTTGTAAGGAATATTTATTTTGGTTCGTTTCCTTGCAAAAAGCTCTTTGAACTTCCAAGCTTGAACCGGTTTGGTTAAGAGCAGGTTTGCTGCCTTGATAAAAATCACATTAAACCTGCCGATGTTTTAGCTAAATAAGCTTCTACTTAATAGCTTCTAAGCTGTTACCCTATACACTATAAGGGCAGCTTGTAGTCTAATATAGTTGGAATAAAATGAGTTTAGTTTAAATATTGATTGGCAAGCTTAATTTTAAATATTTATTTCGCTTCTATAAACTATTGTTACGCATAAGTGAATTATTTAGAGTTTAACAGCGTGAATGGAACACAAATAAATATTTGTCTATTCAAGCCCCAAATACGCTGGCTTCGCAATAATGCAAGCTGCTTACCCGATTAGCTGCGAATTGTTCGAAATTTAAATTAGCATATGTTTAATTCACGATAACATTCCCAATATTCCCCGAATAAAAACTCTATTATTTGCTTTGGTTTTACAATATGTATTTATTTTGATATACGTTTACATGAAATTTTACTTGGTTGGAATTTTTATAAAGTTTGTGTAATACTTCTTATTATTTTAATTTTTTTTTTTTTGTTCGCTTTAGTTTTTTTTTTCTTTCGTTTGTTGTTTTTTTTTTTTTGTTTGTTATTTTTTGGGAATAGATTGAAGATAAATTGTAGATATATGCGAAATGTAAATAGAAATTGTATTCAATGCCCAATTAAGGGCATAGTTAATTTAATAAAACCTATTCCAAGGACCAAATTCGTCGTGTGCGAAACCTTCCCGATTCGGTCCGTGCTTGTCCTTGCCCCCACCATGTTTTCCATGCTTGCCATGTTTGCCGTGCTTTCCGTGCTTTCCGTGCTTGCCATGCTTCTCGTGTCTGCCGTGTTTCTCGTGATTGCCGTGCTTGTGATGCCCAGATTTCGAAGTATCGCGAGATGGACTCACCGGACGCTCAGCTGATTTGCCATCCTTGCAAGGGGACCGCGAGCGTGAGCGGCTGGGGCGACCGCAGGGCGGTGGGCCAAAAGCTGGTGGTCCAGGTGGGCCAGCTGGTGGGCCAAAATGAGGACCATGGTGTGGCCAATGATGTGGCCCATGATGCCGTCCAGGATGCGGTCCATGATGTGGCCCATGATGTCTTCCATGGTGTGGGCCATGATGCGGGCCATGATGCGGGCCATGATATGGTCCGTGATGCGGACCATGATGCGGACCGTGGTGTGGCCAATGATGAGGGCCACGATGGTGACCGTGTCCATGTCGAAGACCCCGTTCCTTGTCGCTGCCAGAACTGGAACTGGAGCTGGAGCCAGAACTGGAACTGGAGCTAGAGCTGGAGCTCGAACTGGAGCTAGAGCGATTCACTCGACGCTCATGGTGACGACCCTTGTGGCCATGTCCGTGTCCGTGTCCGGATCGCTTGTGTCCAATGCTGTGATGTCCACCACCTCTGCCGCGCGAAACCGAACGCGACCTAGATCTCGATCGGTTTCTCGGCCATGCCGTGCTCGTCTCCAGGGCCCACGGCAGGCCGCCGTTCCGAAAAAACTGCTGGTGTTCCCACACGGGCCAGGGGCAACCACCGAAGCCGCCACGCGCCATAAAATGATGTGGTCCGAAGTGATGCGGTCCAAAATGATGCGGTCCAAAATGATGCGGTCCGAAGTGATGTGGACCAAGACCGTGCCTATGGCCATGATGTCCATGCCGGCGCCAGCGGTCATCGGAGCGGCTGTGCGAACGAGATCTGGAACGATCTCTGCGGCCATGATGATGACCATGGCGTCCAGCCCACTTGCGGCCCCAGCCATGGCAGCCATGGCGGCCAAAGTTATGGTCCGAGCCGGAGCCCGAGCTACTCGACGAGCTGGACGAGGAGCTCGATGAGCTCGAGGAGCTGGACGTGGAGCTGACGCTGTTAGAGCGCGTACGTGGCTGCTCATTCTGCTCATTCTGCTCCATGTTCTGGTTGGACTGCTGAACCTGCTGCTCCTTTTGCTGCTTCTTGGCCTTCTTGTTCTGCTTCTTCTGCTGCTTCTTCAGCTTCTTGGCCTCCTTGACCTGAGCTCTTTGGTCCTTGGCCCGTTCGGCAGCCAGCTGATCCATGGCTTGCTGCAGCATGCGCTGCGCCTTATACGCCTTCTTGATGGCCTTCTTGATGAGCTTGCCGCTCTTCTGCACAGGCGCTTGCGAGGATTGGGGCTGCTCTGCCACATCCTCGAAGTCAATGTCGCAATCTACGACCTCAGCCGGCTCGTCCAGCAGCGTCTCACTGCGCTTAGCTAACTCTGCCATTGTAAATAATTTTTTGCTGCCTTTATCCTTTCGAATTGTGTCAAACTTTATAAACAATATTCAATTGTAATTTTTTCTGCGATTTGTTATTGTATTTTATGCCCTTTCTCTTGCTGCCTCTTTCTCTCTTTGGCTGCTCTACAAAGCTCCAAGCTTCTAACTGATGATGGACGCTAGCCGGCCGGCAACTTTTATACGCGGCGTTCAACGTTTGTAAACGTTTAACGCTGGCAGCGACGCAACGTCAGCGAGAGAGAGACGGAGATACAAAGATATATATAAATATAGACAGAGAGAGTGCGAGAGCGAGAGAGCACGAGAGCGGGCACGCTTGACTGACATTGGAGCAGTTAATGCGTCGCAGCAAAAACATGAGAGCTGCAGCCGATAAAAATAGCCCGCTCCACACACACATACACACACACACACACACATAATACTTATTTGTACACACATATGCACACGCATGCACGCACACTCGTCCGCTTATATATACCCTACATATGTTTGTTTGTATATAGGCGCCTTTTGGTTTGTTTTGTTTTCAATTTCACAACATGGTGAAATATATTCATCTGCGCTGGAGCGATACAATGAATCAGCAATGGGAAATGGTTTCCTATTCTGATGAAATCGCCTTCAAACGTTTCTTAAATCTAGAATATTCCCTACTAAAGAAAAGTAAATAGAAGTCAAATGGATCTAGGCTTTGTTTCAATTTACATAGCATGCATAATTCACTTGGAATGACCCTATCAACATAATGCTCCACAGCTCAGAATGTTAAGCTGTTCATGCATTAGTCGAACTGGTTCATAGTCAAGTTCATACAGTTACATTGGTTCATAATCATGTATATATATATGTAATCTGCCAATCAACAAAATGCTCCACAGCCCAACAAATACTTTGTTTATGGGGCTATTCATGCACAAGTCAATTTTGGATTATATTGTTTCCATTCACATTCATCTGAAATTTAAGTCGAGGTTATGTTCTACTCATTACTTTATTTGACAGCATTTTAACTACGTATTTTGGCTCAATTTCACTTAGTTATTTTAGCCATATAGCCATAATTAAATCGCTTATTAAAGAATAAAAAAAAAAACAGCATAAGCTGCAAAGTTTTCAAACATTTAAGACTAAGGTCACACTTTACTTTTGTTCCCAAAGTAGTTCAATACAACTTTATATTTCACACTAGAGATTCACTTTATGAATAAAACAAAATATAAAAAAAAAAAAAACAGCATAAGCTTTAACGTTGAGATTGAGGTTATATAGAAATTGAAGACTTCAATCATATACGATTAAGGTCACACTGGCTAAATAACTCTAGCCATATAATTATCGAACACTAAAACTTCATATATTTCAGAAGAAGAATTGAGGCTCTGTAGACTTTAAAGACCTCAAACATCTAAATTAAATTTGCACTATTTATTTATGTGTTCCCAACAGTGGCACAATGCAACCTAATATTTCTCTTAGTTGCTTTAGGCCCATACATATTATATTTAATAAATAAGGCTACATTTTAAGGTTATATTGGGCTCCTTTCAACAGACACACATACAAAGTGTATACACAATTCAACTATAAAAAAAAAAAATATTAAAAAAAAATGTTCTTCCTTTTTTCCGCTGGTCTTAAAGGAGCCACGTAATGTACTTATGGTACAGTGGAACATTGTATTCATTTATATTTTCATAAGGCAACTTCACATTTTGATCAGAGTATGTGCTCTATGATTTTAAGTTAAGGTTTTTAGCAAGTCTTTAATTTGCATGGTTTAATTAATAGCACAATTTCTTGAAGTATTACAAGACTTTTTTCATTTGGGGTCCACTTAATTGTATGTACATCAGCTTTGGCACACGGTAGCTAAGTGACTGAATAACAAGACACAAGCACAATCTCTCCAGACTGCGCAAAAGTTCGATTGCTACTCATATATATTATATGTATATACACACTCATACATATGCATGATCAGCTCATTTGATTTGCTTTGAGTAACCGGTTGCTGAAGTCACAGACGCATGGGCTGGGTTCAAGGGTAAGGTTTAGGTTCAGGCACTGGAAAACACACATTGAATAGATCATTGCATCTATTCGAATAGTACGGGTATATGCTGTGCATATTATAAAGTACTTGCAAATACATGTATGTCATATATGTATGTATTTTATGTAGGTATATTATGCAACCACTGCGCACTAGTTTCTTCTCTGTTTTCCATTTCATCACATCGTATTTTAAATATAACAACAACAATCAGAATTGAACTGTGGCGGGCGGACAACGTTCCACAAACGTATGCCTCGGTTCAGCTGGCGTCACTTAATGAAATCCCCCTGAAGCGGACTGAGGCCCAAAAGCCCCATAAGCTGACGGCGACAAAGCGTGTGCAAAGAGAGAGAGAGAGAGAGCGCAAACAAACCGGAGAACCCGTGAGAGACAGAGAAATAGAGAGTATGTACGTGTGAGAAGCGCGGCGATATTCACTTGAAAAAGTGCCCAAAAAGCTTTGACCGTGTGATTGTGTGTGAATGTGTAAACATATATATATGTATATATATATATATATATATATATATATATGTGTGTGTGTGATAAGGCCTCGAAGCACATAACTATCCACAGTAGTGGACGCAAAAGTCAGACAACCGCCTTAACTCAGATTTTGCCAAAGCTTTATAAACTATTCATATTATACTTTATTTAATTTAATTATTTTTTCAAATAATGCTCTATCCGAGTCACGGAGTACTACAATGTTTTACAAAAAGGGTCTTATTGTCATTCCATATTGAAATACACTATTTATGGATCACATTTTTATATAATAATTTAAAAATAGATATACATATCCACTGTACTGACTTTTTTGTTCGGCACTGTATCTTCAGATATGTATGTATGTATATGTATTTAGGAGATTCTTAGAGCAGTTAAATAAGTTATATGCCGCATATGACCTTTAGATTGGGCAGGTTCTGAAGGTTGCGACAATAGCGCTGCCAGCCGTTCCAATGGCGAAAGCCCTCGGAAGCTTGAATGCGCTTCGCGCAGGCGGCTCCCTCGCGCAGATTCTCGTCGAGCAGCTCTTGAATTCAAACAAACATTAGTTGACCAAGCGGGAAAAGCAAGAAAGCTGGGCTTCCAACTCACCTTCACACTTGACATTGCAAACGCCGCCGCGTCTCGCCTCCTGGCAGTAGCGACCGTTGATCTGAAACAAGCCATAGCTGCGGGATCCGTTTGGATTGGTTGTCACCTTGGCGGTGTCCAGATCGCTCTCATGCTCCAGCAGGCATATCCCTGTGTATATAAGAGCCCACTGTTAAGAGTCCGTTCACTCGCAACTCTCCCCCGCCCCGCTACTCACAACTGGAAAGCAGGCTGCGCTCAAAGCCGTGCTGTTCCAGCAGCTTCCGTGCCAGCTCACAGCGCATATAGCGCTTGCCCAGCACCAGAGAACCCGAGCTCACCCACAAGCTCACATAGAACAGTGCAAGCGCCGCCGATCTCATCTTGCGACTGCCAGCCCACTGTTTGAGCTTGAACTTGGACTCGAGTCTGGGATCTCTGCCACCGCTGCTGCTGTTGCTGCTTTAGACAACTGATTGCTGATAAGCTTCATTTGCGTTGTTCTAAACGAATATGTAATATAACCAATTGCTGGCGGGTTAATGGCGGTTGAAGTTGCCAGCTTTGATGCAATACTTGCCGGTCACTGGCCTATTTTAATGCACTGCCATTTGTCGAGGGTATTGCAAGTTTGTCGTATATATATATATATATATTTATATATATATATATATATATAATCCTAGCGACATTGAATCGAGCTGCTATATAGCAGCATGTGCAAATACACATTGAACCCCAATTGGTCCACCCTAATGGATGTGCCGTCGCACAGTAGCACTCCCCAGGCACAGAAGGGTATTTAAGCTTCGACTTGCTGTTATTACCACTATTTCTCTTGTATATTAATTAACTAATTACTTCCGCATTCGTAATAAAGGTATACGTTAAGGCATTCGAATCGTAAGCTGCCGATGGCTAAACTAGCTTCCCAGTTAAAATCCCGCTCATGCCGGCAACAAGAAAACGCGTTTATGTGCCAAAAAAAATTAACCAGATACATATAAGTTGAACAAACGTGGCTAGCTATGGGCGTGTCAGTATTTGAATACCCTGTAGAAAGAATTGGCTAATAAGGGTATTTCGCAGATGTGTGGAATAGGCAAAGGGTGAAATCTGCGAACCCAGCCGACTAGATATTACTTATGATATTAATATATGTAAATATTTAATTGATCTATAACAGTTTTAAAACAGTTTCATAGACATATTTCGGAGGTAAGGTAAGTATACATACACACATAAAATATTTGTTTAGGAAAAAACATCGTGCACTTTCGTATATACACACCTTTTTATGCACTGATTCACGGATTGGACTTAAAGTAAAAACATATACAGAAATACATTGGCCACCATCCAGGATCAAAGACACAAGATTCACAGTCGCTGTCAATTGTG
The DNA here is from genome assembly GCF_030788295.1 of Drosophila virilis. NCBI lineage: Eukaryota > Metazoa > Arthropoda > Insecta > Diptera > Drosophilidae > Drosophila > Drosophila virilis. The sequence goes on along the minus strand of NC_091543.1, from coordinate 19,567,213 downwards.
TATGCCTCCGAGGAAAACTAGCTGGTCAGTAAACGCTGGGTATCTCTTTGTCGAAACTTACTTTGGATACTATTACTACTGGAGCTGAATATACCAAGTTTGGTAAGTACAGAACAATATATATTTAAAGAGATAAACAATATATTTCGCTTTGAATACATTCTCCCAACACCCTTAACCTAAAAAAAAAGCAAAGTCCCCTGCTCTTAATTGTTCTTTTATACCCTCCAGTCCTTTGAAAAATCATAGCAGAAATGCAAAGCTCACGAACGAAATGACTATGTCCCATGTGAAATATAATATCTTATTGCAAAATATTTGTAGTGTTATAATAGTGAAAATATAAATTACATTTATAAAGAGAATTTTTATGGATTTTTTTAAGATATCATTTCATTTAAAAAGATATCATATAAAGATACTATGGAAAAGATAAAAACGGCTGCCAGCTTTTAAAATCTTAAAGCTTTTCTATAAACGCTAAACTTAAAAGTGAAGGTGTTTGACCAAACTTTTTAACGATTGTTTTTATAGAATATTACACAAATGTATGCTTATGCATTGATAGCTTTTTTCTTTTTTCTTACTGAACGAAGCTTAACCACTTGACGAAAAGATACACTTGACGAAAATAATAAAGTACAGAAACAAACCGAAATCAAGGACCCATCCAAGTTACGCACCCTGCCCCAACTGTTCACAATTATTAAAAGCTCTGCAAAGTTTTGCTATTCCGTCCGCAGTTATTAAATTGGCAGCTTCCGACTATTGAATACACTGTATCTGGGTAAAAAGCTAGTTAATTACGTTGATGGAAAAGTTAATTATCTTATCTTGTCTTAAATGACTACGAGTTACTTTCATCTTTCTTTTGCGACCCGGATTAGTTGTAGAAGTAAAAGTGATGCATAGACGAAAATGTCGAAAACTAATATACTCCTTATCTATTCGAAAATAGAGTATAATTAGAGAGTGGAAAATAAGCTCTTGGCCATTTTCGAAGTTATAAGGTTTATCTATTGTATTTCAGCGCGCCAAGCAAAATGTAAAATATTAACAAAATATATATAGATTTCGAATGCAATTGTTGTGGAATACAAAATCAGGTGACTTTAAATCTACAGCAATGTGCATTACATTGAAAATATATCTATAAAAGAGTTAAATGATTTGAGCAAATAAATGTAATGGAAAACTGTGCTAATCCACCCAGTCCGTGCAGAAACAAATTTTTTTTATCAAAGCAAAAACCGACTTAATTTTTCGATAGCCTCCCACATTAATTTTATATTAAAAATTCAAAAGTTTTGCACAGGCCTGTTGGCATAAATTTAGATTGAAAGATATACATATTTTGGGACCCAACAATATCATTGAAGGAACATTAGAGTACGCACCTTACAACTTGATAAAGCCGGGTGTTGATTTTTTTTCTTTTCAATATTGCATATTATTATTCATAATATTGGATTTATAAAATATTAGATTTACAATGATAAATGTAGAGGGATTTTGTGAGTTTTTTTATATAAAATTTTGATTTGACCTAAAGGCAGGTCTTGGTAGCATCGGTTTTTTTTTTTAAACAATATTTCACTTATTTCCCTCGGATATTTCAACATTCCTAGAGAATCGTCAAGCCCCACAGTTCACGAAGCGTATGCACTGTTTCTCCCCGATGATTCTCTAAAAGAATTATAATGAATTGCTGAAAAAAACTGAATTTCATCATTTTTTTTTTTAATGAACTATTGCTCAGCTCTATTTTTTGAATGACTTCTCGCTGAGGCGAAGAGTTACTTGTATGAATTCTTTGATTTTTGGATATACAAGAGTTAGAGCTTCATATTTTAAATATATATATTAAATACATATCTACATAGTTTCGTTCAAAATACTTTTTGATTTCCTTTTGTTTTGAAATATTCGGAAATAATTATTTTTGAGCAGTTTGTTTTTTTTTATAGCAAAAAAAACTAAGAACTAATAAGAGAACTAACACAGTATGCTCTCGCTCAACTCAACCCTCGATACGTGCAGCTCAACAACACGCACCCGAATTCTGGCTATTGTATTTTCTGTTAATGCAGCTTGGAAACAGTAAATTCAGTTAAGGCAATTTTTTTGGGAAATCCTATACTTAAGTTTGTTTTTTTCCACTTTCCTTTTGTTATTTTGTTAATTTATCATTTTAGAAAAGGATAACTTTGCTATTTCCACATATTTCTTTAATAGAATTACATATGATGAAATTTACATATTATATAGTAAATTTAAATGTTTTAAATATAGATTTGTTCGACGTTTTTTGGCATGCAAGTGAATAGACCAATAGAAAATAGTCCCTCGCCTGTTAAGAATCATATTCTTTGCGAAAAACTCTTTTGTTTCTCATGATCACGATCTTGCTCAAGCTTTTCTCTGTTCTCGCTACATATTATCCGCAACTTCTCAACATATGAGTAGTTCATCAACATAAATCATTAATTACTAGAGGACGAGGTAATCGGATAACAAGTTTTTAAATCCGTTCATCAAGATAGATTGAAATTTATAAAAATATGTATAATTTAATATATATATTTCTTATTCCCCTAAAATATCTGCAATACCTTATAGAATCGGAGTATTAGAATTTAGAGCGCCCATAATCAAATAATAATTTATTACAAATTTTCTACAAACGCATTTTCTTTGCAAGGTCTTCAGCTAATAACCGTTCTTTCTTGATAAGAATTTAAGTTTTCCTAGAATCTGGCATGATTACTTTTCGAACAATATTCCCTGAGTGAATGTTCGCCTCTGCATATTTACAAACATACTGATTTTCGAAGGTGGATTATTTACATATGAACATATAATCGATTCTCAGGGATGCAAAGAAAACTTTCAATATAGCCTATAATCTCTAGCATCTGGGTGAAATTATACATTTAATATATATGTATTTGAGGCGACCTCGGAGTTGTCCTCATATATCGTACTGCTTGTATATATTCTGTCATTTTGAATTTGAGTAGCTTGTAGAAAACTTTCTATCTTTTTTTTCAAGTCAAAAATTCAAATCGGGTAGATCGAAGTTCTATATATATAAGAAAGCAAGAAATTAAAAACATATTTTTAAATCCATAATTCCGATATTTTTGATAAGGTTGGAATATACGTTTTTTCTGAACAAATTTCTTTGATTAATAATATTTATATATGTTCTTGAAATGGATTGCTTTGACTAGACATGAACTGAGTCATCTGTGAACGCAACGAGTTCCGTTACAATCCGAGCTTGATAGTCAGCCGCCCTGAAAGCACGCGTAGCACCTGCTGCTGCTGTTGCTGGTGTGGTAACACACATTCAAACTCATGCGCACACACACACACATGTATAAATATATGTAGCCACCCCCTGTGGCAAGTTGCAACCGCCGTTTCGGACTTAATATCGATCCTGAGGCAGGCGCAGGCGCAGTTGCAGTCACAGTCGCCATCAAGCTGAAGTCCGAGGTCGAACCCTCTGGCGAGTTCAATGAATCGAGTCCGGTTCCGAGTCCGAGAACCGTGAACTGAGTCCACCAAAGGCGACGAGTTATCCGATGAGTCAACGCCACTCGCAGTCGTTTGTGAGCGTTCGCAGCGCTAGGTACTCATCAAGTTTCCTGGCGCATTCGAAGCATAACTGTGACTGAACAGCGCAAGGTTGTCAACCTGCTTCAGAAATAGAGATACAGAGAGCGTCAGAGTGGGGGAGCAAAGGAACAGAGGCGGAGAGAGAGAGGGTTTCAGAGAGCACAAGCTGTAGTTCTATACCACACAGAGAGTGTGGCGAAATTCCAAACATTTTTTTTCCGTTTCTAGTGTCGGCATTAAAATTGTTGTTGTATTTGAAAATGTTTTTTTTTTTCGAGTGCGTGTTGAAATCAATGAAAGAGAAACACAGAAACAAAGTGCAATAAAGAAAAAAAAATACACAAAGAAAATTAATTAATAAACTAAGCAAAGTGAAAAAACAAATTTTCCAATTTCTTGTGCTGTCGACGATTGTAAATTTCTTTTTTTTTTGTTGTGTCTTTTGCGCAATGCGAGAAAGCAAGGAGAGAGAAAGAGTAGTCAGTGTATTAGAGTGTGTGTGTGTGTGTGTGTTTGTGTTTGTGCGTGCGCAGTTGTTTCAGATAAAACGAGTACGAGCTAGACAGAGAGAGAGAGAGAGATAGAGAGAGAGAGAGAGAGAGAGAAAAAGAGAGCGAGAAAAACAGCAGCGAAAGAGTGAACAAATGTGGGATGTGTTGGCGGGGTGTGAACCTGCGTAAGCCTGAACACTGTAACCAAAACTGGCTGCAGCTGTTTTCTATAAGCTTCCACGAACTCCGAGTGCCCGCCCAGAAGTCTCTCTGGAGGCAAATAGCATGCCAAGCTGCCTTCAGCCTAGTACTAGGGAATACCAATGACTCTAATAATGGGTTTTACCCATGTCTAAACGTGAATATAGATACATTCCAAGTGAGTTATGTGTACTAATGAATCGACTCTATTTCAATTCGACTTGTAACTATAGCTATAGAGCTTGAGCAGGGCCTACACAGAGTTATGGCCAGCTACGAGTAACGAGTACAGACAATAGCGAGTAGCGAGCATTTAGAGTAGGACGAACGAAGGGGTGGCGGGGGAGGGAGGTGGGTGTTGTGTGTTTGTGGCTTATCCAAAGGCATACGCTCAGACGTATTTTTGTGCTCTGTGACGTGCGACGCTCTCTCTCTCTCTCCCTCTCTCTGACTCACTCGCTCACTCACTCTCTCTCTCCATCTCTCTGTCTCTCTCATATCCTCTGCTCGCTGCCTTGCTCACATCAGTTTCTACTACGTTCTACAATCAAATACTACTACGCACACACACACACAGAAACACTCACACACACACACACACGCGCGATATTTCGTTGCATAGTTTTTGGGGGCATCGCAAAGAATCAGCAGCAACAACAAGAACAGAACGCCAGCAAATTTGATCGTCGTGTGTCTTTTGTTTTATTGCTATTCCCCTTTATTATTATTATCATCATTATTCTCATTCGCAATTGTTTTGCTGGCTTTCGTTGTTGTCCAGTTGCAGTTGCAGTTGCAGCCAAAGCAAAAGCAAAGTGCTTAAAACAAACAGACCGAAGCAGACACAAAGTGTAATCGAAGCAAGAGAATCAAACGATATAAAGAAGAAATAAACACACAAATAAAGAAACGTTCAAAGGGCAAACGAGAAACCGTTCGACGAAGCGCTAAAGCAAAAAGTGCTAAAAATAAAAAAAATGTGCGCCTCGCTGCGTCGTAATTTGTTGCTGCGGAGCCTTTGGGCCGCCGTCGTGCTTATTGGCACAGTGCAGGTGAGTCATGCAACACCAAAAAATCCTAACACACACACACACACACACACACGTACAGACAGACACACACAAACACACACAGTCATAGCTGCTAGCTGCTCTAAGCGGCCCGCAAAAATGTGCCAGCCAAAAAGAGACTAAGTTCTCGCCGCTTGTCCTTACACACACACACACACACACCAACACACACAACACACACAACACTCACACAAACATACTCACACACAGACGCACAGCGTTACGCGAGTGTGCGCAAATATTGGCTTAATTGAACCGTTTTTTTCTGCTGTTCATTTTTTTTGTTTTTTTTTTCACCCACTCTTTTTGGGGTTTTTGTTTTGGCAGCCCCCGCACCGCCAGCCGCCCCTAGCGCAGGCAACACTTACACAACACGCACCCGAGCAATTTGCATATGAAAGCGGCACCAGGTGGGTGGCAGGGGAAGGGCCCAGCTGCCCAGCAAAAACATAATAGGGCTGAGAAAACCCATTAACTAATGATAGCTATTTAAGTTTTAATCCTGCCAACTAAATGTTAGTCTGGAGAATGAATACATATCCAAGCTGCAAGCACAGTAAACGTTTGTACTGCTCCGGTTCATGTTTCAAAAAAAGTCCAAGTCCTAAGCTACAGTTCATAGAACTGGCTTTACACGTTTGTGAAGCCAGGTTTGATTCCAAAGCCTGGCTCGTCAATATAATTACAATTTTCAAGAGAACTATTTATTAAATCACAGATTAAATGTTATTTTCTTTAATTATTAATTCAATTATTTATATTTATTATTATTGCCTATAGCAAAAATTTAATTGAAAATATTATTTGTTTCGATTCAGGCAGAGATTTGATTCAAGGTTCGGCTCGTGTTTAATAGAAAATTGGGATTTCAGCTCTGTGCTGGCGCAGTTAATTAATTTAATAATCCGACATGGATTTATTGAATCAATACACACACACACACACATACGCAAAGTTTTTGTCAGTATTGTAAAACGTCAGATTGTGTTCAGCTTCACCTTGTGCCGTTACCCTGACCACAAGCGGCTTACAGCGGGGGCTCAATCAGAAGGCATAGATACGCCATAGATGCCATTCAACTCGTTTAAGGCAGCACTCTTCAGCTTCTCAATTCATCGATATCTGAGAGTATTGTGTGTGGCTAGGATAAATATTCAATGTGAAAATGTTATTCAAATGAATTCAAAAAACAATTTGCCTGAGTCCTGGCTTAGGGCCAGCTGCGAGCTGCCACCTATTGACGTGTTTTGCCATAGCAATTTCTGCCATACTTAAACAATTTGCACAGAAAGGATATCACATGATAGCTCTGGAGACACGCACACACATCGTCGAGAGCTTGCAATTTGAGGCAAAAGCAGAAACAACAAAAACTATAAGCCAAAACCTATCAAATTCATATACACACACGCACACACACATATGAACACACAGTGGCGTACATTCAAAGAGCTATTATACGAGCGGGTGCCAAATGGGTGGTTTTTCCGGGGCCTGTTGGAGGCGGTGCAGGCGGGCAACACTAAGCTGATTTATAAGTTGGCCAGCTGCTGCTTCCGATTCTGGGTCTATGTTCAGGTGCTTTTAGTACGGCTCTCTTTCTGTCCCTCTCGCTCTGTCTGTCCCTTTCAGGCCCGTTGCTTTTTATGCAGCTTGCAATTTGTATTGCCCTGGCCCCCAATGAATGTCCCTCTTCTATATACATATATATATATATATATGTGTGTGTGTCTGTGTGTGTGTGTTGCCTGATACTTTAATGCCGCTATTCATATCGGTCTTTGTTCCTAGCAATTTATGAGTGACCCAGGGCACAGGGCTGCCTCTGGCTGTCACAGTCACAGTTGGCAACCACTTGCAGTGGCAGTTTCAGTTACACTTCTGTACCCATATTTACCTCAAGTAACACCACCATCAGCACCACCGCCGCCCTCAAGCCACTCCCCCACCACCATCGCCCGTCACAGCGCTCGACAGCAAGCCGTCAACATTGCCGTGCACGTTATCAGACCCAACGCATCGCTCGCCACCGTTTTTATACTCTTGTCGAGGGTATTATGATAATGTTAAGGAATGTGTAGCATATAAAAGAAGATATCTACGAGCCTATGAAGCATATACATATTCTTGATCAGTATCAACAGCCGAGTAGATATACCCAATTCTTCGGTTAACGTCAGATAACTTTGCATAGATTTGTACTGCTGTAGCCAAAATTAAGTTATTGAGGAAAAACTTTTTGGTTTTCAAAAATATCTTTACTAAATTCTGAATGTAAGAGCTATTCTATGCTTCTTATATGCGAGTTAAATTTTATGAATATCAAATTTCTGGGAGCTTTACTAATCCCCCAGCATATCTGCAAAGCCGTTTTAAAGCGGACCATTATACTTATAATAGTATTTCGTAAAGGGTATCTTAACTTCGGTCTGCCGACCATCCGGTTTTATTGTTGCTGTTGCTATTGTTGCTGTTGTTGTTGCTTTTGCTGTTGTCGGTGGTTGCTTACGTACATTTCTTTTTTTCTTATACAACTTGCATTGCGGGGGGCTTTGCGTATTTTCCAGTTTTTTTTCTGCCCTTCTTTTGTGTCCTTTTTTTATATTTCGCTTCAAAGGACTCGTCGCACGCGTGTCTGACTCATGCGTCATGCAGACAGTCACGAAGTGGGCAGACACAATCTGCCATATGTCCAGGCGACAACCCAACAACCCAACAACCCAACAGCCCAACAACCCGACAACCGCCAGTCGATATCAGCCTGGATCCTGTTTCTGGTACAACCCATACAAAGTTTAGTCGCATATGTAAGCCTTTCTAGTTACTAGCGTATCAAGCCTGGTAATGATTGCGGGAGGGGCAATGTGGGGGCGTTGGCCAGTTGATTGTCGAGGCAACAACTGCAAGCTGGCAACTGGCAGGCAGCTAGTTGTCAATTCGCAGCCCGCTCAGCTTAAGCAACCCCTATGCCATGTTTACAGTAATTCAGCTAAACTAGGTTCGAGGTTGGGAGGACTGTGTGCTAGGGTCGCGTCCACTAAACCTGCCTGATGCATGAAGCCTTTAACTTGCAACTCTTTTACTATGCACAAGTCCACAAATATGAATCATAAAGCTTCGAATGAGTTTTAGTTTGTGCAAAACCACATCGAGTGGGTGTTGGCGGGTTAAGCATTAATTTAGCACCCCTCATGCACTAGCTCTGCCCTAAAACCCTTTGCATGTACAGTGGGCGGCATATTTATTTTAACGAACTCTTCCTTAGAATATTGATGTTTGCCTAGGTCAGCTTAAAATAAAGTGAATATTAACAAAGTACGCAAGTATCTAATTGCCTTTAAATGAATTTTAATAGTCACGCGTCCACTGTAATATAAAATATGTCTCAGTTTGGTATTGGCAATTGGTTGTTTTCACCAGGGCTGCAAGTCTTTAAATAAATTGTCGGTGGTTCAAGCCAAATATCTGCCTTTGGTTCCGGTTCATAAATCGGACTTTCCTTATCCACGAACCCATTCATTCAACCATTACTTGGGCTAGTTCTTCAGCATTACCTTGTGTAAGTAGCATGTACAATTTATCAGTTTTGTATGAGCAATTGGCGGTAAGCATCAAGCATCAAGCATCGGCCATTGTACTTTAAAAAATTGTGGCTCAAACCAAATTCCCGCCTTGTGGCTAGTCTGGTTTTCCTTATCCACGAACCCACTGAATTCGGCACCACTTTGGCACTAGTTCCGCACCATTGGCCTATGCATGTGTGTGATGTTGGTAAACATCTAGAAGATAATTAGCTTTTCGTTTTGGACTTTTGAAGCCTAGCACTTGTAGCTTATATGCTTCAAGGCTGCCAACCTGACTGGACGCAACCACTAAGTGCTCAATTTGAGTTTCCCGCTAATCGAATGGGTACAATTTACCCGGGCAATAAGGAGTTGGCTTTGTGCGTGGTTTATGTGTTGGGTGTTGCCTACAATTTGTTGTTGTTGTTGTTATCGATAGCCTTAGGTCTCTCTTTCACTCACTCTCCCTCTGGCTCTCTCTCTCTCGCTCTGGTTGCATTTAATCATGGCTGGCCAGAGGTTTGCATTTATTGCATACATTTAGTCACTCGCATAGCAAATGCAGCGTACCCGCCTTTGGTTTAGTGTGACGCCTCTTATGACTGCTGCATGCACCCTTAGCAGCAAGCCCTCGCCCCCTTTCCCCAGCCACCGACTGCCCATTTCCAAGTTGGCCGCTTCAATTCCATCCGTATACGTTAGCATTTATCAGGCTTGGCAATGCCAAACAACTTGGTCAGCGTTGTCGTTTGCTGCCTCACTGACGATTGTCCTCGTCCACATTGACAGCCAGTTCGTCGTTCCCATTATTGTTGTTATTGTCGTTGTTGTCGTTGTTGTCGTTGTTGTAGTCGTTTGCTGTACGTGCACATTCATTAGTTGTGGTGTCACAGTCCACACATCCACACCCATATCCACAAAGCCCCCCACACACACACCGCACATACACACACAAATGGACTGTACACTGACCCCACTTCCTTTCAATTTCCCATGCCAGGGCTGGAATCCTTTTGCGTTTTCTTGCTGCTTTTGCTGGCTTCAGCCTTGCCTTCGCATTGTTTGCTGTGTCCTTCAGCCACATTTCGAATCCTTAACTCGACTCGTTTCGTTTCGTTTCGTTTCGATTCGTTTGGTTTGGTTTTGAATTCGTTGCGCTATTTGGTTCGCATTATTTGTCTTCTTATTTTTCTTTCACATTTCTGCTGTCACTTGCTTGTGTGCAGCTTTGCTTTTTATGTTAGTCCTGACTAGGTCCTGTCTACGTTCTAGCTACCCACTGCTGTCTGCCTCCTGACTCTTTTGACCGGCTGCTCGTGGCCTGCCGCCAGCCTGTGTGCCAGTCCCCTTTATCATATCTGCACCCATATCCAGTTACAAAGCGTTTCCGCCTCAATGATTTTTTCGATTATGCATTTTGCTCATTTCAACGTTGACAAAGGCGCAACCCCCGCCCGCCATTTATACAGCCCCCATCCAATCCCATGCTGTCACAGCGCCAACCAAGCGCGATGGCTTTGTTTTAGGCTAATGTCGCTGCCTTCTGCACCACCGCTGATAGCCGAAGCCAAGTCCTAAGCCGCAATCACTGCCGGAGCCTCTGGCTTAGATTAAGTTGGAGCTGAAGCCAAAGACTGGCCTAAGGCATAGGCTATTGAATAGGGTTAAGTGTCTTGTCTGCATTAATCCCTCACAGGGAAAGCTTTAGTTTGTTTGATAGCACAGGAGAAACATGGTATTATAGACCGATTTCATAGGATGTTGACTGATTCCTCCTATGATATAGTAATTTGAAGCTTATGATATTTATCTTGCAAATAATGCTCTTAGATTCAGAGTTTGGTAAGATATCATAAAAAAAAATAACAGAAAAACAAACCAATGTAACGTTTTCTTACGTAAGGTGACTGTTGATACTGATTAAGAACATATGTATATCTAATTATAAGGGCGTAGATGTCCTCTTTCATGAGTAACCTATTCCTTGACGAAATAATAATATCCTGGGAAAGAATATAAGTAGAAGATGATTTTCACTTGGCCAACGGACGTTATTGAGCCATTATTGGTAGCTTGAACTTTAGCAATTGCTTCAGACCCTCCCCCTCAGACACACACACATTCTCCCCTTGGCCAACAAGCAATACCAGGCCACGTGGGTCAATAACACTTATCCTGCGGCAGCCGCAAGGTGGCGGCTCTTCAGTTAAGCCTAAGCTGCTGCCACCACAAAGGAGCCTGAGGCTGCTGCCGGCCAAAATGATCATCATGAAGATGATAATGACGACGATTGTAATGATGACTCACACAATTAAGCAAATGAAGCAAACGAAATGCGAAAGCACAGGTATAAAAACATGCGGCCAGCAAGTGATGGAGGGGCGGTGAAATAGAAGTAAACGTAGCGGAAGGCACGACAAGATAAAAATGTATCTTTTGGGCTGGCGACGATTAAATACCCTTACCGTTAATGCGATAATAAACGCAACCAAATTGTTGATCGATCGTTATTATTACCAACCCGATGTTTATTCAGATTTAAAACCAAGTGACAGGGTTATATACTGGCACATCAGCTTGGCTGTTGATGCTGATCAGCAATATAAGAAAATTAGAATGCCCTCAGCAGGTATATAGAAAGCAAATAGGCGTCGAACAAGCAAGCCGAGAATGGTGCCACGCACATAGCTGTCACGTGGCACAGGTTGTGAGAGAGACAGAAAGAAAGTGAGCGACAGAGAGTGAGAGGGAGAGAGAGAGATAGTGTATTGTGCAAGAGGGAACCACTCGGGCGCCATTTTGCCAGGCTTAAAAAGGGTGCACCATCCAGCCATCCAGAAACTCCAGCGGGGATTCAACTTATGCAAACAGTAGCTGCTAAAAGTGGGTGGGCGCGGGCTCATTGATAGCCGAACCCCCCTCGCCCATGCACAACGGGTGGTGGCGCTGAAAGAAGCTGCTGAAGCTCAAAATAAAAGTTCGTCCGGCTCGTCTGGTTTGTTTGTATTGCACGTTGCTGTAAGCATTTATTTATTTATTTTTATTTATTTATTTATTAATGGTCGACAAAACGAGTGTCTTCCTCATTATTCAAAAGGTTGTACAATATAAGTATATTCTAAAAGCCTAGTTAAAGGATACAATTTTCTAAATAGCATCACCGACCGATGGAGGTGTTTTATTTGCCAGTCCGGCCAGCTGTGCCCCTTTTCACAGCTAATTTTGTCAGTGACGCTATTAGAGCCTACATCTAAGCAGAAGGTTGTAAGTAGGAAAAAAGTGATCTCAAGTGAAATTAAAAATAATCTTAATTTGCTAAATTAATAAAGAAAATACAATAAGTAGGAAAAAAGAAAGTAAGAAAATTGTTAATAAAGTAAAGCAATGTAAGTTAGATAAAGAGTGTTAAGTGGATAGGACAAAGAGAAAAGTATTGGGAAATCACCGACACGGTGGGGGAAAATTATTCAGCCTGTCCGGCTAGCTATGCCCCTGCTCATAGCTGGGAATGGTCAGCGACTTCCCGAAGGTATCCTGAAAGCAACGATTTTATTAGGGGTAGAGACAGTTCGGTAGAGAAAACGTGATGCAAACTATTATAATTTTTACATAGCACGCGAAAAGAATTGTGCATAGCGTAATCAGTTGTGCACGTAGATAGTAATAAGGGGCGATAATTTCTGGTTGGTCTAGCCGGAACAGAGAATTGAAGACGCCCTAGCAGAAAAGGAGAATCAATGTCGCCAATAATCAACTTATGTAGAAGGACAACACCGAGAATTGTCCTACGGTTGATTAACGACGGAAGGTTGAGAAGAAGCAGTCTGCTGGAGTAGGACGGCAACCGAAGATTAGGGTCCCAATTTAAACCTCGTAAGGCAAAAAGCAGAAATTGCTTCTGAACAGATTCAATACGATCCTGGCTGTTGATATACTGTGGAGACCAGATGCAAGAGCAGTATTCAAGGATAGGGCGAACAAGAGAGATGTACAGAAGTTTTGTTATAAAAGGATCGTTAAACTCTTTAGACCATCGTTTAATGAATCCAAGTACACCTTTTGCCTCATTAACAATGGTATCTATATGAAGATTGAAACAGAGTTTAGAATCAAAAATAACGCCAAGATCCTTAACTGTTAGTATACGTTGCAAAGGGATATTGTCGATTGTATAACTAACAAGATAAGGTGTAGTACGATTAAAAGTCATAAACATACACTTTGAACAATTTAGATGCAATTGATTGGCCGAACACCAAAGTTGCATAGCGTTCAAATCGTCTTGTAGACGAGAATGATGTAGGGGGTTAGTGTATGATAGAAAAAGTTTGACATCGTCCGCATACATGAGTACACGGGCATGTGATATAACAGAAGGAAGATCATTTATAAAAAGTGTAAAGAGTAAAGGTCCAAGATGACTACCTTGAGGAACACCAGAAGTAACGTGAACCCTTTTAGAGGTAGTCAACCTCAGTATTACTCTTTGGGTCCTACCTTTTAAATAAGAATTAATCCAAAGTAAAAGGGACAGAGGGAAACCTATTCGGTCAAGTTTAAAAAGTAAGATGTCATGGTGCACAGAGTCAAACGCCTTACTGAAGTCAGTGTAAATGACATCAGTTTGCATTTTCGAAAGGAAAGCATCATTTACCAAGGAAGTAAACTCAAGCAGATTGGTCGTAGTTGACCGATTCTTTACGAATCCATGTTGAACAGGGGAAACAACTGATTTGCAGAAATGCTGCAAATTCGAAGTGATTATTTTTTCAAATAATTTAGGAATAGCAGACAGTTTTGCAATGCCCCTGTAATTTTGTATATCAGACTTCCCACCTTTCTTGTGAAGAGGAATGATATAAGATTCTTTCCAAAGAGATGGAAAGACAGAAGTTTCAAGGGATAGATTAAAAAGCTTTAGCAATGGATAGAAAAGGGAAGAACTGCACTCCTTGAGTAGACAACTAGGAATATTGTCCGGCCCAGGAGAGTAAGAAGATTTTAGAGAGTTTATAGCTAATAGGAGAGAGGAGTGTGAAATAATGGGGGGAGGTATAGAACTAGCGGAGGAAATAGTATAAGGGTAAGAATTAGTATTAGGACAGACTGAAGAGTAAGTTGATTGGAAAAAATTAGCAAAGAGGTTAGCAGAATCAATGTCATTGCTAGCTTTATCCATCCCAAGAAAAAAAGAAGATGGCAAAGTTGAAGACTTACGCTTCAAGTTTACAAAATTATAAAACTGTCTCGGATTTCGGGCGAATTGCCTTTTACAACGAATTAGATAATTCTCATAGCATTGAGAATTAAGAAGAAAAAAGTTCGACTTGGCTATGGAATATTTAGCCAAGTCTGTACACGAACCAGACTTTTTAAACTTTTTAAAATATTTGGATTTTACATTTTTTAGATGTGATAATCTGGGAGTAAACCAGGGTGGTTTTGAAAAAGTAGTCGAAGGAATTGACTTAGGAATACACACATCTAAGAGGGAGTTTAGGGTGATATAAAAAGAATTAATAGCTGTATTCATATCAACTGAGTCATATAAGAAAGACCAATCGGTTGAATAAATAAGCTGATTCAGCAAGGAATAATTTCCTTTGCGAAAGCAATAGCGGGGCTTATTGGCTGATGAGCACGAAATGGAAGGATTACAATTTAGCATTGCAATCTCTAAAGTTGGATGATAGACATCCTCAGGAAGAGATAAAGGAGGTGACCTAGACACAGTAGAAATAAGGTAGTCGTTAACAAATACAAGGTCAAGTGTTCTATTCATATGATTAGAAATTGAATTGATTTGAAACAACGAAAGATCAAGCATGCAGTCTAAAAAATCGTGCTGTGCTGAGGGCACTAGATAATTTTCAGCAGTGAATAATGACCAAGAGATGTTCGGCAAATTAAAATCACCCAACACCAATAATAGGTCATTATCCCGCACGTGTGAAGAAACTTCTTTAATACAAGTAATATGATTCATATAAACTTGAATATCAGAAGAAGGTGGGACATAAGAGCATGTTACATAGATATTCCGTGTAGGAAAAGACACCTTAACTGAGACAATCTCAGCGTCAGTAGGCGTACTAAAACAGAATAGTTCAGACTGGAGAGTGGCTTTAACGGCAATTAACACCCCACCACCTCGAGTCGGCCGATCATTTCTAAACAAAATAAAGTTATTCGGTAATATCTCAAAATCAGATATGGTTGAGTTTAACCATGTTTCTGAAAATGCTATTATGTCCGAATCGAAGGAAGTGCTGGCAATAAAAAGATTTTTTAGCTTTGAAGTGAGACCTCTGACATTCTGATAATGAATAAAGATTTGGTCAGAAGATGAAGCTAGTTTTTTGGGGCAGAAATGGTACCCTGTATTGAAGGGACTGGAAGGGTGACAGGCTGGTTACGCTTTTTAGGCTTGAACTCATGAACAATCATGTGTGGTGGCCAAAATTTGGGATCACAAATGATTGGGAACATATCATGTGAAACATTTATTTTGAATGATGATATTTCACGAGGGGTGGAGAAATTAAATTTAGTTATTGACACGCTAGCAGAAGATTTGCTAGCAATATAGGCTGCCAATGACTCAGAAGTGGTGTCCGACGAAAGTCGAGACACAAAAACTTGCCTACGAGGGGCAACTACCGTTAAAGTAGGCGCTGATGGGGCTGTAGGTAATACAGGAGTTGGAGGAGCTAACGAGGCACAATGATTGCTTTTAACAATCTGCGCAAGATTGCGCGCAGGTCTACCTTTGCGGCCAGGAGCTGACGGGGCTGAGGCTATTTGATTAATAGGGACGGAATCAGGTACGGGCTCTACTGGGTCTAGTACAGGGCTTGAAGCCGGGGTAATTGGACAGTCGCTTGGAGAAGGCGATAAAGACAACATTGGAGATACCTCCAAGTTGCTAGGAAAAGACAAGAAAGTCGTAGGAGTCTGAACAGACGTAGAGGGCAATTGCAAAAGTTGAGGCTCCAACCGGCGATTGGTTGGAGACTCAAATTTATATTTGCCTAGCAAATCGAAACTCGAGTCAAAATTACTCGAGAGCTGCTTAGCCACATTATTTAATTTTAAGAATTGACTTCTCACAGAATTATACATTCTGGAGAAATCAATTTGCTTGTCGATGCATTCTGGGCACGACCAACGCAAGCCACCGCAGCCCTTCTTGGCAATAGCAGCGATCTTGTCGCAATCACGCCCAGTGAGACCTGCACATTTAGCATGCATCATATTCTCACACAGCCAGCAATTAACAAATTGCGGCAGTGCAGAATCGTCAGTCTGCTTGAACGTGCACGGTTTCTTACAGCACGACATAATTATTAAATGCACAAGCAACTTGCGAGAGCGCAGAGCAAAACGAAACGAAAACGGTGCACAAGTAAACACTCAAAAAACAATTATTCGTACACAAACAAATTGTTTGGTGCGAAAAGCAATAGAAAGAAATTTGTGAGAGCGCGATGCACAAGCAGAAAGTATGCAGCGAACACACGCACAAACAAGTGTATGCACAGGGGAGCACAAAGGCAAAAGACCTAAAACAGCCAATAACAACAAACACGGAACTGACGCCGCGTTTTATAAAATGTAATAATTAACAGACACGCTGCACAACAGATGACACTTTGCACAGTTTATAAAAGCTTTTTAAATAAAGCACCGAAAAATGCAAAATTTTGAAATATAAAGCAAGATAAAAGCGCAAAAATATATAAAAATCTTGGAGCACAAGTAAAACACGTCAATCACTCTCAACTGAGAACTCTCTCCTCAACATATACATATACATACGTATATATAGGCGTATACGTAATAGGAATAGGGAACAGGGAATAGGGAGTAGGAGCAACGTGAACGTTAAAGGAAAATGCCAAAGCGCTGCTCGGAACGTGCAGCGACAACGTGCCAAACTGAAACTTGTGGCAGGTGCTTGAATTTGACATTTTGTTGACTTAGCCTGAACGACTTTCCTTGTTGTGATATGCCCCAACCCTCCCTTACTACATAACCCTGTCCACGTGCCTCCTAGCCGCATGCATTATTTGCTCAAGTGGTTTGTAGTGGGTGCGGAATGTGAGCGCCAACCAATTTCAAGTGTGAGCAAAAGTCTGTTCCTCATCCTTTGGTAGATTCGAAGTAGTTCGCCGCTGATTTCATTTGAGTCGCATGCCACTTTTCAATCGCTTCGCAGGAGTCACGTTGCCAGTTGCCAGTTGCCAGTTGCCAGTTGCCGAGCACGCAGGAGGTCGGCTTCTTACCTAATGCGAAGCCAGAAGGTGTGGCAGACAATCCGTTGCATACGTTGCGAATGAATCTGGTCTTGACTTTTCCACGCGAATTGTTTTGCCAGAGGATTTCGTGAGATTTCGTAAGACATTTGGGCGAACTTCGTCTGCAGCATGCGGCAAGGGGTATCATTATCGATGGTGTCATTAGCCATGGGTCGAGTGTCGAGTGTTCAACGTCGAGTGGTTGCCGCAAAGAAGGGCATAGAGAGAGAGAGAGAGAGAGAGAGAAAGAGAGAGAGAGGTATAGCTGGGCTAGGCACTTTGGCCAGTCCGTTGATAAATAACCGTATAGATAAATGATGATGCGGCATACGATTGAATGAATAAATGAATCAATTATTAGCCCCTTGCATACAAATGAAACGCTTCTATCCAAATTACATATAACCATCTGCTCTACTAGAATAACTAATAGGTACTTTTCCCATTTAGTATTTTTGTTTTCTGCCAGAGAAAGTTTTTTTGCTGCACATAGTTAGGTCCATGTGTTCCACACCTTACAGCTCTGTTTGACCGTTTCCCATGCAGTGTAGAATTTAATAATGGGTCGTCAACTTGTTGTTGCACCTCAAGCCGTAAGAGCCAAGCAGGGATTATGAAGTATTGCACCCGCTGGGTGAAAAACGCCTTGATGTACCAACCGATCAGCTTGAGAAGCATTTTTACAGAACATTGTGAAAATTCTTTTGAGAAATGTCTCCCACTTGTCGTTAAATTCGCTCTCCTGATTGGAAAATGGCTCGCCAAGGCCTTTGCGAATGCTTAAGTCTCATCCAAACGGACGAGTTCGAGAAATACGCGGAATACAGTTCTAGCGTAGCGGAAAACTCGTGGATGTGATGTATTCATATATAATATTAACTTAATCGCTTGATATATATTTTATTTCTAGCATAAAACACTTTAATATTTTATATGTAGCTTGGGTTTTCCACACTGTCCTTTCGCTGCCTTCCTTGTTGAGGTTCACGAAATGTTATGCCCGGGGCATAGCAAATGAGTCATGTAATTCGCTCGGTTTGCGACTTGGGATTTGGAATTTCGGTTAGCTAACAATTCCGTATTTGGGTTGTCTGACAGGTTGCCCTGGTCTGCCATAAAACACTCCGGTTAAATGCAAATAATCAAATTTCGGCTACGTACATACTGCATAAAAAGCATACAAACAAGCTGCTAATTACGTGACCCAATTAATACTAAACACACACACACAAACACTCGCGCACACACACACAGACGCACACAAATATAAATATTCGTTGGCTTTTAAAATTTTTGGTTTTAACAGCTAGAGCAAAAAAAGCGGAGAAAAAAACGATGATAACCAAAATGTTTATTTGAAATGTGCGCCAGGAAATACATTTGGAGCATTTCGCCTGCTCTGCCCCCTGCCTGCCCCCTACCACTCCCCCTGCACTGGCCTGCCTGCGCAAGAGCAGCAGTTTTCCTTTTTTTTATTATTACTTAGCTGGCTTTTTGTGCGGCACGGAAAATCCAATTTTATTTGCATTTTCATTAACAGCAAATAATAAAACGGAAATATGATTTTTATGCCATTCCCATGCAAAATGGCGACCCGTGGCACAGTTAACGCAGCAGCTGCTACAAGCCCAACTCTCGCCCAGATTGCCCCCTGCCACGCCTTGTGCGCCCACTTCCAGGCCATTACAACGTGCATTTCCGTTTTGGCCTTTTACTGCTCCCGCTGCCTCTGCTGCTGTTGCTGCTGCTGTAGTTGTTGCTGCTGCTGTAGTTGTTGTTGTTGTTTTTGGGTGATTATAAGTAATTTGTGTTATAAAATCGCAATATTGCATTTTTGGACCGCTGCTCGCCTTGGTGCCTCAGCCAATCCCCACTTTTGACTGCCGCTCCCTTTCCTTTCCCGTCCTTTTCCCATTTCCATTTCCAATTATTTTCCACTTTTTTAGCTTTTCTCGTTTGGCTTATTTTTCAATTGGCATAGTTTTCGCTTGCTTGGCTTTTCTTCGTAAATTTTCCCCTCTGCTGCCTTTTCCACCCACGCTCCTTCTCTCTCTCTCTCTCTCTCTTTCTCTTTCTTTCCCCCTGTCTTTCTCTTACGCTCTCTCTTTTGCCTCTTGAGCTCTACTTTAGAGTAAATAAATTCTTGTTATGAACTTCAAGCTGAAAATAGGATTTTATAAGAAAATATTTTGAAATGTATTCATTTTATTCGGTTCAAATGCTTGGCTACTCACATGCGGTCAGCCAGCAAATGGCCGGGGAGTTATCAATACCGCTCTGGGGTCTGGCTTCAATTTGGCACCACATGCCTTCAGGTTTGGTCCAGGCAACAAACAATGCAACCAAATCAAAGGCCAATCCCAAATCCAAGTCCAGTTTGACACATTAATACGAATGCCGCGCCGTGGAGGGGAGGGGAGGGTGGTGGTGGTGGTTGGGATTGGGGTGGTGATATCGACGGCATCATTCGTCGTATTCCCCAAATCCCATTTGGCTATCAGCACGATATGTGGATGATGCTGGCTGGGTGCGGGTGCAGGGTGCAGGGGCGGGGGTGTGAGCGTGGGTGTGAGTTGTTTGTCAAATCAACGAGCAGATCCGGGCAAAACCCCAAACCATTTTAGGGTCATAAAATTGGGCAGTGCGCTTCATGCGCTGACTAGGCGGAATGATGCTGCCTGCAATTGTTGTGATTCTGATGGAACCTGTGTCTGTGTGTGTGTGTGTGTGTGTGTGTGTGTGTGTGCGTGTATCGTGGGGCATGTGCTGGCTGTGTCAAGTGAAGCGCAATATTTGTGACATAAAATTCGCTATTAAATTAAATTTTATTTGCACATTTATTCAGAGTACACCCAACAATCAAAATATTTTTATATACATATTATTTTTCTTTTTTGCTTAAATGGAACAAAAAAAACATAGACCAAATAAAGCGCAGTCGGACGGGGCAAGCGGCAGATTGAAGTTTGAGTTGTAAAGTGGAGTTGGAGCTGGGGTACGAAAGTCGCCCATCTGCTAGAAGAATTGAATTTTACGAGCGCGTTTGCAGATAATGAAATTTATATACTCAGTCAGACGTTTGGACGAACAGGCAAGGACATACAGCCAAACAAACAGATTGACAGACAGACAGACAAGCAGGCAAACAGGCAGACAAACTGACAGACAGGAAGACAGAATTACAAATAGCATAGTTGGGCGGCAATTCTGGGCTGAGCAGATTTCAAGAATTTGGAGCAGAGTCTGAAACTAATGCAAAGACAATGTTGTATAAATAAACGAAGAGCTAGTTTGTCAAGCTCATTGTAAAGCTAACATAAGGTTTAACAAATTGTCAAGCTTCATGTTTGCTTAATCTGACTGCCTGCCAGGAATATGCAAGTTGCCGCCTCTCAAGTAAATGCATAAAAAAGAGCGACAGCAACAAATAATGTTCGAGATGCACAGCTCAATAAGCAAATACAATTTTGACATTAAGCTACAATGCAGCTGGCAGCATAAAGAAGAACAATAAGGCCAGCAGGTAAATTAGGACGGACACATGTCCATTAGACGTAATCAATTTCAACTTATTATTTACATAAACCAAGCGCAACACGCATTTGCATTAAATATTGACAAAAGAAACAAAAAAAAAGAAACATTTAGCATAAATTATATATACAATTTACACACAAAAAAGGATTGTATATGTCATGTGAAATGCAACTTGAGCTAAATAAAAAAAATAACTAAAAAGTTTTACTTTAAATTGAATACATTTGCATTAATTTAATGCAAATTGTATTTCAAGCGAATAAGCCAAATTATTCGATTCCTGACAGCTCAACGTTAGTCACATGGATTGGTCATGTAGCATATTTACCTGCCCCGTCGGCTCCTCTCCACGTCTACCCCTCTTCAAGTCTCCTGCGCCTTGACAAGCAGAAAGCATCTTAACTCGAGAGTGCGTGTGAATAACATAAAAAAAGCAACAACAGCAATAACAAATTCGAAGATGATTTTCTTGCTGAGCTACGAAGCTCGTTCACGTTCAGTTCGGGGCAGTGAGATGCCTGAGTATATGCGTGTGTGTGTGTGTGTGTGTGTGTGTGTGTGTGTGTAGCCTGTGGCATTCGCACCGCCGCATGTGCTCCGTGTCGCGTATCTTTGCGGCTTCGCGCTGTGATACTTAACCAGCCATGTCCAAAACGAGCCAACGCACATTGTCGTGCTTCTTTGTCAAGCCTCCCACACTCGCCGCCCGCTTTTCCCTTGCCTGGCACAACACACACACACACACATCAGCGTGATGTTTCCCTCTTCCACGACCCGTCGTCGCACTTAACAAAATATCGTTGCATGTGCTGCGGCGCATAATGTCTGCGAGTCCTGTTTAACTAGGTGTGTGTGTGTGTGTGTGTTTGGTGTCAACTGTAATTGTATTTGTTAGCCTGTCACACAGAAACGTATATACACAGGCACACACAGCGACGCACTCAATGCCATATTTGTCTGTTGTTCTTGTTTTAGATGCCATATTTATACCCTGTGCCCATTAAAAATGGGGTATGAATGTTCCGTGGAAATGTGTGCTATATGCAGAGTGAAGCATGAGATCGAACCCCTATAGTACACATATGCCGCTTGAATAGCAACAGTATGTTTTTCACTCCCCCAACCTATAAGCATCGATCTCAGAAACTATAAGAGCTAGAGACTTTAAAGTGAAGAATATATTCACAGGGGCAAAATATCGTTACACAGCTGGTGCTCGTATACAATAATTGTACTCTGCCCGTTGATTGGCCTGTTAAAGAATTCGCGTTTCACGACGTGAAGCTGATGAGGCAAACGTAGTACAGCCGATTCGCATTTAAATAGTATAGGGTACAAACGACTGCTTGTACTCGACCAATATTTGCTATTGTTGCTTTTGTTGTTGTTGCATGCAAGTGAGTTGCCTGCGTGGGCAGCTCCATTAAACTCTGCCGCTTGTGGCTAAAATTTGCCAGCTATGCGCAGCTGTGGCAAAAAGTTAATGGCCAAAGCCAAACCAACGAGACAGCATGCCCCGCTTGTGCCCCAAACTGTTCTTGGCTCGCTGTCTGTGTGTGTCTATGTCTGTGTGTGTGTGTGTGTTTTAATGCCTTTGTCACTTGGGTTCTATTAGGCACAAGTATGCACACACACACATGCACACAGCTGCTGGTTGGTGCTTTAACGTTTAAATATTTCAAGTGTGCCACAGACACAACAACAACATCGTCATGTCTCGGCATGCGGCATGCAGCGCGTGGCATGGCACATTATGTGCCACTTGTATGCGACAATGACTAGCAGACGCAGTACCCAAACCAAATCAACTCAATCCCACAACCCCAGAGCCAGCTCCTGTCATTGTCCGTATCCCTAGCCCCAGCCCCAGACCCAGCCTCAGTCTCAGCCCCAGCCCCAACTACCATAGGGCAAGACAAATTGTTAGTGGTGCAGCACAACCAAAGTAATGACATTTTCAACCAGTTTCGCCAGTTGTATTCTGCGTAGTTAGTGGCGCCCCTTGGCGAGACAGCGCTGTTGTTTTCTTTCTTTTTTTGGGCTGGGCCTGGGGTGTTGGTAATATGGGACGCCATTAAGCTCAATTGCCAGTTAAGCGCTGATTTGTGCGCTCGATTGATTAATGTGGCGTCTGTATGCGCGCATCA
This sequence comes from Drosophila virilis, assembly GCF_030788295.1. Lineage (NCBI taxonomy): Eukaryota > Metazoa > Arthropoda > Insecta > Diptera > Drosophilidae > Drosophila > Drosophila virilis. The sequence continues at coordinate 19,544,283 of NC_091543.1, read as the reverse complement.
TCGATAAGTGCCTATCGATATGTGTGTGTGTGACTGTGTTTGTGTGTGTGAAACCCTGTGCTGCGCACAGAATATATACCAATCGAATTTCTTTATATACATAAGCTGTAGCAACTTTTTGGCCACTTTTGGGCACTTGAGAACTAGTCAGGCGTTAAATTTGATGACGTTCCATATATATCCTCTCTCTCTCTCTCGCAATCACCCTCTTTCCCTCTCTCTCTCTAAATCTACCTCAAAATATATATATTTTTTATTTTATTATTAAATGTTGTTGCTGCTGCCCAAAATTATGGTCGAACGTGTCGTATGAGCAACCAAGCAGCAAACAACTCATGTCGCCAGGGTCATGTGTGCACACCCAAAGACTACCTACACACACACACACGCTTTCATACATGCATACACTCATTCACACGGCATCATAAATTTAGTAGAATTGAAAGCCTCATGGCTGCTGAAGGGGCGTTTCCATTCAATTTCTATGCATGCTTTTTTTTGTTGAAATCAAAGACATTGCTCGCCCCTGCTGGCACGCCCATCGCAAACTCACACACGCATACTGTGAAAAATGTGTGGGACTGACGTATTGGCAAATAAATAAAGCGCCAAAAATAAAATACTCGTGCGAATCTGGTCAAAAAGCAAAGCCGAAAACGACTACAAAAAAGAGCGCTTGAAAGTATGCTACAAAATTGTTTATGAGTTCTAGCGAGCGCGCGCGTGTATGTGGCATGGTGTGTTTGTATGTTTGCGAGTGTGTGTAGCCTGATTTTTAACGTAAATAAAGCGCTATTGATATTGAGTGTCTGCCCGCAGAGGGCCACACTGAAAACTGAACGCTGTCATATTATGAACTGCGGCCAGAGGCATAAAAAGTGTTTTTTATCGCCAGCACTTCAACCCCTTGCTCACACACACAACAGACTTTTGAGTTTGCTTGTGTGTGCTTGTGTGCTGCATATTTTTTGGGGTCGGCAGCCGCTTTAGTTTCCCCCACATGCACACACTCACACATACCCATGACACTCGATGCGGCACAAATACGCGCACTGTGATTGAGTGTCGACTGCATCTGTTGTGATTTTGCGGTTGACAGTTAAGTTAATTTGTTTGCTAAAAGAAATAAACGAGAGTGTGTGTCGCCTGTGTGTGTGTGGGGGTGTTTGTGTGTGGAGTGTATGTAAAATTGTGTGTGGACCGCAAAGGGTATAGTCGGGTACTTATTGGCATATCCTTTTTAATATGCCCTTTCAATGATACGGAAAATTAAGTGGTTAGCACTCGTAGCACAGCACGTTTAACTGACTGTATAACTAGCCTATCCTAGACCCACACACCCCACAGCCCTTATATGCATGCCTCATTTTCGTTCAATGTCTTATGGCAACTGTACTTTGCATAGTAACTAGTTAATAGACGGTCGCTTTGCAAATCGGTTTCCAGTTTGATATCGATTATTATGCGCCTTAATCGATAAGTGATTTGCTTATTGTTTTATAATTGATTACTTAATATAATTTGTTAAATATATTATGAAAAAAGGCCTCCAACAAATATATACGTACATAAATATATACATACCATGTATGCAAATTATTATGCGTAAATTAAATAAAAATAATTTCTTGAATTGTTTTCCTCATAACACTATGCTTATAGTACGTAATTTATTTATTTGAAATGTGTAAAAAATCAATAAATTCCAGATATTTAGTTCAAGTAAAGAACACATCCAATTGTTCTAATACATTTTAAATTGTCTAGCATAAAATAAATATCAGGTTATTTGAGTATTTTTATTACCATTCAAAATATTTATTTTATTTCCATTGAGCTAACAAATATGTAATAAATTGTCGAATCGCACATTTTATTAAAATTTGATTATCTTTTTATTGATTATGATTTTATTTATTAATTATGCAAAATTAATACAATTATATAACAACCTTTTACCACTGCGCAGTGCATTGCTAAGAATCCACGCCCGTGCAAGGCGTAGCTGTTACCTTTGTTGCTGTCGCTGCTGCTGTTGTTGTTGTTGTTGTTGCTGCTGCTGTTGTTGTCTTACAATGACCTAAGCCAAATAAACGGCAGCTCACGGACAGTTTTTGGCCAGTTTTGTTTGTGCATTGGTGTGGTATCGTGTGTGCGTGTTGCCAAAATGTTTCTGTGAAAGTCTTTTTAATTTAAACTTCGCCCGCTTTGGCAGGCTTCGTTTCGCACGATTCGCCGTTTCCCTTCGTTTTGTTGTTGCTCCATGCTTAGTTATTTCGCTTATTTGCATTTGGCTTGTTTGCCTTCTTTTCTGACCTTTGTGTGTGTGTGTATTTTATTTCTCTTCTTTATTATGGTATATAATATTTTGATTATTTTTTTTTTTAATTTTTTTTTTACCAGTTTAAGCATAGGAAATTACAAAGCAGAAATAATTTTTGGGCCAGCAAAATGTTTTCTTCCCTCGTTTTATAGTGGCCCAAGTGAAATGTGAAAATGTTCTGGAAAAAGAATAATGTCCTAAAAGATTTTGATATTCACACGGAAACGGGATTTGCCTCCGTCGTCTTCCCAATTGAAACGAGCTTACGTGCGACCCCTTGCAATTTTTATATACAAATATATATATATGTATGTATTCATGCTGACCGCAGGCCACAAAAATAAGAAAAACATTACGCTTCCTTTTCAATTTTCTACCTACTTGTTGTACAATTTGTTGTTGGCTTGAACGAAATCTTAATTTAAGTCGAATGACAGAAAAATGAATAAGGGGCCCGTTTGGAAACAAATCGATGTGTGGCGGGCGCAAATGAATGCAAATGAATGTATTTGTGAGTGTCAGTAAGTCAGTTTAGTGTGCCATAGTCCATAAGCTTTGTATGTGTGTATAATTGTGTGTACGTGTGTGTGTGTGTGTGTGTGTGTGTGTGTGTGTATACTTACCTCGGCGCCTTTGGCGCAGCGCAACTTTCTCAAGAGCTGCTAATGCCAGTCGCTTTATCTGTGCCTGCTTATGAGCCTCCAGGGCTTAAGCACTCGCACTCGCACTAGCATCGCCTCTCTCTCTTTCATCTGCGCCCGCTCTCGCGCGCTCGCTACCTCTCGCCCTCTTTCACTGCCCTTCTCTCTCTCCCTCTCACCCTCTCTCTATCTCTCTTTATCTTTTGGCCTTGTCGTGATGTACATTTTGGGCAGCCTCGTAAGGTGAGCTGCAGGGCATGTGGTGGATTTTTTTGTACTTTTGTGGTAGGTTCTGCGCTGCTGCCGCCGGCAATTTCACCACAGCTAACTCGCAGGTGACCGCTTCACTGTCTCCCGCTTCTGCTGCTACTTGATTCCCCGCACCCCGTTGCTGTTCGTCTATTTTACATAAATTATTTCGAATTTATTTCGGGTTACCTGTCTGCCTGCCTGGCTGCCTGGCTGCCTGTCACCATTTGCAGCTCGCCACCTCCCCGAGGCCCTGTTCCTGGCTGTGCGCTTCGGCCTCCTACGGCTGTCTGTGTGCGTGCGTGCGTGTTTGTGTGTGTGGATTTGGTATATTTTGTAGCATACCTTTCTGCTGGCAGCGCCAGTAATACAAAAAACCAATTTCAAGCATACATTCAAGGCGCTACGGGATTTCCTTGATGTTTTTGTTGTTGTTGTCGAGCATTTTACGTTAGCTGAAAATTGTTTGGTGTTCGCTTGATGTTCTTGTTTTGTTGCTGTTAGCGGCTGCAATGTCCGCATGCGTGTGTGTGTTGTGTGTGCTATTCATTCTATTTGTGTGTGTGTGTGTGTGTGTGTGTGTGTGTGTGTGTGTGAGGGTTGCCAATGCTGCTGCTGCTGTGTGGCTCCTTTTGCCACAGGCATTCAACGCTGACAGTTACGTGGCGCTTTTGCATAGCGACGACAGCGCCTGACCCCACCCCAAAACCATTAGCTCCCCCTAACTAAACCCACCCCTTTACCGCCCAGGGCCAAAAACACTGTTGGGTCATTGTATAACTGTGTTGCGTGGTGTTGATGTTGCTTTTGTTGTTGTTGTTGTTGTTGCTGTTGCCGCGTGGTTTCGTTTGGCTCGGCTGCTGTTGCGGCTGTTTGTTGTTTGTGTACGCGTTTTACTTTATTTTAAATACGCTTCAAATTTACTTGTATATGCTCTTAATTTGTGAGCACTTTGCTGCTGTTGCTGCTGCGGAGTTTGTTGCCGCTATTGTTGTTGTTGTCTTGTTGTTGCTGCTGTTTCGGTTAATGGGTCGAGCCACTGTTCAATGCAGTTGTTGTTGTTGTTTTTCCTTCTGCCGTCTAGGTCCACATCTTAATTAGGAAATTGATACAATATACTCGCTTAATTTGCAAATAGCAATATGAAGGCATATTCAGGCACATACTCACATACACACACACGCACACACACACACTGGCACACCTGTTTCCCATTGTTTTGACATGTTTGTGCCATTGGCACAGGTCAAGTGGCTGTCATTGCCAGGCGCATGTTAATTTGTGTATGTGGCACAAAGTTGTTGAACTCATTGAATCGATGCACAGTAAAGCAAAAATAGACAAAAATAAAATAACCAAAGCAGCCACGACCCAACAACAGCAACAGCAACATAAGCGACACAACTTGGAGAAAAAATATCGATTTTATTTTATTGACACGTAAAATTGCGCCTTGAAATATGCAATGCAAAAGTGGAAAACACGAAAAACTGGTCGGCGAGCAGGGTCTACTGGCTAGGGTTGGAGAGAAAGTGGCATGCCGCAGTGCCTGATGAGCTGCCTAAGCGGCTGAGTTACTGAGAGGGGAGGCTTGGCAGTGTGGTTGCTGGAACAACAACAACCAGATAAGAGTCATAAAAACGCACACAAAAACACACACACACAGAGGCAGAACTTGGAGCAATGCTCTGGGTTTTTCTTAACTCACAGGGGGGAGAGTGGGCTGGGGAAAAGAACAAGGCTTGGGAGTCCCAGTGAGTGCGACAGAAAGCCGAAACTAACGATTATGATGACGACAAAAGCAGAATCAGCATCAGCAACAGCAGCAGCAACAGCAACAGCAACAGCAACAACAACAACAACAGCGACCAGGACGAGCGTCAGTGGCAAAAATGCTAAAATAAATGACACTGCGACAAAGTAAACTTCCTTTCGGCCGTGCCGAGCTGTACGCCCACTCGCTACCCACCCGTGCCGCCTCCTTCCGCCAATCCCTTCAAGTAAGCAACAACAAAAAATACGCCACAACGCGACAGTAAAGAAAGGAAATTACGCGTTGGTTTGGGGCATTCGACTCCTGTTTGGGGTTGGATTCTACTTCTATCTGTTTCTGAAAGCGGGCGTGTGTGTGTGTGTGTATTTTATGGATTTGAAGCAATGCAGACTATACAGATTACAAGAAGAAACACCAAAGAAGTAGAACAAGTCAAAACAAAGCCAATTCGAGATGTCTAATGAATGAAGATGCACACAGAACAAAGCCAAAGACCAAGACAAAGACAATGATAAAACAAAACACAAAGAAAATGTCAAGGGAAAGCAAATTGCAAGCAACACGAATCACAAGCCACAATGAGGCTGCCAACCCTTACAGTCTGACGACAACAATTTCTTCTTTTTTTCTTACTTTTATTTTATCATGTGGCAACGCTGTCGACAAAAATTCAACACCCAGTGCCGACTTTTTTTTCATCGATATGTTATCGATGAAATGTTAATGCAAATATTAGCGAGCAGCCCATAACCTATTTAAATGTGGGATTATATTTTATTTTAACTCCGTTCGAAATCAGAAATAGTATTTTTTTTTTTTGCATAATTTGCAATATTCGCTTTAGTCTGCATTGGCTTGTTTCTTTTTGGGTTATTTCAGTCTTTAAGCCATTTTAAGTCCCAGATCGTGTTTTTAAGTAAGTGCTGAACCTGTCACGTCTATCGAACCCTTATACCCTTGGCAGAACGTTATCCTGCGCTTGGCCTCTGTCATAAAACAAGTCCCCAGAGTAGTCAATAGTTTTTTGTACATAAATAATGTAGCACTCATTATTCGACGCTCGCATTTGGTCTACCTTACTCTTTCTCACCCCCTTCTGGCTTCACAGTCCTTTGTTATGTTGTTTGTCAAAGGACACAGCCATAAAATGTGATAAGAAAAGTCGTTGCTCGGCTTCGGTAACCCTCATATCATATGATTGGTCACTTTATAGTACTCACCCACCGCCTCAACCCCCGCGACACAACTCCACACTGCTTGTGGGTTAATTTTGCACACTTTGTAATTGGGTGCCATTCAAGTGTCCAACTGTTGTTAAGGCGCGCTGCTCAAATTGCATATTTTGCCATTATGAACTTGTTAATGCCATAGTCTCTGGGCCCAAAAGAGCAGAGTCCACTGCTGCAACTTGGCTGGTACCCAGTTGCCGCTTCGGGAACAGTTGGCCAGCTATTCGAGCGGGTTTTTCACTCACTTGCCGTGTCCTTCTGGTGCTGGCATCACTAAAAATTACGTCTATTAAACTTAATTGTACTAATTTTTAAGCGCTCTTCCCTTTTATTTCCCTTTTGATGCACTTTTTTTGCTGTGCAACTTTTCGCCGAATACTTATGCACAAATATTAGGTGTGCGAGCGAAAGAGCAAGCACGAAAACTATAACAGTAACAGGGCGTTTAAACAAGAAAACAAAATGGCGTCATGTTGACAAAACGTAAACAGCACCAAAAACTAAGAGAAATAAATAAGTAAAAAAAAAAAGGCAGCCGACAGAAGAAAGGCAAAACTTTTGCACATTTTGCATTTGCAAATAATTTGGTTTTTTTTTATTTTATTCGGCAAAAAATGAAGCTCGTTTACTTTTATCAAAACAGAAGTTTGTTGCTATTGTTGTTGCTCCTGATGTTGTTTTACTCGCGCATAATGAGCAGCAGGCGGTTGAATGGACAGCCCTGGACATTGCCAAGCGGGCTGCATTGAGCATGCCGAACCCCGAACGCCCTTGCAGAAACCGATTTTCCTTAGTCCTGCCGAGAAGAGTGCAATTTAAAAAGGCAGTAAGACGTTATTAAATTGAATGTGGAAACTTTGAATGCAATCGATGTTAAGCATGCTCTCAAGTTTTCCTTAGAGATGGTCGTAATCTAAATATGAAATTATTGAGGATTGGGTATGAATTAGCTGAGCAGGCAAGCATATCAAAATATCTTCCATCTGAACTAGTCTCTATACTCTTCGTTTGTCACTGCTCTCTTGAATGGACGAGGCTTTAACACATATTTAAGTACATCGCAGCCATTTATTTATTTATACTTATTTAATTTATTTGCTCAAAGCCTATTTGAAATGCTTTCAAGTTCCCACAATTTATAAGTGAAGTAAAATGTACTTCAATAATGATAGCCAAGAAGGAAAAGAATTTTAAAGAAAATTATTCTTGAGCTATCTTAATAGGATTATGAAAAAGCATTGCAGCCTGAATTTGCTTTTATATAAATGCATGTGTGGCCTGTAGTTCCTTATGTGTTGGTCACTTTTTTCCACAATTCTTTCGAACGAAGCTCAATAAAGTTGAAAGTAAATCGAGCATATAAATATTTGCTACATACAGCTTTGAGTAACTTGTAGCAGCACCTCAATTGAATGCAACAGTCTGCTCATGAGTCTATATATATATATATATATATATATATATATATATATATATATTATGTATTTATCCCATTCAAGCTGTTACACGTTTTGTGACAATCTCTCAATGCCCGCTCTCTGCGAAGGTATACAAAAAATTCATAGCTAAAATAGAAAAGTGAAAAGTTGTGCGACCTTTGTGTGTCGGTGCCGGAAAATGCACTCAAAGTTATTGTTAAAAAAAAAGAATAAAATAAAAAAAAATAGTGTAAAAGTTCACGGCAAAGTTGACAAAAGCTGCAATTTTAATTTATTTGCTACACCTTGGACATTTTTCGAGTCACTCCACAACTCCCAGCTGCCAGTCGTTCATTGAAAACATGCCCAAATACTTTTAAATGAGTGTCCTTGCCTGCCAGTGCTCCTGCCTATGGTCAGTTTGGGATATGAGTGAGCAGCGAGTGGTTAGCTTAATTTGGCAGCGACTTCTTAAAGCCGAGACGGACTTCGCAGTCTTTCCCTTTGTTTCTGCTAAATGCTACCCACACCAGATGCCATTTTATAATGGCATTGTGCAAAGAAGCAGCAAAAAATTTACGCACAAGCATGCATATAAAGAATTTAATTAAAGTTCATTTGGTTGGCGCACTTTGCCCCACGCCACGCCCCCTCCATGCCGCACCACTGGCAGCAATGCTGTCAAAGACGCAGCTACTACTGTCACTTCCGCCTCAAGTAATTGCACTCCATCATCATCATCATTTTTGCCTCAATGTGTTTTGTGTGTGTATGTGTTCGTATGCTTGAGTCTTGAGATGGCAACGCGTGCTGCTCCAACTTCGTCACCCCCCTCCCCCACCATATCCTATGCTTCCACCGTCGACCCATTAACACACATAGTACAACCCAAGTTAGTCGGAACGCAGACGCCGCATCAACTCTCTCGCACAGTGGGCTTAAATCGTGGAAGCAGATCTACATTTTAAATTCAAGCTTTCAATGAAAATATCGACATATCCTTTTTTGTGCGCATATCGAATATCAAATTCTTTAAGCGAGTTCTGAAATTGTGCCTGCAAATCATTTCAATTACAGATTAATTGAAATGAATCTTAAAAAACGTACTTTTGGTACTTAAACCTGGAACGAACCAGCTTGAGACCTCTAAATATAAACATTTAATTAGCTTCGAATAGTTTCTATTCAATTCGGGCTTATTTGATTTTAGAATAAATTGGGAAAATATTGAAAAGTCTGACTGAAGATGCATTGAAATTCGAGGACACAAAAATGTAACTCAAACCAGAGCTACGAGAGGTAATGAAGCAGGTCCTCAAATGACTTGAAGCATAAACTATAAGCTATGAGCGTTTTTTGGAATTTTTGCCATGAATGTGTCGTCAATATATATCATAGATCTATGCTATACATACAAGCACACGATCAAAAAATTGAAAACCAACTTCAGAATAGGCTGTTGGTTATATGAGTTGACTTATAGTCCGCTTGTGCTTAGTATTCCTTCTTTTGTAATATTTTTCGATAATATTCTTTCTCGTTTATCGAAACTAACACAATTCTTTCATACAAAATTATTAAATTGTCACCATTGTCCACTGGCTGCACTTTTACATTTAATTAAGACGCCTGGGAGACAACCTCTGACACTCTGGTAGTGCCCCCTGCTATCTAACCCCAGTTTGAAACGCAACCGCAAAATTCAATGGCAGAAGTTTGTGGCCTTTACCTTATGTGTTATATGTTCTGGAACCTTGTGCTCTTGCTGTTTCGGCTTGCACTGGAGCATAAGCTGCAGTCTGTCTCGTTCTCGCTCTGTTTCGGTGTGGCCGCTCGCCCTCTTACGCAACACCTTGCTGCCATTAACATTTTTGCCGAATTGCGCATACGCCCCATGTACCGAATAGAGTTTTTTTTTTGCATTTGCATTTGCTACTAGTCTGTTTGTAATGTATTCAAGAAAGTATGCGTGTGTGAGTGTGTGTTTGTGTGTGTGTGATTCATTGACATTACTTCAACGAGATAATGAGAAAAACGCAAACGTTGCCAGCGCAACGGAACAGCAAAGCAAATCGAAATGCCAAGCAAAGTGCGAAGACAAACAACAGCAAAATAAAGCAGATAAGCAGATAAACAAAGACACATACACATATAAATAATTGCAGTAACACACACATAGATACAACCACAGCCACAATGTTACAGTAGCTAAACCCGCACTACGGCACAAGCTGATTTAATGTACTAACTCGTGTGCCACTCTAAGGCGATCCAATCATGGCTTTTAGCTGCCTTTAACTGAGCACTTGAATGCGCGTGTGCGTGTACATGTGTGTCTGTGTGTGTGGTTGTGTGCGTGTGCGTGTGCGTGTATGTGGCTGCCCTTAAGTATAATGAGCGCGAAATGACTAAAGCTTAAATCAGCGCTTATCGAAGCCACTGCAATGACTTCTGTCTATTCGCGCCCTTCTGACAACTACGCCCTCTCTCTCTCTCTCTCTCTCTCTCTCTCGCTCTCTTCCTACCCACTCTTTAGGGTACTCCAGTGTGAGTGCGGTAACTCTGGGTACGTCTTTGCAATTATCTGGCTAGAGCTGAGCTGCATCATCGTGTGAGTGGCAGGCAATGCAATTAGTAGTTGGAGAGCGGCTTGGCGACTTCGAGAGCCCTGCTGACTGGCTGACTGGCTGCCTGGCAGCCAGCTTATCGGAACCTCGTTTTAAGCTTACAAAGTTGCAGCTTTATGTTTACAGTTATAAGAGGCGCTCAGTTTGGCATCCTTGTGCCATCGCCCAGACTGCATTTTGCAATTTGCACTAAGCTCCACTCACTGCAATCTTTAAAAGCCAACAATCCGCTTTAATATTGTAAAAAGCATAAATTATGCCAAGCAACACCAAGGCCACCCACCAACACTCTCTACCGATTTGTAGCCATTGTTATTGTTGTGTGTGTACGAGAATGTGTGTGTGTGTGTGTGTGTGTGTGTGTGTGTGTGTATGCAGGATATTAAGTGTGGCAGCAGCTTGAGCTGCGCCGGAGTCGAGACATTGCTCCTCTGCCATGCCAAATGATTAAGCATCAAAGGTTTACACTGTGCTGCTAGGTAAGGCAAGATGTGAGAAAATAAATTGAAAAAGCTTTTCATTTGGCTTACGCTTACGCTTGCGATTAAAATGAAAATGCGAATTGGGGGAGCGGCAAAATACCGGTGCAGGGGACAGGGGCGAGTATGGAAATGGATTTGGTTGCGCCAGAGCTGGGAACGGTTAGGCGATGGTAGCAGAGGGTGGAGAGGGGTGACTGTGCATCAACAGAATGAGAATTAGTCGCTGTCAGGGCAAAGTTTTTGCCTGTCAGGCTGCCAGCCAGACTGTCAGACTGCCATTAGGCCCAAGTGTTGTCAAAGTCGCCATCTTGAAACACGCACGAGCTCACACACACACACACTTCCTTGGTCTGTGTGTGTGTGTGTGGCTGCTTCCGGTTTCAATTTATTTTTGACGCACGCTAAAGTTTTACCAAAAAGTATGCAGCACACAATGTACACATGCACACAAGCTCGCACACATACACACACACACACAGACGCCAGCATCTGGATTGTAGGCGTGGCCATGCCTAAAAGCCCCTAAAAGCTGCGCTCAGGCTCGGGCAACATTTTCGGGCCGACCTCGCGCTGCCTGCCAGAGTCACTTAATTAGTTTTTACACTTAATTGAATTGCAGTGCCTCGTCATGGACACAGCGCCCAAAAGCGAACAGCACTTTCTCTCTTTTTATTTTTGTTACTTTGTTTTTATTATTCGATTATACGCTAATGGCTCGGACATTCGGTAGCTGCAGCATTTTGCGGCACTCATATATTTCTTTGATTTGAAATTCTCTGTGGCCAGCTTTAATATATTGCATGCAAAGTATGCATGCGCTTATGAGTTTTGCGGCAAACTGTACCACACAGACACACACCCACATACATATATATATATATATATATATATATATATATATATATATATTTATATGTAATAATAGTTAAATATATAAATATTTATAAAGAGAAGCTGGCAGTGAGCTTGTAAAATTAATCATATATATTATGTAGCGCTTTTGTTTTCCAGGGGCCGCTCGTTTAAGCCCCAACAATTTGTGGCCAGCTTAAAATTTGTAAGCCTTATTTTAATGTAATGCAGAACGTTTTAGGCCCATTAATGTCCATGTATATCCCATACGGACGTGGTCATGGTCGTGGTCTCACATTTTTGCCGTACCATTACCAAATAATTAGGCCCCCGCTCGCACTGGGTCCGAGCCGGAACCGGATCCATAACCGACTCCGAACCGCACCAGACGCATTTTCGTTGCGTAATTTTGCTGATTGGTTTGCTGATTCAGCATTAATTTGCTGCGCGCTTAATTTACAGTTTATATTTTGTGTTTTTGGTTTTTTTTTTAAATATATTACATATATATATATTTAACGTTTTGTGTTGTTTTACACGTCCATATGCGGTCCATAGATTTGGGCAGTTCATTGCTTGGTACGCTGAAGATGTAGATTACAAAGCTGATAGGTTTTAATGATGTTCCATATGCAAGAAAGTTATCTTGGAATATGGGTACAGATTTACAGTTACATCAAACACATGTATAGACATATGATGTATCTCTACACACACAAGTACAGATGAATATTCATATATAGATAAAAATATACAGAGACAAGAACAGATTAAGCAGTGTTCTTAAATGCCTAAACATACATTAACATTGTTGCTGACACGTATAAAAACGCTTTCAATTCGCAAGGTAAATTGAATTTTAAACTTCCCATCTATCCACGAGTGCCAGAAATCAGATTCTGATGTCAGAGTTAACTAAATTACTCGTTTTTTTCGTACTTTTCCTTGACATTGTTTCGGCATCAACGACTTTATAACCATTAAACGAACAGGACAATTCCATTTGCCCTCACTTCCAACATTCAAATCACACTCAATTAGTTCGATGCAGAGCATCTAAAAAAGAGAGGAAAAATAAAATAAAAGGTAAAACGGGAAAGCGGGAAAACGGCAGGCAATTTGGCGCAGTGACCTCTGCCAAATCGACCAATAACCAGCTGTAACACTGCGGTAGGTGGGTATAGCTACAGCTAAAAAGCCACACACCAATGCAGGGAGAAACTCAAAATCAAATACGAATCCAAAATGAAGACTGCTCAGGACTGGTTTTCCAGATAACAAAAAATGAAATAAAAGTTGCACCCAATATCCTCCATGCAGCTCAGTCCTCTCGTCTGAAAAGTAGTCGAGGTAATTTCATTTGGTCAAAGTTAGATAATTGAAGAGCTGCCTCAATGCTGCTGCAGCTGCAGTTGCTGCCGAAAGGACTATGCAAAATCAATTAGATGAACGTTGCGATAGCAGCAAGTGGAAAATGCCAGCGTTTCTTCTGATCAGTTCTATCCAGGGCACACGCTGGCAAAATAATTATGTTGATGATGAGAATGTTACTTAGCGACAGGCGGTTGTTAAAAAAAAAAACGCGCACACTCTCAAGAAAATCAGAAATAAATCAATGTGAAATAACCAAAATAGAGCAAAAATCAGACCAGCAGCTGGCAGCAGCTGTCAACAGCCCCTCAGCCTACGTCTACTCAAGCTGTGCTAGCAAATGTAATTAAAACTGCTTTTTGCAACGTCAATTAGAAGTGCTGTGCACACACGCTCAATTGCTCTACACATACACATGCACACAATCAGGGTAGAAAGTTGCCCAAAAATGTTGCATACTTTCGGGCAAAATACATTTAAATTTGTCCTCGTGTGTGTGAGTGTGCGCTTGTATACTTTCCATCAAAGAAATCACTTGTCCGATTTACCTGCATGCCCCCCGCATGCCTCCCGCATGCGCACACAACTGCTAGCCGAAGACGAGGCAACAATTTTCGAATTTCACTTGGCAGAAAACTTTGAGCCAAAGTTTTAGATTTTGAGTTTTTGGTGGCTTTTCAGTTTTGCGTGCATTTTCCGTTGGCTCCTCTTTCATGTTTGCAGCCCCAAGCAGATTTTCAATATGCCACACAAAACTGACCATGTTTGTGCGGTTGTGAATGTATGGGTGTGCGTGTGCGTCTGTGTCTACAAAGTCTCCAGCTACCAGTTCAATTCATGGATACAGACGGACAGCGACAAAGCGCTAAAATTTTATGGCAAATGCCAGAGGCAAGCCGAAAGTGCCACAAAAACAAGCAACCCACGCAATTGCAGGCTGTTCGCCTATGTGTGTGCGTGTGTACGTATGTACGTGTGTACGTGTGTGTATTGTGCCTGGCTGAGTCAGCAAGTGGGAACACACAAAACACAACAACTACGGAATGCTTTGACACTCGAAATTGAGCCGCAACACAACAAAAACAGAAACGGAAAAAAAATTAAATGCCAAAAAGCGAAAAATGCACAAAAGGCAAAAACGTAGAAAGCTCATAAATAATTGTCACAGAGTGTCACAGTGTGTGTGTGTGTGTGTGTGCGTGTGTGTATACTAGTGTGCTTAGTTGATTGTTGGTTGTGTGTGTGTGTGTGTGTGTGTGTGTGTATGTGTGTGTGTGCAGTGCAACACTATAGTCGCAAACTTTCAACTGACTTACTTTAAGAGGCGACCCTCTCTGTGTATGTGAGTGTGTTTGCTCCCCACCACCACCCTTGCATAACCACTACACACATTTCGGCGACCCCTTCACCCTCCAGCAACACCCACACTTGCTTGCCTGTCCCATTTTCGCCCATTTTTATTATTTTCTTTTTGCTATTTTTCACTATTTGTCTTGCATTTGCTACGTGTTGTTGTTTTCGTGCCTGTCCGCATTTAACATGCACAACATCATTTCCCCTCTCTACCATGATTTTGTTTTTTTTTTTTTTGGGTTTTTTCTTTTTTGGTAGCATACACATATTTTGTGTGGCAACGCCGCCGCCACGCTGCAGCACTTTGTGCCGCCTCTTCAGCGAGTTTGGCAAACAATAAATTTGTTGGCTCATTTTTTCCAATTTTATACATTTGTCATACCCTAGCAGGGGGTATTAGGTATCTGTCGTCAGATGTGTAGCACACTGAAGAGATCCTCTTTTAATTTAAAGATCTATTAATATAAATACTCTACCTGTCTGTATGTGTGTTACTCTACAAGCCACCTTTATGGAATGAGCATATAACATATTTCTGTCATTAAAGGCTGAACTTAAATAAAGAGCCCAGGATAGTAGCTCAATGAACCAATATTCAATTCTCAACATTCAAAGTTCAGTAAAATAATTCTATATCAGACCAATAAGCACCTGCATATGTATATATATAATTATATATCAGCTAGAGCATTCAAATTTCGGCATCTCAAGGAAGCAAGTTTTCATGTTTGTCTTATTTTTTTTTTTTTTGTTACTTTTTTAACGCGCCCGCATTAAAAATGTATTTGTCTGTGGCTCTGGTTCCGGCTGCTGAACAAAATGTGAAATGGAAAAATGGGGCAAGAAAGGAAAAACTTATTACGTGTGCCATTATAACGCAATTTCTTTTTTTGTTTCTTTTGGTATGCGCTTTGCTTTGAAACGTTTTCAACTTTTGTGCGCTCTCTCAAGTGTCGCCTGTCGCCGGTCGGCCCACGACCCCCGCTCCATGCACCACATCCCGCGGCCTGCACCCTCGTTCAGGGGCGAAATTAAAATATCATAAATTTGAGTTAATTACGGTCGAGTAAACATTAACATAATTGTGTTTCTGGCCATTGCCACTGCGTCTGCCGCATTATAAGTAACATCTACTTAATGCCCAGTTTGCTTTTGAAGCTCTCGTCTATTCTCCTTGGAGCACTTTTGGCCTGTCTCTGGCTGTGCGTAAAATACTTATGATTGGATTCGATTTAAAATCGACTGTTGTACAATTCGATTACAGGAATCAATTTGTGGAACTGTATAAATAAATGACATGGATTTATTTTAAGAACGAATTTATGTCCTCTGGCATTTTACTGGATATGTGTTACAATTCTTGGAATTTGTCAGCACACGAACCAATTTTCTTTTCATAAAATGAGTTCATAAAACTCATTTTAATTTCAGTGGAATTAATTAATCCACTTGAAAGTTTCAGCTAACATCATTCTCCGAACTTTCGCTTTGCTCTGCGCATTACATAAACTTTCATTGTAAAAGGTATAGCATATATAGCAACAAGCCACTCAACTTTCATAGAAGCTATGGCAACTGGCATGGCCTTCGGCTAAGACAATACTTCATGTACACACTGGCCTGAGTTGCAAACCAATTTGTGGATTTGCTTGCCTGCCTAGATGACTGACGCATGCTGCTTTTACAAATTGAATACAATGTGAATCTTTTGAGATTTATGCAACAAGCATAAAACCTCTCAATGGACTGATTGCAAGACTTAAATCGAGTTCCAGCAAAGCCCACTTGCATGCATTTGCCGGTGGGTGGGCTTTGCGTGGATGAGAGCTATTTTAATTTGTGCTCCCCAGCCTTGGAGTCGATAAAGGGATGATAGCAGCTTTGTTTTGCCCCTAAGAAAATCTATTTTTACATCCACTCTAACGATGCAGGACACATTTGTGCAGCCTTTTCCAGGAATTCTATGAATAGCTCTTCAGGGAAACTTGTGCGCCCTGTTGGAAAAGTACCACCTACATACAGCAGGTAATGGTTGCTGCTCTTCTGTTTTTGCTCATTATTTATTGATATGCTATCAATTTGCAGTTGTTACTTGTGCTATAATTATGAACTTTCAAGGTGCACTCATTTATTTCAGAGTGGCCTGTACCTGCATCTGTGGTCTTTCTTTAGCCATGATTACACTCACTCTAGCGGACATTTTGAACCAGCTGTCGGTTCGAGGTGACCGCAACAATCTGTTTGTCTGCTGACAGACAAACACTCGATGCCCTTGTTGCCTTTGTTGCTGACACCTGAACTCAACTGAACTGAACTGAAGCAAAGCAAAGCCAGCCGAGACAGCCTAGGCAGGGAGAAAATGTACGCGAACTGTATACAAATGCCACGCCCATGTGCCCAAAAGCATTGAAGGCGTGCGTTTGATTACCCTGTTGCCTTGTTATTGGCTCGCGACAGCAGCTTTGATTCCCCACAGCGGACAGCTGTGGGCGTGGCTGATTGCCTGCCTGACCTGCCTGGGCTGTCTGGGCTGCCTCTGTGGAGCTGCATACATATGCAATATGTTAGCCTATAGACTTTTGGCAAATGCAATTGCCGTTGCCTTTGGCCCGTGTGCCTGGCCCACCCCGTTGCAACATCCGTTTCCGTTTCCGCTGCATTGCATGTGCCTCCCGTTCAGCTGCGTGTGTGCTTGTGTGAGCGCGCGCGTGTGTGTATTTGTGTGTATTCGTGCTGTGTTTAATTTCGATTTGGATTGCCGCCTGCCATTGACTCACTCATCCGCTTGCCACTGTTTGCAACTGCCACCAGCAAATTGTTGCCAACTCATTTCCGATGATTGGCAGCATTCGCCCACTTTCAAGTCCATCAATTCCTTTAAGGATTTGCCGCTGCCGCTTTTGACCTTTGTTGTAATCCGCAATGTCCTGCATTTGCCAATTGCCAAAGATTCAACTGTCATAAAAAAAGACTTCACTTTTATCACACCCTGAAACGAAAACAAGAGCTCAGAAAAATTTGCTTACATTATAAATCGAATAGGTTCCCGGATTATTTATCCCTGTGGATCGCACCTTTGAATAAAACCAACCAATCCAACCATCTCTTCTTCAATAATGCATTGGTTGCAGGAAACTTAAACAACGGAGTGAAAATAAGTTGGTCAAACCACTTTATTCATCTAAACATATGTTTTATCAACATTTTAAATTTTAAAATAAATGACAAACCAAGATTCGCAACAAATCCTGGATTCAACATTTCGGAAAACAGGTTCGAGCATTGAATCTTGGTTTGCAGCCCAGCTTTGAAAATTTAAATTCGTACAGAATTGTGAACTGTTTCTCGAACCAGAGTTGATCATGATAATCATTATCATCAGTATATATCGCTTTTTTATTGAATATGGGTTCCATTTTTGGCCTTTTAAGCTTTTACCTTTAGATGAATCGAAAAATACTTTTGGAAAAAGGACTAAATCAAATCGAAGGAGGAAGCGCGATTAAAATTTTCTACATTCAAAAGACTATGCAGATAAGCAGCCCCTTAGTATATTTACAGGGTTTACCTTGTGCTGAAATGAATCTTATTTTGCGGTAACTTTGCATGTCTTTGCCTCTATGTTGGGTAGATTGGGTTGCCCGGACAGCGGCATTATTAAATATGCCGCCTACAGCAAAGCCAGCTGCAATTGCAGCTCATGCTGTTTGTTGTTTGTTGGCATAGACTCTGGTGTCGCCGGTGACAACAGTAGCCAAAACAACAACTACAAACACCAACAACAACGACAAAGCTGATTGCAATAATGACGTTGAAAAGGCAACACACAAGTCAAGCCAAAAGCTTGGGCCAACAAATTTTTCACATGCAAACAACTGCGAAATTTAAATCTGTATACGTGCCTAGGAACATGTGTGTGTGTGTGTGTGTGTGCTGTTTTGTGAATTATTAGATTGCCTGGAAAAATGCTGGCACGGAACAAAATAGGCGACGTTGAGCTGAAGAACGACCATGTTGCCGCCTTTTTGCCAACTTAATTACTTTTGAAATAGTTGAGTGCACACACTCTCACACACACACAAACACAAGCCCAGGCACATGAATGATGGCAATTGGTGTGTGTCTGGCTGGATGGATGAACTGAGAAGCCAGTTAGTCAAACAGAGACGATTGAAACGGGCTCGGGCATGAGCACGAGCACGGGCACGGGCACTGGGGCTATTGGATCCGACGTCCTGGCTGGAGGACTCCTGTTACGCGCGCCGCTCACACATGCCCGGGGCGCAGGCTATTATTATATTTATTAGTGGGACAGGCAGGAAGTCTTATTTAACGCAGTTGACGTGCAGCTACGTAACGTTGCTCAAATGCATTTTGATAATGGATTTTGCATAGACGCCGTCGCCTGCCAAGCTCCGCCCTCTGCCATTGGGCAACTCAATTTTCGTACAGCAAAGATAACATAATAAAAACAAAAACAAACTTGAATATTGTAGATTATAAGCTCCACGCTGAGCCATGTGGGTATAGCTACAGCACACAGCTCAGGAGATTGAGAACAAGGCACAATGTTGATTGAGTTGATGATGAAATCAAGAGCGCTCAAGAGTATCAGTTAGCACGGCACAAAGATGAAAACGTGTTTAAGAAATTTAAAGATGTTAAGGCTTATGTAGCTGCAGGAAAAGCTATTTAAATGGACATTAATTCTTTAAAAGTATATGCAATACACATTCTTGTTAAAAACAAAGAACTTTCCTGCCCTAAGTAGATGAGCTCTTTGAATGGAGCTACGTTAATCAGTCAGCTCTTTTTAATAAAAATCTTTTTATGCACATTTTTAAAACATTTTGTTTAAAGTTTTAGAAAATGATTGAAATGATGCAGGTGCATTAAGTATATAGTATTTTGAATCAATAGCGCACTATTTAAGCCGAATATCTGCACAAATGGCTGATTTTTTTTTGGTATTTGTATATATTTATATTAAAAACAGTTTGATTTTTTTACATGAAAATTGACAGTTTGTTTGTGGACGAGCTAGCTTTATCTGGCCAAACAATGCTTTATGTGAAAGCAGGCTCTACATATGCATGTGCTATATTGAAAGCATTTCGCTGACGAGTTTTCAGTTCGCACACTAAACGAATGAATCCATGGCAGGCTGAATGAATACTGCTTTTGAATGGAACCAGATGCGAATATGCATGCATTCATTCAACATTCAGTTTGTTGAAACATCAACCTGCAGCTTATCAGAGCTGATGTCAAACAATGGCAGCAACTAATGGAAATTGCAGCAGCAGTAAAAACAATTACGAGCCCAAAGCCTGGAAAGATGAATGAAAGCGGAATGGGGCGAGCTGTTGGACTGGCTATTAATCTGTTTGTTACCATAGTTATGCGAAATGGGAGCAAAAAAAAAAAAAAAACAAAAAAAGAAAATGGGAACAAAAACTGGTTCAAAAAATAAGCTGCTTCCGAAATGTTTTATTTGATGCTGGGCACGCATTTGTGTGCGCGCGTGCGAGAGTGTGTGTATTTTTACCTTCATTGAAAAACAGTAAAAGCTATAAAAACAAAAAGAGAGTTGAAGAGAATAAAGAGTGCCAGAGAAAAGCGCCTCAAAGCAAGCGCAGATTTGAAAGCTAGAAAAAAAAATAGATGACCAGGCCATTTGATGGGAGGAACTTAATCCAAAGTAACTCATGGCCAACAGATGCAATCTAAGTCAGAGCAAAATCATTAAATCAATCCGTCAATTGAGGCCGCTTTGCTGTGCATACTTCAGCTGGCCATTCATCAAAATGCCAATTGCCAACTGGCAACTGGCAACTGGCAACTATCTGCTGCCTGCTGCCTCCCCCTGGCAATGGCAACTGTAATGAACCATTTAAGACATCGCTGAGGTTTAGCTGCCGTCAACATGCATGTCTCTGCTTAGCTGCCCAGGTCCGCCTAATGAGTTCAGTTGTCTCACTTGATTGCCACATGTGCCGCCTGATGTTGTAGCTCAGTCATATCCATAGTCAAATGAGACTCCCCTCTCACGGTTACTCCCTATATGGCTTTTTTATCGCTTAGTCCGCCCACAAATCATTGAAACGGGCTTTGGGCGGTGGGCTTCACTTGTACAATGTGGCGTATGATTAATGTCTTGTTGTCTTTTCTGCGAGTCGAGTCTTTGCCACTTGGCCCAGACACATTAAGCATACGCACCGCTGCAATTGATTCTGCACAGTGCAACGGGCGTCGTGATAAAAAATTCCCTGTTTTACTGAGGTTTCTATCGATAAGCTTTGAATAGTGGAAATAGTATTTCGCTTATTTACTGTACACAGAAAGTGAGCACAAGAATACTAAATCCAGATATAGTTAGAAAAGTGACATATAAATTTGTTAGAGAACGTTCCTAATATGATTTTCGATCGTGTCGATATACATATAAGTGAGAACACATTACTTGATTATAAAGCTACATTCTTATTTGTATACATTTGCCTCACTGTGCCTTTTTGAAACACTTTGCTAGCTGTTGGCTCAGCAATTAAAGCAACACTCTACATAGACACACCCACCCGCACACTCATACACCCAACACTCATCTGACAGCTGGTCAGTTGCATGTTGTCCCCGTCTCGAGTGGCAGCGACTGTTGGCCGAGAGTGTTTGCAGCAAACGTGACATGAATGTTTGTTTATCGCATTGATAAGCACTCACGCCCCTTGTCCTGGCAAATATGAACGTAAATTTATATACATATGATTTGTTTGCAGCACCGAACCACAGCACATATACTCACATTTAGTGTGCACATGCCCATATTTGTAGATATTTTGAATTGATATTTATGATACGATCATCTAATCTCTGGTCCATTCGTATTTGCAAATATTCGCAGGCCGCCTCGCCGCGCTGGGAGCCACAGATAGCCGTGCTCTGTGAAGCCGGACAAATCTACCAGCCGCAATATCTATCCGAGGAGGGGCGCTGGGTAACGGACCTCAGCAAGAAGACAACGGGCGCCACATGTTTGCGTGATAAAATGGATTTGCTTGATTATTGCAAGAAGGTAAGTAAAGAGATTGCGATTCGAATTGAAATCCAAGTGGAATGAAAATGCCAAGTGTATTGTGGCTTGAGGCGAAAGGATGCAAGGTGGCAGAAGTGGTCCTGGTTTTGGTCGGAGACGTGTTTGTAATGCGCTGCTGATTGAATTGAAGCCGCATGAAAATTGCTATTTGCAATCACTATTGCATTTACTTTGCATATGAAAAGTATGCAGAGATTGCGCATACGCCACGTGGCCCCATTGCAAAATGTAATTTTATGGCCACGCTAACGTTCAAGTGGCTAGCCGGAAGCTGCACCAACAGCACAAGCAGCCGCCCCAGTAGAAGCACTAGCAGTGGCTTCTGCGGCCTGGCAACGAGGGCAGTAAGCATCTTCCATGCTTCACGCCAGCCGCAGCCCCCATCTCAGGAAACACTCAAAATGCAGCAGCAACATGAAAGGCAATAAATCAAAAGAGGCAGCAAGAGCAGTATTTCGTAGGCATATCAGGCAGAACGCATTGGGGCAGTTAACTCTGTAGTTGGATGTGTGTGGAGCATCAACAATTTAATTTGCGCTGCGTTGAAAGCGTTTACATTGAGACAACATTAAAAGACACTTAATTAATTTTCCATTAATTTTCGCTTTTTACTCTTTGCATACGCTCGTGCATTCCCTTTCCCCATCAACTGATACACACATCACATTACGCATACGCCGACTGTGCCGCCAGCGACGCCCTCATAAATTGGCATGCCATTGGCGTTGACGACAGCCTTTGGCTTTTTAATTAAATTCCACTAGCCCTCCACTCGGCTAATGTAGCGTTTTTCTCTGACGTGCATCGAGCACACGGCCTCACAATAGTCCATCGATTGAGGGGAAAGGAGGGTGTCGAGCGTTGAGAGACGAAGCATGCCACATGCTCCTCCGGTTGACACCGACGACAGTGTTAAGTGAAATGCTACGGCAAATGAAATCAAAAGGCAGAATCATCGAGTGCATTCATATTTATGCTCTTCAGCAACAACTCGAAAACAATATGGATGGAAATATGTGAATGAATGAAAATTGCATTTGAGTCTCTATCCATATGTGTGTGTGTGTGTTTGTGTAAGTGCTTGAAGGCAAGTACGCGAGAGTTATATAACAATGTTATTGCTAAACTAATTTGTTTTGAATTGCAAATCAATTGATTACAAAGCAAACGATTCTTACATTAGATCTTAACTTATATTCCAATTTAACAATATGCACAAGTTGATGTCTCAATTGTTTAAACCCTCAAGTGACTTCGTTAAGCTATGTATGTTGCATTTGTCTGGTATTATCAAACGTTAGAGGCTCAGCCTCAACATTATGTGGATGTTTCTAATGAGCCTTGCGGGCTGTCAAAACTGTCACACTTGATTTCGACACGCAAATTTGTTGCGACCTACTGCTGTTGCTGACACTTTGCCACAACATAAATCAAATTACACATACACGCACACACGTACACTTACGCAGAAATAACGGGCTCATATATATGTGGGCGCATATATGGCTGGCTACATTTGGTTTTGCGGCAAATATTTTATTGGCTTTACATTTGCATTTTATTTTCACCCGGTTGAAAGTTGCCAGTCTGCAATTTACGTTGTTTATTTCAAGCGTGTTTTCTTTCTTCTCCATGTTTGCCATATTTTATAATTATGTTAATTTATTTATTATGCTTAATTTATATGAACATGTTACTGATGACATCGCCTCGCCTGCCATCGTTGCCAGTGGACAAAGCAAATTGTAATAAATTGCAATATACGCGCAATCATAATAATAACCATATCAAATAGACAATTCAAGAGGAACCCGATTAAATTGGCTTTGTTTCAAGCAACAATAACAATAATTGCGGAACATGGGCCAAATACGTGCACATTTAGTGTTTTAATCAATTGCAACAATATCTATTCAAATAAGCAAACATACTCATTTCACAATTCTGACTACTGACTGCAAAACAATAAAGAATTTCCAATATTCAAATATTAGAATTTCTCATGGGCTGAGTAAACAACGAATTTAAATTTTATGCTACCAAGCTAAACCGTGCGGAAATCTTCTATCGACCAGCCCATCAGAATCCAGTGATAGCAAGCAACAGCTGCACAATCAGCTTTGTTTTGAATTTTGCCTTTTTTCTCAGCAAATTGAGCATGCTATTCTTTTGGCAGTCCATTGGTAGAGCAAACACAATGGAGGCCACTCAGCATGCGTCTATTAACTGAAAGCCACACAACGCGGCGTATGCGTAATGCGCAATGGAAGCACTTGCCAGCGAATGCAGAGTGCTTTTAGCAGAAGATGCAGCAACTGTATGCGAAGTATTTGGCCCATGTTTTTGCAATTGCTGATACAGCCGAAATAGCCGAAACATAGACAGCGATAACAACGACTAGAAATTGCCAGAGCCAAACAAATCCCAGCAGCTAGCCAGTCCAGTGCAGAGCTGTTGCTGCTTTCTCTGCTGCTGCACAATTTCCGTCTGCCGCCGCCTGTGCTGATTTTTCACGTACACGCAATTTTCCATTCGAGCATTTTGTTTGGCTTTGGCGCAGACTATGGCCTCAACAGCCTTGAAACGCGCCACTAACGAACCCAACAGCAAATTTCGACTCACAAGGACTTGACTATACTCTGATTGAGAAACTGTCCTCATATGATAGCGTTCACGACAGCTGCTCATACATATATATATATATATATATATAAATATTTTATACGATTCAACCCCTTCTTGAATCAGTTTCCTATGTTCTTTTAACACATACTATTTATCGCATAATATATACTCTCTACTGATTGACTGACCAATTTCGAGGAGCTAATCATACATATGCTTTTTTATTATGGAAGATCTTTTAAAAAATATTATTGTGCTCCTTAAATTGGGCACAATGCACAGCTCTATGCATACTGGCATACCAGGGAACTAAAATGAAACTGAATTGTAGTCTACTTTTTAATCTTTGTTTTTATAGAGAATCAACACTAACTGCATTCCGCAGGTAAATTTATAATCTAAGTTATTTTAATTTTAATGCTTTTAATGTGGTTGGTTTTAATTTGCATCAGAGTGGAAAAAATACATGCCAAAGTTTTGATGGCTCTGAGTGAACCAAAAGAGATAGCGCGTAAAAGAGGGAAAGAGAGAGTGTGAGAAAAAGAGAGAGAGATGGAGAGCAGCTTGACTTGACTGGCGGGCAGCATTTGGTCTCTTTCATATATGCACAACTTGATTATAAACCCTTTATGCAGGGTATATAAAAAAATAAAAGCGTTTTCAAGCCGAGCTTCGGTGGCCATTAATGTCAAGCGTAGTGCAAAAAGCCAAATTGATGTTGCTGCAACGTGCAGCTTTGTGTGTGTGTGTGTGTGGGTGTGTGTGGGTGTGTGGGTGTGTACGTGTGTGTGTACGTGTGTGTGTGTGTGTGTGTGTGTGTGTGCGTGTATGTTTGTATGTACATTTCTTAAACACTTGCTTGCTTTTTAATTTGACTATTTTCATGCGGAGGGCGACAGTACCCTGACCCCAAACAAACAGGCACACGCATACAGCAGAGTTTACACTCAATTTACACACACACACACACACATAGAAAAAACAGAAGGCCACTGTGGATGCGGCGCATTCATTCCCCCTGCACTTCACTCATACCATTCGCACTTTTCGCACATTTATCCCCTCGACCGACCCTTTTTTACCAAATAAATCAAGCCGCACAAAAGTATGCTAGACATTTTTTCATTTTTTTCAACAGTCGTTCAAAAATTTTGATGGCGGTCGCAGAAAGAAATTAATTAAAAAAACACACACACAAAAGAACCTGTTGTCCTTTGTGATTGCTGTTGTTGTTGTTGTTGTTGTTGTTGTTTTTGTTGTTGTTGTTGTTGTCGTAGTCGCTGCTTGCTTGTTGCTGGTGCCGAGTTGCTGGTCACCAACGCGGTTGCGCTTTTGGGGTACGCTGTAGTTCTCCAAGTGCAGCAGAACAAATTCATTTCTGTATATGCATATTTAAATGTTTGTTTGTTTGTTTGTTTGTACGTTTCCCGCTTTGTTGATTTCTCTCACTGTATTTTTTTTTCTCTCGCATTATTTTGGTTTTCATTTCGCTGTTTGCATTCAAATGGAAATTAATTAATTTGCAGCTCCATTAACGTGAGTCAAACGACCAAACGACCAAACGACCGCCGACCAAACATGTGGGCACGTTTGTCCCTGGCCATTGGTTGGGTCGATTGAGGTCGCTTGGTGGAACGTTGTTTACTTAGCCGCATTGGTGTCAGGCTACCAAAAATCGTTGTTGTTTTCTAATTGTTTGAACAGTCACATTTGGTTGTTATTGTTGTTGCTGCTGCTGTTAGTTGGCTCTTGTTTGTTGTTTGGTTTTAGTAATGAGTTGAATTACATATTCCAAGCCGTGAGAGGTGTGGCCAAGCGTATGGCACAAGCTGATGTCGCTTTTGTACTCATTTGCATTGAACAAGCATTGATTTTTGGCCATTTTGCAAACAATATCTACAAATGTCCTGTCCCTATACACACGCATTTATAAAATATTTATTCAAAATTTACATTGTGTAATATCAGAGTTTCGTAATTTCTGCTGAGGCATTTAACTTATTCATTACCATTAAATGTAATATCATATTGTGTATTTTCTTTATATAAATTTTACAAAGTTCTTCAGGCATTTTCTATTGTGCTTAAAATATTCAATTACTTTGACTATGCAATATTTAACATACGTAATTTATTGCCACTGCTTTTATTTAATTAAAATCCAATTGTGTTAACCGCAAAAGTCAATTACTATTAAATATCGAAATTGAGAACAAAAAAATCCTTGATGCAGCTATTTGTTTCAAGTTGACCTCGGATAGGACATGACATCTAGATCAATTCCAATTGTTAAAGTTGCAATATACATTTATTTTAATTTATTTTAGACATTAATTAATATGCTCAAATTTTCCTAATTTTACGCTTTTCACTTCTTAGAGACTCTTCGATAACACATTCAGAGCTCACCTTTTGCTTGGCGTTTTGTCTTGAGTTTGACATGTTATCAATAATTCATTTATTCAATATTTTTTATTGCAAAATTTAACATTTTACAAGCAAAACAAAGTTTTCCCCGAGGCATTTCAACATGATTCAATGAAGAATACATTTATGTAGAACATATTCGAAATACCCTCTACTTCTCGCTCTGCCCACAAGATGATTTGCCTAAGCAGAGCAGCATAAACAGCAATTTGATAGAACTTGTATAATCGAGATGGTTGCTAATGACCAATTGATAAACGTTGCTGATAAGCATGCACAATGAAGGCCATTCATAGGTTAACTGTGAGCATCGCAACGGTTAAGTCAGTTCATTACAGCTCGGTTTGGTTCAGTGTATTTGATTACAAAACCTTCCTGATTAACGATATGAAAGAGGACGCGTGACCCTCGCCTCGATCTCACTCGGTTAATGAGATTTTGCGGCAAATGAGCTTACAAATGTGGGCAGCGCTCCAGCCCAAGCGCCAGGCTCGCCCTGACAACGCCCCCCCCCCCCCCCCCCCCCCACCTCTCCGGCGACAACGTTCGTCCACGGACAAAGCAGTCTCTCTAAAAACTGTCCGAGTCGTGGCAGTTAATGCAGCTAATTGAATTTAGATGCGATTTATGTTTCAAAATGCAATTTACTCGTTTTAATGGCAGAACACAGACAGACAGGGGACAAACAGGCAGGCAGGCAATATGCTACATACATACAGCCGCACATATGTTATCTTCTCACATAAACCAAGGACATAAACGCAGAATGCGAATCTTGAGAAACAATTAAATTGTCGATTCGCATCATATTTTAAGGCATCTAGAATCTCGTGCACTTATGTAAATTGGAAAGATGCTTCAACATGTGCTTTACCAAGAAGTGTGAAGTCAATGTCAATGGAGGAAGTGTTGCGCCTTCCAATTCTTACTTTTATTTTAAAGCAAGCAGCATTTTTATCTATACATATATCAGCGCAGGGAAATGTTCGGCTAGATAATGTTATGCTTCCAAACTTCACCATTAAATTGAAGGGTTTTGCAGACATCTGAGTGTGAAGAATGCCTATTTCACATATATTCCGAGCTCCGCTCATTGACAACTGGATCTAGAGTGAAAGATGTATATGCCCTGAGACCTTTAATTTAATTAAATTGTGTTGCTTTCGTTTTAAATAGGTCTCCTAAGCTTAGATTTTTGGATGGGTACAGGGTTTCTATAGTCGAGCGCTGTTCACCTACTTTTCCTTGAGTTCATTTCGAAGACTTCAAATTATCTTCAAACAGTCTGACCTGTAGTTTATTGTGTATTACCTAAAGATACGCATTCTATTGCAATTATTTTATTAAATTCCCTAACTGCTTCCAAAATTGAAAATTTGTGTTAAAGCGTCGTGGCATGAAGTATGCTCTAGTCGGAAGCTCTCTTCTAGAGTACTGGTACTTGTCTTTAGGCAAATCGACTCATTTATTTTACCCGCAGCAGAAACTCGCTCTCATCGTTAAGCAGCTTACCCGTTAACAAGCTTATTGTTAGCAGCCCTTCTAAGCCCTATAAGTAGACCTTACCCCCACCTCTCACAACTAAATACGAATCGCAAGTGTACTTGTCTGGTAAACGTTTCTTGATTTGAGTAGTGCAGTCGAAACGCTAACAGTCCGTATGCGCAACGAGCTTTGACTGCATTTTGAGCACTTTGAGTGAAAATTAATGAATCAAAAAATGGCGCTTTATTTGTATATGCAAACAGTTGCTTGATAATCTGCACAAATATGACTGCAACAGACTCGCACGCACCCACACACATACTCTTGCATAAATTTATTGACTGTTGTTGCTGCTGTCTGTAATTGGTACTTGACTCGAGTTGGCAACAAATTGTTGGCGCTCACAACTCTCGGCGCCAAGTTGATCCACTTGGCTTATAAGAACACAGCTAATGTGCGCGTTTGTTGTTTTTATTTTTTCTTTCTACATTTTATATGCATATGTATGTGTTTGATATGTTTATAATTAAATGCCGCGTGCCCATTGAAACTCAGTGAACAGGCAAAAAGTAGTTTAGTCGCGTTTATTCAGAAGCCAGCGAGCCATATAAAGCATACACACACACACACACACACACGCACATACATATAAAAAGCTAAATATAGTTGGCCAATAAACAGAAGCAGCAGCGAGATAAGTATATAAAGAGGCTGGCATAGATACATAAAAACATTAGGCCACAACTAACAAATGGGCCTGGTCATGAGCCTGGGCCACAGCCTGCGCCAAGGACCATGGGCTGGACCTTTGGTCCTTAAATGGCTGCAAAATTACAAAGTAAGAATAAAGGGTAGGGGGTTGCTCGAGGCCCAACACGAGCACGGGGCACTGCGAGGGACAATTGTGCAGCGGCCCAGTCTTAATTCAATTGTTTGTAACGTTGCCGGGCCATTTAGGGCTAAATGCCTGCTAACACAAAATGCCCATTAAAGGTGATGTATTGCATGCACATACATACATACATACACATATATACATTAGTGTATGTAGGCGAGAATGGACAAATGGACGTTGTGCGGTTAGCGGAGAAAGCGTGAGGCTTTTCAGTTTGTGGGTTGCCATAAACATTTTTTTAAGAGAATTATAACAGCTACATCAATATAACATATTAGTATAAATCAGTATAATATATATAACAGTCTCATAAATAATTTCAAGTAATACAATTAATTTACCAGCTTAATGCAATATGCCAATTAATATGAATTACTATGGAGATTGCCTTTCTATGCGATTTTCATGAATTCAAGTAAGACGTAAATATTTTACTGCTACTATAACGAGTAAGCGGGCTAGAGTTAGATAAAACAAGAGTGATGGAGCAAGTGAGACTCAACTGAATGAGTGAAAATTGATAGAATAAGATAAATCCGATAATATACATAAATTGACTATCAAGAAGATATAAACCATAACGAGCTCATAGTATGAATATGCAGATCATGAGAAATGAAAGAATTTCAAGTAATAGTCATCAAATATGCAAGTTTACCTCGGCGTGGATGCGTGGGTTAGGGGCATACGAGCGTATACGCATTGTAAGCAGAGCCTATTAAAAAGTGTAACTAAATGCACTGCCTGACCAACAACACATGTCTAACGATAGCGATAGGTAGAAGGGAAGAGAAACAAAGTAAAATGAGACCCAACTTATAAAATGTTTGCATAGCCTGTTTGACAGAAATGACTTTGTAACACAAAAGTTTAAACTGACGCTACAAAAGTCCCACCATAGCAACAACCACGACAACAACAACAACAAAAACAACAACAAAAAACGCCAACAAACAAATGGAAGGAACACATCATTTAGCCTTTTGCCCGTATTATTTTAAATATGTACGTGTGTGTGTGCTACTTTGTGTGTATGAGTGTGTGTTTGAGTGAATGTGTATCTTTAGGTGTGTGTCAGCGGATGTGTCTCTGTTTATATGTGTGTGTGGGTGTGTGTGAATGAAACGTGGCAAAGGAAAAATTATTTTTACAATTTCAATGTCAACGCGTTGAGGCCCAAACACGCGCGAAGGCCGAGTGCCCAGATTCTCTGCGGGGGCCAGTTAAGGAATGGCCGTGTGTGTGTGTGTGTGTGTGTGAGTGTGTGTTTGTGTGTGCTCGTGTGGAAGGGAGAAAAGGGGTCTGCAGCGGTCACTCGTGATTGGCCACAGGCCAACGGTTGGCATGAGTAACCGTAACCGTAACAGTAACTTACTAACGTCAGCGTTGACTGAACTAAAAATACGTATACGACACAAGTTCAAACTGTTTGCGCAGCCTGCCGGAGGGCTTTTGTGGCAGGGGAAGGGTCGGCGTGGCATCGCAGTGGCAGTTGCTTTAGAGGCACAACTTAAATTACAACAAGCTCAGCTCGGCGTGTGCAAACAAATGCCGCTGGCGGCTCAGACACGCTCAACGGACTTTAAGCCAAGCCCGCGCGCAAGAAATAGCACAAAAATTCAAAAAAATCAAAACGTAAAAACCTCCAACAGAATAATGCGAATAGGAAGCTGCCACAAAATGATTTGCCAGCGCACGCATAGAGTCTGCGCAAGCGGAGGAGAATGCGCTGGTGGCCGGCCAGAGGGCGGTAGATATGGAAACCTGAAGAGTAACGTGGCCCAGTGACGGCGGAGGACGGCGGATGACGGCGCTGTGCGGCCTCGAGTCAATACCGCATTAAAAAATCATTTTCAATAACGCGTTCAGCTGCAGCGCCTCACACACAGGCTAAGCATACACACGCACACACACACACACACACTCACGCTAGTCGATTGTTTGCATTTGGCCTGCATTGTCAAGCACTTGGGGCATTTGGGGCGTGCCTCGCGAACGAAGTCGCTGCTTCAAAGCCCAAGCCGCCAGCTGTCAGCTGCAGGCGCTGATATGTGGGCGTGGCCAATGTGCGCTCCGTAGTATGCAATTGTTTTTTGGCAGCGAATTGAACGAAATTCGAGAGTTTGTTAAAATCAAAATGAGGGAAGCCAGCCAATTTGGCAAAATTTAATATGAGCTGCGTTTAATATTAATTATTTTTCAGAGTTTATCAAGTTGAACAGAAAAGCTTTCACTTACCCTATTGAATTGGAACTTGCAGAAAATTTAAATTTATTGAGCCGAACATCGAAAACTTGCAAGCAATCAATCAAATTTGTTTTAGTAAACTTCTTATCGAGCAGCTGTTTCTATTTTGCATAGAAAATAACGATGTCAATAAACAAAATATTGAAAAACTTAAATACGGATTTCGATTAAAATCCTAATTCAAGACAGGCAGTTAGTTCGAAGCGTAAAACGGAGATTTGCAGGGCTCATATTTATTTAATATTAACTTTATATTGTGTCAATTTGTGTCTGGCTGCACTTTGCTGGCCAAGTGTGCACATTAGTTCCAACTATGTGAGCCCACGAATAATAAAAAAAATATATATATGTATAGAACAATATGTTGCCTTCAAGGACAGAGAGCAAGCTGTTGCTGTTGCTGTTGTTATTGTTCCTGATGAGGTTGACAACAATGGCCGCCATTTGTGTTCAATATGTTGAGACGCCATCTTGTTGTTAATGTTTTGTGACAACTGCTGTTGTTGTTGTTTCAATTGCTATTGTTGTTGTTGTGGTTGCTGTAAACTTGTCTAATTGCATTGCTCAAGGATAAGCACGGCTAACAATAGAAAAACACGCGTGTCCTGTGTGCAGAAATGCGTGTTTCTGAGCGAGGGACAATAGAGAAAATGTCAAGTTTAATTGTTTGCCTGTCATTAGCGCACACACACACATACACACACAGACACACAGCCAAACAGACCGACACAATTATATACAGACTCACATGGGAGCCGCGCATTTTGCTAATTTTATACAATTAAATTTGCTTTTCATTTTACCCCACATGCAAGTGGGCTGTGTGTGTGTATGTGTTTGTGTGCTTATAGAAACAAAAGAATCAAATTCTGTTACAATAAGTTTCGCTGCGTGTGTATTTGTGGCAAGCTCTCTCGAGCGAAGCACTTAAACAGCCTCACGCTCTGTTGAATATGTTTTGATTAAGCCAAGTAGAACGAACACATTTTAGCCCGGCCCGGCCAGGCCGTGCCGGGCCACGCCAAACCCAGTCAAGCCAGGACGAGCTGAGGCAAGGCGAGGTAAAAAGGGTCGGGTTGGGCAGGGCTTGCGGCTGCTTGGGTAGCCAGGACACCCAAGAGCCCAGCCAGTGCCCACAGTGTTTTCTCTTGTACGTGTACGTGTGAAAGTGATTCGCTGTGTGTACGTCTGTGTGTGTGTTTTGTAAATGTGTACGTTTGTGTTTGTGTACATGTGTGTTGGTTTGCGCATTCGGTTGGCACGTTTATATACTCCAACGACCAAACAAATGACGGACTCACAGTCACCCACAGGCAGCAGCAGCAACAGCAGCAGCGACCGCCGATGGTCAGGTTGAGGCTGTTGTGTGAATGCCGTCGACGTCGTCATCGCTGGTGCTGCTACTGCTACTGCTGGTACCACTGCTGATGATGTGCGTTTTTACATTTTCCTTTAAATGGCAACTAAGTGGGGCATGGAAGGAGTACTCATATATCAAGTCACACGCACGCTATCGCAGCGAAAGCCAAACACACTGTGCACCGTGGGCCATCAATTTCACAGCTGGCCAGTTATAGTCGATGCCACTGATTGACCTGACAGTTGATGTCGTATCTTATTCGTGACTGTAACCTAAACTATTACGCAACACTTGAGCAATTAACGGCTAACTGAGCACAAATACGGGCGACAAATACGAAGTGACTCATTTACTTGGCCAACTGAACAGAGAGGATCCGCTTTTAAACCCACCCAGCGTATGGCTGTAATGTGTCTTTGTACAATTAAAATAATTGCTTTGACAGTAACAACGTGTATTCCATGCCATAATACATAATAATAACAATTGCTAATTTAGCTATCCAATCGTATTGTGAGGACCAAAAATAGAATTATAACTTGTAAGACTTTTCGAGAGGAAGTCATGACTACAATAAACTGTTGCATGAGTACTGCGTACTTAAGTTGTAAATATATTCAATTATGCGATATTTTTTTGGCTACAGGAGGCAAATAAATAGTTATGTTCGAGCAAACTAAAGAATGCGGAATGTGTGTCTTCAATTATCCAATCAGAAACTTTAGATGGTTCAATATGCGGTTCGAACCAGCATCCAACCATAAGGTTCGATTCGTGATCAAACGTTAATTTGTCATGTTCAATTTATAATTGATAATTGCCTTTTGTAATGAAAATATTGCATAAAAATACGTTCATATACAATAAGCGGGCTAAATTTGATTTCCATCCAAAATTGTCATCCACTAAAAATAAATGACATGCTTGGGGCGTAAGTTATTTATGCTTTGGAGCTGAATCTCCCTCAGAAGAGTTTAATTTTCAGCCAAACCATTTTGGGTTCGCATATTTTTGGGACACACAATTTGCTTTAGGTTCATAGTCAAAAATAAATCAAAGGCCGCAACTTGAGCCGCTTAGATTTAAATCCGATTTGCTGCCAAGTTAAAATAAATACTTCACTTTAAAATCAAATATACTTTAGTATAGCATAAAAATAAATAGTTAGAATATAATATATTTCTAGAAAACTTCAAAATATAATATATTTTTTTTGAAATGAAACACTTTGATATGATGAAACAGTTCTGAGGACATGCTCCATTCAAGAGGTTGCCACTGTGCTATTATATGATTATGTATTATGTGATATCCACGCAAACATATACAGATGTACTATATACACGTCCATATCTGTTTATGTATTTGCATGAATGTATGGCCACGCAATGTGAGGTCTCGCCGAGTCTTGTTTTATTTTCAGTGTTCAGCGAGTTTGGGTGCCTTTGGGGTTTCGGTTTTCAGTTTGACTTGACATGCATCAGCATCATTATTTTGTGCTTTTAATGTTTTATTTAGCCCGGTTGCCAACAGCTATACGGCAATACATCGCATGCTCACAGCCAGACTGAGAAGGCCCACTGGACGCCAAAAGCTGTGACGTAGGCGCTGCCGGTTGGGGAGCCTATGGGGATCCGGTGGGCACTAACTGTCTGGGCGTATGGCTCAGCGCCAAGCGATTCGTTGCCTACGTGCCGTTTGCACTCATTCTGCGTGTATGTGAGAGTGTGAGTGTGATGTGTATATAAATGCTTGTGTGTGTTGCGTGTATGTGCTATTTGCAGCGAAACACTCAAACAACATTTAAAAAGGCCTCATTTTCATGAGCTGTTGGTGTTACGTGTGTTTGTGTGTGCGTGTGCGGCACTCGGCACATAATTGTTTGAAACAAATGTAGTGCACATACACACACAAGCACACACTCTCATACCGCATACACACATAAGAATATGCATGTGGGTAACACGTGGCTGTGTGCGATATTTTATTAGGCCATTCAGTTAGTCAGTCATTTAGCCAGTCAATCAAACTGGGCGGCCAATTAAAGTTTTACTGCTCGTTGACCAAACAAAAGCGCAACAAATGCTTGGCTAAGCATTCGTACAGACAATGAAACTGGAACCTATAAAAATCTAATGACTTAACCGCTTATCCACTTCGAAATTCCCCGGAGGATATGCACACGCACACAGACACACGATGAATATTTATAGACTGGAGCAGACTATACGCTTACGGATGCGGACGCGGATGCGGATGCGGTTGAGGATATGGGTGTAGATACTGATAAGCAGAAGGTTGTAAATATACGCACTAATCAACATTAAGAGCTATCGCCTAGGCCTAATGTCAGCCTGCTCTTCATAGATCTTTGAGAGCTAAATGCGCACATTACGTATACGCCAAGTGGTTCGCTTTGTTGCAGGCAGCCACAACAATGGTGCAAAACGTACTGAAAACTTTCATCTGCCCACTTATAAGCACTTGAGTGTTTATATGTGTATGTGTTCCAATTTTGCTTGAGTCTGCGTGTGTGTGTGTGTGTGTGTGTGTGTGTGTGCAGCAGCAGTGAGGTGTCAAAATCGAAGCCAAGGCTTTTCGTTGCACTCAATTTACATGTGCCCTGAAGTACGCTCACGCACACACACGCACTTGACAAAAAGCTGCTGCCACTTGGCACAACTCACTCTTGATGCTGACGATAATTTTGTTGTTGTTGCTAGGGCCCAAAAATAGCACATGCATAAACAGAGACGCAAGCATGTTGGGACAAAAATTTGGATTAGTTGACGTATTTATTGGGTACACGAAATAACGCCCCAGAGATAATGAAAAGGCCACTTGCTTAGCTCAACTCAAAGGGAAAACCAAAGTCTTGAATCTTGAGAGCCACTCATGAGAATTGACTGTGGCTCTGTCTGTTCCAATTCACAAATAGCATCCCAACAAGCTTGAAACGTTTACGAATTCCTCGCTAAAGAGAATTCAATAAGCAAATCCACTTCTGGGACTTAAAGCGATAGAGCATTCAGGCTTGAATTTATGGTTGTGCAGGAAGCGGAAATCAATTTGTCAAAATTCAAAACCTATTTAATTTAACTTCACATTCACAGCATACTTCAATCTAATTGACTCTTGCCAAATATTTATTCGGCTTGCAATTCTTTTTTGCATTAACTTGTCAGCAAAGTGTTAAAATGGGGCAAATGCCACTTGCATAAGTCGGCAACAGCTTATCGGGCGAGCTGGCAGGTCAGGCTGAGCAATTACATATGCATATATAGTCTAGTGTTGGCCTTGTCGTATGCATACACCTACCAGCACTGAAATCTCTATAGATATGTGTGCTTCGAAGTCATGGGACACCATTGCACATTGGGAATATTGTGCACTGGTTGTGGCATAAAGTCATCTTCGAAAGTAATTAAAATGTTTAATTAGTTTTCATAACATTTGATAAGTGTCAATCCGCAATGTTGTGTACCAGAAATGTGAATTGTTACCCAACACTGTTATTTCATCAGTTGATTTCAGAGCTGCAGTGAAGCAGGAAAATTATATATTTCATGTTAATTAAAAGTTGATGAATTTTTCACTTTGCCCAGAAAATGACATCAGTTATCAGTGTTGTGTAACAGCTAATCAGCAAATTCAATAATAAAAGGCATTTTAAATTTCTAACATTGAACGAGTCTAGATGAAACTCATTTTTGTTTATTGTAAGATAAATACTATGTTTTCCGATGTCGATATTTTTTGAGATTAATAAATCGTTGCGCAATATTCAACAGATTCGCAAATTGCAAGCAATGAAGATAGATATGCCTTAATTTATTGTTGGACAGATACTAACTTGAGCTCTCTTCTTTCTTGTTACAGGCCTATCCGAACCGAGATATTACGAACATTGTGGAATCATCGCACTATCAGAAGATTGGCGGCTGGTGTCGTCAAGGCTCTTTGAATGCGGCCAAGTGCAAGGGTGCCCACCGCTGGATCAAGCCATTCCGTTGCCTGGGTAAGTAGCAGCTGGATGAACCTTCAGTTTTTGGACGGCCGCCACCAATGTGAACCATCTGCTTTCTATATTCCACAAATGCTGCGAACTAACTGGCAATTTGGCAACTCGTTTGGCTTCAGAAGGACCATTCCAATCGGACGCGCTGCTGGTGCCAGAGGGTTGCCTCTTTGACCACATACACAACGCCTCACGCTGCTGGCCCTTTGTGAGATGGAATCAGACCGGAGCCGCCGCTTGCCAGGAGCGAGGCATGCAGATGCGCAGCTTTGCCATGCTCTTGCCCTGCGGTATTTCGCTCTTCTCGGGAGTTGAGTTCGTCTGCTGCCCCAAGCACTTCAAGAGTGAGTAGCTGACTCCAACTGAAGAGCATAATATTATTGACTCAATGTCATTTTTCTGCTTCTGCTTTTTACAGCCGATGAGATACGTGTGAAGAAGACCGATATTCCTGTTATGCCGCCAGCACAGCTGAATAGTGCCAACGAGGAGCTGAGCGTGAATGAGGACGATGACAGCAACGACTCGAACTACTCGAAGGATACCAATGACGATGAGCTCGACGATGAGGATGACCTGATGGGCGATGACGAAGAGGACGAAATGGTCGCCGACGAGGCAGCCACGGTGGGCGGCAATGGCGCTGCCAGCGATGCCAATAGCAGTGCCCTGGACGACATAAATGCCGAGTACGAAAGTGGCGAGGACAGCGACAACTACGAGGAGGATGGCGCCGGTTCTGATAGCGAAGTGGCCGGCATTGCCGATGCTTGGGACTCCAATGGCAGCGGTGCCAAGCCACCCATTAAACCACCCACCCTGGCCTCATCGCCCGCAAGTCTGACCGTTGCCGAGCAAGTGGGTAACAAGCCGTCTGTGCTGAAGCAGGAACTGTCCACTGGCACACCGCAGTTGTCGGCCGCTGCTGCAGCTGTCGCTGCAGGTGTGGCCATTGGCGCACCACCATCGACGGCGCAGCCCACTTCAGATCCATATTTCACCCACTTCGATCCGCACTACGAGCATCAGAGCTACAAAGTAAGTCAGAAAGTAAGTGTTTACGTTGAGGGCGCAGGTTAATTTATCAAACAAAAAAAAAACGTATTCTAAACAAAGGAAGCCCAACAGCGCCTAGAGGAATCGCATCGCGAGAAGGTCACACGTGTCATGAAGGACTGGTCCGATCTAGAGGAGAAGTATCAGGATATGCGTCTGGCCGATCCAAAGGCAGCGCAGAGCTTTAAGCAGCGCATGACCGCACGTTTCCAGGTTTGTCCCCGATCCCCCCCGCCCTCCCCCACCAACCCACCTAAAATCCGGCCACCACCACCAAAGCCCCAACCAACCTAAGAACCAACACCCAATCCAATCCAACCAACCTGTCACAAGTTTTATTGTCTGTTTTTTCTGGCTATCTCTATCTCTGTCTCACGCACTAAATCACTATCTTTATAAAAAGAAAAATATGAAAACTATGTACATATATATATGTATGTATGTGTATCGAACTACTTACATATGTATGTACATACCTTTATGTATGTATGTATGTGTGTGTGTCCGTCTGCGTCTGTCTTTTAGGAGGGGGCGCACAGTTGTGGCTGGCTCCAACGCGAAGCCTTGGCAAAACCATGCGCCCTCTTTAAGTAGCTATTCTCTATCTAGTCTCACCATCATTATCATTTTCATTTCTATATTCTATATTCCAAACTATCATTATCATTAACACTATCATTATGATTATCATTAGAGTTGGTTTATCATTTGCCTAAGTTAACAGCACATTATCAATGCACCTGTCGCTTTCCACTTAATGATTGTAGCCGTACCTAACATACAACTTCTGCCTGAAATTATAATTTACTTAACTTTGTATTTGTATGTATGTAGTTGTAATTCCTACTCTCTGTGTATCCATGTATGGCAAATGGGAGCGAAAGAGGCATCAGATTGTAATCATAATAATAATGATAATAATAACAATAATAATAACAATAACAACAAAGAAGCATTATGATTTATGAATCATACGCGTTATAGCGAAAGCTAAATCCACCACAAGTACAGCAAACAACTATTTACAGAACATCAAAAAAATTCAAGAAAGAAAATATTTATTTATTGAACTCAAAAAGTGCTTAAGTAGTTGAACTGATTGGCTGTATAATGTACTCGTATAACCCTTAGTTTCCGACGCATTTTCATTTCTGTCCAATTATCAATTAGCGCTAACAAAAATCAAATCCAACTAACAAACCAACTAACTCAACAAAACTCAATAGAAACAAATCAATGACTCTTGCCCTTGCTTTCTCACCCACACACACACACACACACATGCGCAAACTCTGTATATGTATAATACATATAAGTGCATACTCAGCTATAATCAAATGCCGCTTAAATGCTAAACCAAAAATCAAATGCCTCAAATGCTGCGCTTTCTGCATTAGCATAAACATAAAAAAAAACGTACAAATATATCAATTCATAGAATGCATTAGTAAGGAATGAATCGCCTATATAGTTATGTACATAATTTGCATATTTACTCATGCCTATATAGAAAATGTATTATTGTAGATCTTAAGAACTTAACTCCAATTCAAACTCATGTCAAAACATACT
Source organism: Drosophila virilis (assembly GCF_030788295.1). Lineage (NCBI taxonomy): Eukaryota > Metazoa > Arthropoda > Insecta > Diptera > Drosophilidae > Drosophila > Drosophila virilis. Next base: position 19,505,186 of record NC_091543.1, on the reverse strand, counting down.
CGATGAGGTTGCCAAACTATTGCAACTGTTGTCAACCAGTTCAGTTTCTGATTCAGATACATGACTTGCCTTGCTTTTAGCCCTTTCATTATGTTATATAGAGCATAGAACATGTTGGGGATCGTTCGTATCATTCATTGCATTTGCAATTCACAGACTCGATCTACTTTTTCTCTGCACAATATTGTGAAACGTTCGCAGCACTTATCGAACGATCTATTATTCCCCACCCACTTACTCACACCAACACTCACACACACACAAGCCTAACTATGGACAAGCTATAGCCAAGAATCTGTACAATTTAGCCAAACGTAACTGTACTTAAAAAGAACAACGAAACATAACTGCATTCGAAATTGAAATCGATAAAATGTTATCGATAAATCAAACAATCCAAAGTTTTAAAAAATTCAACTTCATGCTGATAATCTTTCTCTCTTGGTGTGCAATACGTCTTTATATTGGAATGTAATTTTAGACTTCTGTTCAGGCACTCGAGGAAGAAGGCAACGCCGAGAAGCACCAGCTGGCGGCCATGCACCAGCAACGCGTCCTCGCCCACATCAATCAGCGCAAACGCGAGGCCATGACCTGCTATACCCAGGCTCTAACCGAGCAGCCGCCGAACGTGAGTATCTCCATCCATCGAAGCCGAAAATTATTATTATTTATGATGTTGTCGTTGTTGATTTTGTGAATGCAGGCACATCATGTGGAGAAGTGTCTGCAGAAGCTGTTGCGCGCTTTGCATAAGGATCGGGCTCATGCCTTGGCCCACTATCGCCATCTGTTGAACTCGGGCGGACCGGGTGGCCTGGAGGCGGCTGCATCGGAGCGACCACGCACCCTGGAGCGCCTAATTGATATTGATCGTGCTGTTAACCAGTCCATGACCATGCTCAAGCGCTATCCCGAGTTGTCGGCCAAGATAGCCCAGCTAATGAACGATTACATTTTGGCACTGCGCAGCAAGGATGACATACCCGGCTCATCCCTGGGCATGAGCGAGGAGGCAGAGGCTGGCATACTGGACAAGTATCGCATTGAGATTGAGCGCAAGGTTGCCGAAAAAGAGCGTCTCCGTCTGGCCGAAAAGCAGCGGAAGGAGCAGCGTGCAGCCGAGCGCGAGAAGCTGCGTGAGGAAAAGCTGCGCATGGAGGCCAAGAAGGTCGATGACATGCTTAAGTCGCAGGCGGCCGAGCAGCAGCAGCAGCAGCAGCAGAAGCAATACCAGCAGCAGCAGCAGCAACAGTTGCAGGACAGGAGCAAGGAGTTGAAGGGTCCTGGCGGATTGGTTACCGTGCCCAATCTAAACATCGATACAACAAAGAGCGAGAAAGACCTAGTCGATGCCGAGTATGCCGAGGCTACGGTCAGGTTAGTTACTCCTAATCACGCCTCTCTCCTTTTTACAGATCATCTAACAAATTTTCTCTTCTCTTCTCCGCTCACGTTAACACTCAGCACCAAGGTGCAGACCGTACTGCCAACAGTAGATGATGATGCAGTGCAGCGCGCGGTGGAGGATGTGGCCGCCGCAGTGGCCCATCAGGAGGCTGAGCCGCAGGTGCAGCACTTCATGACCCACGATTTGGGCCACCGTGAATCGGTATTTGAGCTGCGGCGTCCCCGTCTCACGCCGTATCTGCCTAAAGCCTATCCTCTCTCGTTCTCATTACAGAGCTTCTCGTTGCGCCGTGAGTTTACGCACGCGCACGCGGCCAAGGAGGGACGCAACGTCTACTTCACGCTCTCCTTTGCCGGAATCGCCCTAATGGCTGCCGTTTTCGTAGGTGTGGCCGTTGCCAAATGGCGAACATCTCGCTCGCCGCATGCTCAGGGCTTCATTGAAGTCGATCAGGTATTATACCTAATACATCTCTCCACAAAGAGAGAAAAGAGAGAGCTTTGTACGAGATCTTTTTTGCACTCTCTTTTGTATAACATTGTGGAGCTCGTAGGAGTAGCCTTGGGAAATAAAAATTATAGATAAGGGTGGTTAAAGGGAGAACAGATCTTTTGACATGGAAAATTAAGTTTATGGGAAGTACAGCCTCTTCATACCAGTAAATGTCCGACTAGGAAATACACTGTACACATATCCGGGCAGTCAAATGACACACAGACGAACAGACATATGACGCACAGTAGTGATTCTTCTTACCCAGCATACTCTTGGAGTACTTCTGTGCCTATAGTCTGATCTTAATGCAATGTTCATGGCTTTAATTTGGCATCCGACTGCGTATATACACAATAAAAACTCGCCTAACGTTTTTTACAAAGTTTACTACTTGAACACATGACTTGAACACATGAAAAATGGTTTTCCATGTTAATATATTTCACATATGAAATCGTAATAAGCAACAATCTCCCTTTTGTGAGAACGGAATATACAACATCAGGAGTGAGTTAATGCCCTTCATATGGGCCCGCCCAATAGGAATGTTCATTAGAACAGTTTTTTTTATAATACTCAATGGTTATGCGTTTGTTTTGTAAGCAGTCTCGTTCTAAGAATAGACCTCTGTCTCTCTCTCTCCCTCTTTTTTGTGTGAAGTATCCTTACTTCTCACTCTGTCACACAAATACTGAATATCTCTCTCTCTCTCTCTACACCTATAGAATGTAACCACACATAATCCCATCGTACAAGAGGAGAAGATTGTACCCAATATGCAAATCAATGGGTACGAAAATCCAACCTACAAATATTTCGAAGTGAAAGAGTAAATACCTAGAGCAAGAAGAGAAAAATAATAATAAAAATAAAAAAGAATACAATAATAACGCGACAACAACAACAAAATGCATGCACCTAAAAAAGGCAACAACAATCAGCAAAAAGCATGGCACATCACTAAAAAAAAAAAACAAACAAACAAAAATTAAATGATATTAATATAAACAAAATAAAAATTTTTTTTTGTCTAAAGGACCGCAGTTCCGCAATGTACGTGAAATGTAATGCATCTATATATTAAATTAATGAAAGGCAGAAATATAATGCAAGCAATTAAATTTAAGTATTTAAATGTTTAACAAAATGCAGTAAAACAAAAAAAAAACATCTCTCTCTAGCTCTTTCCCTTTCTCACATTCTGAACGTAAGAAAATGAAAAATGCTTCAAATGAAATGTAAGAGTTTCATAAGAAAAACGTGCAACACCTACAAATCACAGTAAAAAAGGTTATACCCTTCATTTTCAACACACTCACACACACACATAGACACACAGATACACAAATACAAACACACACACACACACTCACATATGCATACATTACTTGAGGAGAAAGAAAACATTTCAACAAAGTCAAGAGAATTGTTTCCTTTCGTACTGTGTTGTTCTTGTTTAGAAAAGTATTAAAAGCTTAAAAGTGTAACGCGAAAAATTTCAAGCATATTTAATGTAAAAGTTTAATCAAACACACACACAGACACACACACACACCGCGCAACATAAAAATGAATATCTAAAAACCAAGTAAAACACTTGAAAAACAGCGTTTTAAATATTTGAGCAGTTTCGAATAATATGAAATATATTCCTAGTCAATAAATTGTCAAACACCCTCACCGCGCACGCTCACACCAACAAAAGCACACACACATACACAGTACACAGGCAACAAAGTGTTGCATACTTTGCAGCAAAGAAAACGAACTATACAAAATTATTGAGCATAGCAAAAGCTAAAACCTGCGCAGCATGCAAATTAGTAGTTGCTAAAAATTTAAATGCATTAAGCAAAAGCAAAGCGAATACGTAAGCAAACAACAAAACACACACATAAACACACATAAGCATATACACACTTGCAAAACAGAGCGACACAGACACATGTGAACCTAAGAGCTACCTACGCGTACTAATCTCTATATGAACATATATATAAATATATATCTATATATATATACATATACATTTACTTTATATGTATGTACATATATATATGTATTTAAGCATATATATACTCACATATACAGCTATATAAATGGTAAAAGGCAAATTATATATACATATATATAATAAATATGTATATGTATATATATACACTATATATATATGTATACATATATATATATATATATACAATATATTTAAAGAAAAACAAAAACGCAAAACGCAAACGCAAAATGTCCATAAATGTATTTATGTATCTATACACAACACCCAGAAAATAAATAAATATATAAAAGAATTAAATGAAGAAAAAACTCAGCTATTAAGCCAAGCAAATAAATTTAACAAGCAACAAATTATGCAACAAAATGCAAAACTCATAACAAAAAGCAAAGCTAATTGCAAAAGCTCTTTTAGAACATTTTCTCCAGATTTTTGTAACTGGCTTTTGTTTCTTTCAGCACACACACACACACACACACTCACGGCACCTCCACACACACCCGCACCAACACACAGACATGTGGATTTGGCGCATGCAGCTTGAATTTGGTATGTTTTGGCTTTTGTTTACATTAAATAGTTTGATACATATGACAATTGAACTTAAATTATGCAGCCAAAACGAATACTCGCATGAGAGTATTCATGAGTATACTTATGCTGTAGTCAGGGTTCGCTCGAGTTCTTCAGTTATACTTCAAGCCGATTGCACAATGGCAGCAAAACAATTATAACGGCAAATATACCTATATATATATTTATATATATATTGTAAAGCTGCATGCGACAGACGGGACAATTCGACAGACGGACTGAATCAAAGCAATTGACAGTGGGACAGATAGGCAGGGTTACAGATAAACCGACAGAAATTGCTAGTTTAATTTTTCAGCTCGATTGCTTGGCAAATATTGGACAAGTGCCGAATGCTTGATTCGAGACGCTTTGTTATTTAATAGAATGATACACATACACACACGCACACCCACACACACCCAAATATATGTATGTGTGTCTATACACAATGATATATATATATGTGCCGATACTGTTATATATACTCAAAAAAACACGGGCAGATTCAATTTATATACGTGTAATTTGTAGTACATTTTTTGCTATAAACCAAAGTTTGTAACTTTATTTGTATACCTATATAAAGTATATATATATATATATATATATATATATATATATATATATATATAAATATATATGTATATATGTATATACGTATATATTCTAATTTGTATTTGATATATATATATATATATGTATATGCAGATATATTTATGTATATATATACCAAAACCAAAAAGAGAAGCAACAATTATAAATGAGTATATAGCTTAAAAAAGCACTTGATGTTAGTATTCAAGCTGTTTCATATGATTTCTATTCGATTTCTATATCTCTTTGATTTACCATATCTATTAGTTTGTTCACGTCTCGATTGCATTTCTCAGGCAACTACCCCCACAAGATATTGCTGTGACACCCATATTTCATAACCTCTCTCTAACTAACTGCGCAAACCTAGCAGAATGCTTTAAGTCATATATATAATAAAGCTTTTCTACGCTCCAAGCAAACCACTAAACGCTAAACAATTGTGTGTTTGTTTTTTTTTTTTTCGCTATACGTAAACACATACATATATATTATGTCATATGCAGTCTCAAGATCGGCACGTAAGCAGCAAATCGACAGGAGTGTAAAGCGAAGTCGTTTATTATGAATGCTGCATTTGAACACCCACACATATTCACACTCACCCACAACACACACACAAACAGAAACAAACACGTATATATACGCGCACATACACGGACACATGGCATTAGAGTATTACAAGAAAAATATATATTTCAAGACACACTCACAGGAAAAAATAAATATAAAAGAAAATCTAACTAGTCAAAGCTTGAATATTTTTTAATTTATTCATTAATATTTAAAAATGACAAAATATATACATATATATAAGAATGCGAGAATGCAACAAAAAAAAAAAAAAACAACAATTGATATTTACACTTAGTGAAGCAAAAAGAAAAAGAGAAGAGAAAAATATGAAAGCAAAAATGCAAATGTGTAAGAAATAAACCCCGTCCTGCGTAAATAAAATTAAACATAAAAATAAAAAAATATCATAAATGAAAAATTTACACAAAATTTAAAAGCAAACATTAACAAATTACAAAAAAAAAAAAAAAACAAAAAAAATCCAGAAAAAAAATGAAAATTGAACAACACACAAATATAAGAAAACGTGTAATAAGTCGCATGTGTTTTTGTCGTAGTCTCATCATAAAAATAAAACAAATGCAAGAACAAAAAACAAAAAAAAAAAAACGTGTAATTCTTTTTGTCAACTATGATTTTTGCATAGGTTTGAAATGAAAACGTATAAAAAAATTTAAATATTAAATGTACTCAAGACAATTGTAATTGCAACAATAATTGTACGCTATATATATTATTATTAATGTGGAAAAGTGTAAACATTGCGCCATGCAGCTGAAAAATTGTAATTGCAATTTTAAATTTTGGAATTTCAAATCTTGAATTTGTCAGACAGAAACCGAGTGCGGCAAGCAAATGTGCTTCAATATACAGCTAACAAATTGCAAGAGGAGAAACAAATACACAAAAGTCATGACAAATTATGCATACAAATTGTAAAATGTTTCACAAAAAAAAATGCAAAACCAAAACATAAAACTTAAGCAAACAAAACCAAATAAAAAACAAAATGCAAAACAAAGAAAAAATAACAAACAAAAACTAAATGGCAACAAAACAATTTTCATTGTATAATCATATAATTTATTTTCAATTTTTGTGTTCTTTTTCGAAATATTTTGCATAAATAAAATAAAATAACAGAAAAACTAATTTTGCAAGTGTGTTATTCATGCTTCCTCCTACTCTCTCTCTCTCTCTCTTTCTCACTCTCTCACCTTCTTGAAAACTCCTCTACCTCATGTTTGGTCTTTAGATTACAATGATTTATTTAATAAGCCATTTTCAAATTTCCTACCATATATTAAAGAAAACTTTGATAATTATTGCTCCAGAAAGCGAAATTCGTTTTGAATAAAAACGTGGCACTTATAATTGAAGAGACTTGCGGTAATTCAATCGCTTATTTATTGCAAACTTTTTACTTTGATAATGTATATAAGCGCGGTATAACTAGAGCAATACAATAAAGACGCATAATAAATCAAAATCAGTTTTCAACTGCTTTGGATTAATCGACTGACTCATCATCAATATGAATTTACTTCTTCTTTAATGCTTAACTTTATTCAGTTCAGTAAGTTGTTATTTTAGTTGGGATTTATTATTATGACATCTTCATGTATGCAAGCCAACCAAAAGCTTATCGGTTGATTGCATGCCTTGAGGTGATCCTGGCTTTCCATATATATGAATCCACGTTTTGGTTCATATGTTTTTAAGATGTTATTTCTTATTTATAGCTGCCCGTGCTACTGAAAATATTGTTATTAATAAATATTTTCATATGCAATATATGGGCTAAATTAAGTTGGGCTGGGTCAAGAAACTCTCAAAAGTTGTTGGCAAGAAACCTTTGTAATATAAATCATATGGATCAATGCAGGTTTTAGTTCAGCTGTTTCTTTTAGGTTGGTTTGAGTCTTAAATATTACAAAACATATTTTCAAATTATTCGAAATGAGGTAATTTTTTATAACCTGATCCATTAAAAGGGAATAATATATTTGTGAAAATGTAGGTAAGAGGCAGAAGGAAGCATCAACAGCTGAGGCGATCCAGACAGGTCCGTCCGTCAGTTCGTCCGACTGCCCGTTCGTCTGAACATCCGTCTGTCTGTCCGTCCGTATGTGTGAACACAGAGACCTAAAATTTTAGCTGTAGGTCCTCCTAACGCCTGCGCAGATCGAGTTTGTTTCCGATAATCGATAAATTACCCCATTTCCGAGCAATTGATACGAATCGATATCGACCTCCTTTTTTTAAGTAAATTGGGTAAATATGAACAGCACCAAACTTGATATGTTGCTTCTAGAAAATTATTTATATACATATATCATATATCTCATATATATTAATATATATATCAAGTGTCTTTAATTTTATACCTATCGCCACCTCCCCGCTACCACCCAGAGCTATAAATCAAGTTAATATCATATATTGCCAACCATTTTAAGCCATAATTTTAATACTATGGCAATAAGATATACTATAGAACGTTTTTTTTTAAATAGGTTCTGTGTTGCTATTTAAATTCGTTGATTTCTTATTAAGTTTTAATTATTGGCGTGGCTGTTGATTAGAGGCGGCGAAGCGGTCTGTTGCAAGTTAGAGCACTAAGAAGGAAACTTCTTCTGTTTTTTGGAGTAGAGTCGGAACCAAGGAACTTTTTTTTTAATGAATTTTTTTTTTTACAAACGTGTGCGTAGCGCGATCTGCATTTGGTGTTAGAAGAAGAGGGTTCAGGGTATCTCATAGTCTGGAGCCCCCTTCTAGAACCTCTCACTTGTTGTTATTGAAAGTACTGAAAATACCTCAAATATGTATATCAGCAGTGATACAAATAAAATTTATTTTGGTTCAGTTGTCCTTTACCCAACTTGTCCGATCACATACTCAAGCTAAGTTAAACATTGGAGTTCTGGGTGCAGCCCAGTTTTCAGCCCTTGTCATCATTATAAGTCGGTTTTTGATAAATTCCGTTTGAACGCTTTGGACATCGTATAGTATTAGTTTATCTATTGGAAGCTTGTTATTGTTGGTCTGTTGGTTAGCTTACTGTTCGCCAACAAATTAATTCACACCGCCTCTTTGGCGTAGATAATTGCAACGTTTGGCATTTGAAGTGGCCCTTGGTCTGTGTCCTTCGCGGTAGGCAAGGGTGCTGGGGAGACCGAAAGAAAATGCTTAGATTGCGTAAGTAGTTTCTACAGAATGAGAAAGACAGTGTGTGAGATAGCTTGCGGGAGAAAGGGATAGTGGTGGGGGGAGGGATCTGTTGGGCCACTTAATATAAGGCGATTTCTATGCCGCAGCGCTTACGTTGATTATGATGTGTGCTCATTATGAGTTTCAACTTGGAGTGCACGAACAAGCCTTTACAATAAATCACTTGAAACTGTATGGAGTATACGTGAAATCAATGTAAAGCACTTCAGTCTATCAAGTGTCCAAAGCATGAAAATTGACGTACATTTTGATATATGAGACAAAACGACAGACGGCGGCAAACGCAGCAACCATTGGGTCGTTGGGAAGTTGGGTAGTTGGGTGGTTGAGTGATTCTCCGCCTGCCTGATGGCCCACCTACTAGAGCTAAACACACAAATGATCGATGTGTAGCAACAATGTGGAGCACGGCATAGACATAGATAAAGATCACGACTCTGAGCTAAAAATGCAGCGTGATAAATGCCTAATTTTAATGTACTCGCAACGGGTATATTCATTTGTTCTATATCCTGCCTGCTTCTTTTCGGGCGATATCTTATATAATTATATCATTCAAGTGATATTGAAATGTTTGATTTTGTATTGCAAATTTTATGTTATTAATAATTTAATTTATTCACAATTGTATTTAAACTTCTTAGTCAATTTATATACACTGCAAAAGAGCTTTTCAACACACTTATTAATCAATTCTAATATCCAAATTGATTCAATTTTGACCTCCATATATTCGTACCCTAAACATTTATTACTCTTATTATAGAAATCAATTTTTGACAGTTTCTTATATATATAATATCCTTTTATATATTAATAATTTATACTCAACAATTTATTGTATAATATAGATTAATTGGAGGACATTTTGATCTGGTACCAAGGTATCTGCTAGTCGAGCAGTTGAGCTCATTGAGTTGTTGTTGTTGGCCTGATATCTGCTCTGTTGGTCGACAAACTTTCCAAAGTGCATTTTGTATTCCAAGTGGCCACCGTCGTCTACACGACAACTAACAAATAATGCACTTACAAAATGTGCACACAAAGTACTAACAGAGATTGAAACCGATACAGATACAGATATAGATAGATACAGATACAGTTCTACAGATAGCAGATAGTACTTGTTCTGGCAGAGCAACTTTGAAATACACTTGAAGTTCATGAAGAAATTATTGAAAATAAGCTGAGCTGACATGTCTGGCCAAGAACAGCCCATAGCCCAACTTTTGCGTATGGAAATCGAAACATAAATTCGAGATTTAGGATGAGCTACATAAAAAGCAATTAGCCCACTCGTGTCGATTTTACCAGAGGTTATTCGAGCTGTATCTGCACGAGTAGACTAGAAGGCGCGAACGCGCTATTAGAATAGGCTGGGCAGTAGCTGCCAAGCTACTACGCGAGGGCGTAAGAAAGTGCTAGCCATAGGCAGTTGTTAGGCGATAAGTGGCATATTGAATTGGCATCAGATAAGCGGCCAAGCAAACACCAAACCGCAGCGGGTGCAGCGGAAAAGGGACGGCAACAGTGCGGCCTCTTTAGCATGGTAGTTGCCTGCTTTTGGGGGCCGAACGGTCACAGCCCACTACATATATGCATACCCATACAATAAATATATATATATACATATATATAAATATATATGTATGTATAGCGACAGATATCTGTAGCTAGGTATGTCGGGGCGATAACAACCAGAGATTGTGTTTGTATTGCTGCAGCACTAACTGAATATCAAAACAGGGCTACCGGTCGGGCACGATAAGCTGCAGCGCGCAAGGCCCAACTGCAGCCCGGAAAGACAGCTCGCAGTGGTTGAGCTCAATAGAGCTAAATCATAATCAACGCATGATCGAAGCATATATCAAAATACTTTTAATACTTATGATAAGACAGCAACAACGACGACAACAACAACAGGTAAACAACTACGACTACCTCATGGCTAAGTATGTAGCCTGTATGTGCTTTACTGCTGACAGTCCGCGCCTCGTATGTAGGTTGTTTCAGCTTGTATGGAGCACTATCACAGCGACCGTATCGCAACTGATATCGCCACGAGTTGTGTACAAATAAAGTTGTTGTAAGCGACACTGTCGTAGAGCAGCAACAGCAGCAGCAACAGCAGCAGCAGCAGCAGCAGTTAGCGGCTGCCCGCGCAACCCTGCAGCAGTGGTAGTTGCAGTGCGGCAAGGCCTACGGCCATGCTGGGCAGCCGGAATGCCATACGGGAGTTATACGAGCATTTACCACAGCTCGGGCATCGGGAGTTATATTGTTTGTCAATAAACATATGCGCCACATAATCGTCATCATAATAATACTGTTTGGCATTATTTTATTGCATTCCACTCGGCTCTGGAATATCAGGCTGTGGCGTAGCAAGCGGGGGTACAGTGGTATGTGGACATGTTCAGATCGAAATGTACTATTTACATATTTTAGATATATTTACGTGAAAGTGTAAGACATACTTATATTATATTCCTTTCATATATCACTATAATTCAGTTGCTGTTCGGGAATTTTAAAACAAATTAGGTGTAGTCAATGTTGCTTTTTGAAGGAGTGGAAGCAACGTACTGTTGGGTTTTTATTTAATGACTACTATTTATGCATTTTTGAGGTTTATTCTAGCTTTAATAGTTATATTATAATGTTAGTATGAAATACTAGAACGATGCAATATATAACTAGTTGGGTATGTCGACAATCTAGGCTTATGTGGCATAAAAGTCTGAGGGTCTTTCTGACAGGCGGGTGGTTGCGGGTTCGTGACACATACAACAGTTTTTTTTTCAGTATTGAATTCAAAGTAAATTTATTTTTTATATGAGTCATATAAATTTTAGAATATTTTTAAATATATTGCTATTGATTTAAAATATTTAATTAGCTATTAATATTGCATTTTATTTTGAGTATTTTTTTGACATTTTGATACCACTGTGCACGCAGTAGTAGACCACCAAATCGGTATTAAAAAAAAGGGTACAAGAACAAATATAAGCAAAAACCCCGTTTTGGAATCAACAGCAAGCGTTGCCTGTTGTGAGTATCTTTCCCTGTTGCCCGTGTGTCTGTGTCTGTATCTGTGACTATATCTGCGGCAGTGGCTCCACATATTCATAAGCCCGAGTATATTCGTATTCGTATTCATATATTCATGCCAGCGATATCTACGTGCACAGACGCACACACAGACAAACACAGGCGCACGCATACAGGGATACATTATCGATGTACGCCCGTTCGTCGATGTTTTTGTGTACTTTATTTATATTTGTTTAACTCGGTTTTTTTTCTACCTTTTTGTTTAATACCTATTTGACTTTAATAAGTGATTGTTGTAGCATTTAAAGTGTCGAACGTTGCGCCACTTCAGTGCTCACTGTAAGCTCTCCTCTGTGCGTGTGCGAGTGTATGTGTGTGTGTGTGTGTGTGTGTGTGTGTGCGTGTGTGCTTGGATCAACGGCAAGTGAGACACAGGCACAGACAACGTTCGTTCCTAGCCTCCAGTTAGTCCGTGTCAGTTGATTCCATTTGACGCAGAGTCCAAAAAACGCATCGCCGAGCGATTGCAGAACGTTGCGATTCCGCTGATTTACTCGCTGATCGCTAATCGCACGTCGCCGATCGTCGACTCGTTAGAGCGCGTATAGGAACAGAGAGAGATAGTGGGAGATAGAGAGAGATAGAGAGACAGAGAGAGAGAGAGAGAGAGAGAGAGAGAGCGAGCAAGAGGGCGAGAGTGTGGTATAGCGCATGCGCATGCATATTAGACGAGCTGCTGCATGTTCTTTTTGTTTTTGCCTAGTTAGTCGCTGTCGTCGCCATATCAGCGAGTGCGTAAGTGGGACCGCGGCCTCTCGCTGGATCGCCGAATGGCATTTTTATGGCTTATTGAAATCGCGACGACAGTCAAAAGCGCGCGCACCGCTCGATACAACACTCCAGCAGCACCCAAAGAAAATGTAACGAGCCCCGTCGCTACCGTTAACTGTTAACTGTTAACCGTTAACCGCACTCGTCGCGTCAAGTGGAGCGCGATAAAAGGCCAACAATTGGAATTAGGCCCGAATTGCATGCATTGGCAGTAAAAGCCAGTAAATTGCCATAAATGAATTAGTATTTGAATTGGATTCAATAATAAATCAAAGCGTGGTCGTGACACGGCCAAATCGTGACCAATTAGTTTTTTTGTTTGTTATTCGTTATTATATTTGTACACAAATTAAAAAGCGATCGCGCATTAAAAATCGATCCAGCAACAACGAATCGTGCAAATAATTGCCGCCAGCTTAAAAGTTAATTGTAATCAATGTGCAATTGAGAAACCACCCACCACCCAACACACGCCCATACACCCAAACGCCCAGTGCCAAGTGCCCACAAAAAATATATACAACGTACAAATATACAAATATATATTATTAAAATTTTTTTTTCTGTTCTCATTTTGTTGTTGTTGGCAAAACACGCAAACGGCAACAGCGTCAAGAATTTTAATTATGAGCAATTATAATCCGAATTGCGGTTACTTTGAGGATTGCAGCTATTATACAAATAATGTATATCAACAGGATTATTTCATGCAGCCGGATTATGAATACAACAAACATGTCTACGAGTGAGTACCCAAAACAAATTGGCTCAGCGCCATTTCCATTTTCCATTTCCATTTCACATTTCCCTTTTAACAATCCCATTGCCAAACGTCATGTAATGAATGGATAATAGCAACAGTCACAAATGCGTCTAACGACACGATTAGGGTCAATAAGTCGCGACCAATGCAAAATGCCGACGGCAGTAGCCTTTTGGCCCAACGGACTCGGACATAATAAATTCACTTGCAGTAATAAATACAATGCTTTATGACAATACTAACTATATATATACAACTCACGTATTTACTTTCTAAATGTGTCAAATTCTCATTTATTTACAATTATAGTACCAGGGCATATACCATGCTGATAGCAGAGTTAGTTTTAAGCAGACACATTTTAACGAAAATGGTTTTTTTTTCAACTGTTGTCTATGCTATGACAGCCATATGATTTATCTAAATACTAGCCTACGATTAGGCTTAACTAGACTGCAAGTAATATTCTAAATAATATTGTGTTTATCGGAATAGCTTTAAGAAGCCGTTTAGAGAATGCTTAACTCTTCCACGTACACATATGGACACTATGCAGACCAAGCAGGAGCAAAGATCTATTTCAAAAGTTACAAGCAGTTCTTCTATTCTATTTGGCGTTATAGGACTTTCATATTGACTTTACATAGACCTACATTCTTTTTGTGAATGTATTTTAATTCAATACGCGAAAGAGATGAATATAGATCTCGCTTTCATAGTACAATCAGTTCGTCAAGCCCCAACAATTGTTTAGTGGTTCGGTTCACGATTCGATTCAACACACTGCTGAAGATTCGATTCGTGAATTCAGAAACCTTCTGAAACTGTTAATAAAAGAATTCAATTTCAAATTAATGATTGCCCGTTGCACTGAGAATATTGTAAAAGTAAATACTCTAATATACAAGTTGCGAGCTAAAATAGATCCCTACCCAAAAGGCGCATCGATGGTCAGATTAATGTAATATCTGGGCCCAAATGTGTTTCTACTTCGGGACTGGGTCTCCATTTGGAGTTTTCCATTTTCAAATAAAAACCCTTATTGAGACAACTGATTACTTTGGACAACTGCTTTGATTTGGGGTTTGGATCATAGTGAAAAATTAATTGGAATTTGGGATCGAATCGGTTCGTTTAAAGATCTGTGTGCAGCCTTGGCTATAACCAAAAAATACTATTCGATATTCATTCTAATTAATATGAAAAACCAATTTTGGAATGAACACCAATTTATAAATATCAGGTCAGTCAGATATGTTTAGTATCTACCACAACATATGCATGTACTTGTGTACACTTCACCACGATAAACAGTATACAAGTGCAGTGCTTAGCCCCACACAGAGAAGAGTGTCAAAACATTTCCAAGGAATCGCTGCGGCAATTAAAAACAATTTGATTTTAAATCAGTAAAGAAAACAGAAGCACAGACAAGGGCCAAAACGAGAACAGACCTGGCCAGATCCGTCCGAGGACCGAAGTTTAAAAGGATCAATTCAGTTAGAGCCGAGGCAAACGTATTAACATTTAATGGCATAACATAATGAAATTGTGCTGATCGCACACACACAGATCCCGTATCAGCCCGTTTTAAGCCCCTGATTTTCGCACATACATACGTTGGCCTAAGCCAATGTTACGGCATTGTCCTGCTGGCAGCGAGCGGAGCACTGAATGCGGCCGGCCAGGATGGCTAGCTAGCTGACTGACGGCCGCTGACTGGAACTGACTGACAGACTGGCTGGCTGGCTGACTGACTGGCTGGCCGAGCATGTGTGATAAGCCGAGGGCAAAAGGTGTCGCTCAGCCAGGGCCAGAGCCAGGCAGTTGCGAGGGACGCACTCTCAACAATGCGCATTATTTCCACTTTGTCACCTTTTGCATTTTTGGCACGGCAACGGGGCGACGGGGTTTTTCACGGCTGCACTTTGAAAACCAAAACACATGTTTTGTGAAATCGTTTGGAAAATCACATGAAAACGGGATAGAGCGAGTGCGCGTGCGAATGAGACTGAGTCTGAGACTGAGACTGAGAATGAGAGTTTCACAAATTTTACTTTAATTGGGTTTGTCCATAATCGTTGCATCGAACCCTCGGCTTATCTTGGATAATACTGTTTGCCAAATAAAAGCAATTCTATTTTTATATCCATTTTATTTTCACGCTCATTGTTTTTGTTGTTGTTGTTGTTGCTTTTTCGAATCATTTTTCATTGATGTTTTGGCCAAAACTGAGCCTGGTCGGGAGCTCTCTGGGATTTTCCCGTGTCACAGGTTGCATTTCGGTTGTTTTCTTCTGTTTTTTTTTTTTGCTTGTTTCCTTTTTTTGTGTGTGCGTCATGGTGCACAGGTTGTTGGCAAAATCTTTCGCAAATTGCTGCCATTGTGCGCCCTTAAGTCCAGCATTAATTATAACTAAGAGAGTCTTGCGCAAAAAAAACTAATTTGTATATTTGTTTATAGTTCTACCTCATGTTATACCACAAATCCGCAAATTGTTTGGTTTTCTTTAGTTTGTTGCTTGCACAAACAAGAACCAAAAAGATAAAAAATCCAAAGATCTCGTCTGCAAAATGCAAATAGTTCTCACAGTGCTTCAAGCAAGCCAGTCAAACAACAGGCCCAGCGCTTCTTCAATATATATATATATATAAATATATATATATATATATATATATATATATATATATAAATAAATAAATATGAAACCAGTTAGGCCCTTTAAGTTGCCCCTTTTCACAGTCTGCGCACTCACTTGTGTTCTGGAGTAGAAAAGGACACGCTATGCACTTGTCTGGCCCCCTGAAATATGAAGTTCGAAAACATAATTTTATTTGATGATACTATTTTTATTAATAAAACAAAAAAAGTAACAAAAGAAGAAAAAAGAAACGTTAAGCGTTACTAAACGCAACTCGGGAACGCAGTCAGTCAAGTTGAACGTACTCCAAAAATCGTAAGCTTCGAATGCCTGGGAATATGAGCACATGTCGTCGTCGTCGCCGTCGTCATCATCATCAACATCGTGCCCGTCGGATGAGCCAGGAAGTAAACAAAACATACACGAATCGCCAGCCAGCATATTTCAAATGTTGCCCCTGGTAGACTGGCAAGCTCTTTGAATACCCTACACTTTATTATATTCGGTATCAAGGCTCGATATACAATTAATCCGATTGATGTTTTGGTGGTTTCGCAACCATACCTTGTGTATACTTTCTGTAGCTAAATGTCGTTGAATATACTGAGTTATATTTTTTCGTATTTTGCTTTACCAAATTATAATTTATTGCAAAAGAAGCAGCGGAAGAAGGCTACTGCTTGAATTTGATATATATATATAATTGTGCATTTTCCAAAAATACAAAAGGGTATTCAGAATAAACATTAAGCTCCAGATGCAAACTTTGGTAAAATATCCAATATATATTTATTTGGAATAGTTAATAATATATAACTTGATGTTAATTTAACACAATGTAAAAGTTCGATTTACAACCGAAACAACACACGACCCAAATTAGATATTTTGAATTGTAGGGTATGCAAGCGTATTGCATGTTTTGAATGAGTTTAATGCGCCCCTTACGCGTGATAATTTGTATTTTTTAGGGCAAATATTAACGTTAAGTCGTACTTTTTTGCTTTATTATTTTCGCCAGCAAAGCAGGGCTGTCAAGTAACTGAAAAAATCGCATTTTAAATGATGTTAAATAAAATGTTTTGACTTAAGATTCAAATTGAGTAGTCTTGGGCACTGATCAAAAAAAGCCTCACGCTGCAACTTATATTATAGACGCTCGACAACCCTGGATTTTGTGCATTTGGTTTTAGCCAGCTCGTTGTTACCCAAACTGTCACCCACGAACTATATTTTGTTGTTCGCTTCGTTTTTTCTTTTCCATATTCTTTTTTTTCTGGTATCTGCCTGGCTAAAACGACGCTGTCAAAACGGCCACTTGCCAGCGCAGGCTGTCATTGTTGTTGCTGTTGTTTTTTGCTACGTCTGACGAACTGTTGTCTGTGCCACATGTCAAGAGAGTGGGGGCTTACAAAAGAAAAGACACTGTGGCAGCAAGTTTGGCTCAAATGGCGAAAGTTTGGGCCAAATCAGAAATTGATACATTTAACAAAATGTTGCCCAGCTTTCGAGTTGACTCGCGACGCGTGACTTTGTGACATTTAATGCCAGTTTGTCAGGCAGTCAGTCAGTCAGCTTGCAGATCGCATGCGCCATGCGAATGCGAAAATAACACAATAAAATTTGCATCTACTACTAAGCAATACATCGTATCGTAGGTCGCTGTCGAACCCTGGGCAAGGGGTATTCAAATTTTGTCATGCAAGATTTCATCCATTAAAGAATGCTTCATCAAGCCCATAAGATATAATAATTCTTACTCAGGACATCGAATCATGTTGATGTCGAACCGTCTGTCTGCTGCTACAAAAAGCTTATTAACTTATTGTATGAAATCAATTTAATTTTCATATATTTTTAATTTTAGTCACCTCAGAAAAACTCATCTATCTTGTTATACGCTAGAGTACTTGCTGGTCGGTCACTCCCGATTAAAAGTTCGTAGTTTTCTTTTTGCTGGCTTGATGGGCCTATAATGAAGCATGTGATTGGTTGAAGTGTCACGGGCGCCTCAACATGCAAGTGGGGGAAGCCCGTGCACAAAATAAAATTAACGTACAGCTGAAATCGTTTCTGGGCCCTGACTCTAATATCTCATAAGCCCGCAGCCCGCTGCCTGGCGCAGATACTTCAGTCCACAAATCAAAGCTGACAAAACGCAACAATTAAACGCACAAAAGATACACAGATACATGCCCAGAGATACAGATACAATTGCAAGGGTCCAAAAACAATACCACAAAAATGGGCAAGGTGTGTGTAAATCTGTGTGTATCTCTGTGTCTGTGTGTTTAAAATGCCGCTGTGCCATTCATGAAAATATTGCAATTGAAATTGTTTGGCATTTGAAATAAATTGCAAATGTGTAACTGGCGAATGCGTCAAGCTGTGAAGAAGGAAGTAGGAAGTGCGCAGAGGAAGTTTGTAGCCAAAGGCATGAATGACAAACTGACAAACTGGCTAACTGACAAACTAGCCCAACTGGCAATGGCACAGTGGGACACGCAGTGCAAACCCATTTGTCAAGTTTGGGTTTACTTTATGGCTATGGCACTCACAATTAGATACTCATAGCTGACTCTCGCAGCTGTAAATACACACACACTCACACACACACGCACACACGCATACTCACAGACAATTACTCTTTTTTATTAGTCAATGAGCTTGTCCCGCCCTTTGTGTGTGGCTGCCTGCCTTCAATCGTTTAGCGATCCATCGACCCAAAGTCGAAATGAGGTACTCGCATGGAGAGCACAACATCCGCTGTTCGAGTTCGATTCCGATTCCGATTCCTATGCCGATACCGATTCGTATGCCAACATCGACGTCGATGTCCTTTCAATAGAGCCCATGAAATGGCATTAGACGCAGGCTGCACAATTCAAATGGGAAACGGGCAAGGGGGAACCTGAAAGTAGGAAGTAATTTATCTAAATTTACTAAGCCGAACGCATCAAATCGCTTTGCATTCCGTATGGAATTCTGATTACGTTCCTCGTCCAGCTACATGCGCTAATGACAATTGTGTGAAAGTATCCTAAGCTGATTTGTGCCATTTGCCAAACAGCTAAGTAAACAGCAAGCACGTAGAAATAAAAGAGATACTGAGAGTGTGAAGAGATTTGTAATAAATTAAAGAATACAAATGAATTCGATTTCAAAGACGCTTTCTTTCAGTTCGGTGTCAAATTTTAGCACATCTTATATATGCTAAATGCAAGAAAGGAACGATTTGACCTGAACAGATAACACTTCTTCAACCCTATCTTGCCACGGAATCAATCCCTAGTCAATGAAATGCATTCTGAAATTAAGCAAATCTACTTATTTACTTTTTATTATTTGGCCACATAAAATACAATACAGATTCATTTCATTAGTAATTAAAAAAAACTCGGTTACAATTGGATAAGTTCAGCAATTGAATGCGAAATTTGCTTTTTGATTACTTCAGTAATTGAAAATAGGTTCTTATGTTAAGCAACTAATTGAAAATAGTGCTCGTCATTATGTTCAAAGTTAAGCAATGCAGCTTTGCTTTTAAGCACACGACTAAACGCTAATCATATATCAATTTCTGTATCAACGACCTTTATGGGGCACAAAGTGGATGGATCGCATACAACCCACATACATATTACACTAGACACAATCCGTTTTACAGCTGTCATATTCCCAATGATTGATAATTTTGTTTATCTAATACGAAATACTTGTTTTGAGGAAACTAACGTTTTGCGTAACATATATGCTTTAAGATAATAGCAGTACACATATCGCCTTTGTGGGATGTGGGGCATCGCCCGCCAGGTGTGAAGGTACATCGGGTCCAGCTTCCAGCTGTATTTACCCACAGTTATAGCTTGCAAACCAGCTCAATAGCCCTAAGTATGAGTAGATGAAAAGCGGCAAAAGTAACGCCCATTCAAAATTTGGCAACTACAACAGATTCTGTAGAATCAATAGGATGAGACAAAGGGGCAGGCTGGTTACAGAGATCACGCCAGCAACTGACCGGGGCCCGGGCTTGTTAAACAAACCCAAGATCAATCAATATCAAATGGGCCGGGTACAAAGATTGCGCAAAAGGTGAGCGCTGAATGAGGCACTTCCGCCCATTCGAAACTCCTTGGAACAAAGTCACTTTTTGGGTAAATCACTTCCGCGCAACGAATCTGGAACCCAAATTGTCATGGCCGTCAATTGACAACACGAGCTCAGTTCGAGTTCATGGGTACGCCGAGGTGGAGGGTAAGCTGGAAAATAAAATACAAATAAAATAGAAGAGAGCGAGAGTGAGAGCGAGAGCGAGTGTGAGGGCAGACGGTATATAACGAAAGGAAAACCGGAAGGTAAATTAAAATGGATGACAATGGATGAGATGGGCTGCTGTTGCTGCTATAAACGAGCATTGAATGAATGGCTGCGCTCAGCTTCGAGTGAGTGTGTGTGTGTGTGTGTGTGTATGTGTGTGAGTGAGTGTGTGTGCAAAGGTGTGCACGGCACGCCACTCTGATCGCTTTGCTGTCATGGCTGCAAAGTACCTCGTAGTTAGCAAGCCTTGCATGTATCCTGTATCTGCAGCTAAGCAAACACCTTTTGCCAAAACTCTTCTGCGCCCTGTCTATCTGTCTATTTGTCTATATATGTATACATATATGCATACATACACGTATGCGTGCCTGATTTTTTACGCTCAATGCAGCAGCCGCCGCTTGGTCTTGGCAACGAACCGTTTAATTGGGGTTGTTAGCCCGCCCGCCCCTAAACGCTGAAAAACTGTCGCGCGGTTTTTGCCTGCCCAACATTCTGACATTCAACATATTTTATTGCATTTGTATAGATTCGAATTCTGCAGCAATGGGAACAACAACATTAGCAGTCACCATGTCGAGCTATTGTTGTTAATTGTATCTCCCGGATACGGCTTGTTTGAGTGGCCTACGCATTGTCACACTTCAGTTTGAGTTGCCCATTGGGAGACGAGTTGCCCCTGGAACAGCTGCAAATCAAAAAAAAAAAAAAAAATAATATGATTGCTAGCACCAAAAATAGCATTTAATTGAAGCTAGCAATTGGGAATCTCGTTGGAATTTAAGTGTTTCATAAAGCTACGTAATACCTTTATAATATGCCTCAGCTAAACATATGCCCACTCTTCTCTGTTAATTGATATGAGATAAACTTAGTGCAAGATCATTTTTATTCACCCATGTCTTGAATAAAAAAAGATTCCAATGTCTAGATACGACTTGATGATATTCGTATAAGACATTTGGGATTATCAACGAAAGGAAACTAAACAAATTGTCATGTGTCATTGTAGAATGATTAGCACTAAACCTTAAGTATCAAATCTAAGCGTACAATAAAGTATTGGTAATTAGATCTAGATTGTAAAAGTATGTACTTATATGAAGAACACGCAATTTCCTTGGAGATTTGCTAGTATTCTACAACGCTTCGCTCAGGTACAAAAGAGTCTAACTGAAGATTAGAAATAATCGCAGGGGAAAAAATGAAACGCGACTCTTCTGACGATTTGTTCAAAGATTATAAACGGAAGTTTGTCTACGTTTTGGTATGCTTCAAAGATTTGCGATGGATCTTGAACTAATCAGCTATATATATTTATATTCTCATCTAATAAAAATACTTTTTTTTCAAAGTAAAATCCAATTCACAACTGATTCTGTTGCAGTCGTTATCTAATGACTGTATTTCGGAGCGCACACTTTACTTTTGAGCTCGGATGAAAGGCGAAATATTTTCATAGAACTGCTTAGTTAAAAAAGTTATACTCAATTGTTTTCCGTCAAGTTTTCACATTTGCGAGTGGAAGGCTTAAACGCCTTGGGCTGAGTGTTGGCTACTACTCAATCAGTCAATCAGAGCCTGTCACTCAGATCTAACTATTTATTATACTTAATACTCAAATACTCAAGTGCCGAGGTAATTATAATTTTAAAAGCATATATTTATTGTATCTATAGAAAGATATTGCGATATTCAAACTTTCTACAAAAAATTCGAAACTGAAAATAAGCTTCAGATTTAATTTAACAAACTTATTTGTATTCATAGATAGAAACAGGGCTGCACGCCCTGGGAATGTTGATAACTCAGTTTACGGTTCGAACCAGCTGGAACCTCGTCTTAGGTTCGGAACCACATATTTCAAATGAGGTTTTGGTTTAAGCCTTGTTGCTTAAAAATTTTGAACATTTTTAATTTAAGACGTCTCGAAATTTGCAGGCTTAATAATTGATATCTACCCAATATTGGCATCTACCAAATTTGGTAAGATTTACAAAGGCGTCATGTTAGTTATGTGACTTCTCTTAAAGTCTTAAAGCTGATTTGCAGTTTTGGTTTAAAACATCTGAATGGGAAGCGCTTTAATCATTACTTCTACGTTGAGAGTTAGCTCTATTCAAAATAATATTTAGAAACAAGAGATAGTATCTTTAGATAGTTGGTTCCTTTTGTAGATATAAACTACTACATATGATTAAACTTTCTTCATTTTAATGAAGAGTTATTGTTAATTGCTTAAGATGATAGGGCTCTAATAACACACCTACTTGTAGGGCGTTGGATTGCTGGCAATAAGGGAATCACACAATAAACTCGCCAGCTAAGACACTAACGCTCAATGCAATGCAAATAAATTAGAATCTATTAAATGCGAAGATATAAAATCCATTGGCTAACAAAATAAAAAAGGGACAACGATAACATGAGCCAATTGATTTGAGTTACTTAACCCTTAACAAAAATACAAATGGGCAAGAGCCAAGCGAACGAACAACAACAACGACAACAACAAGAACAACAACAACAACTTCAATAAACAACAAGCGTAACAACAACAACCCGCTAGAGTACTTTGAAGTGTTAGAAAGAAGAAACAAATAAATAAATAAATAAATTGGTGGACGGAGCAGAAACTGCCGGGAAAACAGAACAAGTTTTGTGCGCGAAATTCAATTGAATTTGTATGTAATTTGAATGCCACAGATACAAGATACAAGATACATTTGCCAATATGAGAGCTCATTCATGTTGTTATTGTTGTTGCCGCTGACTGGCTACTTAAACTTCCTGCGGAAGCTAAAACTACAATAGCAGCAACAACAGCAGCAACAACAACGAAAGTAACAACAACAGGCAAAGCGACGCGTCGCAGCGACGTCGCTGCCAACGTTGAAAGGCTTTTACTTTGGTTAGCTCGCTTCCCTCTGGTTGTTATTCTTGTTGTTGTTGTATTTATTGTTGCTGCTATTGTTAAATG
This sequence comes from Drosophila virilis, assembly GCF_030788295.1. Lineage (NCBI taxonomy): Eukaryota > Metazoa > Arthropoda > Insecta > Diptera > Drosophilidae > Drosophila > Drosophila virilis. The sequence goes on along the minus strand of NC_091543.1, from coordinate 19,481,703 downwards.
CAACATCATCATTAAGCGCATAACAATAGCCATCACGCACACACACACACACACACAGTCTCGTACACACTCACACACTGCATACGCACATAGCGGTCTCTATGTACTTGTATTTAGAAGAGGCAGCGCACAAAATGGGCGTGCGATATGCTGCTGCTGCTGCTGCTGGTGCTTACCGTTGCCGCGCTATAAAATTTCCCTTAGCACCGTTATCCTGCCGCTGGGCAACTTGGGAAATTTCCCAACAGCAGCGCGCAAGTGCGCCATGCATGCTAGCTATCTTGCTCGCGCCGCACTACGATTGGCCAGCGGCAACACAGTGACGCGCCCACTTTTGCATTGCCATGAACAGCAGCAGCGGCGGCAGCAGCGGCGCAACAGCAACAGCGACGCCGACGGCATTACACGTAATTTCCCCAGGCGTGTGTTCTGTGTGTGTTTTGCTTTTGGATGAGGTGTGCGCGTGTTTTCCCATTTTCATTTGTAATCCGAGCCATGAACGGCCGTAGAGTGCCAGTGGCCTCTCATGTGCCATGCACATAAATGTGGATCTGCTTATGTAAAGGGACCCTCCATATACATATATATATTTATATATATGTATTCATCTATATACATATATTATTATCCAGAATGGGGGCCCTTCATGCACGCCATGTCTGCCATGTTATTTTTTCAATTGCTAAAACTTTTCGCCCTGCACGCGTCCTCTTGGCATTGTTCAAGTTAGCTAATGGTCGTTTTGATTATGTTCCTTTCATCAGCAGACCCTACACTGGCTACCCGACCACCCCCACCCCAAATAGCCTCCTACACAATTGGGTGTGTTCTCCAATATTAGACAAGCGTCAGCTCCACATGTGTGTGCGTGTGTGTGTATATATGACTACATATATGTATAGAGTTGTTGTGCAGAGCCTGAGCTAATCATGGGTTTACTTATGAAATCGAATTTCAAATGTGCCGGCTGTGCCCTCAAGTGCTTCGCAAGTCCTCACGACAACATTGAACAACCAGTTCAGTTACTAATATTGAAGATACTAACATGTTATATGCAAAATTTAGAATAATATTAAAAGCTATTAATAATTAAAGTAAAAAATGAATAATAACTAAAAAAATAAATATTTAAACAAAAAATATTTTAATTTAAAACAGGTTTTCTTAGATGAAAATTATAACACACAATCAAATACCATAGAAAAATGAATTGCTTTGAGTCGCAACTTAGAAATTATTACACAATTTATCTTAGGTTATCTTCGGCACACCGATACACTTGTACACTTGTATACATATTCTTTACGGCTCTTCAGATATGTAAAAACATGATATAGATATCCTATAACACAAATATCGTTTTCTTACAAAAACTTAGTCCCCATGGCAGCTATATGATAAAGTGGTCTGATCTTAATAGGATTTTGTATTTATATAAGAAGCATAGTTCAACTAAGAAATGTTGGGCTTGGAATTTAACTTTCGACCGATGTCAGCTATGTGATATAGAAGCTTGATCCGGACGGTCCGTCTGTAATAGAAATACAGACGAATGCAAAATTTTAAGAGCTTTAAGACTGAGGGACAAGTTCGCATAAACACAGACAACTGCATAGATGGTGAGACCGAAGGACGGGCATGCATATATCAACTCGGATATGATGCTCATCTAGGATATCAGATGCCTTCTTTTATGCGGTACGCATATCATGACCGAATTGTACTAACCTCTACAAGTGTATGAAAATTGTAGATATTGCAATTTTTAGAGAATATAGCCCCCTCCGGAATTTAAACACTTTATTTTACGATCGATCACTGCATAGCAAATATTTTCAGACAATTCTACTTTAAAATAGTTATGTATATTTTAATTAAATATACTCTTCTCTGTCATAGTTTCTTCAATTCAAGTTCTTTTATAAAAACATATTATAAAAGACGACCAATAGGTTTTATTATACACAATACCTTTATACCTTTGCTCTTTTTAGACTAAAGTGCATTTATGTATACCTTTATATAATACATTCCCTAAGCAACCTGCCGTCTATATACGCTCATTTATGTAATTAATATATGCTAAATAATTAATTGGTTGAGCGACATTAAAAATAAATATACATTGAAAGATACACTGAATGTGTTACTCTGTTAAGAACTTTATTCGCTTGTATCATGTATCCAGATTCTTAATGGAAGAGGTCAAGTTTAAATTTAAGCAATTGCCCCAAATTTAAAAAAACAACTTTTTTAATTTCAAAGCCTATTTGAGTGAATATAACAAGTGATCTTTACTGAGATTTATTTAAAGAAACTTTCTGTTTAGATTTCTTGACTTCCAGATAGAGATAGAGATAGAGCTTTTGTTATTGGTCCGTGTAAGCTAGAGCTATAACGATTTAACTACTATGGCTAAGTAAAATGTATATTTTATATTAGTCGATGTTATCAAGGATAACGTACAATAATTTCAGTTTGAAGTATACCCTTTTATCGATTATTTGTCGGTATAGGTTGTATGTAATATGATATGAAAATATATATGAATATATATGAAAAATTTTTGTTAAATTAAGAATCTGGTAGTATTGCAGACATATAACAGTAAATAACTATTACAAATTGTAATTTCCATTTTCAATTGGAAGTAATTGAATTCGGAACTTCGTGAAATATATTCATGACTATTGTATGAAATCTACGAAAATATACATTGAGCCTTGTAAGAAGTCAGGATAGCTTTACCCAATCCCAGCGAGCTTTGATTATTTCTTATTTAAAGCTAGAAGTCCTGTTTACATACTTATTAATCGACTTTGAAAGATATGTGAGAGTTGATAAGCTCGAAACAGAGCTTAAAGAGCAAACTCTTTAATGAGATGCCAAATGAGGCTAATATCGCACAAATGGGTTCCCGTTACCGCCAGGACAATTGATGGCTCATGCACACGCATACATAAGTAGCCGCCAGGGCTAGGAGCTGGACACTGGAGAGACGATAATGATAAATACAATATAATGACACGGCGATTGTTGACAACATCAAGTGCTGGACCGGGCAGAAGTCGCCTCAGCTAGCCCGTCAGCCCGTCAACCCATCAACCCAGTTGAGCGCCGTGCCCATGAATGAAAGAGGTCCAGAGCAGAACGTTGGACTATGTTGGGATGCGGCGACTTGTCTGACTGGCTGGCAGCCTCTGCCTACAGGGCCGATACTCGAGCGGTACAATGGCAGCTCTCTACACACACACACACACACACACACACACACACACACACGCTCACGTGTATATAGAGAGGCGGCTCAAGTGGGCACTCGTCGGCTGGCAGTTGTGAGCGGGTGCAAGCGAGATGGCAGGCTTACACACGCCTAGGCTGGCCTTGTTTGGCGCAAGGATGCGCGTTGGACAACAAATGGTGGTGGTTGTTGCTGTTGCTTTTGCTTTTGCTGGTGGTTGAATGAGCCACTCACATAGTTGCTGCTGCTGCTGCTGCCGACGTAGTATCCTTGTTGAAAAGGACATGAGAAGCCACTTAGTGAAAATGCGACGAACGCGCCGCGGCTAAACAAGAGCCAGAGAGACTCTCTATGGCGGTGTGCATGTGTGCGTTTGTGTGTGTGTATGAGGCTATATACCCAATGGTGGATGGATGCACCATATACAACACTTACATCCATGTATGTATGAGTGTGTGTGTGTGTGTGTGTGTGTGTGTGTGTGTGTCTGAGCGTGCCTGTGTGCAGAGTAGTTTTTGGTACTTTTGCGCCGTTGGCTGCTTGGACTCGTGTCGAGTTCTTGATGTCTCGTTAGTTGTTGATGACACTTCAGTTTGGAATGTTTAGAGTGCGGCTGACAACGCAACCCGAGCACGAGTCGACAACGAGATTGAAATCAAAAACTGAAGCTGATCTGTGGCCAAAATCCAAATCAAGACTCTTAACGTAATCGCTGTCGCGTTATTGAATTGCATCGCTTCCGCGTCCCGTGAATTGCATTCCAAATTATTATGATATCTGACAGCACAGTCAAAGCTCTTGCCAAGTGTTAGATAGTGTTGCAGTGCAGCAGAGAGTGTTGTAGAATACGATCCTTTTGGATTTGTGTTTGTTATTGTTGTTCTTTTTTTTGCACGTGTGACACTTGTGATTTGAACGGCCGCAAAGTGGCGGAGAAACGCAAAGGTACGCCGTCGCCAACGCCGCCGCCCGCGCAGCAGCGACGAAAATCGGACAACGCGACGCCACCGGCAACACATCCGATAACCATACCGGCGCCCAAAACAACGCCCACAACGGCCACGGACATGACCACCACGCACAGCCAGCCGGCGTTGGAGCGCACGCCGTCCAAGCACAAGGAGCGCGAGCGGGAACGGGGTCGGGAACGAGAGCGTGAGCGGACGGAGACAACCAACAGCAGCGGCAATAGCAGCGGCCTGGGCAGTGCCGGCAGCCTGCCTGCCTCGCCGCAGAGTGCGGCCACAGTTAGTCCTGGCACGCCCACAACGCCCAAGAGACCGCTGCGCACATCGACGCCCTCGGTGGAGCAACGGGCATCCAAAATAATAAGCACCGCCAGCACCACGGTGCCAACAACAACGCCAACGAGTGGTGCCAACTTGGCGGCCGCCGAGCAGCTGCGTATCCCAACGGGCGCGGCGGCATTCAGCGGCTTCCCCGGGCTGCACAGCATGAGCAGTCTAATGGTGCCCTCGTCGGCGGCAGTCGCGGCCGCTGCGGCTGCACCTTTCCTGCCCTGGTCGCCCATATTGCTGCCCCCTTGGAGCCATGCGTTGCTGCCCGCTGCCTTTTATCCGGCGGCTCTGCGCAACGCTTTGCCCGGGTAAGCAAAATTGATAAAACCCACTAACCGCAATCCCCGATTAGAGATATTGCCATTTCTCGCTCTCTCTCTCTCTCTCCCTCCCTCTGTCTTTCTACCCTTTTTTTAATTCTTTCACACGCAAAACTCGCCTCGCACTTGTGCGATTTTTCCGATGGTTCATTTGTTGCGAATAGCGAAAATTGTGGCTACTTTTGGGATTTTCCCACGGTGAATTCTTCTAGTGGGTTTTTTAGCTAGAAATAAAATAATTTACGCATAGTAGGAAAACTCCGGTTTTCCTGAGAAAATTTGAAGAGAAACTGTTCGCTCTAATCAATATATAATATATAATAATGTAAGTTTTTCTTCGCACCATTGAAATTCAAATATATTTATATTGCATATATACATTCAGACATCTGAACAAATGGCTCGAGTTCGAACCTCCGACAGAAATAAGATTTAGGCATAACGATTAATCAAACCTTTCACCAAAAAACAACCATGTTCAGGAACCGAAACTAAAAGTAGGCAGCTTGTACAAGCTGCAAACCGAAACTGTGGTAATTTGTGTCGGCCTGTAAGCCCATGAGCAGTAGATAAATCAGCATACGTAATTATAATGATAACAATATGCATATTTGTATTATATACTAATTAACTTAGCTCCGTATTTGAGCGTGTGCGTAACGTACATGAACTTTATGCAATACATTTATATCTGTTAGAAATAGAATAGATCCGCGGTAAAAACATTCCTCGAATATATGTGATTAAGACCAACAGTATCTCATTTTGCTAAAAGAATATTTGCAAATACTGGTAATATTGAAAGAATCCTTTTAGCCTTGTAATTTAAGGGTATAGTTTTTTAAGGCACATGCAGCACCCTCTTTGCCGTCGTGGCCCGTGTCTGTGTTATTTTAGGCCTCGGTCAGCTAATGAACTTTGCCTTCTAAGCCAGCCAGCCAGCAACTGTAACGAGCTATGCCACTGAGCCAAGGCAATCCAATCAAGGCACTTACTCCCTAAACATTGTCCATCTACTTGTTTCGGGCACTTGCCCCGCGCAGAGCCTGCTAAAGCAAATTACCCAAATCCTGAAGCAGCCTTAAGATGTGACAGTGACCACACGTAATTCCCCCAGACAAGATCCGCAGATTTGCTGGGCTAGTGCATGCTCAAATATGCTCAAGGTCCTGTAATTGTGTGCAGCACTCTTGTCCGACATTGATTGGCGATCGCAGCTCAAGTGGCAAAAGACGCAACGGACGTCGATCTGTTTGGCCTGGCTGGCTTAGAAATTCCCATAGGTGAGTTGCAGGGAAACCCCAACCTGGCAACATGTGTGCAGCAGACGACAGCATCAGCAACAGCAACAGTAACAGCAGCGGCGACGTGGACGGCGTCACACTGTCTGGTCGAAGGCCGGGACGAGTGCAAAGGGAATTCCGCTCAGACATGCGGGGAATGCCCCGCGTCCTGATGGACCTGAGCGCGTGGGAATTTCGCGCGCACAATTTGGGAAAACTCAGCGTGGAAAAACCGGAAGCGAGAGCGCTTTTTACTTGCGCCAACATGTGGCCGAAAAATGGTTAGACCTGACCAAAGAGACCCGCGCCCGATCGCCCGATAGTCCAGGTAGTGCAGCGGTGCACCAAAAGCGGATTTGAGTTTAATTGTTGATGGTATTAGTGGAAAATCAAATTTGCATTAGCCCTAGCTTAGCCCAAAACTAAAACTGAAACTGAACTGAAACTGGGTCTGAAACTGTGACTGGGCTTTTGGTTTTGCAACTGGGACTAGGTGTCAATAATCCAGCGATTTGGCTGGCACTTAATCAAAGTTAATTCCGAGCAAGTGTGAAAAATCTAAGCCCGAGTCGCAGCTCGGTGCAATTTTCGTCAAAGTCAGCGCGTCAGGTACTTGCTGCTTGGCCAGGTAGAAATTTAGACCCGAAAATGCAGTGTACGTCCATTGTGTTGCTTTCCGGCCATTTCATTCATGACACGACACCGGATGTCGGATGTAGAACGTACAACGATATGCAGCAAGTGTGCGTGTGTGTGGTTGTGTGTGTGTGTGTGTGTGTGTGTGTGTTGGAAGTGGTGAATCGACAATTAAAACTGTGCTCTTGTCTACTTGCAGCCTCTTTGATGCCAAGGTGCCGTCCTCGCAGCGTTCCGGCTTTCATATATCCGACATACTCAATTTGGATGGCTCTGAGCTGAAGAGCGCTGCAGCGGCAGCGGCAGCGGCGGCTCATCATACCCACAGCCATAGCACGGAACTGGGCGCGGAGTCCAGTAATGGGCATGGTCATCCAGCGCCAGCGACACTGTCGCCGACGCCCAGCTCAGCACTGCCACCACCACCGCCGCCCAGCAGCGGGGATGAGCATGTAGCACCCGCGGCCCATGGTGATCATCAAACCACGGAGCACAGTGCGCAAACGGCGCACCATCAGCAGCAGCAACACATCCACCTTCACCAGCACCAGCAGCAACAACATCATCATCCCCATCTGCACCATCAGCCGCATCAGCCCGTTGCCCCTCTGCACTTGCCCCATCACCAGAGCGCTGGCGGCGCTCAACCGCCCATGCCCCATATGGGCGCCCATGCCCATGCCGCTTCAGCGCAGGCCGCTGCCCATCTGCTGGCCAGTCACAATGCAGCGGCCGCTGCAGCGGTTGCCGCCGGCCAATATCTGCCAAAGAACTTTGCCGGCAACTTCGGCGACGAAATGTCCTCATACCATCACATGGCCCAAACAATGCTCTCCCACTCGGGTCGCAGTGCTTGGATCAAGGAGAACGAAATTTATGGTAAGTGTGCATTCACAAATCGTAGCTATTTCTCATAAGCCTTAAAGGCTTAAAAAAAAAACAACGATTCCTTAGATTGAAACCAAATATAGCTTTCAAGAAATGAAAAGAATCCCTCAATCAAATAGTTGACTAGATTTTTCGTTTATCATTTTTAAACGTTTTCTTATATCGTTCAGAAGAGTTCATTTTTAATGCGACAATAAAGATATTTTATAATCGTTTTTTAAAATCAATTTCATATGTTGAGTTTGAAAATATGGCTATTAAATATTCTTATTTAAAGCCTAAACACAAGTTAATACATAGCTGCCTATAAGTTATCGAGCTTCTGGGACTAATTTAATTTTGTTACATGCATGTAAAACGTTTCTCGTAAAGTCAAGCTGCAGCTACTGGAATTATTTTAGCTGGGGAATCGGAAACGGGCAGGGGTATGGAATTTTGAGAGCGAACGCCTAATAATATTGTTCAATAATTGCCTCACAAAAGGCAGCTGTGTTTGCATATCTACTGGCGACGTCAGTCAGTGGGAACCATTCGCTGAGGGCTCGATGAGGGCTAACCCTTGGCTGTGGCCCTATGCCACGCCCCGATCAGCAGACGCTTTGTATTGTGGTGTAGTGTAGTGTTAGATGCGATATGTGTCGATTCAGGTGCTTGAAACGCGAAGTGCCCGCGGTCGGAACCACCCCTTTGGGCGCTTACGAGTACATACCCTAGAAACTGTGGCCCAACATAATCTTGACTAATAGTTTGTATGCGCTTCACACTTGAGGATTAATTTTGTTATTTTATTTTTTTTTTTGCTTCTTGTTTTTTCTTTTCCGTTTATTTTTTTTTTTTTTATTTGGTACCATGTTGCTTTCGTTTTCCCCCCTTTATTGTTGTCGCGGACACAACATTGTTCAGTCATTCCTTTCATATAAGCCTGAAAATTTATGGCACGCACTTCCGCTTCGTCCTTTTTTTCGGTTTTGCACGGCCTTTCCTTGTTTTATTATTCCAATTTTTTCTTTTTGTCTTTTGTTGATATGGTGCTCAGCTACAAATTATAATTGTTGCCTGATTGCCGTTTTTTTTTATTTTTTGGGAAATTTCACAGCTGTAAGTCGAGTCGATTTGATTATATTAAGTTATTAATTTGTTGAGTTGTCATGGTGAAGACGATTCTAGTGCACGACTCAAACTGGACTGGGGCTAGCTTAGATTGGTCTGGGGCATGGACTGAGTCTAGATTGAAGGAATGCGAATCATTAAAGCCAGCCTTGCATGCATGTAATAAATATACTGTGCAATATTCTACATAGATCACACCCAAATAAAAAATAAAAAAACAGAGGAAAAACATATCAAACAGCTTGAACGCCCATGTGCGATAAATCAAAGTAACTATATCCCTATATGAAAAAAAAGGGGGCGTATGCAGCATTGGCAAACCGACCGAGAGTCGGGTAAAGCGGCAAAAACGGAAGAAAGGGAGCCGGATGCTGGCAGAGGGACACAGAAGTCAGGGGCAGGGCGGCCATTAGAAGGCAGCTCTGTTTGAGGTTTGGCTTTTGTGTCGCATCCCATTGTCTCCCAGTTGGTTGCCCAGTTTCAAACCTTAATGTATTTTCATTAGCATTTGGTTGTGTATTCTCTCTCAAAACGGCAAACAATGACAGCAGCAAAAAAAAGATCGCACACGCACACATACATACACGCTACACGCTAAAGGCAACACCTCGAAGGTCAGAAGGCAGCCGAGCAATTGCCCAAAAGGTGTAACTCCGCAGGGTTGCCCCGCGGGGCAGGGAATGCAAACGCAGCCAGGTAGCACCCGACGATCGATCGAGCCTTGTCAATGGCCCGGTCCTCTAATTGACGTTATTAGTTGGGCTCGCTGCGGTGTGGCTCGAGGAGGGTAGCTCGCATCTGGCCACCACGATCTCTGCCCCGCGCCGCCTAGCTGCAGAGCATAATCCAATTGTACGAGTCGTTGGCGGTTGTATCTGTTTACCCACTGACTATTCATTTAGCACCGCTGCCAAATTCTGCCTGTTCATGCTGATTGGGGTATGTCTGCCACTCTGTGCTTGGCTATGTGTGTGTGTGTGTGAATTAATTTTTCCAAATTGTTGACAAATTGACTCCGTAACTATACTGAGCAATGAAAGTGCGCGAAGATCTTGGTATTTTTAATAAAAATCAAATGTAGCTTAAGAATTATCAAGTTATGATAGTGCATCCTATACTTAGCTGCCATAGAAACATTCGGCATAAAATAATTGATAGGGATTTTTATTAATTAATATTAAACTGTATTTTGCTTTTGGTAGTTGCTTACTGCGCTTAGTTAGTTGTCTTTATATAGCCCAGTGTATGCCAAGCCCTTAGTAACCTCTCTCTCGCTCTCCGCTTTTCTCTCTCTGCAGGCACTCAGCAGCCGGCCAGCCCGGACAGCACCTCGCCCGTCACGTCGGAGGTCTCCTACACGTACATAGGCTCCAATTGCCAAACGTCGCCGGCTCTCTCCGGCGACTACAAAAGCTACAGCCGTTCGGCGGACAGCGATGCGCTCTCCGTAGGCGATGCGCTGCACACGTTGCATGCTGGCGGTACAGCCGGTGGCAGCTCAGCGGCGCATGCGTTGCATAACAACAACAATAATAACAACAATAATAATAATACCAATAACAACAACAATAGCCTGAAGCATGACGCAGGCGCCGGCAGCGGCAGCGCCCATGACGACAGCCTGAACGAGGATGGCATCGAAGAGGACATCGACGATGTGGACGATGCGGATGGCAGCGGCGGCGGCGGCGTCAACGCCGACGGCATGCCCAACAAGAAGCGCAAACGGCGCGTTCTCTTCACCAAGGCGCAGACGTACGAGCTGGAGAGGCGTTTCCGGCAGCAACGGTATCTAAGCGCGCCGGAGCGCGAACACCTGGCTAGTTTGATAAGGCTGACTCCGACGCAGGTGAAGATCTGGTTCCAGAATCATCGCTACAAGACCAAGCGAGCACAGAACGAGAAGGGCTATGAGCATCCGGGCCTACTGCATGGCCATGCCACACATCCACATCATCCGTCTGCGCTGCCGTCGCCACGGCGCGTTGCCGTGCCCGTGCTGGTGCGCAATGGCAAGCCGTGTCTGGGCGATGGCTCCAAGCTGACACAGGATTGTGTGAGCACTGCCACCGCGATGCAGAATGCCGCCGCACATCATCTGGTGGCGCTGAACGGTGCTGCCGCCTATCAGCATGCGGCGGCTGCCGCAGCGGCTGGTCTCCACGCCCATGCCCATGCCCACGCCCATCCGCATGCGCAGCGCGCCGCCTGGTGGCCCTAATATTGCTAGCTGCCTAGATTCGAGTTGGCAGAGCCGGCTGGGAGCGGCCAGATGACTGGTAACTCGAATACTGGACAATAAACTCGCTGTCAAAGTCGCAGCTGTGTGACTCTGCCACAAATTGTGGCACATTTCGGTTGGGAATTCGAACAAACAAACAAAATTGGTGCAATAATATATAACAATGGGTCGACAACAAGCAATTGACGCACTCTCCTCTACTCCAACTCCCCGTCTCCCCTCTCAAAAAAATAAAATTTAAAAAAAGCAAGCAAAAAAAAGCGGAAGGCGTCAGCTGCCACAAGCTTGTGGCAAGGCCAAGCCGGGAGCAGAAAGTGCTCTACTTGAAGAATTCTTCGCCAAGCAAAAGTTGTTGTTGCATGTTGCATGTGCAATAATGTCAACAACATATATCATTCGTGTAATAAATCGCTATAAATACAAAAAATTTTTTTTTCCTGCAGCTCTAAAGCTGCAGGCCATTTAGCAATAAGTTTTTTTTTTACCTTTTTTTTTTTTAACAAAAGTCGTTAATACCTATAAAATACTAGATATATAGACAAGTTTTTTTTTCGCCTAGACCTAAATAAATTAAATCTTATTTTTATTCAAATATAAAATATACAAAAATTTATAAATTCGTTTTGTACATACTGAAAAGAGGGAAATAAATTCATGAAAATGACATTATATATATATATATATATATATTTCAAATATCAATGCAGATAATACAACAAATAATCGTGTACATATTTTTTAAACAATAAAAAACTAGTGTCCAATTTGTAGGCATAATAACATTTGTTTATACACAATAAATACATATATACATACATGCGAAGTCGTAACTGTTAATGTAAAAATTATAATTATAAAATCCAAAAATAATCAACTATTTTTTTTTGTATAGTGCATAAATAAATAAAAACAAACTCTTTGAATTTATAGCGCGTAATGAGTTCATAAATGTTAACACACACACACAGAATAAAACTTAACAAATGTATTTGTAATATAAGGAAAAAATAAAAAATTCAAAACAATATTAATAGAATGCGTTAAAGAAAATGTTCTTGAAAGAGAAGTATTTCTTGTCAGTTCGGACACAAAACTTGTAATTCCTTCAAGAAAAACAATATTCGAAACCACAAAATCTGAGTCATTATCTGTACTCTATATATATTGTAAATCAGAAAAAGGAGGCTAGTCTCTATAACAAATTAAAATTTGTAGACTTAACTTTCTTTTGATTTCAACTTATGCTATGTTGGCATTGACGTGGGCGCACAGCTGTGCGTCTTTATAAACTTCCTACTAAGGTACATATAAGTATAATACATATTGTATAGCTGGGATCAATGAACTAACTTATCCAACCCAACTAACCGATACAGTTCAAGCCAATTCCCTGTCTGACGGCTTCCTTCCCTTAACCCTGTTTTACACATCCCATTCCTTAGTGCAAACCTTTCTAATATGCATTGATAAGATTCGTTAAACAATTCAATTTTTAATTTATAGCTGCCCGTTCTACTGAAAATATTGCAATGCCATGTATATTTTCATATAGAAATTGCGGGCTAATATTAATATCTAGCCCAAATTGGCATCTGTTAAATGTGGCCAGATTATTCCAATGCTTGGGAACAAAGTTAGTTTAATTTTAAGCTATTTGCATCAAAGTCATTTTTCCCGATCGATAAATATATCTAAGAAGACAATTAAGTTGGGTTAAGAATATTTGCACATATATTTATATTTATTAATCAGATATATTTAGGCATGATCAGATTAGTCTCTCGATTTACTTTATTCACCTTAATTTAGCCCACGTTATACGGAGTAATGCACTATACGATGGATAGAGCTGCAGGGGCATTAAGTGTTGACAAGCTGCAGATAGCGGTTCAAAGAGTTGAGCCTCCCCACGAGGTGTCAGGTGCGAGCACCTGGTAAAAACATTAAGCAGCTCATAAATACAACTTGATTATGGCTTTTAGCTACCGTTTAGGTCTGCAGCCCGGCGATTGGAATCGTAATCCATTAATGATTATACGAATTGTACTACCAGCACTCATAATACCCGCCCGTACGTTCAGGGGCCGCTTGGACTTTGGAAATGCTGCCTCGCGATAAGCCCGCCCCGGCCCCAGACGATGCATTCAATGCGAATGGGGCTCGGTATGGCACTATAATTGCCCGGTTGCCACATATTGACTTTATGTTATGGCCATCAATAGCTAATTTAGTGGGTGGCCGTAATATGCAGTCAGTCACAAAAGCAGCTAAACTACATGGCAGGTAAGTGTGGTATAATGAGCTTGTACCGGGGCATGTCTGCACTAAATGACCAGATTATTGCGAACAAGTAGCATTTACAACATACATTGTAAATACAACGAAATCAAGCCGCATCAATAGAGACAATCAGCAATCATGGGACATGGCCAGAGGCCCTCTTAACTCTATACTCCATGTGAGGGCACATAATTTGAGCAAATAAAGAACTCGAACTCAAGTAGATGTTTTGGAGTATCTCATAAAATAAACAAGTGCTATTCGAATAAACTACAAATTAAATTACTCATCAATGAGCACTGAAAACACTCAAGAGCCACGAAACGAAACATCGAATACACACATACCTTCACATACATTCGTATGAATGTCACTATTGGCTTCTAAGTTTTCATTTGTCATCTGAATACAAGGTGCCACATTGCAGGCGGGTGCAGTCGACTGCGCAATACTCTGTCCATAGTTTTGTATTCGAGTCGAAACGAATCTTGCCGGCGACTCTTTAACAGAAAGCCATAGGCAGAGACTACAATTAGTCGTCTACCTGGTGGTCTGCCCAACCACCAGTCGTATGAGTATTTAAGCTTCCACTAAATAACAGTTTTGTGGCTTGTCGTTGGCAATATGCTTAGGGAAAGGGTATACACAACTTAACTATAACCATTGCGAGTATTAATAAACATCGAGTGCCTGGTCATATATTTTGCGCAGCAACAATAACAACAACAATAGCAACATTTTTACACTGGCCATAAACTCGGCGATTACTGAAGTACCATAAATATTATATACTATTTTTATGATTTCTTTATTCATTCTTTTTTATTTAGATTTATCTAACGACAACCAGTTCCAGCTACATTTGTAAACTCATTCGATTTTTTGAGTATATATCAAAGTTAAATACAATTATCATAGTTTAATACAAAGACTAATTACATTTGCATAGATTATTTTTTATTCTGTATTGTGATAATTGGTATCCAGTTTTGCCAAAAGATTATATTAAATAGTCTATTTTAAAATAATGTAGAGTATATATAAAAGTAGGTGTTAGCTTATATATTTATATTTTCTGATCCGAGTGGCCCCATAAAAATACCACCTCAATTAATTGGCTTATAAATTTGGGTTGTTAAAAATCGTAAATTCCACCCCCCCGTTCCGGGGCCATTAAGTTTATTTGCATAAAGTTTTGGCTATCGCACAGGATGTTGATTATACGCGCCATTCAGTACCAAACATCTAGATTAGACGTAATAGCTGCTCAAGACTGATATTGCCCGGCAGCGGCTGTTGAAGTTAACACAATAATAAACTTTTTGTTATTATTATTAATATTATTTTTTTCATTGTTGTTGTTGCCCGCTTACTTTCAGATAAGCCATGTTCGAACAGCTCCCGCAAGGTGCAAACTGGTCGCCAATCGGCGTCAACCTGATTGCCACTATTTCTGTTTGTGTGTGAGTGTCCGGCCGTATCAGCGACATGTCTTGCACGACCGGACAGCTTGGCCAGCGATCGCGTCACACACATCGATACATTGCTAGGCATGCGTGGACGTCATGTCGAGTACAAACGTGCGAGCTTATCAATTCGAGAACGCCAGCAGCGATGGGGTAAGCGCTTGATGGATGCGGTGCCAGGCTGTAGATAGAGCTGACCCACAATCTGTATTTAAATTGTGTTCGCAGCCAAGATATTGCGTGCACTAAATAGTTATAAATTTATTAATTTTTCTGAATATACCTGAAAGTCATTGTTTACTCCGACAATCACTTCACTATCCCCCTTCGTGCATCTTCATATCTCTATATTTTAAATTAAACTATTTTAAATCGACGAATTAAGCACAATTCACAATTGGTACAGCGAATACCTTTGATATTTAAATGCCATTCACAAATATTGGAATAATATTAATCAATATTGGTTAAGATCCAGGGAAACTTTTGATCTTTAGATATATAGACTATTAGCAGATGCATTAAGAGAAAAATAAAAATCTAGCAATATTACCCTCCTCTTCGCTTTACGCACATATAAATATATGCCTTCCTTTGGCTCCGTGAAATAGAACAGAATTCTGGTTTTGCGTAAATGCAAATGTATTTCCACATATGTTTTGCACAATCTTAAAGGGGAAATGCGAAAGACTTATACGTCATATACTAGTCGGACACTCTCAACTAGAGCACAATTACTTGCTTCATTTTTTATATTCTGTAATTTATCTCTATTCGGTTTTAATTTATTTTCACCTGTCTGTCAATGCCCATTGTGGGTTCATTGTCACTTTAATCTTGAGAATTCAATGATATTATTATTCTTGTTCTTGTACTCATTTGTCATTGATATTCAGCATGATCCATGCTGCACTCTCGCCATGCTCCCCTTTCAGTTGCCATGTATTTACAATTTTACCAAGAATGGTGTCCGCCTAATAGGAGCGTCCGTTATGAGAGTTTTCATGGTAGTTACATTAAAATAAGTATGCATTTAAGTCGCTAAAGTCTCTTTATTTAGTTGTATCCTGAAATATGTTTGCTTTTTCATGTTTTAGCACATGGCCTGGCCTCATCTCAAGTTGGCAAATACTTGGCAGAGACTAGTAATTGGGTAATAAGAACAAGGTAAGGTCAGCGAGTGTACAACAAAAACAACAATACGAGCAGCACTTCAAGCCACGCTGAGCAGCCCGAAGCACTTGTCAACAAGTCCCAAGAACAAGGAGTACGTAGAATGCCATGTGAGTCGAACGCCACTTACAACGCTTAATCAGCTCCGATTTCAGTCGATATAATGAATGTTGTTGTTCTTTATATTTATTTTTATTTGATTTTATTTATTTTTTGTATTTGTTGCTCTTGTTGTTCAAATTTGGCATTGATAAGGCTGGCAGACAGTGCCAGACAACGACAACGTCAACGACATTTATTCGAATGTGGGCAGTTTGTAATGAAAAATTGATTAACGCAAAATAATACTACGATATACACACACGCACAGACAGGCATATATATATATATATATATATATATACACGTATACATACATAAATTTATCACAAAATAAACGTAAATCAATGAACAGAAATGTAGAAATTAAACAGGCCAAGTAAAGACCGTTAAGCAAATAAATGAGTTTACAATTAATATAAAATAATCGATAAGTGACCGAGCTCTGCCTAGTTTCTGGCTATACTCTACAATAGCAACAAAAGCACTTTTGTTGTGTTGATTTCTATACCCTTTATTTTGATTGTAGGCCAAAGTTAATTGCGTTTTTGATTTAACAACGTCCAGCGCGAATCAGCAGGCACTTGAGCTGGCGCTCCCCGGGTGCTCCAAGTCCATGTCCAATATACCTCCTATGGCCCGTATAGCCCCCATATCTGGCATGGTCGTTGCGTGTGAAACTGAAATGACATTTAATTGGCGTACGCAGTGAGCTGGCACTTGTTCTAAGTGGGCGTCAACAAATGCGTTATGTGATTTTTCAATTTAACATTTTCGTTGATTTCGCTTCCATTAGGGGGCTGGCCGTTAGATAAGCCTCCAGGCAGGCACCTCCCATTGGTCAAAGCAATTCGGACCGCTCAATTCAAGATATAACACAATAATCGAACAATAATTCCTGCATCCTTCTGTTTGATTGGTAGAAACTAATACTTCACAGCGTCTCGAGCGAATTAGCTCTATTAAATTTAACTCACTTAGAGAACAAAGCTAGAGCTAAAGAGTCTATTAGTGTACCATTTGTGATACATTTGGTTCTTATGATATATTTTAAAGCACATTTTCCTTAAATTTTCTAAATTTGTCTGAAAAATTGATCATGTAGAATTCTAAAAAAAAATATCTTATCAATTTACAGATATTTTGTGTTGAAATAATTAATATCCCTTAACAATTAATAAATGAGTATTTGTTGTTGAAGGAATTTATTTTTCAATAGTGAGCGAGCATAAAGCCTTTCTTTAGATGAGGCATTTTCATTTTTGGTGTTTGTTTGTTAATTATTTACTTATTTAGCAATTATTTAATCCCAATTGAAATTACTTTAATGACCAGTAAAAAAACTGATTAATGAGTGTCTGATATTCACCCAAATCTGCATATTGCATATCTGTAACAAATTAACAAACTTGATTTCCACCTGAAACTTTAATTTCTCTACCATTACCTTAAAAACTATTTTACAAATCAGATAAAAACATTTTCCAGCAGCTTAAACGTGCCGACATATCATACCGACAAATAATTGCGTGGGCTAGCTATTTAGACAAATATCATTCCATATCCACAGATTGTTTACCATATCTCTTAAATATGAATTTTGTTTTAAAGCGCCCGTAAAAAGTATTTAACAAATCAAATAAAAATTGTGATTGAATAAATGTACAAATATTATTCAACGTGGATACAAATCTCTTACAAAATAGCTGCTTCAGCTAGTTCTTCTGGTAGAGTCGTATGACATATTAGCCGGGGGAGCCTATGCAGGGTTTTTTCAATTAGTTGGGTATGGTTCGGTCTCGGCTTGACCGTTGTCCGCAAATAAAATGCAATTTTAATGACAAAACTCTCACACATTGTGGCAGGGCTACAAAGTCGCAAAGTCGCAATTCTAATTAGCCAATGTGCTGCAATAAAGCGCCGGAAAACATCGCCCTGGGGCGTCGAGGTGCGCTGGGAAACTGCGAAATGGCTGCGACATGGGTTCGGTTCGGATCGGCTGGGCCAGGTTGGAAGTAGGTTTTTTTTTTTTTTTGGGAGGGGTTTGTGTCTTCTTTGGGTGGTTGGGTGCTAGCAAATCAAATCAAATTAAATCAAAGTTGATGGCGCATTTTACAGTTGTTAGTGGTTGGGGATTAGCGAGAGGGGCTGGGGATTTGAAAATTTAATAACGTCTTGCGAGGTTGTTGTCCTTGTTGGTGCTCTTGTTGTTGTTGCTGTTGATGTTGCCAGCGGTTGTTTGTTGTTCATTTCGCGGCCATCGTCATTATCTGCATGTAATTTCTCATTTTCATAGTCAATTAAGTCAATCACACGCCCTTTTAGCCACCGCAGCGTCGTCGTCGCCGCCGTCGCCGTTGCCTTTCCCGGCGGCTAGAAAGCCACCCTGCAAATTAACACGTCGTCGCCGCCGTCGTGGGTTGTTGGTTTGTTGGATTGGTGGGCTGATGATAGGCTGCGTTGGTGAGTTGATGGGCTGGCTGGCGAGCTGGTGGGCTGGTGGGCTGGTGGTGTGTGTGTTCCGTTTCCGTTGCCACTGCCAGCGGCCTTTTGTTTATTTGTAACGCAATGCAGCGCGGCGCAGCGCGTTTATTGCTCAATTTTCATCGATGTTGCCAAAATTACACATTCATAGCTTGGTCGCTTGGCCGCTTGCCTGCTTGGTCGCTTTAGCCTAGGAAATCCACCACCACCACCACGGCCACCACCAGCATTACGATTACCATTACCACAACAGCCCACACGTCGCATCAGGCCGTTGGCCAGGACCAGCTCAATAACTGTAACAATTTCAAGCACTAAAAGGACACGTGGCAGCTGCTTTTAAAATTGAATTTCCTGCATGTAATCTTGTCGAGTCAATTGTTTCTGTGTGGGCAAAGTGCTGGCTGGGGGCAAGCCACCCACCCTCTGTGCATGTTGTTCTCGCTGTTGTTTTTCGGGTGAGCCGTACACGTGCAACTTCTGGGTGTGCAGACGCGTGCGCCTTGCCCACCAGACCCCCGACCACCTTGGCCACGCCACAAGCCAGTCACACTTCTTTATTTATGAAGATGCGACCAATATGTTGACTATTTGTGAACACCTCCCCAGCGGCAAAGGGTGGGGTCTAAGACATAAACGGGTGCGCGGACTTATGTGCTTAGCCATTGACATTGCGGCCAGGATTAGCTTTTGCCTTTTGACGCCGGCGACAGCAAGTGCAAATTGTTCGAATATGATTTATAGAGCGCATTAATCAGGTAAATGAAATTGAAGAACAGGTTTTAGCGAACACTTATTTGATTCAAATGAATCAACAATATTCTTATAAAAATTGATGTGCCCAGGTTAATACAGAAGTTTTTATAAAAAGAAGATAGAAAGCAGAAATATAATGATTATTTTCTTAAAATATGATAAAAATAATAGCCAAATATTAAAGAAAATATTTAAGCAATTCATCTATTTGAGTCCATGTGAATGGCAATTTGAATGAACTCATTAATGAATCCATTTAGCACTCGCACAACTCGAGATTTCACACGAACCGATGCTTCGCAGTTCGTTTGTGCCATAATTAACATGTAAAAGCAAAAGGAAAGGAACGAAAGGAAAACCTTTCGGTCCCCTGCTCACTTACCCCCGAAAACGGAGCACTTTATGGCCCGAGTTGCGTGTCTGGCAATGTTTGCCATTAAAAAGCCACCGAACATCAATTTAAATATTGCATTACAATGATTTGCATAAAAGGCAACACGCAGCAGCAGCAACAACAAAAACAATCGAATGAGTGTGTGAATGGGTGTGTGAATGGGTGAGTGAGACCAGGTCGTTGTCTCTCAAAAATCAAACCTAACAAGAAAGATCCGTGTAGTTGAGAATGATGTAGTCCAGGATACCCTGTAAACGAGCCCGAGTTAAACCAAATAGATAATCGACAAATACCGCGAAAGCCACTCTATTAAGTCTTGAAAGGCTTTCTCAATCACAATGTTATTGCTTAGAAAAGTATATTTAACTAAAAATGCAAGTAAATTCCTATTTCCCACCAGAAATTCAACAAAACATTTTACAGATTTGTATGTTATTGTGTTTATATTCATTATATTGATATTCACAATTTGCGTGTCTAGATACAGTGAAGTCTCTTGTAACAGACACTTCTATTAGGAGCTTACCCCTCTTAAGCAGTCATTTTCTCTTACTCCATATTATACGGACACTCCTCTTGAGAGAAAGTTTTGTTTATTTTTATACATATCCTTATAGCCTGATATAGCCAATGCTGTCCCTCTGCGCCGTAGAGGGTATAACAACCATTAAACCAATATAAATTTGCACTTTCACATGACCTCGCGTCGGCGGTTGATATTCCTCCTCAATATTGGGAGCTCAGTCTGTCAATGAGTGTGTGTATGCATGTGTGTGTGTGTGTGTGTGTGTGGGTATTGTGCTCTTTGGCTAATTTGAATATGCCGAGCTGTGAACGTATGTGTGTTTAGTGCTTCCCACGATATTGATATGACTTTGTCGTGTCGCTGGGGGTCGCGGCAAATCAAAATTCAAATCAACAAACAATAAAGTGGCAGCAGCCATTAGCGTGGCAGCAGCGCACGTCAATTTTGTCTATATCTAGGGGTAAGTTACACGTGCAACACCTGAGCAGTGCCAGGATCAGATACCCCTTTTCTTTCTTTTGCAACTGCAGCTCAGATCTGGGCTTAAATCAATAGAGTTGCTAACAAAAGTTGGTTGATTATTTAACCTTTGATTTTTATTGCATTATTATTAGTAAATAAATAAGGTCAACAATAGCAACAACAACAACGAAAACAAACAGCGATTTGTATGCAAACACTGGAAAAAGTCACAAGAACGCGGCCAGCTCGAATTCGAGGGTGCAGACAATAGAGAAATCAATCAATAAAAATCCTCGAACTCGTCCTCGTTCTGGTCGTCTACATCGAAAGATTTGAACGCCGACGCTGAGAAGCATTCGGCAATTAACTGGCCGCGCTTCGAACCCGAACCACACACCAAACGGAAGTCATTAAGTTGGCCATTCAAAAGGGTTGAGGTTCACGGTGCGCGGTTCGAGACGTGTGCTGCCTAATTGCGCGGGGAGAGTGGGTGCCGCGCGTCCAGGGTGAAAGGGGTGCCCGGCCTCAGCAATGAAATTCGAGTAGACATTTACCGCCTGGACGGCTCGTCACACAACTACATACACGCGCACACACACACACAGTCGATAGGCAGATGCGCTAATTTACTGCAAATTGAAGTGGCCCCAAAAAATGTGCCTTTTTACTTTGCTTAGAGACGCTAAGAGTATTATTCATTAGAAAGGGATAGCCTCGAGGAAAGAAGACAAGCCGAAATAGACTTATCGATGCACCGCGTACATATACCAATTTTTGACTCGCACGATTGGCATTCAAAAGGCAAATTCTAATTTTTAACGAAACGTTACAAATTGTATTTGTTCGTTGCTTTTCGTTTTAAATCGATACTCAAAATTTGAATATCTCGGTAAAGAACGTTTAGATTTTCGATTGGATGAGAAATGAGTTGGATCGACTGTGACAGTAAAAATTATTGTTTTTTTCTTTATCTCGGATAAATGGTCAAACGCATAGAGAACGATAAATTGCTTCTACTCGTCCGGATCATGGCTATCGATTATCGAAGGCCCCTTTCTTAATATGGACATCAGTTTTTTATAGGGACTTTGGTATAGCGCCCATTAAGTCTGATGTTCAGAGGCCTAGCGATCTATAGTATGGCCGACTGAACAGTCTGGACTCAGTGGGAGTCACCCGCTGGACTTGCCGTTCATTGTCTCAGATTTGACTAGAATCAACCATGTAACTCACCAGGCTTGTTAGGTTGGCGATAACCTATCCCCATTGTTGATTTTTCTAATTAAGTTGATTTTTCTTGTAAATCGAGTTTGATGTATAAAAATATAATTAAAGTCTTTGATACTTTATTTGCGTATATTCGATACGTTCCTGTACTTTAAAGAAGGCTCATCATCTCTCAAAAGTTTTTATTTGTAAAAATTTGTATAAGCTTGGACTTCTTAGCCTAGAGATAAATATTATTTGCGAAGTTGCAGGCAGTAATCCGCTAATATGTTTTAGTTTCGAAGCATAATCTTGTTTTATCCTCTATATAAATATGTATTATCCACCAGTATGTGCATAACATAACTTGGTCGCTTTGACTTGGCTCAAACATAAGCTCTACAGCACAAGGGCTCGAACAAACAATAACAGTGCCAGAATATGGGACATTGGGCAGTGGACGCAGGACATGAGGCACTACACATTGGACATTGGACACTGAAGAAGTAACGAGGCACCAAGTGCCACATAAATCACGGGTGCGAGTCCGAGTTGGAGTCGGAGTGAGGACAGGACGGAACGGGGGGGGGGGGGCCAGAGCAATTGACGTCAACAATAACTAACAATGATGTCAACTTGTAATTGAATTGATTGACAATATTTTATATGGAAGTATAATGGACCAAGTGTATAACGTGGCTTTTGCGAGCCAGTTGGCCCCTTTGGCCTTTAATGACAAAATTTGTTTAGATTAGCATTAATGGACCCCGTACGAAACACAATGTTGATGGCCAACAACATGATGATGAGGGGCTGTGACCCTGACTCCATCTCTCACTCTCACTCTGATACTGATTCAGATTCTGACGCACAGGACACGAGCGAGTGGTTGGTTGGTCATAAAAAACGATAAGACGACTATTCAATAAAAATACTTTAAGCGGAAAAACAAACTTGAATGGCGATAAAAAACGCACGACATACGCAAGCATCGAGAAGGGTCACAAACTCGACACACAACTCAAGTCCAGGGACACATACACACACGCACACACACAGTGCCCCACTCCGCCCACTCGTTTTGGACAAGGACAAGTACGAAGACAGGCACAATATGTGCCTGGCAGGGGCACCCCTCAGTTGTGCTGCGCTTTTTAGTTAATGAAATCGTTTGCTAAATGAAACGTAAAGCCAAAGGGCAACAACATCAGCCAAATGGCCAAACGGCCACCCCAAATAGACAATCCTTTCTTGGCCAAGCAACAGCAACAGCGACAGTCAAGCGGAAGCGGAAATGTGTCGCCGTTCAATGGTAGCGTCAAGATTTTAAAATCAAATTTGAAGTTTTTCTGCGTGATTTTGAAAAATCAGCCGCAAACTCATTTTAAAACCACTTCAAAATGACATTTGGAACTCGGCCCAGCCACATTCGAGATTTGATGTGGCTAACTGTGTGTGCGTTTCCGGTTTCCGGTTTCAGTTGCGCTCTCGCTGTCGCTGTCGTTGTCGCTTTCATATCCAGTTTTTATGCTGTGGTCTGCACTTGGCATTTGCGATTAATCTGATGATTTATTCAATGCGGAAGGGTTGCTTAATTTTTATTTATTTCTAGGCGAGAGCCATTCGCACAACAAATTGTCTCGCCAGAGCTAGGTTATGCTGAGTTATTGTGTGCGAGATCAAAATAAAATACAAGGAAAATAAGAAATATTTTGCCGAATTAAATAAATTAAAAGCATTTGAAAGCATTTAATATGAGGCATATAATGCAGCAGATAAGTTTAGTTTGGTTTATTTAAATTGTTTGCAAATCATATGCATGCCAATTGTTGCAGGGCATTTGCAACGTCTGCCTGAGCCAGCCAAAAGCAGAACCATAAAATCCTTTCAACGAGTCAAAAGTTTACCGTGAATTCTTTCATTTCTGTTCCTTTTTTTCTTGCATATATGCCCAACTCGCCGACAGCAGAGCAGCAGCAAATGACTGCAATGTATTCCCAGTCAGGACAGTGGCGTTATCCCTGCTCTAGTCCTAGTCCCAGTCCCAGTCCTGGCCAATGTCCTGGCCGCAGTCGTATCTTTTGCATTTGCAATTGTATTTGTACTTGTTGTCTGGTTATCAACACACACTTCCGGAACTTAATGGCCTGAATCCTTTTGCTGCTGGCTTGATTTGCCTTTTTGAGTTTGTGTGTTATTGCTGCCTTGTTTGCCCAGGACACTTGTTAAGTGCATTGGCCTGTAATAATTCCATGCCCAGTTCAGCAAGTTCTTCGTGCTTCGTTTTTATACGCTCTAACCATTTAATATGCGCAAACAGGGTATACTAGTCATCTTCAAATGTGTGTAAGTGGGAGAAGACTTGTTTCTTCTGGCAAATCCCTTAGCAATAAATGCAGGGTATATTCAAGTCTATCACCCTCCTTCGATTTCCTGTGTAATATTTGTCTTCTGGTTGTCTGCTCTCGTAATTATTTTGGATCGCAGCCGTGCTCGTTTATCTTACAGCTTGTGTAAATCATTTGCAACGCTGACTTTGAATTATGGAAAACTGGCAAATTTACGAGCAGCTTTGGAATAGGAATTGAAATTGAAATTGGAGTCGGTTTCTGCTTCGGATGCGGATTCGGCATTTGCCCTTATGGCAAACAAATTGATTGTCCCGTTTGGCAGTGTTGTATCTGCGTGTGAGTTGTTTCCATTGTTTGCATTTGTTGACGTCTTTACTTAACGCAATTTACACGCTTTGTTTTTAATGCGCTTTTGATGAAGCCATCATGTCACATTACATCAAAAACTAGCACCAGGCAGCCCATCGTGTGCGAGGGAGTTGATACACACACACACACGCACACACACACACACAACCAACAGACCCAAATACAATAACAACACAATAAAAGGCAAGCAAATCTCCAGGCAGTCATCCCGTTTTTCGCCCTCGTTGCCGTGCCCGCCACTGACTCCAGTCCCGGCCATTTAGCAGCGTGTCTTGCTGCAGAAATCTCATAAACACTTTCCTCCGGCTTTGGCCGGGCGCACAAATTGAAATCTGGTTAGACACAAGGGTGTTCCTCGAGGGTGTGCGAACATCAGCTATGGGCCAGAAGAGCGATGCGGGGCCAAATAGCCTTAACTAGCCAAACAAACATTGGGCAAACGAAAAGCGTTTTTGGCATTCATGAGCAGCTCATGCGTGCAAATCAAAGCGAGCAACTGGAAAACGGACAACAGGGCACGGCAGAGTTTAGCAGGGCGGGCTGTTAGGACAACCTAGTCGAACATATCAAAATGATTAGAGTGGGTTTGTACATGCACATACATACATACATATGCACATTCATGCGCTGATGTTTAGCTGGACACAAATTGTTGGCCGTCTATAGATTCATGATTCCCTAATCACATTGCACAGTCAATAAGAAGGAACAAGTATCTACATATAGCTGGTCAAATGTCAAGATAGCTTAAATGTCACCTTAAGATTGCAGTCAATATCCAGTCCAGTAACTTTTTATATTTGTATTAAATCTTAGGAGAGATTCTGATATTTAAATTCGTTTTTTGTTTAACTTGCACTTTCTCAGTTCATTTTGTTGGTTATCACTAAAATTTTAAAATAAGCTCAACTCTATATTAATACAAATGCAAATGAGCTCAATGGGAACATTCAATTTATAAAAAAAAATCTTATTTGGATAGATGTTATATCCGATAGCTTAGCTCGATAGTTTTATAAACTTGCAGCAGCTGGGCAAACTGTTCGTCTCTCTTATTTCTCAACTCTTTAACATTTCAATCAAGATCTTTACTTTGTCTAGATATGTTTCGTTAAATAATAACAATTTTTATTTATATAGATACCTAAGTATTTGAGGATCCTTTAACAATGCTTCGGAGAGCGGCGCTGAGAGAATTTGATGCCTTATGAAATATATTTAAGTATATATGGACTATTTGCTGGATTGTGTTGGGAAATCAGGTAAGTAGCGGGCCGCGAATTGCAGCCTTGATGAAATTAGAATTGGAAGCGTCGCAGCAAGATATATTCAAAGATTGGAAATGAATAAGAGCTGTTAAAAAGCGCAGGAATCTGGAATTCTAAACTAAAGACAGTCTAACGCTCGTCGGATTAATCACATGCAAATAAAAGAACCCCGCTGCATAAGCGGAATAATCGATAGGTAAGTATTGCACATCCTTGAACTTGGGCTATTAATAAAATAAACCGATTTCAGTTTTTTTTTTTTTTGAGATAAATATTTACTTGTAGTTATTATGCTTTTCATTTAGTGAAAAGTTGAAAGAACTTGCTTAGTGCACGGAAAGATACCTAAGCTATTAAATACAAATTATTTCATTCAATAAATATTATAACCGTGTCATAATGCAAGTCTTGCCGAAACAAATGGCGAGTATCTTTGGAGATTGGGAAATATTTTAAAACTGCAATAGAATTTGCTTTCTTTTTTTAATTTTTAAGTATAAGCTACGCTAATTATAAATATTCAAAAGCCATGCTGTAAATGTCTTAATGTTCGCAATTGAGTATAAGGAAGTAGGCGAGTCCTTGAGGATTTTTTGGACAATCTCAAGTGAATTTCTATTTGGGCAACAGCTTGGTGCATAAAAGAGGAGCACGAAACGGAAATTTATTGGTCATTAGCTGAGATATCAATGGGCTAAAACGAAGCCGACTTGTTCAGATTTCAATGGCAATAACGACGGTAATGCGATTGAAAGAGAGAATATAAAAAAGCAGGGAGCATTAGGCCAATGCAAACACTCACACTTTGTCATTGCACTGCGAGTAGTTGGCTGCTCGTTTTTCTTTTTCGTTTTTATTTTTTTCTCTCTTTCTTTTTTTAGTGCTGCCTCAGCATCAACAAGAGCAGCAACAACAATGGCAATGTGTCATGCTTGTTGATTTGTAAGGATGCATCGCAGCGTTTGTCAATTGTATTGACCGGAAAATCATAAAGCTCTTTGTGCCCGGTATCTGGCAGAGAGGAAGTCAAATGGAAGCGGCCGCGTCATGCCGTGGACCGACCTCGTCTTGGCCCTTGGTCATTTTGTTTCATCATCGCAGTTGTTAGTTCTTATATTATTTTTTTCTTCTATAAAGTCGGACCCTCCTTATGTGCGAACCGGAAATGTTGCCCAGCGCATTCAATCTTTGCTGCTCTTCGATTTTCTATTACATGATTATAATCCTTAATTTTTTACTTTATATATATTTGTTTTTTTTTTTTTTTTTTTGGTAGTTTTGAGTTTTGTATAAGGTCACGGCATGTTTCCGCCGCAAAAGTTTTTCTTTATTATGGAAAACTGTTTATAAGTTGACAGGCAGTAAACAGGATTTGCTCAGACGCAATCGGAAATGCTAAGACGCCGACCTCATCTCAAAGGGGTCGCTGATCGAAAAATTAACATTCAATTTCATGACAGGAAGTCAACTTTCTCGAATTTGTGTAGCCAACTGGCTGGGTCTCTCTCTCTCTTTTTTGGTTCTGGGTGCGTGTGGTCTGGTTTATAGAACTGGAGCAAGTGCAGCAATTGTGTCAAATATTATTTTAGGAGTGTCATGAGAAATTTTAAATAGTAAAACTAAAAATGTTAAAAGTGGACAATACAGTTTTGTAAGGTTTTTGATTATCCCCACCATATTAAATATCTTAATATGTATATATATAAGTATATTCTGGTTCAGAATATCAATTAGCCTGTCATTCGTAACTATTAAAGGTGGACATACTAAAATTGTGATGCATTTATATGCGACTGCTTAAAGACTATTTCCATCGATTCACAAGACGACTCTCGCTCACTTTCTATAGAGCTAGAGCTGAGGGGACGATTGGTTGATCTTGCAATTTGAATGCTTACAATCTTTTAGATAGGACACTACTATTTCGATTATGCTCCACTTTCGTTGAGCAAATGACCCATAAATGACAGCGCCCATATGAAAGGACACGCACACAAAATCATTTTGCTCGAGCTGAGTGAACGCCGGCCCATTCAGGCAATTGTCGGACCTGCCGAACCACCGAACCACCGACCCAAGCATATGGCAAGCGCTTATCCATTTATGAGTGCACATTAGCCATTATATGATGCCGTTATGATTTACGCCCCACAGTAAGCAGTAAGCCACCGAGAAACCCACCCAAACCACCGAACCAGTCCATAAGCGTCGTCCGGTAAGTGCCACCGTTGTGCAGCTAAGTGGAAACTATAGATAATATATTTATAGTTGCAGTGTGAGGTGCATTGTCTCTTTGTCGACTATTTTGTATATTAAAATGTTGGCGCATTGAAATTTATTTGCCGATTTCTTGATTTATGACTTCGCATTTCTTTTATTTCACCGGACTCGACCGCCTAACAACCCAACTACCCAACTGCCCAACTGGCCAACTGCTCGTCCGTCCGCTG
Source organism: Drosophila virilis (assembly GCF_030788295.1). Lineage (NCBI taxonomy): Eukaryota > Metazoa > Arthropoda > Insecta > Diptera > Drosophilidae > Drosophila > Drosophila virilis. The sequence continues at coordinate 19,453,401 of NC_091543.1, read as the reverse complement.
GTCAACAAATGATGCGTCAGCGCTTGTTCATGCCTCGCCATGTGCCGCACATTAAAAGATACACTTACTTTGATGCTTGCCCCGCCACAGCCCATGTCCCACACCCCTAGAAGGGTAATCGCTTAATTGAATGCGTTTCTTTGTGCGGTTTCTCGTAGTTGCCGCCTGGGCTACCTGGTGGTCCCTCCAACGGTCTGTCAGTTGGCCAGTACGTGTTGTGGCCAGCAATGAGCAGATTTACGTTTCTGCATTAGATCTTGGTGACAATTAGGCCAAAGTGTTAAAATTGCACGCAGATAACGAAACGGCTTTCTGAGTAAATCAACTGTTCATTTAATCAACCATAAAAATACAATTTCATTATCCCAATATGCATCGCATATGTTCAATATTAAATGGGCTAAGTGAAATCAGATAGTTGCATTTTGAGGCAAAAATAAAGCAAACGGGTTTCGCATGTTTTGCAATCTTAAACCATGAATATGTATTCTGCTTAAGCTTAAGAATCAAAAATACAATATTCTTCTATATGCTTAATTTTCCGTAGCTGGACCAATACACTGTAATTGTGGGTGTCCTGTTAATATATTATAGTTGTAAATCTCATTATATTAATTAAACTGACTTCTCCAAGTTATTAAAGTAGACTATGAGCATACCATATGCCATATCTATATCCCTTCTTAAGCATTTATTTGCCGAAATCTGTATATATTTTTCGGAAAATACACTGCCCTGTGAAAAGGGACAGAATTTTCGTTCAATCACATTTACATTAGCTAAGTTCTTAAAAAGAAATAAGTACAATTTCATTCAATTTCGCGTAAGGATGGGAAGATTGTCATTTGCTCGCCTCAGATTTTCAAAGCTCCTGCAATTTTATAGCTCTTAATGAATAATAAATATGTGATTCACCCTTACCGTAAAATCCACTCCCGTCGGTGGAAAGTGAGGAGCAAGCTTGAAAAGACTTCAAATGAAATTTTTCCTCGATCAATTTGAAACCGTTTAATTAATAAATAATAAAAATAAATTAATATATATGTGTACTTTGTTCCAACCATTTGGAAAATCTACCACGCGTGCAGAAAGAGTGCGGAATAAAATTAATTTAAACCTTTTCTGAAATGCGATTAAAACGTGATTCACAAACTGCTAAAATCCACAAAATCCACATCTACCAAATGTGGAATCTACAACTTAAGCCTGGCAAAAATCGTGTATCATGCAACTGATGGAAGATGAAAGAAATAATCTGTTCAAGCTATAGTTAGACTGAGAGCAGAGCATCTGGCTGTCGGAAGCTGCCGACTATACCTTATTTAGTTGTGTTTTGCATAAGGCTCTTAAAATGGGAGTAATATTCATTAATCTGTGTGCATGAGCTTGTTCGTCGGACATAAAGTCGTTGGCTAACCAATCCCATAGCAGGATATTTGTTCCTGTCGCCTCTCGCTATCTCACTCTGTGGCCTCACTTTGCCGCACAGCAACAAACTGGCGGACACTTATTAGCCTCGAGTACATCAATCATCGGCTTGTTTTAATTTTAAAAAATCGCACGCTGTTCAGCGTATCGTCCTGTCGTATAATGTTGGGCCAGGCCTCTGCCAGGGGGTTGTTGTGCGCAAGTTTTAGCACTTAATTAAATGCCGCACGCCACCGCCCCCCGTTGGGCGTCGTCGTCGTGAATGGAATCCCGCCCACTGTGCAGCATGTGCGGTATCTCTTTCTGGCACAAGCGCCTCTATATGTATTCATGCGTGTGTGTGTGTGTGTATCCTTGGGAAATTTCCGAGGCGCAAGGAAATTATTGTATCATGCTTAAAGAACGCCATTTTCTTTTCGTCTGTCTGCTATGTTTTTCACTCGAATTCACTTGCTGTTGGGTTTCTCGTGGCTTGGGGCTCGTGGTTGGAAGTCGCTCAAAATTCAACTTAAGCTTCTTCCTTGTGGTCTACAGCTTGGTTGCCAAGGGAAACAGAGGCTGGGTGGGCGGGGCGTTACTGGCATGTCTGTCGGCCCAAACATGCTTATGTTGCGGACAAGATTGATCTGTTTAATAAGCAACCTTAAATTTTTATTATTAAAAGTGTAAGCCTTTTTTAATCTGCCTTTATATCCGCCATGAAAATGTTGTTATGAATACAAATTCCCTGAGCCCAGCAGGCAAAAAAATAAAAATTATGAATCAAACTCGGCTGAAAGCCTTAATAACAGCCCAGCAAAGACTTTTATTATGTATACGTGTAAGATACTTGCAAGAGCAGAGCTAATGAAATATAATGAAATTCCGTGGACTATTTTTGAGACTTGATCATGAACTGATATATTACGATTTACATATTTCACAATATGTGAAATATTTGAAGCTTACATGTCGAACATGTTTGCTATTCCCTTTTGCACATTTTGTAAGAAAACGAACTATCTAGTTAATTCAGCTAAAATCTTTTCATTCAGCTTAAGCTATAGAAGGCAACATTAAACAAAATTATGAACCCATCTTCGTGTAAAACGCATAGAAATAGGAGAGAATAGAAACGCGGTCTTAAATCTCGCATCAGTCTGAGGTTGTTGTCCAGACAAAGTTTTGCAACACATTTTTAAACCCTTGCAGAGGGTATTGTAATTTTGTCGTGAAATGAGTAACGCATAGAAGGAGACATCTCCGACCCCATAAAGTATATATATTCTTAACCAGCATCAACAGCCAGGTCGATATAGCCATGTCCGTCTGTCCGTCTGTCTGTTTCTATGCGCACTAGTCCCTCAGTTTTAAAGCTATCTTAATGAAACTTTGCAGAGCTCCCTCTATCTGTTGCACGCAGCACATATGTGAAAGCCAGCTGGATCGGGCCACTATATCATATAGCTGCCATAGGAACGATCGGTCGAAAATTAAGTTGTATGAAAAAACATTTTGTTTATCAAGATATCTTGACCAAACTCGGCATTTACTATTTTCCCGGTACTTCTTAGATAGGGGCGAAGCACTATGAGCATTATGGAAAGGTTGAGTCTGCAAGGGTATTAGATCTTTGGCGTGCTGAAGATAGCCCTTATTTCTCGTTTATTTTAACTTACGCTAGAGCTACGAATTTTTTTATAAATTTTTTTTAAGTCCATTTGCCGTTTTCTCCTTAGCTTACACGAGCTACATATCATTACACTTATACAAATTGCTTTGCAACGCACTTTGATGTACAGTCGAAGTCTTAAATACATCACAGTTATTTGGATATAAAATGTTTTTAATTTACAAAGCTGAAAACTGTGTTGTTTGTGGCCTTATTATCTTATTTTTCCTTTGTATAAATGAGATTGGGAGAAACCCTGAAATTAAGTCAACCAGAACAAGGCAGTTTTAATAAAAAAATCAATATTCAAACGAAAAACGAATAAATTTGAATATTCGCGCCAATTGGATCTGCGCATGCGATGTGATAATCACGGCATTGCCAACGTAGCTCAGTGAATTGTTGCCAATCTAAATTTAGCATAAAATCCCTTATTGCCTCCAGGTTGAATAAGTTAACGGACAGAGTTTAGTTCAAATTATTGACATGTCTTCTTTTTATCAGAAATCATAACAGATATCAAGCTTTGTTCTTAGAGTCTGGGTACGAGGTATTTCCCAGTCGGGCACTCTCGACTGAAGCATGCTTACTAATATAAGAAGATAAGACTGATAAATGAAACAGTTACATATACATATGAATATATATTCATCCTCTATACGTAGACAAATAAAACTTAGGATATGTGGGCTTCTAAAGCTGCAGGTGCTTGCGGCATTACCGAAATATTCCAAAGCCCTAAGTTAAAGCTCTTTCTAGAATTTTAATCCATCAAACGTGCGACTTTATTCAGTCAATTGTGGAATAAGTTACCGATTCTGCATGGTAGTATAACAGTGTGACCGACAGTTCCGTTCGGAAAGTATGTTCAGTTTAAATCTTGAACGATTTTCGTCAAATAGAGCAACTCGCATCGTGGAGTGTTAACACTTAGCCAAGACACACTTAATTTCCCTTCTCTCTTAACGAAAAAATTCGAATGATTATTGTAACGCGATAGTTGCTTTAACGAGCCCCTGATAAAAGTTATTTTAATTATTGGCCACCAATCATCGACTTTATTTACTTAATTTACAAGTTTATTGCAGTAGCCGCAAAGTAGTATAACAGTATGGCGACACATTGTTTCGTTAAGTGTGCGCAAGTCACATATTGATCGAATATCGGGATATATTGGCTCTCTTAAAATTACTTAACGACAGTAAAAATATGCTTCTTGTGACAAGAAGGCTCTTTTAACGAGCCCTTAGCCAAAGTTTTTCCTAGAATTATTATCCAGCAACCGTGGGACTTTATTTAGTCCATTGTGGAATTTATTACAGGTACTGAAACTAGTATAACAGTATGGCAGTTATATATTGAATGAATTTCCTACTATATAACAAATCGCATTGTAAAGAATTAACCCTTAGCCAAGACACACTCTGTATCGGACTTCTCTTTTAACGAAACCAATACCGTTTTCCTTAAACAAATAGCTCTTTTAACGAAACTTAAATCTAACCGGTTAGAACATAGTTCAGACACACACCAATAATTTGGTATAAGCTTTTGCTGAACTTAATTCAAATCTGGTTTTAAACAGATTTTTGAGTGTAACGGTATAAGTAAACCGGTGTAAATGGAGAAGGATCAATTATCCTTGAAGATCCGATGTCCAAATATCCTTTAACACTTGTGGCTTTTGGAACAAAATTGTATTGTCTATAGAAAGCGTTTATTTTAGTATATCGATTTGAAGAGAATAACATTTCCATACAAAGATTTGTTTGTCAACCGATTCTGCATCTTGTAAATGCATCTTGCATCTTGAAAATGTTCATAAAGGCCAAGATTTGAAAATATAGTCAAAAGAGAAAAATCTGCTCATACAAGAACTCAATTTTTGTCCGATCGCTTCTATGAGAGCTATATGATATTGTGATTCGATATTGCTAAGATGTGGCATATCGAGGTGGCATACTGAAACTTTAAAATTCCGAGTTTAAGTAACATTTTCATAAATAAAAAGTTTTCCTATTCGTACCCCTTTAAAACCAATAAGAAGTCTCTGCCGCCTCTACTCAACATCCATACTAGTAACTGACTTTTAATGAGAAAAAAAAACGATTAAAATAGCAGCACAGAAAAAAATACAATCGCAATTGCAATGCTGTTGATAGAATTGAATTGATTGAAAGAAGGCGCGCATGAATGTGCTATAGAATACTTGTGCATTCTCAAAAAGTCAATTGCATAAAAATTGTGGTTTATAATGATGGGTAACAAAAATTGGTTTCTTTACTTGATGTATGTGTAGCTACGAGTTATCAGCGAGGAGGTGGTGATAGCTATTAAACGAAAGATAGTTGATTTATATATATACTATTCTAGAAGGCATATATCAAGTTTAACTTGCTCAAAAATCAGGATCTCGATTTGATATCGGAGAAGGTTATCGATTATCGGATACAGACTCGTGCTGCGCATGGACTAGGAAAACCTACAGCTAAAATTTCACTCTCTGTCTCTAGCCCATATATGTTCTGAAATCCTTGCGTTCATTCATATAAACAGACAGACGGCTAGGTCTAGAATATATATATAGTTTATTTGGTCGAAAACTCTTCATTCTGCCTGTTACGTACAGTTGCACAAAATCATTATATACTTTTTACACATTTTCATTGGGTTCAGGAAATAACAAAATGTATATTGCCAGAGTATTATAGTCTGTTTCGAAATGGAAACCTAATGATATTAACTGAAGGCAGGAGGGATAAGAGACTCTGAGTGAAAGTGGCAACAATTTAATTAATTAATAAATTACTTATATAATTAAAATTTTAATTTCCTTCACATTTTTAGAGGCATAGTTAGCTGCACTATAGAGAGAAATAAAACCGCAATATTGCGCATTTTGCACATTAAAATTTATTTTGTAGCATTAGACAATTATTTTTTAAATTTTTTTTTGTATTTTACACATATTTTCACACACACAATTATAATTTTTACTTAATCAAAACTATGTTTTATCCTTTTTTTTTTTTTAATTCTTTTTCAATCCATTCATTAATTCATTTTTATGCTCCGTTTTGAAGTTGTATCAGAGCCATTTATAGTTTACATACAATGCTTGCAGTCGTTAGTCGTATGCGTGCTTATGCTAGTCAAAAAAAAAAAAATTATGTATATCTATATATTTATTCAGATAGGCATATAACATCTAATAAAAATTGTAGTAATTTTTTTTCTTTCTTCTGTTTCGCTTTTTGCTTTTTGGTTTTTGTTTTATTTTTTTTTTATACTTGAAGTATGCGTTGCTCGTTTACAAAAAAATTTGCTTTACAAAAAAACTATAGTATTATCCAAAGGCTTATTTATCTAGTAGACAATTACGAGTAAAATACTTGTAATTTAATTATTGTAGTAAAATCGCTAAATCTCTGACAAGTGAAGAACAGCTCGATTTGGAGCCGCCTGCGTCGCTTGCTTGGTTAGTTTTGCTTATATTTACACAATTTCACTAAAGTCGAATGAATTAAAAACTAAAGAAAAGTATATATATTTATCTCAACTCATTAGCCAAAGCTAGGCTTTAATTTCAGCTCAAGTTAAACTTTATTGAAATTAGATTAGCTAAGTGTGCTTTGGCCAGAATTTGATGACAACTTAATGTACAGAAACTCACATTTACGATAGCATATGTAGTATTATCCAAAGCCCGCAGCATGTCTGTGCAACTTTGCAGTTTATGAACAAGAGCTTAAGGTAAAAAAAAAAAAAACTAAAAAAATAGAAGCGTAAAAACAAATGTATTACACCTCGCTGCTCAATTGTTCAACATTTCTAGGATAAAAAAAACACCTGCTGCACAAATACATATGCCCAAATTGATGAGGAATACCACAAATAGGTATGCATGCCGCATGCCTCTATATATATATATTAAACTTGGGCCAGCAATAGGGTGTAAAAAGCGTAATCAATTTTATATTATTATCGCCCCTATATGGCGGGTGCAGCAAATGCTTTTAACATTTGCTCTTGGATTCCACATGAATTCGGTCAGCCAACAAAAAATCAACTGAAAATGGCGTATAAAAAATAATTGTAATAATGAACCAGCATATTTTTTTCGCTCCCTCTCTGCCCCTCTCAATTGCCGTCAAAAAGTAAACCCCATACAGGTTAACCCAGGTTACGTGTTTTTTTAGCAAGTAAAATGTAAAACGAAACATTTTTCCATATTTTTAATGAGTTTTGCGGTCAGAGAATGAAAATTCTATTTGATGCTGGCATTCATAATGTGTCCAACTGTCTCCGCATTTGAGCCAGGTCGCCTTTTAAGCATATACAAAAATTATCTAACGCCTGTGACTTTGCCTCAAGTGAGCGCAGACCGTTTGTAATCACCCTCTAATCCTGCTAATGATTTGTTCTTCAAAGTGCAAGGCTGCATGACAAGCGCATCAAGTTAAGAGTAATGAGTGGTTTTTGCCATTGAACCCCTCTGCCCAGCCCACAGGGCAATCGGTTCCTAATCTGTTATCCCTTGTCTCCTATACCTCCCTAGCTCTCGTGCTTATCATTGGCCGTGTCGCTGTTCGTCTTTCAATTCAATCAATCAAATTGCTTGGCATTTTTGGCATTGTACCGGGCTATCGGCCACGCCCCTCTGCACCGCAGCCCCTCAGCCACTGCGACCGTCTGTTCCAACATTCAAATCTTTCAATTTTTCAAAGCGGAAAATTCCTATTTGGAAGAGCTTGAATTATGAATTATTTATGTAGAAGAAACATTGATACAAATATTTTCAAATTGCTGACAAAGTCATCATTGTGTTTCTTCTTCTTAAAAAAAAGGTTTTTCTTAATCTTAACATTCTTAAAAATAGTATTGTTTTTAGAAATTGCACCAAACAATTTCTGTTTGTTGTATCCGTCATGTATTCTTTGCGTCATGTATTCTTTCAGTTCGAAGAACTAAATCGTTTAGATATTGATGCTCATTTCTCTAGATGAGAATTTAAATAGAATTTAAGAATATTATTTAATGTTAAAATAAGATAATTGAAAATTATATGATACGAAAGAGTTACAAAAATGCTCGACGAAAGTGAATGCTGGAACACGTCGTGATGGGAATTTTTCGGCTTCAATTGGCGCACTGTGAAAAACGTTGACCGCCAACGCAATATGGTGACCGTGCTAATTGTGAGTTGACAGTTTTCCCCCAACCTGATGGAGAGTGAAAAGCGTAAAAAGCAGAAATAAGCTACACTTGAACGCTTGAATGAGCTTGGTTGGGGCGATGTCGATGATGACTGTGCATCAAATTCATGAATTCAGAACGCAGTCCGAGAATCAAATTGACGTTGAAATATGTGAGTCTGTCCAATTAGCAGTTGTCCTCATCCTGCTGGGTACGTGGTTGGGGGTAGTTGCGGGTGGCGTTATTAAAAACAATTTAATTAAATGATTAAAACATCTCTCTACAACAACATCTCTCGCAACAACTCTAACAAGGATGAGCTGAGAGGGGAAATGCACAGAAAATCACTTAAAAACTGTTTTCACGCAAATTGCGGCAGTGAGTGGGCAAGGGGAAGGTCTGGGGAGAGGTATAGAGAGGCTAGCGTGCTGCACGTGCACGTGATGGATGGACTCTGTCTGCTGACCCACTCCCTGGACCCGGGCCTGTTACCCGGGAATTGCTTTGCGACGGCAACATCGCCATCGCCATCGCCATCGCCGTGTCACGTTCGTCATGCATGTAAATGAAGAAGAAGTTTCTGAAAGCCGCAAGTTAAGCAACAGGAGCCTGGCTGGAGCAGGGCTAGGAGAAAAGGGGAGGTTGACTATGTCGAGGCAACAGAATGCAGCTGACAATGTCCACTTGGTGGTCAACGTTTGTGTGTAAATTCGAGTTGTCGCTGTGGCTGTTCTCGTTGTTGTCGTCGTCGACGTCGTCGTCCTGGCACATGTTGTTCATACGCCACGTTGTCAAGCGTCTGCTTAGTGTCTGCACGTATGCGAGCTAAACATGGCTCTGGACAGCAGCGACTATTTATATACATATACATGTCTTCTAAGTGCTCTCTGCTTGTGTGTGAGTGTGTGTGTGTGTGTGTGTGTGTGTATGTGTCTGTCTGTGTCTGTCTGTCCTCTCATTGTTTTCGGCGAGGAACTTGCTGGCGATTTGGTTGGCAAACAGCAAAGAGGCCGAACGCCCAGCTGCCGGCGCAATTTGAGACAATGTTGTGAGCCGAAAGTGGGTGAAAAACAAGCCGAAAGAATTAAAATTACCTGGCTTTAAAGCCAAAAATGCATCTGAATGCGACACTCGCTTCCGGCCGGAAACGTGGCGTTTGCTATTCGTTTGCCTGATTGCGCCACGCCGTGTCCATGTCCGCGTCCATGTAGGTGTCCGTGTCCGAGTCCGTATCCGTGTGCATGTCCGTGTCGTGTCAACGGCGCCGCTGTGGCTGTGGTTAATATGCCAGCCATTGTTCCGTTGTTTTTGTCCACGCTGTTGTTGCTCTTGTTGTTGCTGCTGGTCACAATTGTTGTTGCTGCTGCTGTTGCTGTTGCTGATTGGCGGGCAATCCTTAAATGTCAATGGGACGTCATGATAATCACGTCTGGCGCTGAATTCCGTATGTCGATGAACACTTTGGACTCTTCGTTCTTCTGCTGTTTGCCGGCAGCGGCTCCTCCGCCCGCCTTACTGCTGGGCAGCACCGTCTGGCCATGCAACTGGCCGTGGCCCTTCTGTAGCTGCATTTGCCGCGTTGCAATGTTCGGTGGCTGGTGCTGTTGCAGTATATGCTGCTGCTGGTGCTGCTGATGTTGGTGCGCAGGATGTGCATGATGTGAGCGCTGTTGCTGCTGCTGCTGCTGCTGCTGCTGCTGTTGCAACTGCTGCTGCTGCTGCTGGTGGTGCTGCTGGTGCTGATGATGATGGTGGCAGATCTCCTGCGGCTTGACAACGGAGGCCACTATCACGCCATAATGCGACCGCTGGCCCATGCTGCCCACGCCGCTGTGCCGCTCCTCCAGCTCGAGCGACTCGTGCTGCGACGGTGCCTGCTGCATGTGCATTTGGCTGCGACGGGCCAGTGTGCCCAGCATCTGTGCCGGTGGCGGTGGTGTGGTCGCTGGCAGCGATGGCGACACGGCTACCAGGCCCGGTGCCGTGCCCTGCTCATAGCCGAATGTGGAAAAGAACCGCGGCGGCGGCGGCGGCATGGCAGCGCCCGCTGCGCTGCCACCGCCCAGCGATGATGAGCTGGACTTTTGTCTCATTAGCGTCGCAACGGCGCTAGGGCTGTTCGCAAACAGCGATTCCCTGTGGGGCGAAGGTAAGCAAAGATAAGTGAAACATTTCAATATTTGTCTTTCATGTTCCTTAAATAAACCCCACACCCCGTGCAGCACTCGTCGCACCGGAGCTCAATCAGTGCGTCTGTAGCGGGCACGGGTGCAGGGGGGGCTCCGCTCCCATCATCAGCCATATGGTCGAAAGCATGCGCGAGCCCCAAGCTTGAAGCAATACAAAGTCTGTGAACTGTGATTGTCACCAATATTCTGATTGTAACTGTTACTGTTACTTTTGCTGTTACTGTTTCTGTTGCTCTGACTGTTTATGTTCACGTTACAGATACTGTTACTGCCTGATAATATTATAGTTTATTCAGCTGTTGCTGAGACCGTGACAGTTACTGTTAATGTAACGAATGTTGCTTTAACTCTGTTACTGGCGCTGTTATCTATTCTGTTACTGTCATTAGTTAACTTTAGTTTTTTACGTGAGATTTTAAATGTTACCGGAACATTTATTGTTACTGCTCATGATGTTGTTACTCTGTCGAACCAGAGGTCTGTCTGCTACCTTACAGTTGCTATTGCAAAAACCTCTGTTGCCCTACGTGTGTCTGATAATAGTCCAGTTACTTTTACTGTTAAAAAATATATTTAGCCTAGGCTTAGTTAGTGATACCATTTTACAAATACTTTTTGTTGTTTAACTGTGACTGTTACTGTGTTGCTGCTGCTATAGAAGTCTGTTTACTTCGCTCATCTTAATGTAACTGCTACAGTTTTTTTTTTATTGAGTCATAGGTTGTTCTAGGAATGTATGTGTGCCTGTCACTGTTATCATTCATATTAGTGACTGTAACAGTGCTAGCCTCTGCGAATCATACGTATAAAGTATAAATGTTTCGGTGACTGATTTTCCAAGACCTGGCATATGACCATGTAAATTAGCGTCTATTTGGACAATGTGTAGAAAATCCTCTTCGTTAATGCTGCTTTATCTGACAATTGTGATTTTCATGTTGTATTTCGTGGCACTGACTCCGCTTCGGGTAACGCTCATCTCTGTCGCGCGTGCTTGCGTCATGTTTGTGATTGCTGTGCTACCTCGTTGCGCCCTAGACCCTACCTTTCCCATATGGGAGCTCTGACTCAGCTGTGTACAGATGGCTCCGGCCCAATGAAGACGCATGCAAATACAAATATTTGCATCGATTTGTGTTGTACAAGCATCAGGCACTGTGTTTTCGGGTCTTGTACGCGTTGTCTTGCCCATGCTCCGGCTCATAGCCATTTATATAAACGTACTGTCCCTTCATTCCATCATCAGCCGCCTCATGAAAACATTTTCATTGTTTTTGCCGTTTGCTCGTCGTTGACTTTGCAATTTGTATGATAGCTTGGGCGCGTCTAGTGTAATGCACATATGCTGATGATGATGACCACGCCAGGCCACGCCACGCCACGCCCCGCCAGGCCAGGCCATGTAATGCCAGCCCTGCCCAGCCCATATATCCCCAAAGTCCCCCATACATTTACCTCGTTTGACAGCCCATATCGCAGGCATTAACCGGTGCGGTCGCAATAGCTGCCTTTGTCATCATCATGTCATGCGTTCCCGTAGTCGTCGATGAGGACTCGCCATCGTCGCCATCGATGCCACCGCATAGGCTTGTTTGGGTCATATCTGGATGGCGACGTAATATGCTATGCTCCTTCTCCTTAAAGTCAGCCTTGCTCGACTGTGTAGATATGGGCACCGCCTCGCGATAGTAACGATTCGAAACGTCATCGAGAATTTGTAATGATGTCTGCGAATGCTTTTGTCTGCAATGCATAAAATCATAAATCAATCAATTAGCTGAAACGATCTACATAAGTCAAATCAATAAAATAGCTACAGATATGTAAATCAGCTGAGACTAATACGAGCTTAAAACCTAGCCCCTTTTTTAATTGACTGTACGAAACTGTAACTAACATTATTAAATGTTACTCTGGGAAAGCCAACTTTTAATTCGTTTAAAACATTTACAATTAGTTCAGTTCACCGGGAATTTCAAAGTCTTGCAAACATTTTACATATCTGCGTAATGAATGTTTTTCCTATTCCTTTTTTAAAAACAGTTCTCTTGTATTGTTGTGAAATTTGAGAATTTATACAATACCAGAATTGCTCTACATTTCCCTTAAAATTCTGGCAAATGAATTGGTTCATACTTTTAATTAAAGCAAGTAAGGAAATATTTATTTTTACTGTGGCACACATCATCTGGCGGTCATCATATTTCACCTGCAAACTGAAGTCTTTGTATAAATATTTAAAATGCTGCCTTCATTTGAAGTTGAAATTATTTACTGTCTTTGTTTATTCTGTAACGTTTTAAGCTCGCAGCTTTTGTCTTCTTGAATTGTTGTTTTATGCCGCAGTCGTTGGCTGCACACAAAATACTTTCGCAATAGGATTTTTAATTAGTCATGCAAAGCAGCTTCTTTAACCTTTTTTTCTGCCTTGACTAGTGCAGTTAATGTGCTCCACTTATTTTTTACGGTGAGGTGCGAAGCAATGTAGCGCAGTTGGTTATTCGGTATATACTCACCTTGATATGTTTTCGCGCGAGCGCGCCTTGGAGTTGCGACCCACCTCGTCCAGTTTGCTCTCCTTGGACTCGCGTATGTGCTCCTGGAATGACCAAGAAATGGCAGCGAAATGGCCACAGAAACCAATAAAATGCATGAGAAAGAAAGAAAGAGTGATAGAGAGTGAAAGGAGGAGAGAGAAAGAGAGAGACGGCAGCGATAACGAGATATGTATATACCCAATATATAGGTATAATAAGCGTAATAATAAATATTTTCAATTAATTTTGCGGGCCTGATGGCTTATGAAATGCTCTGGCTTGGAAGCGGGGCGCAGAGTAGCAGCGGGTAATGGGAAGCCATAAACAAAGCCTGCATTTCAAACTGTTTTAAGCAAAAGAGCTTGGTGGATGTAGCTTGGCTGCTGGCTACTGCCTGCTGGCTGCAACTGGATGCTGCTGCTGCTGCTCGATGTGTTGTTGCATTTTGTGTACACCGCGGCGTATGCGTAATATTAATTTTCAGCGCTTTAACGCTGGCTTCGGCTGTCAACTGGATAACGGGGCAGCAATTAAGTGCCCGCCACCTGATTCCTGATGCCCGACACCCCCTTCACCAGGCCATCCAAGTGCCATCCCCCGCCCACCACTCAAGACAACTGGCCATCGCCGCAGTCGATGTCATTAATACGCCGATTGTGCGCGTGGAATCGAGCAGCACTTGAGCGTGCATAAAAGGAAGCGTAAATACGCAAATACTACATAATAATGAAGGCGCTGGGTCAGGACACAACCGAACAGGGTAGGGTGAAACGGAGCTGTACGGAATGTAGCTGGCAGGGTTGAAGGGTATCAGGGCAGGTCGGGCAACTCGAGCAGGACAGTGTGCGGCTGCCAGTTGCTGGCAGTTGGCCAAGCTGAAGGAGTCCTAGCACTCCTTGCCAAGATTGCCGCATTGTGGTCGCCATTCGACATCATTCCAAACTGCATTCATAATAAAATATGCAAGTCAAACATTTGATCCACGTTTTTCCCCTTTTTCTCTCTCTGTTTATTATACAATATTCCATTTCCATTTTGTGTCCATCATTTTAAGCTGCTTGCAGTTTGAATAACTACGACTAAAACTTCAATTATAACAAAAAAAAAACTCCAAAGAAAGTAAAAGATAAAAAAACGACTGCAATTTTCAATTGATTGAAACTGAGGTTACAATATGCAAATCTCGCTATTTTATATATATATATTTATATATATATATATGTATATATATATATATTACCTTTATGGACTTTTAAAGTTTGTCTTTTTTGAGTAATTGGTATGGGTTTTTTGATTACCCTTGCGCTTTCGCAACGTATTTTTTCTTACGGTCACAACTTGGTTTAAGGTTTACTGTGTCTTATACCCTTGCAGAGGGTATTTTAATATAATCGTCTAATATTTTGTGGAATTTTCCAGATACGATAAGAAACTAAGCAATAATTTATCATATTTCAAGAATGATTTATCATTCAATGGACATCTATTTTTACGTTTAGTAGTCTGCAAGGGTATTCAAATTCGGCAGGCCGAAGCTGGTCAGTTTTCAAGTTGCACAACAGTTTTTGGCAGCATTTCCAATTTGCTTTTTATGCCCTGTTCAAAATTTGAAATAGCTTGTATGCCTTTATGCCTTTTTGTTGGAATAACGCATAAATAGTCGTGTATACCCGCGTTGGCGCTTCCCACCCAAGAGCGAGTCGAGTACGAAAACATTTTCAAGAAAATTTGGCGTATTCACCAAATTAATAAGACTAATGATGTCCTAAAACCCTTCTTATAAGCCACAATATAAGCCCTTTTAGCCCATTTTCATTTGCTTTTGGAATGTATTGTGCAGAGTATTGTGCAGTCGTTTCCAACTGGCTGCAAAGTTTTTAATTATTATTGGTTGTGACTACAAGTATTTATTAAATAGCTCTAGGGCTTATTGCTATAAAGGAAAGATATAAAAGCCAAAGCAGCATTTCAACATTTGAAACTAACTTTTCTTTTGCTTAAGAAATATGCGTTTGGAAATTACAAGTAAATAGATTTTAGTAAATGTGCGTGTGTTCTTGGTGTAGTTGTTGTTTACACTTTAAATAATTGTTAACCATTCACTTTGTGGCCCAAATCGTAGCTTAAAGTGTATTTGGCTAATTGGAATATGTATGAAACAAAAGAAATGCTACTCTGAATTAAAATCTTGATTGTGTGTGGTTCTGCTTCTGTCTGAAACAATTCATTTTGTTGTCTCAAATGTCATTTCACAGTCGTTAAATATGTTTTCAATAAATATCGCATTGAGTTCATGCGCATTTATTGTTATGCAATCTATTAATTAGGTAACTAACACGATATTCGATATATTGACGACTAATTTTACTTTATGGACTATCTAAACTAAATGCAGCTTATTTTTGTTTATGCTCATGCATTGATCATTATAATTTTGTAAATTTTAGAAGGGGATCCCTTAAGGTTTATATATTCTTGATTAGTATCAATAGCCGAGCTATTTTTTGAGCTTTCTCGGCCAAGTTCAGCTATTACGAGCTTCACAATTTTTCACGTAAGTTGCCACGCAAATATTATGCCTCTCACTTAAAATGTCATAATAGTTTCTTAAAATTGAACAGATTCTCCTTTAATTTATAAATTATAAAACGTAACGAATAAACATGAAGGTTGCATTCTGATCTTATTCGACATTGTTCAAATAAAAAGACAATTGAATTTTCTTTCAAGAGTTCCAGTTGAGTCGCAAGCACAAAAAGAAAATATTTCCAATTTTTGTCCGAATGAAAAAGGAGATGTAAAATACATCTCTTTAAGCGAAAAATACATTCAAGTCAAAATGAATTGAAAGCATTGTGACAACAAGGATTCTTCTGAAAAGAATTGTATATTACAATTTGTTGCACCTTTTAATACCTATGCTAAAGCAAGCCAATTGAGAGTTGAGTTGTCGGATGCGGGAAAAAGCGCGGGTCTCTTTTCACCAGAAATAAGCGTCAAATTTATCAACAAGGGCAATGACAGTGCGAATGGGGAAAATGAGATCGACTGATAGCAACCTGTTCCACGTCCACGTTTACAACTACAGAGGCCGCCAGAGAAAAGAGGGCTGTGTGTTTGTTCTTCTATAAAAGGGAGTGGGTCAGACGCCAATGTGGTCAAATGATTGTGTGTGTATGTGTCTGTGTGGGATTGATTGTGCAATAGCTTAGTCATTTAATGATGCACCAGCCATGCCCACATCTCTTCAGTGTCCAAAATGGCACGTGCTAAACGATCAAAGTTTTATGGCGACAATCTAGATGATTTTATTAAAAAATTTCAAGCCTTTTTTGGCTTTGAGCTTCGACTGATGCAGCTGGGCCGATGGCGGCGGCGGTGGCGGTGGTGGCGGAGGTGTTAGCTCTGGCAGTATGGCATCCGTTTCGGTGGATGTTGACGATGAGCACGCCGTGCCCGTGGGGGTGCTGCACTGCAACGAACTGGTGTAGGAATTGCTAGAGCTGGGCAGCTCCAGTCGACCACTGGTAATAGGCATGCAGTGGCCAGCGACCAGCACGAATTCATCATCCTCCGGCACGGTGGCACTGTCGCTGTCACAACTGAAGCCAATGCCATCATCGTATTCATCGTCCTCATCCT
Organism: Drosophila virilis; assembly: GCF_030788295.1. NCBI lineage: Eukaryota > Metazoa > Arthropoda > Insecta > Diptera > Drosophilidae > Drosophila > Drosophila virilis. The sequence goes on along the minus strand of NC_091543.1, from coordinate 19,436,758 downwards.
CCTCCTCCTCCTCCTCCTCCTCATGCTCCTCTTCATCCTCCTCTAGCTGATCCTGCTGCTGATGCTGCTGCTGTTCCGGCTGCAGCTGCTCGTCCAGTTGCTCTGGCTGCAGCTCATAGTGACAGCCATCGTCGTAAGCCAGCGTCTGCTCCGGACCATTGTTGCTGTCACATTCGTAAGCGTAATCACAATTGGAATCGCAATCATAATTGCCTCCCAGCGGCGCCACCTGCTGCGGCGCCTCAAACTTGCACTTTTGACTACTTCGGCTGCAGTCGCTTCTGTTGCTGTTGCTGCTGCTGTTCAAGTTGCTCTGCTCCAGGTCATTGTAATCTTCATTCGAATGCTGCTGCTGCTGGAGCTGCTCGAGCTGCTCGAGCTGGTTGCGCTGCTCGTTCTCGAGATTGTATGCGAAGTCGCACATGAAATCGTTTTGTAATCCCACGAAAATGGCGCTTTTTGGAGCGCCCAAGACAAAGGAGTCGATGTGATAGACGCTATCACGCAGGGCTGGAACATCCTGTGGATAAAACATATAGAAAACAGAAGAACAGAGAGAAAGACAGAGAGAGATAGAGAGAGAGAGAGAGGGAGAGAGAGAAAGAAAGAGAGAGAGACAGACAGTGTGTAGAGAAGATGGTGTGAAAGAGTTAAGTACCGAAGGTGGGAAAGAGAGAGATAGAGTGTGTGTGTGTGTGTGTAATAGAAAGAGTGAAAGAGATATATACACGTACAGACACAAGTGTAACGAAAGAGAAAGAGAGAGATAGAGAGAGAGAGAGACAAACGCGAGCGAAAGAGATCTAGAGTTGTGCCAATCTATGGCTAAATGTGCGTGCGTCTGTTTGTGTACGTGTGCGACAGAGACAGACCAAGACGATGACAGTGAAAGAGAATGAAGGAAGGAGACAGACATAGTAGCAGGCGACAGGATACAGGAAGTTGTGGCAAGTCTAAGAGTGCATCAAATAGTGGCGCATGCATGACGACTCTACCAGCAGCCACATCACACAACAAGCATATAAAGACAGTTATCATAAGGATGTTGCCACAAAATGCTGCAAGCCACATCGGTGAAATGAGCAAACCCGACAACATATCGCACCGACCGCAAATACCCAAACACAATCTTATGCCAAATGCTTTGGGAACCACCTAAAAAGCTTGTACAACCACTACAAAAAAAAAAAAAAAAAATAGAATATATAAAAAATGCGACAAATAGAAAGCGAAGCACCATAATATAATCATAAACGAGAAAAAAATTATAATGATAAGTTTTGCGACGCAACGAAGCTTGAATATATCCGCTTCGAAATGGCTTAAAAATATATTGAGACCATCTGCAGTAGCCCTAAAAAAATGATATATATTATTGCTCGACTCAGAGATATCCTGTGACTCGGGAGTTGGTATCCAACGTCAGCCAAATTTGGCGTCTTTGTTCCTAGAAAATTGTTGTCACAAAATCGATATTTATCGTATGTGTTCCATCTTTCAAGTCTGACGATAATACTGATCAAGAATGTATGTATATTAGTCTGCAATACAACATCTTCCTGCCCTTTACACTATAAAAATAATATCGAAAAGAACTTCAATATTAGTTGCCCTTTGCTATCCTTGAGCTAAGGTAATGTCCCTCAGCTGCTGAGCTGACTAAAAAGTGGACTTTCATATCAACGGGAGCTATCTGGAATCCATACTAGCACACATACTCACCAATGTATACGAACGAGTATACATGTATATGTGCATAGCATTTCTGGCTGTATTTTGTGCCCATTTATTGATTGGCTTCGGCTTTGGCTACAACTTGCATAACTTGCCAAGAGATAAGGTCATTGCGGCTTATCAGAATCTCAATTAAAACACACAAAAATCAAAAAATAAATACAAGTAAACAATTTTCCATCTAAAGGCTGACGACAGTCGCATCTAAGCAACCGTAGATGTACAGGCGAACTAAGAAGCAGTTTGATTTAAGGGATACAGCAGAAAATCATGATAAAAGCTCATAACATATTATTTTTACTTCCAAATAATTGGGAGTATTCAAATACGTATGCTAGCATTTAAATGCGTGCTACAATTTACTCTCAATTGTTTCAAATACCTTATTGATATATTATATTGAGGCATGCGGAACAGATGTATTTATTCGCACTGTTGCTAGCTTTATTTTCTTACTTCCATTTGTTAAATATTTGTGAGATACATGTAATTAATGGGCAACTTTGGAACTGGAATTGAGCTGCAGATGGAGTCTACAATGCTTGCACGCACACCAAGGCACACACACGCACACACATAAGCATACAAACACTTGGAACTCTTTTTGTACATAAAGAGACAGACATGATACATTGAGCCCTGGGCTCATATGATGATGGACGTCGTCGTCCTTGGGCACTCCTTGTTGAGCATTTTGTTTGCAATATTTTTATATTTGACTTGGCTTGAAATGCTCTTGAAATTTTCGTATATAAGTACCATCTGTTGTTGAATTTAAACGTACGTCTAGCAGTTATTCGGAATTTTCATTGTTTGACCTTTTTGCTTGACACATTCTTAAAGAAATTCCCATTACTTTAGCTCTAGAGAGCCAATTAGGGCAATATTCGTTGCGGCTGAGTTATTATTTTTTTGTGTATATATTGTTTTGTTTACAATAGTTAACTGTGATTTTTTCAAGTCAATCAAGTGTCATTCAACAGTTGCGAAGACTGTTTTTAGGTAAGATTCTTAAAACAAAACAAAACTTGTTCTTTTGACATACTCGTGAACGCTAGCTGAAGGGGGACTTAACACCCTTTAACCATTTTATAGATGAAAGTTATTTTAAATTGAGATATATGCAATACACCGTCAGTTGGTGTTGCCATAGACAACAGGGCACTCGCATTATGGCAAATTGGGGACCCAGCTAAATGTGGGTCAACATTGATCCGTTTTCTGGGAATACGTGTCCGCCTTCTGGCAATTTCTTTGCTATTTACAGGCCATCAAATAATAAGCTAAGCTTCATGGGAGAGCCCGGGTCGAAGAATATTAACATTATCTGATTATTATTTTACTGCACATCTTGGTGCGCGAATACAGTCAGATTGAAGGGTATGTTGAATTGTGAGCATACGGAGAGCCATTTTTGGTTGTTTCCACGCAAGCCACACAAAAGCCACACTTCGCGCTTAGTTCAGGTTCAGGCAAACAGTGCATGAACGGAAAGATAACTTTGAACAAAAAAAAAAAAATACATATATATTTCTGTTAAGCTGGATTGGATGGATACTCGGGTTGGTCTTTTCTTGCGAATAATTCAAATAAAATGTAAATTATAATCCCTCATGGTATCTACAGGGTACTTCCTCGCCGTTGCCACTACATAAACATGTTTTGCTTTTTATTATATTTTTTGGGCCTCTTCCTTCTGCTAAGGTTGAGCATGGCTGCAGTTGGTAGACGGCTGCGTCTCCCTCTGCGAGCATATGTATATATAATCGAATCACATATTTGGATTTTAGTTGGGGCTGTTGTGGCATTTGTTTTCAGTCTTATTAGTGTATGCATATGCCGTGGAAATTTGGAAAATTAAATTGAGATGCAATTAATTCGATTTCGATTTGGCTGCGCGCTGAGTTTGCCGAGTTGAATTCCAATTATTGGCGTTGCCTGCCGCAGCGTTAATTGAGCTCCTATGTAAATGTTTGGCTGCCTAATTCATAAACACTCGCACACACATACACACATACACTCACACGCTTATGCAGTTCTAGTTTATTTCTTATTCAATTCGATATTGGCCACAAAACTGGCGCATAAAAATCATAAATATTTGGCTCATCTCTTTTGAGTTTCGAATTATTATTATTCAATATTTGAATTAGATAAAATAAAAATTAATTTTGTCGTTATACCGCAATTGCAATGCGGAATTCTCGGCAACATTTCTATTCATTTTCCATTTTCCGTTTACGCATGAACTGTTGTTGTTGCTCTTTATAGTTTATGGCAAATATTTCACAGTTTTCCAATGTATTTAATGATTTCCATTTCGATTTCTATTTCGATTTCTATTTCATTTTTATCAGTTATTCGTTTATGTATTCATATAAAATGTATTTTTATGGACATGTAAAAGTTTTGGATCAACGCTTCACTGACTTTGCTTTGCATACAAAAGTTTGGCATTTGTTTAATTGGAATTTCCCACAGGTGGAAGAGGCTTTGTCGAGAGAGAGAGAGAGAGAGAGAGAGAGAGAGAGAGAGAGAGAGTTTAGCTCAAAGGTTCCCGAGTTCTTTGTGCTGTGGCAAAAGGCTTTGGGCATTTGAAAATTAACTTGCTCATCGCAAGCCACTTGTAAGAGAAAAAGCTTGTTACCTGCATGCAGCCGTGTTGCATGTGGTATGTGGGATGTGGCACGAGCATTCGTACAACTTAAAGGGTCAATCGCTGGCCAATTGAGCTCTATTCACAAAAATCTGAATGCTGAACTAACTTTCGCATTCAATATTTGAGCGATTTGATTTGATTTAATTTGATTTTATTATGCACACGTGTAATAAACTACATTCAGCTTAGTTTTTTGTACAACTCGTTGCGAAATATTTTGTATGCCACTGTGAATTGCAAATCCATGATTTAAAGTGTTTGCAGCAGTTTTCAGTCTGGATGGCAAGTGCACAGTGCGAGCAGAGCATCAAAGCAATGACAATAACGATATGTGCGAGCATTGAGTACTTGTGAATATGTGTGCAACTCTCTTGAGTGTCTACACACTGTCCATTTTTCGTATTTGCAAACAACATCGCTTTATCAACGGAATGGATAATAAAATATCCATAAGTAGGAAGTGATTCAAATCGAGGGTACTCTACAATGAATACACATGAGTGTGAGTGTATGTACGTATGTACGGAAATTAAGAGAGAGTGAGAGAGTGCGTCGAAGATGCAATGCTCTATAAACATATATAGCTATTCGGGGCATATGTGGTCGTAGCCACAGAATTCCCACTCTATATCTAATATATAAATATAAGCATTGATTAATCAATTTTCATTGAACTTATTCAGCTCTCAATATTACAACAAAATATGGTACACAAAAATAGCTAGGTGCCTCAAAGTTCTCTGTACAATTTGCTAAATAGAACCTGATACATATGCTCAACAATCATTGAACGTTGAATTGTCTGACTGACTGACTTAGTGAGTGTTGTCTGATTGACAGACTGATGGCCGGGATCATAGGATGACAATAGCAGCGCCACGCCCACTGGGACGCAGTGAGAAGGATAGAAACACCCAAGTGTTAAGTTAAAGTGCAGCATTTCAATTCGCATTAAGCCAAAGCTTTTCACTTTTCGCTTTTCACTTTGCCCATCTTACGAAACGTCGCCGAGTGGCATCCTCCACTGGGAGCTAAAGAGAGAGCTACAGCTGCTGCTACCCAACCACCCCCACAGCTGCCCGCCGCCGCAACCCCTCGCACCACACTCTTTGTATTATTTTATGGCCGTGGCTGTTTCTTTGCGAATTGCATTTCAGCTTGATTTATTTCATTTCATTTCATTTGGCCCCACTGCAACGAGCGGGCGGCCAGGCCGGGAAAATTGATGTGAGCGAAGAAATACGGTTAGCTACATAAGTTGGTTATTACTGGTTGCTTAAGCCAATGCCCATGACCATGCCCATGAACAGGCTTCCCATCCCCCCGTTGCCACCACATGCGCAACCACACCCACATCAGCGCCCACGCCTCATCACTTTGGCCCATTGGAATCTGTGTGCGAATTCAGTTTCAAATAAAATATTGCACTCCCAAATGCAGGGCAGGGCCCGTGTTAAGGCAGCGTGTATGTTAGATAAACTTATAGAAGAAGAAAAAGCTTCTTAATACCCGATACCGGGTACGAAACGCACAGACATACCCGTTCCCATGGTTTGGCTCTCAACACGGATGAGCGGCGTCTGCTCGGAAATGGCAGTTTTTCCATTACGTTGCTGACTGCCTGTCTGCCCCTCAAGTCTATCCCTGCCCCGCCCCCATCTCCAGCCACACACTCACTGTCACAACGCTTCGTACGAGCCGCTAGCCAATGCTGTTTCGCACTCGCTCTCGCGTATTACTTAATTTATATGAAATATGAAATGCCCGTTTGATACATGAAACAATAACAGACCAACAGACAACGAGAGTAACTGAGAGGGGGTGACTGGTGACGTGGGTGGGGGGGTGTTCGCGCATATGTAGTGCATAGGGATTTGAATCAACCATCAAATTAAGGTTAAAATGCATTTGTCAGATGGCGTCCTGACAGCAAAATTGCTAAAATAATAAAACTATCAGACAAACTTGTGTACATAAGTGAATGTACACATATAGACAGAACTGTGCTTGTGTGTGTGTGCGCGCATACATGTGCGTCGTTATTCTCGTAAGCTGTTTATCTTTAAGACGGCCGCCAAGACACGGAGTAGAACAACTGGCAGCACCGCAAAGTGTCCCCTTGCCACGCCCTTAACCCATATTGCCTCGTCTGTGTTGCCCATTGCGCATCGGAAGCAGCAACAACTCGGTTGCAAGCAGGCAACACTAAAATATCACTCAAGGCAATATTGTGTGTGTGCATGTGTGTGCCCTGTTGGCAGAGCAAATATGCATTGCGGCTGTTACCAAATTGGATGCAGTTATGGCAAGTGCAATATGCACCAAGGCGACGCTATCAAAGAGCGCTGCATTTGATGCTAAATTTAAGCTCAAGCTTGTCACAAAGCGTTCCGCCCACTTCATTGCGGGTTCAAAGTGCGAATTCGATGTGAACCGTAGTGCAAAAAGGGCAACAAAAACTTCATTTCAATTGTAACGCGCAAATGTGTTCTGGATTATGAGCCGATTCGGAAGTGCTTTAAAGATATTGAGGGCGCTCGCAACTAGTCTTATAGAAGACCTTTATAGCCTTATTAAAAGCTAAAACTAGCTTTGAGCCATTACGGCCAGTTTCGTATGACAGCTGACCTGACCTATTGCTTTTTACAAAAAAGGTTTTACCTCTGGAATCACCTTGTTAATTTGTATTAAACATTTTCCTTAATTAGTTAAATGTCCCGTCACGTGGCGTATACGCTATTTTTATAGTGCACCCTGAAGCAGAAATCTGCGACCACATAGCGACACGCGTGATGTGAAATAACATTTGTTTAACATTGTGAATACAAGTAGAAGTAATGTGCAGGTTGGGTAGATAAAGCCTTTTCATCTACAAGCAATATCCAACAAATATGTAAGATCAACTATGTTTTATTTTGAGCTACAATTTGTATTTTAGATTAAGACAATTTTCTTCAGGTTCGAGCTGTACTATTAATTTGTAACGATGTGCATAGAATCATCGCTAGTGCCGGTAGTGTTGCGATACTGACAAGCACATTGACAGCCAATATTTAGCCTTTTATTTATACTCTCCTCGTAGCCCCCCTCATGGCTTACAAGTTGGTTTTCGAAAATAAAGTCTATGGAAATAGCAGAGGGATGAAGAGAGGGAGAGAAAAAAATGTATTTATTAACGAGCGTTTGTAGATATGCCAAGTTTGGCGCTAAGGTCATAGACAAAAATACAGTCTGGTTAACTTTTGGGGCAGGGTTGCGTTTGGCAGTTGGTAGTTGGTTGGCTTAGAGCGGCTCTTGCTGCCAACAAAATTGCGTGGTGTGTGTACACACGAGTGTGCAGATACTTTTATCTGCAAGTATAAGCTAAAAACTAAGTGGTAAAAGAATTTTTGGTCAAGAAATTGCACAAAGTCTAAGGCCATAAAAAAGCAGCAGCAGCAACGGATAAAAGAATGAGCGGCATGCCGCAGGGGATGCGCGGGGCAATGCATGCGCGCTGCATGCAACGAACGACCCCAACTTGTAAACTGGGAAACTGTGGGATATGGAAATACATATAAAATATGTATATATACCATTTGTATACGAGTTTAATTTTGTAACCCTCTCCGTTCATCTTGCCCGACTTGTTGCATCAGTTGGGCCGTCATTTAGTGGCATATTAAAAGGCTATCGATGGTATTGCCGCAAAGCAATTTCTTTGTGGCTTGTCGACGCACAGATATCGCACCTCACACACACAAACACACACACACAAACACGCGCGCGCACACGCAGCCCCTCAACCGCCCAGGCAGTAAGCCGCCAGCTCATCCGTTGAACATCGATCGAGCTGCTGAATGATTTCATCAAATCCGCTGACGTTGAATTGATTTGATTTGATGTGCGCCTTGTGCAAATTTATTTGATGCAGTTTCATAAATGCGAGCGACCATAAAAAAGTGCGGAAGTTTTTACTTTGCGCCAACGCTGCCCGCTGCATTTGCCATTTTTATTTCCATGCCCATCGATGGAATAATTTTTCACGTTCTAGAAAACTGTGTGGCCTAGGCGGGCTGGGATTGGACCCGCCGCTCGAGGGCGACCTCCAAAAAGGTAAGCCACGCAGAGCATCAATGCACCTCCCTTTCACTCTCCAGCCCATTCTAATAGTCACACACTTGAACCTCTGCCAAGCACTCGAGGCGATAATCAGATTGCCAAGCTTTCCCCCCAGACCCTCGTGCCAACAACCGTCACCACTCCCTCGTGCAGGTGCACGTTTGAGTGTCAGCGTGTGTGTTTGTGTTTGTGTTCGTGAGTGTCTCTGTGTGTGTGTGTGTGTGTGTGTGTGTGTTAATTGAACTGTTCGACGTGCATAGTCAGCGCTTGTTTTACAATTCGGCTGGATATGTCAGCCTTTAAGAGTTGCAGGCATCAATAACCAGCAATCCAGCAGCCATCAGCGCCAAGCCCCACCCAAAAGCCATAACCCACCGCCCACCACCCAACGCTGTTTAAAGCTTCTGTCTTATTCGAGCATTAACCATACGACAAGTCTTCAAATATTGAGCGCTAGCTTTAAATTAATGCGATAGGTATGATTAAATATACCCATATAATCCATTGCACTGCGTTGCCAATTGATGCGGAAACTTTTCCACAAATTGTTGATTGCCATTTAATTGTGTACATGATTGTGGGCGTACCACTGTGCACAGTGTGTAATTCAATTAGGTTGCAAAAAAGTTTAAATTGAAAAACATCACACGGCCCATGTAATGGCGCCATTGTACATATGCCTTATAATATACGAGTAACCCGAAACCTAGACTGATGCCTTAATTTAGAAATAACGAACTGATTTCCTTTGATTATTATGATTCGGGCAATTTAAATGTGGCAAGTGCCTTGCTGTGAGATTGTATACTTCAATGATTTTAACATTTTTTAGCTGCCACAGATATATTCTCAACAAATAAGGATTGGCTTTCCAAGAACAAAAATAAACAAATAATAAATGTAAGACAAGACTCGTCTAATTGCAAGAATCAGTTCTAGTGCGCATATCTTACAGTGGGGGCTTTGTTGTGTACGTTCGAGTTTCTGCCCGATGCATATGAATTTTCATGCTGTCTGCAAAGCAACTTGTTTGGCTCTTCAAAACTCCTGTTGCCATTTGCATATTGCATGGATGATACTTGAAATCAATTGGTAAGCTTGGCAATAACTATTATTCCCATTATGAACAGATACAATTGAACTGCTTTGCGCACTGCATATCTGCTGTGAAATGCCACTAAACAATTTTAAATGGATTTATTGCCTTAATAGATGCTCTAGCCTTGTACTGTCCTCGCTAGTCCTTGAGCACAATGCTGCATTCATTGAATAGTTGGCTCAGTTTAAGAGGCCTCTCAGCTCCTATTTCATTAACTCTTGAGCACAGTGATGGGCATTTCGAAACAGTATGTGTATGAATACAGACTGAGTCTAGGGATACCCTGTAACAGACAAGATGCTTTTCATACAAAAACTAAAACTTTAATTGGCCCAATTCAACACACCTGAATACTAAACAGATAGTTCCGTCTGTATATTTATATTTACTTATATATATTTAAGTACTCTTTATTCGCCTACTAACGGGCACAGGGTATTTGCATGTAGCCAATATTCAAAGCAATTCGAGCTGAGGAGTTGGTAATTAACAACTGATATGAGCTGAAGTACGTCAATTAAAGCTCCAGATCTACATTTCAGGTCAGATTGAGAGCCAGTGCTAAAGCTAAGGCATGTTTGCTATGGGCGTGGCTGGCGAGGCAGCGCATTAGTAAAACAATAATAGGTTGCGTGATAGGAATCTTGTCGCCTTTTCTCGTGCCAGGACAGCGTCGATGCGAACGCCCTTTCATATACAGCTGGCAGGAATTTAATAGACCCGACGACGCGTCATCGTTGTTGACTCCAACTCCAAATAACATCCTTGCGTGGGACTGGTTTCGCCTGGCAGCTTGGCAGCGTGGCAGACTGGTAGACTCGAAATGTAAAACAAGAGACTTTGTCTTTAAAGCCCCACACAGACTGCAAACACTCCCCCCCCCAACCCCTACACACACACACACACACTGGGCCAATTCAAATTGTGTTTGGTAGCTTAAATTGGCCAAAAGGTGTTCAGCATTTGGTTTTACTTTTACTTTAGCTTCTTATATTCAGTCATATAGAAAACAAGCAAATACACACAAATCACAGCTAAATAGAAAGAGGGGGCGTGTCTTGCGGGTCGCCTGTTTAATCAAGCGGCCTGCCAACATCTGCGCAGCTGGTTGCGCGCCCTATAAACAGGGCCAGAACTACGGTTACGCCCTCACGCCCACACACACTAACTTAATTAACTTGTTGTAAAGCAGATGCAGTATATTTTTGGCCATGTCCAGAATGATATTCAATTTAAGCTCCAGAGCGAGCTCTGTTCCGGTCTCTGGTTCTGGTTCTGTTTTTCATCAACGCTAGTCGTCAATATTCCAAAAGTCAAAGTTAAACTGAATCTCTCTCGTACTATCTCTCTCTATCCATCTCTGTCTTGCGTTCTCGTCGCTTTTTGAGCTGGCTCAGCAAGTAATGCCCCAGGGAGCCACAGGGCGGCTGACGATGGCAGTGCATTGACAGTAAAATGGTTCCCAAACCATAAGGTTGCTTGTTGAGTGCCAAGAGCCAAGCAACTGGACCAGCTGGCCAGGCAGGCAGGCGGACGATATCAGACGAATTGTATTGAAATCGACAGCTAATGAAATGTTGCCCCAGATAGCAAACACGCATCTGCAGCGGGCAGCTGCTTCCCCATGGAAGCAGCTCCGTAAGCCCCAAGGCGAGTCCAACTAGGAGTCAAGACATTTGGTCCAGCTCTTGTCCTTTCTTATGCTAAGTGCCATAAATTGTAATTACAATCTGCAACACTGGCAACACAGCTCTGATTTTCAGAGTCAAGGTCAAACGGCTCGTCACGTGGCGTATACGTTATTTTTATGGTGCAGACTGAACTAAATATCTGTGACCACATATTGACACTCGTGTTGCGAATGAAAAGCACATTTGATCAATATTGCGAATACGAGTAAACGTTATATGCAGCATGGGTAGGATGAGGCAGATAAAAGCTCTCTTCTGCAAGCAATATTAAATATAGATAACAAGTGACCATACCCGATTCAAATCAAAGAGATGGCTTTTAAATTTTAATTATCGAAAAACTCAATTTGTTCCATAGTGCAGACGTTAGGCCTAATGAAAGCTGTGTTGTTATAATTATCATTGTACACATACTGGGCCTGTTTTAAAGTAATTTTCGTGTAACGTGTTCCCCAGTTAGAGCTTATTTTTATGATTTTGCTAATTTTGAATTAGGTCCGAGAGAAGTTGAGATACCCTGTAGGCAATAGACTAACGGGGCTCACTCCACGGAAGCTCCAGGAATTTGTTGTTATCACTGCCTCACTCAATTAAAAATGTATTCACAAACAACTAATGTGGTTATTGTCAAATAGTTATAAAATTCAAGTGTCTCCAATGCTTAAACATATATATAAATATATCGATTTGGGGATCATAAAAATCTTAATATTGATCCTTGTCTGTATTTAGGAGAATACTCTCTCAGACAGATATACGGGCTTCATATTTATACATATATACATATATTTGACGGGGTGAGAGAGGCCCCTTCTGACTGACGCATACCTTTGGAAAGTTGCTATACCTTCTTTGCTCATTTATAAAAAGAGGTATATAAAAATCATGCACATCAAGCGTACATTACAGTCGTACAACTACACACACGCAAACACGTCCACACACACATTTGCTGAGCATTAATAAGCAAAGCGAAATTTTGGGAAAACACAGGCTTTGTTTTGGTTACATTTTGCATATCTGGTCAGCTGGAATAACTACAAATTTTTACAATTTACATACATTAAAATTTTGTAAATTGTTTGCTTTTGTGCGCTGCATTATAAAAGAATTCACCGATATGCATTACCAGCTATAACAAAATCTATATAATTGCATAATTTTAACATTTAAAAACTATTCGCATCGACTAGTTTGTGGGCTCTACTCAGCTTGACACAGAATGCAAGGGGGTATAGGGAGGTAATATGCGTACTCATGGTGTGGGGGAAGGCAGTGTCAAGAGCGAGCAGGGCAAGCACAGCGAGTAAGAGGGCGTGAGTTCCAGAGTGTGTGAGCAAGGCAAATAGATTAAATAGGCAAGGACAAAGACACGCTAAACGGGAGTGGGGCGGGGAGCACTAGATATGCGCGCCGAGGGCTGCCTAATTACAATCAAGCAATATTACGATACTTACGCGTATTATCTTCTGATCCCGTATGATCTTGCGTATGCAATTGACGATAAAGGTGATGACCATGCCGCCAAGTATTAAGCCAAATACGATGATGATGATGACCACATGCTCGGATTGGCCAGTCGTTTCACTCTGTGAATACCACGAAACAATAACAATATATTATTAATTAAATAGACTTATTTTTCAATTATGATGATCAATGCGTTTATCTACAGCAGCGTTCACTTTATTTTCGAGTTTTGTAATTGAGCTACGAACTTAAGATGTAAATTTAAAAAATAACGCTGACTATATTCATATATACTTATAGTTTTATAGTCAGAGCTTAGTTAGTTTCGTTATTCATTTGTTTGTTTGTTGTTCATACCCATCCACATTTATATATAATAATACAAGGGAGATATGGAAACCAAAAAAATTATAAGCTCTCGCACATACAGGGAAACAGATAGACCTGGCTGGATCAACTGAGCTTGTGTTCCCAATTACAATTCCTTCTGTCTGTAACAGAATTTTGTACAAAACTATTATACCCTATTTGGCTATTATTTTTCTGAATGGCTGAACGTATAATACGAATTTTTTGCGCAGCTTGAAAATTGTATAAAAAGGTTGTTGGCATGGTTTAAATGACGTTCCATCATGTAAGTTTTTGCCGTTTGTTTTTCTTCTATGAAACAAGTCGACATATAAAATGACATAATTTTAATGGGTTACGTTTTTGTCCAATCTCTTGTATAGCCCACATGCACAACTAGCTTTAATTAGACGCTCGATGAAGCTGCTTTGGCAATGTAAACTCGATGAACACAATTAACTAAAAATCGTGCGCCAATTTGACTGTGAGCCAATTAAATAAACATAAATTGTGTATGCGCTTGATTGAACTTTCGATCGAGCCATTGGACCAATTATGAAGTGTCCAAAAAAATAATGCGATTTATTTGGTAATGCATTTACATTCGAAACCAAAATTAGTAACATCAAAAATCGCCTTATTTCCTAATTTGACATACGAAATTTTCAAATCAAATACGCTTTTTGTTCTCTAATGTTTGATACAATTAACGCAACTATCAAATTAGTTTATAAACAAACAACTATCATGGCGCAGGTTTAATTTTTCAAAAATAGTTACAAATGCTTGCATTAGAATGTAATCTGTGCCATTAACTGTAATTGCCAGTTGGATTCCATTGTATTACAATGGGACGAACCTAACATATGCGGGTGTGATAAATTTTTTATTTTTTCTCTTGGATTTTGTATGAATTGTTTATAAGTAGTAGGCAAATAACTTCCTTTTTTTTTGCTAGGTAAAAAAAAAACTTCCTCTTATTTATAGGTCTATCTTCTTGTTGCAGACGCTACATATCGGAATCGGATGGATCGAAAATAGTTCATAAAGATATTCTTGCTAAGACGATAACTTGACAAAACTCAGCAATTACGTGCCTTACTGTACCCCTAGCATATCTGCAAAACCGTCTCAGATCGGATTACTATATAATCTATTAAAAGCATATGTTGGAAAGTAAGGTTTTCCTATAAAAGCAAACCTACAAGGGTAAGTATATATTTTATTTTTGCGTTTACTCAAAACGTTACACAACTCCTCTCAATAACACAACACCCTTTACAAAGAGTATTCAAATTTTGTAAGTCGTAAAATACCCACGTTCAATGTTTGCCGAGTTTTCAAGTGCGCGAGAGAAGCTTCGTGCTGTTTTTCGAGCTTGAACAATTAGCTGAGCTTTACGATCGCAACAAGATTTACAACAGAATCGCACATTATTTGGGGGCAATAAAAGCCCCAAGAAATGCAAACTATTTGCCGCTTTTAACTTAAATGAGTCACAAGGGAATATGGTTGAGAGGGCTTTGCTTTGGCTGGGCTGTGACCCTATCAAATCTAATCATCTACACAATTGCTGAACCAACAAAAAAATAAAATAAAAATAGGAAAAACCAAACACAATAACAACAACAAGCGGTGACAACACAGAGAGGGAGTGGGGGGGCACGCCTCGAATACAAATCTCAGACTTTGGCAACAAAACTTATTTGGCCAACTTTATGTTTGTGTACGTGTCTGTGAGCGTAATTCTATGTGTGTCTGTGTGTGCGTGTGTGTGTGCTGCCACTGTGGCTGAACATAGTTAAAATAAAAGGCAGGAGTATGCGGCACATTCGTTTGCCCATAATTAGATGCATGTACGAAGTTTGGCCTACATAATGATAGGGAGATGCTTTTCCTCTTATATTTGTGGATGACTTGAATGGTTGAATGGGTAAATAGGTGCACGTACTACGGCCGGCTGTGTCTATGGGTGGGTGGGCTGTGTGGGTTTATGGTTAGTTGATTTCTCACTTACCGAACACTTCTCCTCGTCCCAGCGAAATTTACAATTGTCCCGCTCATTACACTTTAAATCGCTTGATATGCAGGTCGCGTCCTCGCAATCGTACTCGTCGTCGGTGCAGGCTGTTTTTTTGTGGTAGGCAAAAATTCATGATTAGAATTTAACTTGAATTGCCCTAAAATGATACAGTCGGCATCTCACCGACTGCGCTATACTCTGTTCGCAGTGTTATTACAGTTTAAATTAGTCGAAAATACTTTTCGTATACTGACTCTATGACTGTGATCAACCGTAGTATAGTATATATAAAGCAGACTTTATCCTTGGAAGTACGTACAGCAAGAACGACTGTTTACAAAATCAATGCTTGCAGCGGCAATACTCCCGTTAGACATTCTATAGGGTAAAAAAATGGCCATCAGCAGCAGACACAAAAGCAAATAGACATAATCTCAAGCACAAATAGTCCTGCAGCAACAATAATTGCAATGCCTCGGTAACTGGCAGCTAAAAGTACAAGCTTAGACTTCGGTCTCTGCCTCCTGCTCAGCTTTCACCATAGCCTGAGGCTCAGTTTCTTCCCAATGTCTCGGCTGCAGGCTCAGTTTTGGCTGTTACCTAACAATTGTTAGCCTTGGCTAGCACTGGGCTGGGAGTTGTTAACTGTAAAATGCCAAAAAGAGCTCTGGCAAAGTTAACACAATGCCAGGAACAAAGGACAATCGTTGAATGACAAAGGAGTGCTTAGCCTTTGGCAACAGGCGGCAATCACGCAAAACTGGGCTAGGAGGCTGACAAACAAACAGACAGACAAACAAACAGTTTGGCGGTAAATGTTAGTCTATAAGCAACAACGAGATACATACATAAGTAGTTAGCAAGACAAAGGCATGGACAAGGCCGAGAGACAGTTGTTAGTCAACAGAAAAGGAAAAAATAACTGACAGCCAAAAAGCCGCCCAAAAATCCATTCAAAGAGCCGTCGCCGTTTGTGGTGTTTGGGTGCAGCTGAGGGATAGCGTTAGCTTAGCACAGGATTGTCCAGGCTTTGCCCTATTCCATTGTCCTGCCACCACTTCTACTAC
Source organism: Drosophila virilis (assembly GCF_030788295.1). Classification (NCBI taxonomy): domain Eukaryota; kingdom Metazoa; phylum Arthropoda; class Insecta; order Diptera; family Drosophilidae; genus Drosophila; species Drosophila virilis. The sequence continues at coordinate 19,420,566 of NC_091543.1, read as the reverse complement.
TGCCGCTGCTGCTGCTTGCTTTGAGACGTTCCGTTAACACACGTGCCGCAAATTTGAAGGATTTGCTGCCGCAACCAACGCCACCGCCAGCATAACTTAGTGTGCGTTGAGTTTTGAAATGTTTGAAATGGCCTAGTTAAAATTGTAAACTTACTTCCCGTTCCACGGTCCCGGAATGCTGTGTACAGAATTGCGAATGTTGAATTAATCGCACTTTGTTCCGCGTAAAATCGCATGTGCAGAATGTTCGACTCCGCCGTAATGCTCTCGCCCGCCGAACCACAAAAGTTTTTCACTCTGCAAACAAAAAAAAAGAAGAATTTAACAAACGATGAAGAGGGGTAGAGGTTAAAAATACAGATCAAATAAAAGAAAACATGGCATGGCAAATATACAATCAATATTGGGGTGTAAAAATGCTTTTAGCTTCGTTTCGCAGCATCGCGGGTTAATTTAAAATTGTGCACTCTCATGCTTGAGCCTAAAACGAAAAAGCTAAAGCAACACCTGCAGAAAGCTTCGTAATGGGTTATATATATTTAATTTAGACATATTTTATCCTTTCAGAGTTCATGAATTTATGAATTATTTATCATATTCTATAACTCGATGATGACTTAGGTAATTTAAAGGTAATAATATTTGAAGAAACCAATCAATTTGGTAATCATGTTAAATTGCTAGACTACCTTATACCCAACTTAGTAGGTCTTAAGTTTATCATCAGTTTTCATAGCTTAGGACTATGTTCAGAATGTGCCAAGCATAAGCTTAAAATTGTGCAAATTGACTTTCGGTTGAAACTTAGCTAGGTTCACATTAAAGCACAATAAAACATTGTCATTGATTTGGTAAACTGGCTTTTCGCATCTATGAGCCCAAGTTTTGATTCTCAGATTTTGTACATTGTAATTATTTTGAAACAAATCATCTGTAACATTTTTCCAGTAAAGTCTCAGCTGCCGTTTGAAATTTGAGTTCATGGTAAAAAAAAACAATTGCAATGCCGGGCTTAAATATATATATAGAATCCACTACATATTGCCAAAGAATTGAAGTTCATTTGAATCTAATATACTCCTTATGTACGCTGGTTTTTTCGATCCACACCATGCCATGCCCATACTTGAGTGAATGTTTAGGTTGATATGTTGCCTGGCCAACACGTTTGCTAAATTGTTACGAAAAGTGAATTTAAATAGAAACCGAGGGGACGTCGGACAACAGAACCAAGGACAATATCAAAGGTATTGCCAAAGGCAATGGCAACTAGAAAAAAAGCAGAAGTAATTACCTTCGGTATGCCGACATTTAAATACTCTTCCATTCTAAATAAAGTGTCTTGGTTATAATGCATGTGCTTTTGAAGAGTCAAGAGCTAAGAATTTGACATATTTTTTATACTGATAACTGCTAGATGATGATATTCAATTGAAGAAGTGCCTTCAACATGAAAAGTAGCCTGCAGACATATGTGTCTTTCTCAGCATAGCTTTGCTGTTTGTGAATTTGAATACCCTGCGCAAGGGTATAACAAGCACCGGATCAATCGACCTGACCGACAAGACAGGCAGCCCCAGCTAGACGGCCAGTCAATCACATTGAGTGGTGCTGTCGTTGCCGTTGCCGTTGGCGTTGCCCCCGACGCCAGCATCGGCGACATATTCCCATCAGTGTGCACAAAAGCCGGAACCCTATAGCTGGCCCCAAAATCGAATGGCATTGCAAGAGTGCGGCTGAGAGGGAGAGAACAGGAGAGCTGGGACTGAGGCGCAACAAGTGGAAATATGTTGGCGTGTTAAAAGAGGGATGTGCCCGACTGAATGGCACATGGCGAATGGCAAATGGCAAATGGCAGATGGGTCGCCGTCGGTTGGTGGCACAAAACAATTCCAGTTGGACGAGTCAAAGGCGCCGCCGCAACTTCCGCTGTCATACAATTTACTTGGGCTGGTAATAAATTGAAATTTTGCTTTACATGCTTTGATCTTTACAGCGTTAGAAAATGCTTTTTGGCTGGCTTCACATTGTGGCGCATTCGTGAAGCGGAAATTGGTTTGTGGCACAAAATTGCGTATACGCCACCCATCGGCAGTCATTGGGATAGCTCTTAACTCTTACCTTAATGGCATTACTGTTTGCTCTGGGAATATATCCAGAAAGTTGGTCTCGCAGTCATTCGGCTTGCTCAGATGGAAGTCCAAAAATTTCAAAAATATCTTAAAAAGAGAGGGAAAGAAAATTGTTGTAAGAAGTTGCGTGTATATGTGACCAAAGTGAAGCCACACCCACCTTCCAGTTGTCTTTCACCTGTATGCGCCAAATGCAGTCAAGAGCAATCTTATCGCGTATCACCTGCTCCCTTATGTCAGCTGGGACATCTGTTGAGTTGATGAAGCCCTCGTAGCCGTCCTTCTCAATGGTGCAATTGAGGTCCGTGCTGGGCGCCTCTCGATTTCGATCGAGATACTCGTAGACGGCACTGAAACCTGTGTATTCGATGGTGTCGTCTGAATGGAAATGCAGCCACAGATACCGCTCTTTCGAGGTTATTTCCGGTGGGAAATCTGTGCCACAGAATTTGCCAATTAGTGTTGAGAAACCGTATTGTCCATCGCGTATCTGGAAAAGTCAGCGAAATAGCTTGAAAAACTTGATCAAAACTAAAAAAAAAAACTAGGCTAAAACTTGCAACAGCATTTATTCTTATGATTGTGGTTAGCAAAAGTAATTAATATTAATTTGAGAATTTTCTTTACGAAAAGCACCCTGTGGCCTGCCCGTATAAACACCGTTTTCTCATGTCATAACAGCTCGGGGGTTTTCTTTTGAAAGTGAGCAGTGTCCAGCTTGTAGTTATCCCGTTTTCACATGTCATAACAGTTCAAGTCCATTTATGTTGACAAGCTGAACTTAATCTGGAATTCATATACTTGTGCGCAACTGTGGCAACGCTGCATTGCCAAGGTGACAAACACCTCTTTTATAAGCATGGCTGGGCAGGGGTCGCGTAATTTAAAATGTCATTTACGACTGTCAAGCTAACTGATCTGAAATGCGATGCCCATGTCAAATTGAATCCGATGTGATTAATCAAGCAAATAAAAATGTATATGGCAAGGTGGCAACATCCACCGTGCTGATAAAAAGATATGGAATAACAAATGTTATCAGAGTATTATATATTTCTTATGTCATAATGAAACCTGTGACAAATTAAATCTAAAGCGAAATACAATACAATAAAAATATGCTGCATCACGTAAGCCAGTTATATCTTGATGGGTGACAAAGTTCATTCGAGCTAATTAGGAGATGCTTATGGACATGATGTGGCAAAGAGACAGAAGCATTAGCCTGTAATACTGTTAAAAATCTTCATAAATATTAACACATGCGAAATGCCTAACGCAGTGCCTAATGTAATTTTAATTAGTTTTTGCCGCAGACCGACAAATAACTTGTTTCGTTTCCCTTTAATATACATAACTGGCTGCGCGCCAATTAAAATTATTTTCTAATTATCAGCTAGCACAAAATGTGCAAAGTTTTATCATACATGTATGTGCATAGATGTGCGGATGTGTCGTTAAAGTTTATAGGCTGGGTTGGCGGTCACTTTTGAAATAGGGGGCGGCCACTTGAAAGTTGCTTGTTGAATGACGTTGCGCATACGACATGTGGGCGGCAGCTGCAACAATCGGCAAGGAACTGTCCAATGTCAACTTTCAATTAAAACTTTGGCAGATAGAGAGGGCCATTTTGTAAAAACGGCCATGCAAATACGTCTGCATGGAGAAATGCCAAAGGCTTGTCTGCCTGCCGCTGGCAAAATGTAAAGAAAACTATTCACAAAGTTTTTGCCAAGAACCGGACTAAGGTTTGTTTAGCTGCTGCTGCTCTTGTTGTTTCATTGCCTTTGCTTTGGCTGGCAACAACATTGTATCTATAATGCGAAGGCATTTTGTTGTTGTCCAATAATTGCTGGACTTACTTACTTCGAGAAAATCAAATTTGCACTCCTCCTTGGCCTCAATATTAAACGAGTTGCGAAAGTCCAGCCGTATGATTTGTCCCTTCGGTGCTGTAATTAGAAGCAAATAAACAGTTTATATCTTAAGTAATGTGTGCACGTAGTGATGAAAGGAAGAAAACGATCTGTTTATTTATTTATGTTGCCCCAATGTCAATCAGATTAAAGAAAATCCTCAGGCTAACAACAACAATTTGTTTAACAGACTTACTCTATAAATATGTAAAAATAAAAAAAGAAAACATTTCCGCGCTGTTTTAACACAGCCCTGAAGCCAACACACTGTGGTATTTGTGTCAACTATCACCTGTTTAATTACATATAGAGGAGCTGTCTGCAAACAAATTTAAATAACGTTAGGAAAACTCATGTTCCCGATTTAAAATTCGTGAAAGGTAGTGCATAATTATATTATGCTTTTGCAGCTGCATAACGCTATGCTAGCTCTAGTTAATCTCCGAATCTAATTTTTTTAACGGAAGCCATATAATATTTATAATTGAGGCAAAGCTTTTGGCACAGACTATGTTAATGAAACACAGCTAATGCTGTGTTTTAATACAAAGTTATATGTTCAATAGATTAAAGTTTAAATTTTCGATTCCATATAGTGTATACATATATATATATATATATATATATATATTCCCTGTCACCATCAACACGCTTGAAGAAATACCCAAATTTGTCTAGTTTTTAGTATTTTGGGGAAAGTTATATAAATGAGACTTTAATGTCTGCCATAGACACAATCTATGACAAAGGGGCCTTCTTTGACTAAAATCGCAACATGACTGCGATAGGGTATTAAATAATTGCTGGAGACAAATGCTCCAAACCGCTTTTGGAACACCGAATGAAAGGATGTGTTCTGCATAAAGCATATATATTCTTGATCAGTAACAACATTCGGTACACACATGTCCCTCTCTCCGTCTGTCTGCTTCTATGCAAACTTGTCGCTCAGTAGTAAAGATATTATCATGCAACTTTTGAAACGTCCGTGTTTCTATATCATAATATAAACATAGCATCGATTTGCTTAATATAAACTTCTTGTGCGATCAACTTATTTGTTTTTTAGGATATCTTGGCCAAACTTAGCACTTTTTAGATTCATTATGCTCCTTGCATGTGAACTAACCCATTTTAAAATCCTATTACTTTGTTATACAGCTCTCTTTTTCAAAATACTTTCACCGCTCATTATTGTTTTTATAGTAGTGTAGGAAAATGTTTAAATAATTAAATTAGCTAATGTCTAAAATTCATATGTCTTAAATAATTTGTTTTTCAACTAAGATGAATCAATATTTGGTTAGAATATTTGGTTATTATTTTTTAAGTGATTAGAATTCAGCACAATGAACTCTGGTGCTGAAAAGATGCGTCTGCGCCGAGCTGACAAATGGGTTAAACGGCTGATAACGACCGAAACCTTAGAACGCATCAATGGCCCAGCGTATAATACTTGAAAAGGCGCACGCACACACAGTAACCCATAAAAGGATCTACAGCTTGTGGCGGCAACCGGGCTAACCACACCAGGCTAGGCTAAGGCCTTCTTTGGTATACATAACATAATGGAAATGTAATGAAAGTGTAAATCACAGAGGTTTGGTCAAACAAATGCGATGTTTGTGCTAGCTCTGAATGTGAATGGGGATTTTCACTCTGATTGGCCTTGACACAAACACTAAGAGAAAATAAAATGAAAGAAAGAAAGCAGAGCTTCTATCTATGGTATAAGCGCCCCTGCTGCTCGGTCGCCCTGCCGGCGCATGTGAGCTGGAGCATCAATTTGGACTTCTGAATAGCATTTCCTGCCCACGCAGCTCAACACAAATTGAAGACTAAATGAAAAACTAACCACAAAGCTGGCAATGCCAATTGATAGACGAACACAAACTCATTGTAATTACATTACGCAAGCGTTTCAAAGAGCTGCTTCTGTGACCCAAAACTAATTATTTGCCATACTGTATACTACCTGTGAGGCACATACCTATGTGCAGGTCAGGTTTTGAATCAAATGGTATTTTAGACAATGCAAATGGAAAAAGATTTAAGCTTCTTATGTGCAATCAGCACTTTACAATATTATTCAATATATATATATATATACGTGTGTGCATTAAATAGCTAGCAGGTATGTAGCGGGAAGTTAATATAAGGTTGGGTTCTTTGTTTGTAACATTTAAGTTTTGAAAATCTAAATGAAATATGTCAATATTCCGGATCTATAAGGATCACTGTGATCAGCATCAGCAGTTTCTGCTATCTTTGTCGATACTTTAACGCTATCGACTTCGATTACAAGAAACTTATAACATGACCTTTTCAGATTTATTAGAGGAATTATAAATGAACGTACATATTTCAGATTTTTGATCACTCTTTCTCCCTCTATTCTCTCACTCTTTTCCTGTCTCGAAAATAAGATATTCTTATGGCAAAATTCATGTGGAGTCATAAATTGTAGAGGTGGTTGTTTTGTATGTGTCACAGTGGCCACAGTTCTGGATTTGAATTCCAAGCATTTTCTCTTTTATTCTTCTACGTCTAGACTACATATACCTTAATCTTGTATTTTTTTTATATTTTTTGTATGAAATGTGTAGAGGAAAATGCTTTAGAAATCAGTTGCACAATATTTGTAGTTGGGAATTAAGATGAATGAATTAACAGCAATTGACTTACATAACTGAGAAGTCGTGTATCCTTAACGCTTGCCACACACACACACAAGTACAGACAGAGATGAATGGGAGTAAATTATACACACACACACGCTTGATACTAATGCAGCCGCTTAACATTTGGATCGCTGGCATCAGACAACCGCCAACAGGCAACATGTTCGTACCTCCCTCCACCCAATTGGTCCTCAGCCACTGTCTATCGGCCGGCTCACCATATTGTTATGCAAATGAGCCTGCCACTCCCCATGGCAGTCAGCCTATCTTTTTCTATCTATCTATCTTTCTAGCTGTCTGTCTAAGCTAACGCACATATGTAAAGTTAATACAGGACGCAAGCACAAACACACACACACACACACACACACACACACACATATGCACAAACTCACAGAGTTTCTCTCTGTTACTCACTGAGACGCAGATACTGCTGAATCCGATGATGGTATCCGCTGATGCGTGCCTATAGAATGTCAATCACTTCATACTGTAGGTTTTATCTGGGCTGCTCGCTCCGCATGCAGTCATGTTGTTCGCATTTTGTCTTAACTGACAAATGATTTTGGCCCTGTTTACAGATAAGCGTCAAGTCAAAAGCCAGTGAAGCGCAACTAGCGCAAATATGACGACTGCGCCTTGCCACAGGAAAGCCAAATCCTAATCCAAAGCCAAAGCCAAACTCAAACCCAATCTTAAACTGAAACCCAGTCGCTGCGTCAATTCAAATCGCATTTGGAGGCCAGCAGGATAACATGCTAAAGCTTTTAATAGGAAGCGTTAGCAGATGGCTTTCTCCCTCCCGGTTCTGGCTCTGGCTCCCTAAATTGGCTGACTGACTGACATCTGAAATGTCAACACAATGGTTTTCGCGCACTGCATCTTGGTTAAGACTTGCAATTATTTGCAGTAAGTGGCATCAGCAGCAAAGTGCTTGCCATATAAACTTTAACGAGACCTTTTCCCACCCTCTTTCGAGCGGCATTCACATGCCACAGGAAGTTGGCTATGAACTGTCTTGCATAAAACTATATTCCAGCGATTGCCTGCAGGTTGCACTCATACTGCAGCATGTTTAAACTGAGTAATCATTTTGAATAAGATGAGTTTTCAATAAATGCCAGCTTCTGTGCACGACTTACTCATATCGATGTATACACATACTCATTTCAGAAGTGTACATGACAGTGCCTTCGATTAGACTGACACTCATTGAAGATGCCTATTCGCATTTTATAAATAAAAAACATTTTTGAATATAATGTGAGTTGCTTAGTAGTAATAAAACGAAAAACCTTGCTTAATAATAAGAAGAAAGAACGTCTCTCCATGACGCACCGAAGAACAAATTCCCTTGTAGAACTATTGCAAATATTCAAGAGCCATTTGTGTAGTTCGTGTTTGCTTAGTTTCAGGAAAATATCTTGAACATACAAACACTAATACATCGATCAATTCTTCCTATAGAGCTATATAATAGAGTAGTCAGGTCTTCTTAAGGTTTTGTCAATATGTAAAGAGCTTTTGAAACTTTCAAATTTGGTCAAGATATCCTGAAAAACAAATAATAATAACCAATTCAACCAATCCCCCCCTGCTATGTAAGCTAGATGATATAGTGGTTCGATCCGGTCGGTTTCTGCAACAGAGAGAAGGAGTTTATAAAGTCGAAAACATGTTTTCCATCCATGCTAAATGAATTTCACGAAAAAATTATAATACAGTTAACAAAGCTATTAAAACTATAAAATAAACTCCTGTCTTTAGAGTGCTACCTTTGCGTATTTGAACTTGTCAAGCTAAGTTCTTATCTGCCTTGTAGACTTGTCGCAAAGGGTTTTCAATTGGAATTTGTGTTCGACTATTTATCGAGTTATCGATTTACGCACTGCAAATAACATACAACATAACACAAGTATTCATTAAATGTGACTCACCTGTTATCACTCTCGTGCAGTTAATGTTCTTTGGATATAGGTTGGGATATTCGGGGCTGTAGAGCTCGTTCTTGGTGGGATCTCCCTCAACGAATAGCCTGCAACGGTCCACCTGATCCTCTTCTACCTGGCGCTCATAACGGCCCGCCCGCGGCGTCCGGAAAATGGTCAACGCCTGCTCCTCATCGTCTAATTGGCTTATGGGCGTGGCAAATGCTGTGCTGTTGGCGGTGGTGTGCACCTCAGCTTGGTGGTCTCGATCGCGTGCCTTTATTGTCAGTGGGGCCAACGTTGTTGATTCGCTTGGGTCGGCTGAGGGGGTTAGAAAAAAAGTTGGAAACAGGGCTTAGACACTGCTGTCAGAAGATGTCAGCTGGACTTATGCGAGATGCGTTTCGCATATTTTTATAAAATTTACGGGGTATTATCATAAAAATAATCATGAGGATTAAAATGTATGCCAGAATAGCGTTGCTTTTTATTAATAATGCGCATAACTTTTACTGCAACAGCGAATAAATAAACTTTTCGCTGCACCTATGCAGCAGCTGCAAACTTTACGCACTTGTGACGGCAACATGAATTATCCCACATCCGCCTTCCAGCTGCCAACCGTCATCTGCCGCCCACCACGGCCCATCAAATGGCCCCAAAAAGTAGGCAATGCACATTTTTAAAGCCTCAACTCTTTCAATTCGCACTCGCCTACACAAACTCAAACTGGTACTCGTACTCGCACTCATACTTGTGTATACTCATAGACTCGTTTAAGTATATTTGAACTGTCGGGGCAAGTAACAGTGCAGTTGCAGCTGTAACGCAACTGTAACTGTAACTGCGTCTAAACAACAATCGTTAAGCCCATGTAAAGTGGCCCAAAGCACACACGGCAGTTACAGCGTTTATATGTGTGTGAGTGTGTGAGTGTGTGTGTGTGTGCCTCGAGCACCTTTTTGTAGGGCATTGCCATTTGCAAGCCAAAATAGTCTATAGAGAGTGTAAGCGACCTTTAGTTGCTCTTTAAAGCAATAAATATGTGTGTAAGTAAAACTGTTTTTCATGACTGATTGATTGACTGACTGACTATGGAATGCTATGGAAAGGATCCTGTAAGCTCGAACTACAACTGTGGAAAATTAATGGAAATGGTTGTTGAATCTAAGCTTTCATTATCTCGGATCAGAAAGGCAACTTTTTATATATCATCCGATGGAAATTAATCGTATTATCTAAGAAAAATATAAATAAAATAATTATAATTGAAAGCATTTTAACAAGCGAAGCTTAATTTAATTTTATTTTAATGGAAATTTAAATTTTGTTTTAGATAGTATAGGTTCCCATTAATTCATTTGGGCCCGAATCCTGTAATAATTAATTAAATTTTCTCTTGTTGGCCTTTTGTTACCACAAAGTTCTTTCATGCTATGCAGAGCTGTGTGTGTGTGTGTGTGTGTGTGTGTGTGCGTGTGTATATGCAAGCGCCTATACTTATATCGTTTATGGCTCCTTTTGCTGCTGGCAAGTGTAACATGCATTTGCACAAAGTTTGAATTACCTCAGTATACGTTTTATGAGGCGTAGAGTATTAACGCCCAGTGGCACACACACACACACACACATGCGCACGCATATTAACAGTACACTCTCTCGGTGTATGTATGTGTGTGTGTTTGCGATTGCCAAAGTGTTTGCGCCGCATTATATGGCTGCTAGTGCCTAATGATGTAGCAACAAATTTAATAAACATATTAAGTGTTGATGTTTTTGTAATCGCACAGCCGGCTCCACCCACCCGCCCGCTACCTACTACGCGATGCCACTTTTTGCCGTAGGTTGATGTTATTGCTCTGTGCGCCGCATGTGGCATCTATGGGTTAATACTTGTTAAAGTATGCATGGGTGTGCGATAGTGTGCGTGTGTGTGTGTGTGTGTGTGAGTGGCATCCATTTGCCGTATGTCAGAGCTGCTTATTTCCGTTGCCTCTGCCGATGCTGCTGCCACTTGTCGTTGTTAGCATCATGCGACAATTTGCAACATAAATTAAATTAAACGCAATTTAATTTTAACAACAATATTAAATACTATTTCTCATATTGCTTTTATGTGCATATACTGCCAGTATGTACATATAAGCTATTGCTACTTGCATCCATAAATCACACGAGCAAACCGATTTTAAACTTGTTCTAAACTCTCCAATTTAAACATGCCTTATTTTAAGACTAGCAAAATGAAATGCTTGCGTCTATTTAATTTGATCCCATTATTATTAATGGCATGTCTATGGTGTGTGTGCGAGTGTGTGTGTGTGTGTGTGTGTGTGGTTGGACATGTGCGTTGTTTACATTGTTAGCAAAATTGGAGACCATTTAGTTGCCAACTACTTTGATGTGGGTTTTCGTCTATGGCTATTTGTGTGTTTTGGTTGATTGGATTTATTGACTACCTCTGGCTGCGTTACGGACAGTCTAATTAAATAGATGCCTGCATCTATTAATTAGTATTTCCATAGTCTTAACCATAAATTTTATATGATACTTTGGTATCTATACGTATACATGTAATATTTATATACCAATAAATATATTCATGATAATTCATGTCACATGATATTATGAAATTCGCATAGAGGAGTCATGTTCAACAAAATTAAATGCTCGATTGATTTTCTATTCAAGCTAAAAGTGTTGTCGACTCATGCTGGTTTTTAATACAATCTTGAGCAACTCGCTCAATTAGTACACAACTTATTAATGTATATAACTTTTAATTACTTATATGATTCTCAACCTGAACAGCTTGAGCATATTGTTCCCATTTATTGGAGCTGGCGCCCTTTCGTTAAGCCAGCACTGTGTAAGTTTCGCCTGCTCATTGGCAGGCTTAATGTTTGCTTCGGGCTGTTTGTCCTTTTTGGGACACCTCATCAGAGACTGTTCCTTGATGGGTTCGCACTTTCGCTCAGTTTGTGTCTTTAATTGCGCTTTTAAGTGTGACTGATTGTATTGACACTTGCAGCCCGGGCTGCGCTGGCACTTTATTGAATTGCCTCGGCAAAGAGGGAGCCGTAAATGGTATGCGAGGGCACAACCTGAGCAGGTGGCGACGCGAAAAGCCCATTTGCCACTATGTCACGGGAGCTTAGCAAATGTGTCTGGTGGTGTGGCGGCGGGTATCGGAGGTTTTGCGACTGGGTTGCTTAATTGTAAATTTAACACGCTTCACCCTACCGCCGCTCGCCCATCGCACATCGCTCTCGCCCCTCGCGCGTTGTCCGTCTCTACGCATTCCCTTGAAATGCCACACACATTGTCGTGGCCTCGTTATTACCGCACACAGCAGCTGCGCTTGTTCACACTTTTGTTTTAGTTGTAATACCCTTGTCGATCTGCTTTTGCGCCCATAAGTTTAACTTTCAACTTTTGGTATCCGCACCCACGCACACACACAAGCACACACACGCGTGCGAGCACACACGCACACACTTGATTTAGCCGCGCTCAGTCGCTGTTCATTTATATTCATATTTGCATGAGTGTGTGTGTGTGGGTGTGTGTGTGTATTGGTGTGTGTGTGTGTATGTGTGTGCGCGTTAGCTGTTTGGCATTTACGTATCTTAGCCCTGCCACGCCCCATATAGCCTCCGCTGCCGCTGGCATCCGCATGTATCGCTATCGTCGCCGTCGTCGTCGTCGTCGTCGTCGTTGTAGTTGTTGTTGCATGTATTTCATTCGCAGCAGTTATTTGCTTTAATACACTCAATAGACTTAACACATTTTGCACGCCTCACTTCATCCGGTGGCAGCGGCGGCGGCAGCGGCGGCGGCAGTGTAGGCAACACCGAAACGCATACCGCCCCTCGCTGTGGCACAACTCACCGCCCGCTGTTCTGTAGTTTTCTGCAATAAATTTTGCATTTTGCTTGCAGCGCCAGCGACAACCAGAGACAAGGAGAGGTTGGAGAGAGGGCGGGGCTTTGGCATTGCTTTGCCTGCGACATTCCATTTTTGTGTCAGACAGCTCCGACTCCAGCTTATACGATGTATGCATGTGTTTGCCCCTACGCAGCCCCCCTCCCCGCCCCCTGGCCGACACCACTCGGTAACTGTGACTTGTCCATGACTGTGTGCATATTTATAGTTTTGTATTGTCTGCTGCCGTCGACGCTATTATCCAAAACAAAAAAAAAAAAAAAAAGAAAAGCGAAACTCTTATGCGACGACGTCGAACATTTTATATCCTTGGCAAGACGTTCTGTAGGGACTTTCATTTCTGGCCCATATGCCAGGGGAAGCCATAAAATATGAAGCCTTGGGCACGGCAAACTGGTTTCAAGTCGATCTCATTCAATAATTCTTAGTTTTTATATTTCTCTAACCAGCAAATAATCTGAATAGGATATGGTAAAGGGTGGAAGTGCAAGTATATGAGGCAGATTATCAGCATTGTTGCAGTAACATATAAAATTAGGCTCTCGCGAGTTTTTACTGCCTGTAATTCTCAAGTGGTTTTGGCTCAAGCTGGGGAAAACGGCTGGCAAACCTAGAGTTCGGTAGCAAAGTCTGCTGGCTATACAAATGTTGACAATAATATTTTTTAATCATTTTATATGTAAATTAAAAGTGAATTTATCAAAATGTTTCAAATATTTTAATTGTCAAAGCAAACGAATCATTTTTAATTTAATTAATTTGCTTACGTCCAAGAGTTGCATTTCATATATTTTTATTAGAAATTTACAGTTTGACAAATATTCAAGTAATTCATATGGTAAAATAAATAATAACGTAAACAGTATTGAGTTACGTTAGCGAGTTGCTGATAGCAAGGGGTGGGGAATAAAAAGGCTTCAATGGGGAAAAGCAAGCCATTGTTAGCTGCATAAAATGAAACTGATAAGGACATCTGCAGATAAAGTTATTATTATTATTAAATGCATGTGTAACTGCAGCAGGAAAACATAATATCCGAAAGAGGATTGCCTGACAGTTGACTTTGGCTCCGGCTCAGCAGTAGCTGCCATAAGGGGTTGCTAAGTAAACAAATATTGTATTGTGTCTTAGTTTTACAGCAACAGCAGCATATGCCAAAGGACCTCCTTAACAGACAAGGATCTCTGTCATAAGTTACTAATTGGTTACGCTAGCAGCTGTTGAGCCAATGTCTGCTGCTAGTTGAAAAACTCTTAAACAAATTAGACCCTAATGCATATATATAACATAAAGAGTTTAATACTTGCATAATGAGATGAGAGCCAGAAAGCTTTCTAAAAATCGTGCTTGGCGTGTGAGGGGGTATATATTTGAGAATATTCTGCGTAACTCAGGAACGGAACTCAACATAGTTGCGGCATTTGCCATTTTCAACAATGCGAGCATTTAAGCTGGCAGCTTCTCGGCACAACACATGTCGTGTACGCCCTGTTGTCGTGCGTTTTGATGGATTTGCAACTGGTTTCGTGAAATGCCAGTTTCGAGCACATTTGATTTTTACATTAAGCATTTGAGGCTTAGAAAATCATTTGTGGGGGCGTCTGCCGTCGAGTGGACAACACGTTGCGGTTGAATGAAGCTTCTCGGCTCATAAATCATCAAAATTTGACAAAAATTTCACTGATGATTGATAACAACAGACATTCTTTAAATTGGCCAAACAAATGAATTTCCCAAGAATTCAATTTGTACATTTATTTATATAATATTTTATTTATATAACTTTGGCATTTCTCGCAGTTGCGACTGACTTTAAGACACGTTTCTGTTAAGCACTGCAAACATCTAAAATTGTCATATAACATTGTGTCGAAATGAATAAGACTATTTAACTATTTGACTAGCAGTAAATTAAGCATAATATATATTAATAATTATGAATTTCCAATTCAAATAGAAACTGCGTCAAAAATATGAACTGCTTGTCAAGGAGCATACACTTGTGCAATTAAATTGACTAGAGTTGCCTCTTGGTGTGACTCAGGGAGTTTCCGGGAATGATTACACTCCAAATTGGCCCCATGCTAACGCTGGGCAAAATTTTGTGCTCCTGCTGCATGCTCGACTGTGAAATGTGCACTGTGCAACAGACGAGTGCAACTGCGGGCCGCTACTCGCAATTAACATTGAAAAAGCTGCACTTAATGACTTGCGACTAAGAGGCCAAATAATTACCAGAAACAAACAGACAGAGCGTGGGTGTATAGATAGATATATAGGGGGGAGTGGAAGCAGCGAGCGAGAAAGAAAAAGATTTGCACAATTTATTGTTGTTCTTTTTGTAGCGCAAATACCTTCGTATTGTGCATTTCAACAATTTAAAGCTTAAAATACAAGAAAACAGCTAAAGTTGAATGCAATTACAAATGAAATGTTGATGTTCGCAGCTGAGCGAGAGCAGTTTACATTGTTTGCGATAAAACTCCTTCGAACCACACTTAATTAGTTTAGTGTGCCGCGCCAGAGTTCGAACTTCGGCTCGTAAATGTCAAAGGTTTGGTAAACGAGGCTGGACTTTGCCTCGAGCCTTCAGCCGAACCACTGAAAAGTTTTGTTGGGTTTATAGGCTTGACATATTCTTGGAAAATAGAGCAAAATTTTGAGTACACTTTTTTTCATCCCACTATTTTGGGAAAAGCCCAAGCTTAACTTTGTTAACTGCCCTTGTGCGTAACGCTTAAGGTGAATCCGCCAAAAACACAGCGATATGAATTTGTTACAAATTTTCACGGCTGACGGGCCATTATTTGTAAGTGGCAAGTACGTCGTTCAGAGGAACTTCAACAACATCATCGTCATCCTTAGCCTGGGAGCTATTTCTGCCGTGCATGACGATGTCGACTTCAATATAATGGGCCAAGCGCAACAATAACTGCGTGGCAAATGCGGCAGCCAAATGCAGCTCTAAAGTTTGCCAGCATCAAGAGAAGATGTGGATGTGGTTGTTGATGTGAATGTGGATGCGAATGGGGATGCGGATATGTGGCACGAGCATGGCAAACCCTTCTGGCAAAACGCCCCGATCAAGTGATTCCTTCATGTTTCTGAATTTCCATTTGCTGTTGTGCAGCGCCCATAAACAAAATCTGTTTTATTATTTTCGGCATAAGAAGCTGCCAAGTGTGGCGCACTCAGAGACGCACAAACTTGGTGGCAAGCCCAGCCCCAGCCGCAGCTCCTCTCTCGCACCATCTTGAGACTGGCTGTCACTCAGTTACGTGCTCGTTTCGCCACAATACAATCTGATGTTGCAATTAACAGTAGGACGTGCAGTCTGGCAAGTTTTGGCATATATTGTTTAATTACCCAACATCGACTATAATTTGTCATAAATTTAACAATTATTCCAGCTGATAATCATATGTCTGCCTGTTATAAGATTGACAGGCCTTAAATTATATAGAATGCTAAGGTAAAGTCACAAAGAGAGCACTCTATTGTTATGCCTGGGGCTCCCCAAGTGAGCAAGAGTTGAGGGAGAAGCTGCGCAGACAATCTCTTTTCCCCCTCGTATATTGGCTGCACATTCAGCAACAGCAGCTGCTGCTGGCGACAGTCTCAGCAGCCTGCCATAAGTTCCGAGGCTAACCTTTTAGAGGAGTTGGCCTGAACTGCAGGTTGGCTATTCACGAAGATATTGTTGATGGTTGCCGTTAGGTCCTTTTCAAGATATCAACTTGAACAAACCTCAGTGGAAATGTCCGTAGTTCCCAGAAACCGCACTTGAGCAACTAATATAAAAATATATTGACTGGATTACCGTTTAAAATCGTTTTGATTACATGTAGACTGTTGTTTGAACACAACCATTTTTCCTTTTTTATTTTAATTTTTCAGAGTTTTAGTGCGATATATTGCCCAGCTAAGATCAAAGCACAATGACACATCAATTTTTTTATTTAGTCAATTAACCCTTGAATCGGATTTACAGGGATACCGCAGATGAAATTGACCTGAAGCTATTATATAGCTGATGTTGCATATTAAACAAGGTAAACGGATGAAACAAACACAAACACAATCCTCTTATCCAGATATCTCCCAATTGAATTCCAATTGATTCGCGCAAAAACCAATAAATGTGCAGTATGTGCATTTATTGAATAAACCATTTTAGGAATGGTTCTGCTCTATTTACATAATTCAGAAAGCATTGAAGATTACCGTTTTGCTATTTGAGCTGGGCACATGTCAGCATTTCAATTGGGATTCAATTTAATCGGATTGACTAGGTTTTTTTTTTTGGCGATAAGCTCTTGAAAGTTGTAGGTAATATATTAGAAAATGTTTATTATGTACATCAATATGACTTTGAACCCAATTGTGGTTGTTTTGAGTGCTTAATGCGGGTACTTTTCTTTGTGTTTTGTGCATGACAAATGCAATTTACAATAGGGACTCGTCGATTCGGACAAAGCCCAGTGTCAGCCAACCCACCGCAACTAGTTGATCCGCTTGTCAATCTGTCAAGCCAAACTAAATATTTACGGTGGAATAATTTTCAAGTGCATGGCGACAGGATGCCAAAAATCAGCCAAGTGTATCGCATGGCTAAGTAATGACAGACCAAAGGACTGTCAGAGCCACAGACTCGATGCCAAACAATAATTTGCTTATGTTGTGGTAAAAGTAACTCTTTTTTTTCTTTTCTTCTTTTTGCTTCTTTGCACTTTTCCGTCGCGGCAAAAAATTTTCGAAATTGTTAAATTGAAATGAAATGCCCGACAATTGAATTGCGCCAAGCAAATGGAGAGGCAGGCTCATGTCAAAGCCAACGGCAATAGCAAAGGCAAATGGCAAAGCGAATACGAAGCGGCTGGCTAGGGTAGAGTGCAGTGTAGTTGATACGGCATAGAGGCACAGCAAAGCCGCGACAACGCCAACAACGACGACGATGACGACGACGACGACGATGATGATGATGATCTATTAACCCCAACTGCGTCCAAGTGCGATTGGATGGTGGAGGCACATGGCGTCGGACGTGTTGCCAGTGACGTGGCCTGCTACTGCCGATGCCACCGTTGCTGTTGCCATTTTAATTTGCGTGAAAGCGCAAAAAGATTTCAAAATTAAATCAGTGTGCGGCAGGGAGGACAACCCTTCCCCGTCAGGACAGCTAGGCGTGCTCACTGCAATTGAGACCAGCAGAAAACGTAGCGTAACGCACCCGACGGAACTCTTTTTAATACATATGAACTGCACTCTGCCCGAGCTCCATGAATGTTTCCATGAACCCAACCGCCCCCAAACACTCGTTCTATGTGTGTGTGTGATAGAGCCCAAAATGAAAATCTGTAGGCAAACAGTCAATGTAACACGGCAAATTTGATTTGGATGGGCTGCGTTTCACACTGGCTGCTGCTTTTTATGTCCGCTTGTTGAAAATTCGCAGCCCGCCCCCCATCTGAGTGACATATATCGAACACAACAGGTGAGCAAAAGTGCTACCAGCTGTCAGAATACTAGATGACACTGGGACTTACACAGCACAAAAATATGAATATCGAGCGTCAATGGCGACAAAACCGAACTGCTCGACATATACGCAATAAGCTCGTTACACGCGTAAATGGGGAAACTTTATAACACGCATATTTTATCAATTTTTAATGTGTTTGAGGTATTTAAATTTTAATTAATCATATTTTTTCAACAAAGCGGAGCTATAAAGGAAATGCTTGTATCGAGCATATTTTCTTAAATTAGTCAAAAATATGAATGAAATATATATATTATTTATTGCTCATAACAATAACTGAAATGGAATAATTGGTTACAAAAGGTTTAATTAGGTTTAAATATAACCATAACCGAAACGCAAAGTTACCCACAAAAGTGCCTAACTTTTGAGCTACTCTCAGCCTCAACGTACTTGTAAATATCTTTCGTGCAACCAATTTTGATTAGACGTCATCTTTTATTTTCATAAATATATTAAAATGAAATTATAAATTAAAGCAAATTAAGCCCGAATCTGGCAATTAAAAACGAACATGGCTTCAAAATATTCAGTTAAATATGTAATTAACAATTGTTCGTTCAATTGTTTCATTGGATTTGTGAAAAAATATGGTAAATCAGGGCTTAAAGATTGGGTTTAAGATTTTCTTAAAATTAAATTTACTTTTTTACCATTTTATATACGCCTCATCTATTTGCATGGTCGTGCATGGTTGAAAGGAACAGTAAGTTAAGGGTCTAGTCGTTGACTAAATGGGTACAATCCGAACTGTGGTGGCTATCCGAAGTGCGCCTTAGAGTACTCTAGGGTGTAGTCTAGGTTGTAGACGTTATACTCTCCATCGTATCCTATTGCTGGTCACTTCAGAGACAAGTCGGTTAGATTGAGTCCGCAGTCTGTCTGGACTGGAGTGTCTATTGAATTAGGCACAGACTGGAGAAACGCTCAGATCTTTGTAGTAGAGTAGAGTACTTTTCGGACATACCTGGAAGCGCCCGACACATTTTTTTTATAGCGCTTTGGGATACCCCAAGTCGAAGCGGGCACCACTATGTTCTTCTTAGGGGTCAGTCAGATGTCAGCTTGCGTGCTTTAAAACGAGCTAGTTCTTCTATAATGAACCCGTTTTTAAACACTATTAAGATCGATGTTTGCTTGTTTAGCGGTTGTTATTACCGATCCAACGTCAGCAGCAAAAGCACAGCTCATTTAGCAATGTTTACTCGTCAGCTTATGAAGCTGTCTATCTATTAAAAAGTAAGCAGACATAGAAACTGATAAATAAAATGCATGGCCAAGAATAATAGCCGCAAGGATTGAGTGTTACCAGCGAACTGAACAACGCCAACAACAACCAGAGCGCAGCTAAACAGTAGAGCAGAAAAAAATGAAAACAAACAAAAAGAAAAGCCAAAGAAAATATTACAAATAAATAAGTGAAGAGGACAGCAAACATCCTGCACGCAACACAATGTCCATTGGCACAGAAAAACTGTCTGTGGCGGGGACGAGAGTGTGAGGGGCGGGGATAGACGCATTGTTGCCAACTTAGATTAAAAGTGATAGCCAGCAGCGTTCGCAGCGTTCGCAGCGCGCCAATTGAGAAAGCAATCACAAAAATGCACTGAGGCCGTGGGTTGGAGAGATTGCAATGCAGAGGCGGCCTTCTGAGACTGGGAGATACCCTGTAAGCCGATCGAAAGTCTGCTCAACATTATTTAACAAGCAACTGCGAAGGCATACCCCATCTTTATGCACTTTTCAGAATAGTTGCACTATGGGACACCCTGTGTGATAATGCGCTTAATATGCAAGGAAAAAACCAACGATGATAGGGTGGGAAAACTGGAGAAAACGGGAAATAAACGGAAAATGGGAACGCGAACGGGATAAGCGACAAAAACTAGCGCGCTGGAGAAAAACAATTTATAATTGAAATCAGTGTCAAGACAGAGCCACAATAAGAACAACAACAATGACAACAACATTAGCAAAACAAGCTAAACCAAGAACAAGAACAAACAAGCATGTTGCTGCAAGCGGCAATGCCAATGGGGCAAGCGTTGCGGCACTTTACTCAAATGGCCAACAGCTGAGAAAGAGAGAATGGTAGAAAAAAGCGCTTTAGCTGCTGAAATTAGAGACAAAAATAAAAACACAAATTAGCTAATGTTAAATAAAGCCAATTTCGTTAAAGTTGTGCAAGCTGCTGCTGCTGCTGCTGCTGCTGCTGCTGCCGTTGCACGAGGGGCACTGTCAGCGACAGCGGACCCAGGCACAGATATGAGCCCCCAGGGGCAATGGCAATGCGTCCCTTCACAATTGGGTCAACTCACATTTGGAGCAAAACTGGCAAATGCGACGAGCCGTAAACAGAGAGAGAGGCATAAAAACAGCTTCGAATTTCAGATATTCTTAAATGCCAGCCAACTCTTCCAACTCTCGCTCTAAACGCTTTAAGTTCCATTAAATTAATTGTCAATTAGATGGTGGGCGGGGCGAATGGACGAGTGGCTGAAACTCAAAATAAAGTGGCATCAATAATTAAAGGCTCTGGCCATGAATGAGGAAAATATTGCTATGCAAAGTTTAATGTATTGCATAGCAAAAAGACAATTTCATCCCGATTAGGTAATAGATATATGTATATCTTTATATTTATGTACATATTTGTCTACAGCTTACTCGATGTCTATACGATGAATCTTTTCTACTCTTGCTCCTTAGTCAAGCACTCACTTGTTTTCTTTTTTTAGAAACTGTCTTAATCTTACATCTGATCTACAAATCTTAAACCCTTTCTCTCTGCAATCTCTTGTTAACACCCATCAAGTAATTGTGACCTTGCAGCACTTTTCTTAATGCAAATGGCTCATTCGATGTTGAATGCAGCTTAAGGACTTGGTAATGCACTAACTAACCCATTAACATGACAATATGGTCTCGTTAGAAGGACTAATGAGAATGAGTGCCGTTTCTCAATAGATATCGCTGCCACAGACCACGGACCAGCTAGCAGTTGAGATAAATGATGGTAATAAACACATATCTAACTAAAAGTTGTGGAGCTTAGAAACAATTAAATATAAATGATTGATGGACTTAAGCGTTATCCTGTTCCGCTCGCTAATGTGGTAACAATTTATTTCATATGCACAAACACAGTTTGCGTTAACATAGCATAATATGTACTTAAAAATTTAAAGTCAAATAGCTCTTGATTTGGCTAACAAAACCGAGCTTTAGGAGGGGCCTAATTAATGGACCAGGACTGGAATGGGAAGCACGTTTGCCAGTTTCCAATTTCAAATAAATATTTAAAGCCAACAAATAAATAATTGTAGGGAGCAGCAGAAATTGACGCTCCAGTTGATATCCAGAGGCGATGAACCGAATTTGTTTGTCTACTGCCTTTTAATTCGTTTGGTTTTCAAGGAAAACCCAGCCGGAACTCATTATTATGCAATGCAATTTGATTAAGCTGTTGAAAATGTTGTTGTTGGCATTTCAAGTTATGCATATTTAAATTGAATTCAGCTTTTTGGTTAGTTTTCGATATTCAATTTAAGTGCCACTCCCCCGCTTTAATGCCAGACATGACACGTGAAGGGCGAACCTTTTACATTTTTTTCTTTATTTTTTCTTCGATTTTTAGATTTCCGTTCAGATGCTCCTGTGACGAAGCTTAGCATCTTCTGAGGATTGCAAATTATTCCGGATCTGGTACCATTTTTCATGTCAAAATTATTTAATTATTGGTGAAGCGGAAAAAAAATGCAGACAGGAATGTTCAAAGTAATCAGCCTAACGTCTAACAGATACCTCGCAGTCACAAAAATATATAAAATATTTTAATTGTGCGTAAATTTGAATTTCAATTTCATCAGATATGTAGCTGACATCAGTAGATTTCCGCTATTGCTGATGTTTGATGTTCAATTAGACGTGAACATAAATTAGGTACAAATTGATAATACTAGTTCTATTTTTCAATAATATTTCCATACAAGTTCTGGTCAAGACCCAGGATAGCATATATAGCGCCCACGTTGATTGTGTAAACGTAAATGTATCCCAATGTGATGCTCCTTCTATTTTTCTGCTCTGGGCTGTTGTATTAAGGTCGTGTTTTTGTCATGTATTAATTTTCCGTCAATCCGGAATAGGAAAAACGGTCGGTCGGCGGGCGGCCGGCGGCCAGCAGCTGTTATTGTTATCCTGAAAATTCGATCTCGTCTCCTCTATCATCAGCGCCTGCCAGGGGCCAAAAGCAAATCTGAAGAGGGCCGTTAAGTGGGCTTAATTGTTATGGCTACAGTTGTGAGTGATGCTTAATTCGCAACCGGAATAGTAAACATTATTGCTTTTTCCAATTAAGCTTCTAAGTACATCGCCCTCGGTTGTGCCTTTAAAAAACATGTTGCCCTCCCGGAAAGCACTTTAAATAAATTAGATTTCAAATATCGAAAGGGCTCTTTCATTTCTTTTTATTTGTTTAATTTCGTTACATTTCGTACATTCGCAATACTTTTATTACGTTGTAATAAATGGCCACAATATTTGCAATTAACAAACAAAGAAGCCAATACATTCTTTTCCCAGCAATTTTTGTTGGGCAACAACCTTGCTAACCTTTGACAAATACCTTTCACTTGACAAGGGCAAATCTCAATTAAATTTATGGAGTGCGATTTAAAAATATTTACGGCTTGTTAATCCAACAGAAGCACGTATAAAATGACAAAATATTCTGAGAAATATTTCAATCAGTGCATTTGAAATATATGCAAACTCCGTCATGCACATGTGATATACATATTTGCAAACAATTTCTTTTACCCTTTGCGCTCATATATATTAAAATTCATTTAAGTGTAAAAATATCATATTTAAACCTCAACTGACAAGAATTTTTTAATAACTTTGACGTTTATTTTTTTTTATTATTGAGCTGGAACATCAATATTGAAAGGTCAGTTGTGCAAATTTATCTCTCCTTTATTTTTTTGCGTTTGTTTACTAAGTTTATTGATGAAATACTTGGACTTTATTCAAGGCAATATCTTTCATATACATTGTTGGCCAGAAGGCAGCAAATAAACTGGATCTACTAGTAATTAAATCAGTAATAAAAACGGCCAGTAGTGAATTTATCTCCTTTTCTTAAAATTTGGAAAATACGAAAATGTGTGTAATTCATGATTGAGCAGTTTATTGATGAAATACATTTACTTTATTCAGTTTATTTATTTCAAACTTTGGCCAGCAAGGAGCAGATAAATCGGATTTACTAAAACTCAAAAAAGTAATAATTGTGTACTTTTATCTCCATTTCTTAAATTTTGAAGAAAAAAAACGGAAGAGTGTTTAGCCCATGATTGAGAAATTTATTTTGGAAATAAGTACTTGTACTTTATTCAAGGCAATATTTGATACATTTTGGCTAGAAAATTGAGCAAATTAAAGTGGATCTACTAGTCCCTGAATCATCAATTCTGAAAAGATCAGTTGCATAATTCGCCCGCTTTTTGTTTTATTTTGGAAAATACGGAAAGGTTTTTAATTTATGATTGAGAAGTTTACTGGTGAATTAGTTGGACTCTGATATCTTTGCATATCTCCGACATATTGGACAGAAAATTTACCGGATGTAATAGTCTCAAATTTCTGCATAGCTTCATCGAATAAGCGCGGCCAAATTGAGTTTGTACCAAGAAAACTCTGGCTGTACAGTATTGCCACCTTTTCTAATTGTTTTTACTTACTTGACGACAAGCTAAACTTTTTATACATGAATATTAAAAAATTTCACTGAAGCCTATTGACGCTAAGTAGTAATATTTAATAAAATCGATGATTTTTATATTATTTAGCTTGCTATATGTATATTATATATATATTATGAAGAGATATATACTATATTTCGTTGACCAGAATTTGGCTGCTTGCCACATGCGACAATTTGGCAACGGGGAAAAGTTTTTCTTTGCCGCATGACCTTGACTGCAGAGAATGCAACTGTCGGCCATTTCGGTCACGCATACAAATACACATGCACACACATACTACATACACACACACTCACACGCACAGACGTAAAAAAAGTTGTTTGGCAAAAGTTTTGAGTTGTTTTTACGTTCGATGCGAAAATGCGAGTCAATTAATTACAGGCCAGCGAGTATAAAAGTATACCAAATCTCTAGCTCGCTTTCTGTCTCTGCCTCACTCTGTCGCCCCCTCTCTTTCAAGCTCTCTGTACGTGTTTGGCAGGTTACTTTCGGAGGCATTCAATTCGTGGCAGCTAGCTGTAAATAGAACGCCGCCACGGACTTTGGGCGATATTTTAGGGATGCCACACAAAAACCCCAAATAAAAATGTTTGGTTTTTATGCCGGGCAATTGGAGACATCAGCCAAAGACATGTGCCACAGATGAGCTGAAGCTCTCCGTCAGTCTATGTGTGTGTGTGTGTGTGTGTGTGTGTGTGTGTGTGTGTGTGTGTGATTGCATAAATAAGAGGGATAAATGAAAGGCTAATGAGGTCAAGCGGGCAGCGGCAATGGAATGTTTTATATTCGACACATTCACTTTTGCCCCCAGTCGAGAGCCACTTATCTCAATTGTTGGTCTGCATGTGTGGCTGTGTATGGGTGTGTGTAAGTGTGTGCGATGACTCTTGATAAGAATCGAGCTATGTTAGTTGTGTGTTTGTGTGTGTGAGTGGAAAGAGCACACTTACCATAAACAGTCTGGCCAACAATTAGCAGCATTAGCAGCCAGCAACTAGGCTGGGGCATAATTCCACATAACCATCTGCCGATGCTCCTCATTTTGTGCTGCGTCTGCTGGTGACAGTCCAGTTGTTGTCTTTGTGCTATCAGCAGCTACTGGTCCACCGCTTCACGGAGCCGCAAAACCCACAATGCAGCTGTAGTTCGGACGACACCTGCAGCTCCCCGGGTCTGGGCTTGCTAAGCGCGCACGCCTTCCAGCCGTATCTGTAATGGAAAGTTTTTATGAGATATTATAAACTCGACAAACTAGTAACCATACGTTAAAAAACATTGTCACCGTTTGGATGTAAGTTTGATAAATGTATGTTTAAAATGATAATTGGCTTAAGTGAGCTCTTTATTTAAAATAGTTGAATGAACTTTCATTTTGCTCGCTTTGCTGTTTTTGCGTATCTTTACGCTTGCTATTCCCAACAAGCTAAAGTTTCGACCAGCTTAATATAGATGTGTATTCATAATAATTTATTTTTGACTACTTTAACATTAGCTGGGTGCTTTTTCAGAATAACTTGGCGCTATTTAACAGCATCTTTTCATGTTAGCAGTATATCGCCTGAATATTGGGTTGAGCTTACTGCACGGGCAACTTGTTCGCTTTGGAAGCAGTTATCCAAATGGATTGTGCGCCTGTTTGTCTACGACTATGGAAATTTTGTGAGTACTTAACGCCACGAGCCGCTTGCTAGGGCAAGTGAAGCGAAAAAAATGTGAAAAACACAACCACACCATAACTCCTCCTCCATCACCAAAAAAAACGCACAGTTGAGGCGTGTAATCAAAGTGTCTGATATCAAAGCAAGAAAAGCGACGACGACAAAGTTATGCATAAATTTTGGACGCCAATTCGACTGAGCGCAAAATCAATACAGGAAATAAATTAGTTTCGGCTCAAAAGCCAAAAAGCCAAACGAAAAACAAAACAAAATGTAGGCGTGTTGTACTCAAATTCCGATTCGTGTGCGGTTGCGAATTCAGATTCGGGCACACGGCTACGGATTCGCAAAAGCGGCAAAAAATAAAACACGTACCAAAGGGCGCTGGTTATCTACTGACCCTGGTGGCATCAAGTGAATGACAATGTGCTGTTATTTTTGCTGTTGCTGTTGCTGCTGCTACTACACTGCGGTCGCACGACCATTGTTTTGCCAGCCTGTGCGCCCCTGGGGGCTTACTGCTGGAATGGGGAAGGCGGCTCTAGAGCCTAATAATAGCCGCACATAAAATTTTATTAGCCAGAGCGTAACAATTCAATTGGGTCATGCTTTATGGCGCCACTAGCCGCATTTTAAAACCAGCCATCGATGTGGGTCAAACGGCAAACGGCAGGTGCCGCGTCCACCTGTCACCAAATAACAAAGAACAGCCTAAAGAATAAACGAAAGTAAATAAACCCTGTGTAGTCACAATTGAACTCTATAATAAACTTAAATTCAATTTCAACTTCAATTCAAATAGGGAACTCGTAGCCAAACGACAATTGGACATAAATTGCATTCGAATGTTTGTATGCAACTCTTAATGCACAGAGCTTCGATCGTCTACTTGATTTTGCTCATGTGCTCCGCAACGTTTTCAACAGCCTCGTTTCTTTTTAAACAAAAATCAGCATCGCCTTTCTATGCAATTTTCAACAAGATGTTGATATTATAACTATGTATACATTCTGTTAAATGGTACATCGCCTTTGTATCGCCTTTTGGGCCAATTAATATTCGAAGAGTTCTTCGGCATGGACTATTGCTTGTCTTGCGCGAATGTGTCAAGGTTCTCAACCGTTTCCTTTGTCATCAATATGCAAATATTTATGCAGATATGTAGTGCTATCAATTTCACATAACCTATTGCTTATGCTTATGTTTTTCCATATGTTTATATCTTGGTCACCCCATCCTCTGTTTAAGCGAGCACAAATGTCTTGTTCTTTATAGCGCAGGCGACACCGCATCTGCCATAAAGTGTCGTAAAGTGCATTAGAGCGCACTTGGCACAACGTAGGCACACACACAGCCACACACACACACTAAACAAGAAAAGAAAAAGCCGGAAATCAGCATGTGAAACAAAAGCAATGCAGAGGCCGCCCTTGAAGCTGGAAAAGAAACGCCTGTGCATAAATATTCATGCGCCCACGCCCACAAGAGCCAACAACAACAGCACCTACAAGATCCGTCAGACCCAGCACCCAGCACCGTAGCCACCGTTGCCACCGTGGCCAGGGGCAACGGCAACTGGCAACGGTGCAAAGGCGCCGCTGATTCCGCATACTTTATGCCATTTCTGATTGTTTATTATTGCGACACAGAGAAAACACAGAACAGACGGTTTGTGGGATGGGCTGCATATGGAAAGAGTTCCAGCTGCCAAAGCAAAAGCATTTAAATGCCTTGGAACATTTATTGGCGTGTTTTACGCGCCATAAACTGAAATTCATAAACATTTTATGCACTACATGTGTAAATGTGTCTCCTCCGTCTACCTCGATGTTTCTGCCTCTGTCCGCGCCCCGCGTCCACTAGCTGCACACTGCAGCTGCATACATGAGCAATGCTCTCTGGACCAACAGGGGCATATTTGTAGCAGTTAGCCAATGAGAGCCCAATGCGAAAAAAAACAACCAAAGATTTCAACTTCGACTTCTGATTGCTCTTGCGAAAACAAGTGTAACACTTTTTTTGTTTACCAAGCGATCGTATTGAAAATCATTTACAATGCAGCAGTTGGGCTTTTCTTATTGAATATATTGGATTTTCAGATGCTAAGACTTACAATTAATTCAACTTATTTTTTATTCTACATAATTAAAAGACTCTACCTACTCACAACCTAAGTGAATATGCTCGGTTCGGTTCGATCTACACACTTGCAACATTTACCCAACGGGTATCCCCCCCAAAAAAAGGTAGCATACTTATGGGCGCAATGCTGCAGGCATTGCGAAAATGCGACATAAAAATTCATTTTATAGCTTGCGTTTTTATTGCCAACAGGCATTGTTTCCGCTGCTGATGCCACCAGCCGCAGCCACTAGGTAATTGTTACAAGCGTTGCCGCTGCTGCCTGCTTTTTGCTGCCGTTTTGCAGGTTTCACACAAAACGTTGCGCATACGCCACGCGGGCCTCATGCATATGCAAAGGCACTCGTGATCCGCTAACAGCAAGTGGCTTTCGCGTGTGTGCGTCGCAATGATAAGCGCATTTTAAGCTTGACTGGCTTCGACTGGCATTGCCGTTGGCCCTTGACATTGGCATTGTCTCCAGGCAATCGCCATCTGCCATTTGGTTATTCGATATCGCTTTTGCAGTCAATTTTGTTTCAAAGGCGCGATAATTGCCCTGCAGGATTTCAATAAGGTCAAAAGGGCATACCCTATGTATGAATATTTTGTTTTATAAATATGTGTATATAATTTTGTATATATATGTATTAATATTTATGCACCTGCCACTCACTCAATTGAAATTACGCTTTCGTATTTGGGACTCCACTTTTTTGCCATTTCATTGAGCACCGACCATGAAAATTGTTTTCATTTCCAATTATTATTTTTATGTGCATTCATTGTCTTTCGCCTTTGGCCTGCGCCTGGTGCCCACGCATGGTTTTATATCCCAATGCTGAATCAGCAGAAATCACAAGTGCCCTTCAATGTACTTGATTAATTTGATCAAGTTCTCCAGACAAGGGGCTAGAAACTCACTCGCCAACTGCCATAGCTGCCACCGCCCCCAACTCCAAGCATAATCTTGACTTCATCGTTATCCCAATTACCTTCCTTAGCATTAACAACACAGTCCCATCTTTGGTAGCCTTCCTTTCTTTTCACTTTTCCCATCTCTACCCATTGAAAGCTGCCTTCGCAGTCGCATGACTTCATGCCGCTTACGTGTCGCATCATGTGGGCTGAACAGAATTGAAACAAATTTGAACATGGCCCTGGCCATTGCGAATGCCACAACCTTCTCCCTGTTCTCTCGCATCTACATAAAAAC
Source organism: Drosophila virilis (assembly GCF_030788295.1). NCBI lineage: Eukaryota > Metazoa > Arthropoda > Insecta > Diptera > Drosophilidae > Drosophila > Drosophila virilis. The sequence goes on along the minus strand of NC_091543.1, from coordinate 19,391,656 downwards.
AACAACAACAACAAGTCAAATCAGAACATCGGTTGGTGGCAGCGATGAACAAGGGAGCGGGCAAGAGCCTTTACAGTGGCAAAAAATACTGAAATTGTTAAAGATGAATACGTTTTTTTAACACCATTTAATCACATTCAAGGTAAGCTTCTCAAGTGCTGCCAAATTTTGTTTGACTAGTTTCGCTCTAAAAAAGAGCGTGTTGCATATGGACTAATTCGCAGCTCCGTGTTCCACTGTGCGTTTGTGAGGCGTTGAAATTAGCTCCTACTCCGAACTGTGTCCTGCTTCGACGTCGACGTCGACGTCGCCGTCTGTTCAAGTGGCGCTAGATAAATGCTGAATTCGTGTCTGGCAGGCGCCCAACATTATTCGTTGGGTGGTTTTGTATCCGTGGGTGGTTTTTGGCACCGCCCTCTCTCCGTTGTCGAGTTGGTAACACGCTTTACTGCACATTAAGACTTGTTTACGAATTTGCTTGTAACATGAAATTAATTTGTAAATTTAAAGGTTGCCAATGGGGCGCCATCAAGCAGTCTCCATTTCCATCTTGCGACTGGCAGCTGCCACAGTGGGACACGTGATGGTCCTATCAAACCACATGCACGAAATTTTAATTATTTGTCTTGCTTTGACATCGTCGCGACCAGGGCAACCCAGCCAGGGAAACTAACCAACCAATCATCCGCTGGCACTTTCTGGCAAGAAGCTGTTGACAAGCTGAAGCAGCGTTGCGGTTTGCCATTCCATATTGATTCATTTATATAATATAGTTGCAGTTCTGTTTTGAACCGGAACAATATTTTGTTCTATTTTAATGGCCACAAGTTTATACACAAATATATTACTCTCAAGGTAAACAAAATTTGCGGGAATCGTTTGACAAACTAAATTAATGATTGCCAACAGCATTCTTCTCAAGCGAACATAAAAAGAAAGATTGGCTTAAAAATAATTAATGCAATCGGTAATTCAAAGGCAGTTTTGGCAGCTCATCTTGAGTCGAATGATTCATTTGAAAAATATTTCAAGCTGTCAAATATTTCAAGGGATATTGTTGTTTAGCTCAACTAAACTCGAAGGATTCGTATTAAAATAATAAAATAAATAAGGCAATCAGAAATTTCAAGACTTTTTTTTCAAATGTAATAAAAGTTCTGCCAAAAATTGTTTAAGACCATTTTAACAATGGCAATTTAAGCACAATATATGTGGTCATTGAGCTTATGTCGCAAAGCATAATAAATCTGTCTGCTGCTGCTGCTCTTAGCTCTTGGCTCTTGGCTCTTGGGTTTTGGCAAGTCAATGTTAATTTAAAGGCTTTTGTGCTGAATTTCTGATTTAGCAACGACTTTTCAGTCTTTTTGTTTGACTTCATCATCGACGTTGAGTTTGATTTCATCAGCGACTTTGATTTGCGACTGTTGCTTGTTTTGGACTGTCGCTGATTTAAATTAAATTCACAGCAGCCAGTTACAACGGCGTCGGCGTCCGCGTTGGCGTCTGCGTGTTAATTCTCCATGTGCGCCTAAAAAGCAACGCCAAATAACAACTGCCTGGTTGGCATTTTGGAAACTTCCGGTTTTGTTGGTCGACCAACTTTTTGGCTTCTACAGAATATGTACAAGTTTATGTGTACATATACATATACATATATACATATATATATATATATATATATATATATATAGACATATATTGAACCAGCAGCTAACACGAGCCTGGGCACGCTCGACGCTTCATTAAAAGCGACTCACGACTGACAACTGTGCAGAGGGGCTTGGGCTGACGTAGTGCGCCGGACGGGGTGGCATCTCTCTTTAAAGCCTTTGCCCATTTATCAACTGATGGCCAAGTTTGCGTGTGCCGTGCATAAAAACTAACTACATGCCGTCAAGTTTTTGCTGCTGCTTAAGCTGCTGAAAGCGAACTTAATACATGAAACAAATCCCCAACGAGCGCCTTTTGGGGGCTGTGACAGCAACTTAAAATTGGCTGCTCGCTGGTGCCACTTTTTGGGCTTAAAAGCAAAGTTGAAGCTTAATTTGTAGAAATTCTTGAAAAAAAGAAAACACAATGAGACAAACGGTTAAATGATATTTAATTCATCTCGCCCTTAATTCCGAGGCGCCTGTCCAACAGGCTCCGGTTTATTTTAGGCTCCCTGTTCTCGGTTCTATCCACGGAGTAGTCGACCCGTCTTGGAGAGCCTTCGAGGCGCCCCTTCCATCTGGGAATCGCTTGTTCCTTTATGCCCCCAAAAGCCGCGTCTTATTCCCGGAGAGCCCCCGATTCACAGAAGTTAGTCCCGTCCCGTACAGCTCAGCCCGAACCGAAGCGTCCTCGTTTTCGACTGTTTGTCCCGCGGTAGAAGCGTTCGTCCCCGTCCTCTTCGCCCCGTTAAGTCCTCGATTCCGAGGCGTGCCCTCGAAGCGTCCTCGATTTCGCTCGCCGCGTCCCAAGATCGCATGCCACGATGTCAAAATTTCAACAGCAGACAATGTAATATAAGGGAAGACTAGCGGCTCCATAGCTCAGCTTGGCGCGTATTAAGTTCATAAATCATTAGACTCGATTGTAAGTCCAGGGCACACACTAAATTAATAAAGCAAAAAAAAAAAAAAATGCCCAAACTGAGCTCAAAAAAGATAATAAGCAATGAATCTCAAACGTGTGTGTGTGTGTGTTCTCTCAGTAAAATTTATTGCACGAAATACCTGATGCAGAAAGTTGTAATTTTTCATATACTAACACGCAAAGTTTGGTCATCCAAGATGCGAGAAGACGAGGGATTTGTAGCGATAATGCAGAAAAAATAGAAAGCATTTTAAAATAAATTGCAAATTGATGTACACTTAAGAACAGAGCCAGAAATTAAGTTTAAACTAGATATTAAAAAAGAACAAGCTTTATTTAAAAGCTTATTTCCTCAACTAACAACATTTTAGCAGCATTTGCCAGCAGGTGGTGAGTGTGTGTGAAATTTAAGTACTTCAATGAAAAAGGATAAGCTGCCTTGCTTTTTATTCGGATGCAGCACGCGGTACATTATGCAAGATTAATTTGTGATGTCGTTATAAACAAAAGCTTGAGCACTTTATAACTCGCTTCAACTTGTCTAAATGACGGCCACGCATTTGTGTTTTTTGTTAAGTTTATTTCACAATACCCTATAAGCAGCAAAGTGGCAAACGAGGAACAGAGAAACCAGCAACAGCCAGCGAAAATATCAGATTCGTCGGGGCAAAGGTAATTGGAGGTGGTCTTTAAACAGTCCTTATAATTAATTTATTATCCCCATTTATTTGGGTACATCCTCTTGGTGTAGAGGATATTACGTAGTCGCGCACACCCGACAAGGCGCATACTTTACTTTATATTTCACTGGCCATGCCAGACTCCTGCTTGTCCTCCTCACATTTTGCACATTTCAATGTGGCACACTCGTTCTGGCTTTGTCGACATTGTGGTCGGTTAGGTAATATGTGGCGCTTACGGGTCCAGCGGGGACTGTCGATGGCCAACGGCATGACCAAAGAATAATGTTGCATTTTATTTCTCTCGACAGTAATTCGCGCACGGAACGCGTTTTGTTCACATAATCGGATTTGCAGACAGCAGACACACACACATTTTGCCGTGTGACTGAGAAGTCACATTTATTTTTTTATATATATTCATTTGTCGTTATGCTTCCACTACACATATAGTGTGATACAGGGATGAAGAGAGAAGGCGATAGAGAAAAAGATAGAGATAGCAAGCGAGAGATTCACAGCTGGACTGCAAAATAGTTATATTACACGAAAATCCAATTACTTATCTGCAATTCAGAAGTTTTAGAATGAGAAATACATGAATATTTTCAAGCACTTCAAAAGCTGGCAGCAAAATTAAAGTATGTTATTTTGAAAATAATAACATTTATATATTCTGAAGACATTTTAGTAACACATCAGCCGGCCCAACTTTTCCTCTCAACGCTTGCTCTCATAGTGCTGATCGCGTGACCTGGCTTATGTCAAAAGTTGATAGTTACCTTAGACGAGTAAGATTTTATTAATATACTGATAGGTAATAAAAGTGCACAGGTGTCACAATTATAAGTCTACTTACACCTTTTCTATGTCATTCAAGCTTTTTAGCTTACACGATTTATGTGCGCTGGGCGCATAAAAAGTTAACAACTATGGCACCATTTAAAATGGTATAAAGGGAGAAGCGCACCCGTGTAAAATTCAATGAATTTTCAAATATGTATCAAAATTGGGCGCTTGCCCATTGTCCGGCTAGCTTGTGTGTGGGCAGGGATATGAATATGGAATTAAATTTGGTGGTGCATATTTATGCAATATGGAAAGGCGATGGGCAAACTGAAACCAGACGGGCAAATGAATACAATTACAAAGGTGTCTCGCCTGTCAGTTGCAGCAGCAAAGGACCGAGCGAGGACTCGTCGGTATCAAGGACTAAACAGGCTATCAGAGCCAGCGTTCATTCAATTAGCCCGAGTGTGGATATCAATCAACGCGCTGTAGTGCCCCGTAACAGCCATAGTATAATCAATGATGGTGTGTGGGTGTGAATGAGTGTGCCTGGGCCTGTGCCTGTGTATGTGTGCGCGGCTGAGCATTGACCACGGGACGGCGCTGTGAACCAAAGGTGGGCGCAAACGGGAGCAAGACAAAGCAAAAGCATGTGGGCGACGAGAACGATTTGCGGCGAGAGGGGAGAGCTTGGTGGACCACCTGCCGACCTGATGGCACATTCAGCACTTTTGCAATTGCAGGAAAACAGCATGAAATGAAAGACGAGCTTGGCAAGCGGCAAAACTGTTCTCCACTGCGCCCACACACACAAACACACACACACACACACACACACACACACACACACACACACACACACACACACACACACCCATATACATACCAATATACCGTCTCTTGGCCCCTATCCAATATCAACTTTTGTTATTGCGCTCCAAGCACGTCCCCTGTGGAAATTCTTGTTGCATTTATCAATTTGTTTGCACACTCATCAATATGTTACTATCTCGATATTAAGGTGTTTGCGTCTGTGTCTGCGTGTGTGTGTGTGTGTGTGCTCTTCATTAACTTGGTATCTTTTCCGCAAATGAGCAGCAACACTGCATGCCATAGCACACTTTGCAGCGATTTTAATTAAAGGACCATGTGGCAATTACTAGCGGTGATTTAATTTGCTAAACAAGGCAGTTGTTGTTGCTGACCAGTGCTAAAGAGATGACCTTCAGTATGTGCTCGATTGGCTAAGCGGCACAAGGAAAATATTGCGCATACGTCACGGATGCTCAGAAGCAAAGAAATTTATAGGCGCTTTAGAAAAATATCCACAATAGCCTGCCGCGCAAATTTTTGCTTTATTCGAACCTAAATCGAGCCCCAAATCCATTTGTCTAGTTTGGCCCGTCACGCAACAACTTTGGCAACTAATATTAGGAGTGCAAAAAGTAAGACCACCTCATACCCAACGCACTTAACGAGTCGTCGACAACAATGCCACGGAAATACAATACAATGCAAACCAAGTTCAAACTGGCCAACACAAAGAAAGACATAACAAAACACACAAAATCGAACAAGTTGAGGGTCGTATTTACATACACCTGCAAACGAGTAAATAACATTTTAATATTATTCATTGTTGTGTATAAGCAAAGCTTTTAACAGTGCAAAGTTAACTGCGAGATGTTAACAGTGGATTTAACATTCGCGAACAAATAAGGTGAAAAGTTAAATGAATAGAAATGAAATTCAAACGCAATTTGTAGCTGAGCAGAATAAAATGTCGCAGATAAACAACAATAGTTAGACCAACTAGCTTCCCACCCTATATTAATAATCCTGTCTCGGCAAATATATGTTATGCTAAGCAGGAATACAAGCTTGGGATGTGCGTTGATCAATCAGTCAGTCAGGCCAAACAGTTTTATATATAGAGATAGACAGATGCAAAATATTTCCCATGCATACATAACTATATGTCCAAGTACACAGGATATTTTCAGTAAAAATAGAGAACACAATTTTGTTGAACAAACAAATTTATGGTTGCAACTGCTGCAGCTTACTTGATTTTTAATTTATTTTTTGCACATTTAAGACTCATTGAATGCAATCCAGTGGCTATTGTATCTGTATGTGAAGTGCAGCAAATCGCTTGTTATTGTTGCACATAACACAATGCTGGTCGGTGCACAGCTGGCCCTGATCCGCCCCCTGCTCGCTGCCCGTTGCCAGGGCCCAATCCTCGGCTAACTGAGTGCTGTAACAGAAGTTTAATTGCTTGACTTGGCCGCTCTTTTGTGCTAATGCCGTCCAGCTTTGTGGCCTGTTGCGGGGGCACTCATGCAGTCGTGGTTTTTGTCTCGGATATACGCTCTCGCCGGATTGGGCGCACTTTACGCGCACTTGAGTCGAGTATTTTCGAAACTTTTGGCGAACATTTAAAGAAAACAAAATGCGAGGAGCACACAAAACGTGCCAAACGTGCAGCTCCGCAAATACAAATACGACAAATGAAGCATAAAAAAGTTAAGTAAAATGAAAAAGTGTGTGTGTATGTATGCGAAAATACAAGGAACCTATGCGGCAATTCGAGCAGTTTGATAATAAAAACTAACAACTTGCAAATTTGCAATGGGACATAGAACGCGAGGCTGGCGAGGTGGATGGCGGCAAGTGAAAAATGGAAAAGCTGCAATCACAACAACGACAACAATAACAACAACAACAACGTTAAGCAAAATGGCAACAGAAACAACAAAAAGCACAAGGGCAACAGCAATTATTCAACAATTTGTACGGCTGAAGTGCTTCAAACTTTTGCTCAAATAATGTGCACGAAAATTGTTGAATATTTTTTTGTCGAAAGTTAGAAGGTTTCATTTTTGGTCATTTTTTTATTTTTGGCCATAAAACTATTGAAAAATCTTTTTTGATCAGCCAGTAATTGCCACACGCTCTCACAATGTCTTTGTGCAGGTTAAAATGGAATGTACAATTTTCCTATTTTACTATGGAAATACATTTTATTACGATTTAACATTTTTACTCGACTCTGTGTATCAGGTTAATTAACAAGAAAAAAAAAACACAACACATTTTCTGATCACTGATAGGAATTTCATTTTGTAATGTTTTTCGGAAACAAAAGAGATGCCATGTAAGAGATACGATAGCGTGCTTCCACCTAGCTGATGCATCCCGCCATAGTTCAGGCTCAATTCAAACAAGTCTGCACGAAATTACATTTACAAATAGAAGGCCAAGCTGCCGCCCAATCAGCCTAAACGGTACGTTGCGGCCCTCTACACACGCCGTAAAATGCCCAAGTCTCACCCTGGGCAGCAGCCTCAATTGGCTGGCTTAAAAGACTGAACTGGCTTCTCAGCAACTAGTCGAAACTCAGCCTGTGTAATAAAATTCTGTTTTGCAAGGCCAACCTCAAACCAATATGAGCAGTTGGCATGCAAGTGTGCGGCACAGCCTCCACAAATGCAAATTCTGCAAGTATTCCAAAGGCAACATTTTTTTTTGAGAAATCGGTCATCCACAGAGACCCACGAGTACTCTACATCAGACAAGAAATTCAAAGATTTAACTGTAGCATCAGACTGGAAAACTAAAGCGCAGAAACTTGCTTCACACGAGCTCGCAGCTTGAGCCACCCGACTCAAGAGGAAGCAGCCGCAGGAGCTACCCCCAAGACTCCTCCTGAGGTGGCCAAGCAATGGTATGGTCAGAGTTGTCTAATAAAAAACTAGCTTCAGAAGGGCCTGCTATTGATTTTAGAGGATTATGAGCATTTGCTATAATATTGATCCGTAGGTTAGTGAAAAGAATACACCTGTGTGATAACTGCCCCATTAGTTGTTTACAGGGTATGACCTATTACCACCCAAAGCCCCATTGAGAGCCACCAGCTCCGCGCGTTGTGACACAGTTGTTGCCAGTACATTGTTTTTTTCTATGCCTCATTGCATTATGCGATCGCACTAATCTTAAGCTGTTGGGCTTGCTAAACCAGCTCGTTTGTTTGCCTGCTCAACAGTGCCTGTCCATGTTCCTGTCCACTTTCTTGTTTACAGATTTCGCAATCGCTTCTCCGGCTCCTCCCAACCATCCACCTGCTGGCAGGGCTTAAACTCAAACTTTGTCCAGCAGCGTCAGCTATGCGGTGATTTTGTTTTTCTTGTAAAATATGAGCTTGAATTGTGCACACACACACATACAAAGCCAATCAGCTTTGCAAAAATACACACACACGCCGAGCAACAGAGGGGGTGGTGGTTTGTGTGTGTGTGCACACATACAAATTTGCGCAAAGTTTTATATTTTCTTGCCGGCAGATTTTGGACAGCAGAAGAGTAAAAAAAAAACATGTAAATTGTAAAACCTACAAGCAGCCAGTGTGTGTGTGAGTGTGTGAGGGGAAGGTTAAGAGAGTGGGCAGCACATATGTCTCGGGTCCTGTCGGGACTTGCTCTTTCTAGCGTGACACTGAAGGTGTATTTGTCAAATGTGCACTCATTTTGTTGAAAAATTGAACTATATGCATGACTGCTCCACTGGCCAAGTCTATGCACCATGTGCGTGTGCTCGTGTGGGTGTTCGTAAATGTGGGTAAAGCTATGCAGATGTGAGAATCCTTTTAGTGTCTGTGCAGATTTTCCAAGATTTCCGGTCACTTCACTAATAAGTTTTACAATGTGTAGAATAGAAAAATTTGTTGACACAACGCCTGCACACACACACACACACACACACACAAGTACAGCAATGCTTAAGTGTTTGTATGCTTGTGTTTGTGTGTCTCTGCAAGTACTATGCTTAATTTAATTTCCATTTTCATATGTACACAACAAATTGCCATAGAGTCATGTCCTTGTTTGTCTTTGCGTTTGCGTTTGCCTTTGCCCCAGTCCCATCCCAGTTATCATTCCGGCCTATTACGGCCCAACAAAACTTTTTCAGTACTTAATTTGCACTCCTCGAATTCATTTACATGCGCTTGCATCAACTCCAAGAACTATGAAATTCCGAAAGACAACAGCATGCCCCGAAAAGAGAATTCGGCAGGCATACTGTTGCAGTCTGCAGCCAAGGTAATAAAAAAAATATATATATAAAAATATAAATAATGCTTCCCTCCATAATCAAGTAAGCATAGAGGCCAATCTTGGCAGGGCTTGAATAATATACAAAAATATATATCTTCTAGAAAAGAAAGCACAACAATTTCGGCTTAAATAATTGAATTGTTCAAATTAGCTTTGTATAAAAATTCATACAAATATTTCAATATTATTATTCATTATTCTAATAACAGAATTATTTGTTATGAATTTATCCTTTGACAAATGATGGCTCAGTTTGTATTCAGGTGCAGCTCCTCTTTAGATTTTTTCACTAAGGTTTGATTTATGGCAATTAAAGAATGGGTATATCGGGCGTATACATATACACATTCACGAACAATTGAAGCACTCTTTAATGTTAAAACCATACCAATATTTTTTTATTTTTAAATAACTCCATCGAGTTATTATGCAGCCTCAGTTAAATAAAAAGCAGTTAATATAAAATTTATTTCAATCATTTTTTAATCCCATCTAAGAAAAAATGTAATTTAGTCAATGGAACCCAATATTATATTTTGTATGGCACAAGAAAAAATTCAAAGAACATGAAAAATACCACTACGCAATGAAATTTCAGTATATAGTACTGGTAATGCGGAAATTGTTGAATAGACTGAGCTGTTACTGTTATTTGCACCACTTTTTTTCAGTTGGGTTTCTATATTCGTCATAACTCTCGAGAAGTTCGACCGATTTAAAAATGTTTTAGACCGACAGAAATTCAAAAGATACAACAATAATTACGTAAATTATATATATACATATATTTAATATTTTGGGAAATTGAAAAACTGGAATAAATGTAACATTTTACCGGGATTTGTTGAATTTTAAATTTCGGGAAAAGGTTCAAAAGGTTGGTAGACAAAATGTCAACTGGTTCATAAGGATACGTTGAAAATGCTTGTTAAAATCTATGAATAAACAACTTAGCTTCAGACTTCCAAGCTAACATGTTTGAACTCAAACTTAGGCTATAAGATCGGCATGTTCATGCAGACTGACGGACTTGGCTGAAACGAGTTGGCCGTTAAAGTAGACCAATAATAGAAATGGATAAACCCAATCGGGTCGAATAAGTCGTCCCTTTAAGTCAAGTCACAAATGCCTTTGTCAATTCGTTTCACAATTTCAACGCTGTCCCAAGAATACAGACATTTAAGCTTATGATTCCTCCAGCCCAACATATATTTGATAATTAATGGAATGGAACTTAAAGCATTTCGTGCGAGTGTAGAATAGTTGGCTGACATTTTGGAATATCTGAGTTTTGCAAAAAATAATCAGCTTAATCGAAATCCTGCTTGTTGAAATCGAAGAAGCTTGGTATAGCCAAAAACGGGAACATTATCAATGGATTTAATGAGCATGAATCAACGGAATGTCAGGTGAATTTACGACAGAAGGTAATCAAATCAAATGTTAAATATATTCAAACAATTGCAATATTATACGAACTTAGCCATGTTGGACACAGCACGAGCTTATAAAATCGTTTGAGATTGGATGCTTTGCATTGTGGATGGCAGTCAATGCATTATGACCACAAGCCTTATTCCAATTGAATCAAATGCTGCCAATGGCCATCTGCATTGTCTGCCGGTATGCCGGCCACACGCGGCGTATGACTAATGCAACAATACCTCAGATGGCACGTGGCATATGGCAAACAGCTAAATCGCGGCAATGCTAGCTATAGCTACACAAGCCCAGCGCAACCAGACGAATAATTCAAAAATACACAAGCAGCATAATTTATGCATTAATAAAAAATACAACAGCGAAACATTCGCAACAATTGTGGGCAAAAGTTGACCCAATCACAAACATTTCATTATTATTTTTGCGCTTTAAATAAATAACTGCTGATTGTCTAGCTGGCATATACTTATTTTGGTCGGAGCAGCGAATTATTATACTCTTAAAGGCATAAAGAGCTCGTGACTCGCATTGATAGTTCTTATGCCTGTTCCGCAAAGTAAAGAATATATTCATTTTGTGGATCGATAAAAGATGTTTTAATACAACTCGGCATTGCCAGGCTATTCATTCAGACTTAATGCTACTTGGCTGCTGAGTTATATGGACAACATTCTTCAGTTAAGCCTCCCGACTTATACAGCTCAGCTCAGCTCCACTCAATGTCTCAGAAGCTTTACAAATCAGTTGGCCAGTGTTGAGTTGCGAAAGGCAAAAGCCCTGCGCCAATACAGCTCTCTGCCATAAGCTGGGGGAAAAACATTGCAGCTAATAGCTAAAATTCTCAACAAGTTTAAGTTAAGGGGCAACATTCATAGATCAAAAATGCCTTGGTACACTAAACGCTTATCGAAGAAAAAAAAAAAACTTTATTACAAAATGTCATTGCCTCTGCGCAAAATTCTAATTAAAAGCTACTCGAAACTATCAGTACGGGTATCTAAGCTTCGTTCAAATCAGATGTTTTAATGTGTTTTGTTTTTTGTCGACGTGCATTGTAACTTTGGTTTTGTCTGTGCATAAATTTCAGCGGCCGAAAAAAAGGCGTTGCATAAATCTTTGCTGCAGCAGCCACATTTAATTACAAAACTTTTCCAAACTGTCGGACGTTATGGCATAGTTCTCGTCCATACAGTTTGCAACGTGCCAACTGTTTTAAATCAGCGGTATTTTGTGCCACAAAAATTATGACGCACACACACACACACACACACACTCGCCCCCGCAGCCGCAACGCTTTGGGCACACTGGCATTTTAAAGTGCACAGGATTTTTATCGGCTGCCAAATGGGCGACACTTGGCTACTTGTCCACTCAACTAACCAACCAACCAGCCAACCAACCGACTAACCAGCTAGTTCTTCAGCCGCTCATTTGTCCATTTGGCCTGACAATTTCTGGCGCAGCCATAAAGCGAGCTTTCCACTTATTTTGTACCGCTCGCAGCATTGTCCCGAAATCAGTTAACAGGCAATTTTAACTATTTTACAGACTGTGTTCGGCATGCCAAATGACCGGCGCCAAATGTCAATACCATCAACGAGCTAGGCGAGCCCAAGTCGTGAAATAACCAACAGTCGAGGGTCCGCAACGAGGACATCAATAACTGCAAATTCTTTGAGCTGATTTTGTTTCCTTCTTTTTTTCATTCTTTGGCTCTCCATTTTTTTTTTTTTTTTTTTTTGCCAATTTCCGTGCCTCTTTGCCAAAACGGAACGGTATTTTCTAAATACCATGACAACATCTAAAAGCACATTCTAAAGTAAGCTGATTAGCTAATTGCAAAAGCTCATTTCAAATAATCAAAGACAAAAATTTGCAAGCAAGTTTTTAGCTATTTTGAATGCAGGTGTTTCAAGAAAATAAAATGGCATTTTTTGTGCCCAATTTGTCTTATGCGAACTCTTATTTGGTGTAAGAAATGCAGCGCGTGCTAAAGACAGGAAAAAAAAACGGCATATTGCCAGTTTACACTTATTAAAAACATATTTAATTCATTTGCAACGCATTCTTATCAAAATTTAATATCTAGGCCACAAAAGTCAAATATGTTAATATGAAAAGTTCTCTTTTGCTTATGTGATATAAAATTTACAAAAGCCAGCACACGGAAGATTTTGTACCCTTGTATACATTTGCCTTTTAAAGATTTGTGAGAATAGAATAGATATAGAATATGCCCTGTAGGGTCGGAGACTTCTCCTTCTATGTATAACACGTTTCGTGATAAAATTGTGATACTCTCTGCAAGCCATAAATATTTGTAATGTTTAATGCGTCACAGAACTCTTAAACAAATTATTAAAGTAAATAATTTGCAGGCAAAAATATTGACTCTGACAAATTGTCTTACAATATTTTTATCTTTTTTGTACCTTTTGCTGCTGATCGGTAAACAAACGTAGTTAATTTGCTAAAAGCAAAGAGTACTCTGACAACTTGCGCCTGGCACTTGCCCACGCTGGACATACCAGAGATTTGCAAATAGTCGAGTATTTTCCGGCTGATAAGAAACTCAGTGGTTGGCTATAAAAACCGCCAAACAGCAGCGAGAAGACAAACACATTTGATTTAAACGCAGCAATGAATGTTTGTGAGTTTTTTCCATTGCTTGAACGGACGTATTCCCTTATGAAAGGATCATTCTGTCGATATTATTTTCAGATATAGTGTACCTGTTCACCGTTGTGATCGCATTTGCTGGCTCTTGTGCAGGGCATGCGCCGCAATCGGAGCCAGATGCACCAGAGCCCTGTATAACAACGCCACCTTGTACCACGACCAGGCCGCCATGCACCACGACCAAGCCACCCTGTACAACAACTCCGCCGCCTTGTACAACAACTCCCCCGCCTTGTACAACAACTCCGCCACCCTGCACAACAACTCCGCCTCCCTGTACAACAACTCCGCCTCCCTGTACAACAACGCCGCCACCCTGTACCACAACAAGGCCACCCTGTACCACAACAAGGCCACCCTGTATCACAACAAGGCCACCCTGTATCACAACAAGGCCACCCTGTACTACAACAAGGCCACCCTGTACAAGAACGCCACCTTGTACAACAACGCCGCCACCCTGTACCACAACGCCACCTTGTACAACAACGACACCCTGTCCCACAACAATTCCACCCAACAGTGATATATGTGTATGCCCCCCCGAATCGAACAATGTTTGCCCCGAATGCCCGAATAATCAAGAAGAGGCTAAGTCCCTGGTCACAATTCGTGACTGCCGTGGCTTGGAGGATGGCACGCTCTTAACAGATACCAGGCACTGCCGTCGGTACTACGTGTGCCGCAATAGCCGTGCAAGACGACAGGCCTGTCCATCTGGCCAATGGTTTGATCGCACCGCCAAGGTCTGCCTCAGTCGCTTTAAGGTGACCAACTGCTTGGCTGGCCGTAACTAAAAGTTTGGACAGTGAATAGCACCCTGTGCTTGAACATTTTACGCAAGCACTTCAATTCCGGACTATCTCATGCATACATTTTTTTTTTCTTTTTTTTCCGAATAAACTAAATACTGTGAGAAATACTGTTCCTAATTCAACTCAAATCCGCAGCTAGAAGCTGATAAATAGTGCCGTTTACTCGTCTATTAATGTCGTTCTGTTAATAGAAATCCTGGTCTAAGCTGACGATTAAACTGTCTGACTGCCAGAAGCGTCTGGCCATCCATAAGCTGTTCCAACTGACAGTTTTTGGGCAAGATGCCCTTCACGGGCTGCCATCAATTTGCCAAGGGGTGCGGCTGAAAAACGTTGAAGCTGTGAAGAACTTTCAGTCAACCAACAAATGGTAAAGGCAAAACAAGGCAATAAATTTGTCAACACTTTAGGCCAATAACCGCGAGCGAGAAATGTGAATGTAACTATAACTTTGACTGTCACCCTCTAAGCTTAAGTGTGGGGCCGAGCGGGGACCTAACGACAAGCGCTCTAAAGTGTGCTACAGTTATAGGATCTTTTTTTCACATATATATAGGCGTCAACTTTTGGGCGCCAGAGTGCGGCGTTTGTGAGTTGTTGCATCTGGCATTATAATGTTTGGCTTTTCGTTATACCCCGCAGCCATAAAACCGGGCAAAACGGTTGTGAAAGTTAAAGTTGTGAAGCACGCAGAAGAAGGCATTAGACATTTGTCCTTCTAGAGCTAAAGGGTCTTTTGTATCGCAGGCCAAGCTAGTTTATACATTCGATTGCAGCCATAACATATAACATATCGATAACATCTGTTAATATCGATTTTTAGACAAAGCTGAAGTCAAGCCACGGGCAAAAGGGTTGAGGAAAACAGCAAAATAAGTTTATATAAATGTCGATATTATATAAATGATTAATATCGCTTGTCATGCGATTTAAATGCGTCGTTATACATTGGTATCTAAGTACAGGGTGTCCTTCAGTCAGGCACTCTCCTAAATAACATGTTTCTGTTAAACAGACACACACACACACACACCCAGCGTAGCCTGGGTGAGAGAGCTAGTGTGATTTGTGCATTTGGTATCAATCTGAAAGCTTGGAAAATTGTGCGCCTGAGTTTTGGCAACTAGCTGCCTCCTCCTCCTCCCCCTCGAACCCACCATAAAAAACAACTTCAAAATGCAGCAAGCATTATCGTATTTCCGCTTGTGCTTTATTATTTTCGCGACTGCCTGTCGATTTTTGCTTTTGTTACGCTTTCGCTTCGCTTGTTTGCGGCATTTTGCATTTTTGTGGGTCACAAACACAAATCAAAAGCAATGCGTCGCACCCTTACCGGCAACCTAGCCCCACCCCCACCCCCTGAAACATCAGCCTCTTTTGCCCACCACAAGCTGTATCATATTTCACAAGGGCATTCGACGTTGCCTCTGCTACACTGGCATCCAGTCCCGACCATTGCCAGCGCAGTCCTCTTCCTGCTTTTTCCATTACCGAAACAACCACAACTTCAGCCAGAGACGATGTGCGCGCCCAGCGACCGGCTCAGGCTCCACTCGATTGTGGCTGAGGATATGGAAAAAAAATAACCAAAGAGAAGGACTGCATAAAAATCCGCGTAAACTAGCTTAAATGCAAAGTGGTGATTCTAAAAAAATGTAAGTAACAACATATACTTTTATTTTTTAGTAGACACCAAAGCTTGTTGCTTAAATTAAATATCCGGTGCCCTATATGCAACCGTCAAGTTTTTTATTTAGGCGCGTTAAAGCAAGTCAGTTCGGAGTGCAAAATATTCTTCGTCAAGCCCTCTGGACTGGAGCACAGAATTGTTTATTGCATTGCTTAAAATATAACTTTAGTTCGCCTTTCTATGCGAATCTCACCAAAAATGTAGACGCCTTAGCTGCCAGTAGGCATTCAGCTAAGGTCAATTGCTTTACATCAAGCTTAAATAGCCTTTATCTTTGTACGAACAAAAAAACACATACACACTTACACACATACACACTAACACGCAAACCACTTGCTGCGCACATTACGCAGCAGCTGTGCTCTCCCTCCCTCAGTCCCACACTATGAGAAATACATTCTTAAATAACTGCGACGCTAACAGCCAACGTCTTATGAAATTTTAAGGTCTTAGATATCGAACCCAAATGTGTCTGTATACGAAATCCCAAGGATAACTTGAAAATCGAGTACGTTCTTCTTCTTATACATAAAGTTTTTGGTTTTAAATTTTCGTAAGAACAGGGAAAGGAGAGATGTCCGCGTGGTGCTATGGATATAAATATATCGATTTTGTGATATATACATATACATATAGATATATATATATATATATATATATATATATATATATATATATATATATATATATATATATATATAAATATATATATATATATATATATAAATATATATATATATATATATATATACATGTGAGATTAAGTTAATTATTGCTTAATGTAGTTTGGATGTGGATGTTAAAGTTTGGTTGGGATTATTTAGCATGCTCAGTTTTCCAGATAATTACAAATGTTGTACCTATAAATTCCAATCGGGGCAGTTTTTTTTTGTAGTGCGTTAATTGTTGCATTGCAAGTTGCGCTAAAAACATGCCACAATTCGATATGTGGCACGCCTAAAGCCATACCGATGAAGCTCCCAGGGGCTAACATTGTTTTCATTTTAAATACCGTGTACTCATAAAAAGGCAAGCGGGTTTGCTTGGACTTGAGTGAACACAAATAAAAGCCATAATTAAGTATAAATAATTATAAAGCTTAAACAAACTGGTTATAGGAGATCTCCTAGTCGTGCCAGATTATGCTTGCTATTTTTATTATTTGATAATATATTTTTTATTTTCATATGCGGTTAAATGTAAAAAATCATTTGTTTGGAGTTTTTTTTTTTTTGTTTTATGATTCTGTGTTTTTTTTATATTATTTATATTGTTGTGTAATGTGTTTTTTATGACTGGTCGTTAGTGTTGGTAAGTGCTCTACAGACAAAACGCTGGCGCTTGTGGCGACACACACACACGCACTCGCCAGCAGCCACACAATTACAATTAAATATAATTGGTTGGTGAATTATGACACTTACCTTTAATCAATGCACTTAACAAGTGGCGTTAATCATACGCCATGTTGGCCTGAAGTTTGCCGCTTGTTTTGCGTTTTGTGTTTTAATTAATTATATTTTTATAAATTTTAAAAATTTGTGCAGCTGTTTGTGATTGCTTATCAATATATAATATATATGCATACATACATACAAATACTCTTCTCAGCACATTAACTTCAGTTTCATATAAATGTATATGCGAATATCAGCAGCAACAACAACTGCAACGGATTGCATTTTTAATTATGTAATTAGCACAATTCGCATTTAAGAAATTCGTGCGCATTCGCAAGCTAATTACATGCAATTAATTTATGAGTATAAACACGCGGGCCGAGGGCAAAGACAAATAAAATTAACTGGAAGTTTGTAAATAATAGAGCTTATAAATCGACATATGTATGTATGTTAATATATACCAATATCATGTAGCATCGGGCTAATGTAGATTTAGCATAGGGGGTCTGTACTATGATTTGCAACCATAAGATATTCAGGCTCAAGTCGAGTTTTTACCCTGAACCCATTAAAAATGTTGCTGTGCAAATATATGCCACAGGCAAACGGAAGCATCTCCGATCAGGATCAGCATCAATAGCCGAGATAATCAAGATATGTCCGACTTTCTGTCTTTTCATCCGTCCGTCTGTCCATCTGCATGTATGCTTGAAAGTGTCGATATGCAAAAGCCAGAGGTGCACTTGGCGTTGGTAAAAGAGGATTCAGGGTATCCGCTAGTCGGGTACTCCCGTCGAGAGCAGTCCTACTGGTTTGAATTAGTTAAATTAATTGTTAAAAATTCTTTTAAATATTTTATACTTATTTTGTTATAATTTTATATACAAAACAAAAAATGATTTGAATTTTTCATTATTTCCTTCCAATCTGAAGCAAGTTGAAATGTTGAAATATTGAAAGTGAAAACCTATAAAAATAAAGCTCTGCTGACTGAAGCAGTGTTTGCTCTTTTTTTGAGGCGTGGCCCGACTGTTTGGGAAATTAAGGACGAACTATAATTTTAATAATAAATTGAAAATTCGAAAAACCGAATATAACACTCTTATGGCACGTCCTTTGGTTGGCAAACAGCATGAGCAATAGATAAATAAATCAGAAAGAATAAACAAAAAATGGAAAACTTATAAGCGTAGAAATGCGTGCAGAATAAAATGACTCCCTGTGGCTGTAATATTTTTGGCTTTAATTGTAAATTGTGCGCTGAATTTTTAAATACACTCTTTAATATCTAAACTGTAACTAACTAACTTGAAATGAAGCACTCGAAACTATAAGCTTAAGGGCTGTAACGGATGTGGCAGGACGGACGGGGCTGTTAAATGGGTTTGTGCAGTCAAACGATCTGGCAACGTTGGCAACGAAGCAGCAGGCTGGCGGTCGGACGAGGAGGCGAGCCGAGGGGCAGCCAGGCGGCCAGGCATAGTTATTTCCATTATTAATTAATGCGACGCACTACTCAGGCAGACGGCAGACAACATTTTCACACACACACACATGCACATACATCCACACACACACACACACACACACACACACACACACACACACACATATCGCAGTTTCATCTCTATATATCGTACATATACCGCATACAGTTGCCGAGAAAAGTTTGCGCCATTTGCAAGTGAAAGTTGCACTCAAGTAAAATAGTTTGTGGATAAATTGAAAAACGTTCAGCGAACTTTTCACGCAGTTCATTTTGGCTTCACACATCGGTGTCGCAGCTTGCGCAATTTGCACCGATTTATACGCACGTTTTTACGTTTCGTTTCAAGTGCTTTTTTTCTTGCTTTTTTGCGCACATTTTAAAAATATACTGGCAGAGTCTAACAGATAAACTCAATTAAAACTAACCGTAACCAGCTGAACTAGTTCCGAATCAGTGTAAAAACAAAAACTTAAGCAGTGAAGCATAAGACGCGCACAGTGGGGCAAGATAGGCATAAAGCTTAGCTTCGACAAGCATGAGACTTTGCCATCAGGTTCCGATTAATACAAAATTAAAGTCTATTTGAAAAGTAATATTGAGAAATAGTTAATGTCATAGCAAAGCTTCAATAAAGCTTAAGAATATTTGAATAGTGTAGTAATACGAAGGGCTATAATATTGCATATACTAATTAAGATAAGCATAACGGATGTGCAATATTAAAAACGTTACTCAACACTGTTATCGATGACCTATTGATATGCAGCTGTTTACAGAATATTACAGAACAGTTAAAATAAGAGGCAGAGCATATTAAAGTTTATCGTAGTTCGGGTTTCAGTAACAACTAAATAAGGTAAAACGCATTTTAATAGCACATTTCCACCTAGGGAAAAATTACTTCATTTGTAGTATCAGCCCCGTATCAGTACGCGCTGATGAGAACCCACTGTGCCTAACCTTGACAATGTGCGTGTGCGTGTGTGTGTGTTTCTTCACACAGCTAAAGAAATCGCACTCCCATTTGACTATGTTGAAGCTCATGCTAAGCATTCAACGAACGGTGGCAAGTTTTGTGTCATCGTTGAAATTGAAAGGCGCTGAGATCTTAAGTGGTTTTTCAAGAGCGAACAAACGCAAAGGCCGCCAAGAATAGACCCTGCCGGTGGATGGTAGGGCATGGGGGCGGGGGTATAAAGGCTGGCATAAAGGGCGAGCGAAAAAAGTGAAAGTGAAAAAAAAAACAAAAATAAAAAAAATAAAAAAATAAAATTTGTTTTACACCTTCAAAAGCGGCGGCCAAAGAAACTAAGAAACGAAACTAAGCGCAAAGCAGGAAAGCATAATAAATAAAAATCATATAAAAGCAACAACAACAACAACAACAACAACAATTATGTACCAACGGCTGTTCTTGCTCTTGCTCTGTAGCCAAACACACAAGTACATATAAATTCTTTGGCAATTTATTATTAGAAAAAAAGCTGACGCCGAGGCCGTCCCACAGCAGCAAAAGCAACAGAGGGAAATCGAAAGAGTACAGCACAGGGAGCAGGCCAAGGGGGAGCCATCGTCGACATGCCTTGTTATACCCTAAGACAGCGCACATTAGAATATTGTCAGGCAATGTGTACCGCAGGGCTGGCATTTACAGTAATTATCAGCTGTGCATGTCTGCTCGATTCTTTGATCGTGCATATATAGAGTATACATATGAAAAAAAAGAAAACATTTACTCCAGGGTATTTAATCTTCGCAAACATAAATATAAACTTTTGCCATCAGCGCAGCACACGGCAGAGAGATGCACGCGAAGATTGAGAGGAAGACAAAAATATTTGCCCTGTTATTATTATTATTATTATTATTTAAGAGAAACAATATAAAAGTATGTATATATAGAGAACAGGCAGGCGCTTGTCGTGCAGCGAACGCACGACACACACACACACTCACACACACACGTACCTACACTCGCACACACACACAGCGTTGCAGACACGCGCGCCATATGCTAAAAGTTTGAGCGTCGCGTCGCGTCGCTGCGTCTCTTGCGGCGATTGGCGTTGCCTAATCAATATTTCATTTGGCACTTGAACCAAATACTTTTAGTTTGCTGCCGCAGAGCAGACGAAGGTTGCTGCCGACGCTGACGTCGACAGCGACGTCAACGTTAATGGTGACGGTGAGCAGCGACAAGGCGACAACGCCAACTTTAATCATGAACAGCTAGCTAAACACACTCACGCGCGCACACACACACACACATTCACATGCACATGCACACAGTAATTGATTTGTGTTTATATTTGGCTAATTTGGCCGCTGATTCGCCTGCAGCTAACTGTGGGGTCGCGACAGCAAGGCGTATGCGTAATTTTTTAAACAGTGCTTCAAACGAAAATCAGAGGGGAAAATCTTAAGGAATTTGTCAGACAAATTCATTGTAAAATGAGAAGTGTATTAAGCATGGGATGTGCTCTACTTTCTTTTAACATTCATTTTAAAAATTACATCATTTACAAGGGACAATACCTTCTGAATTGATTTGGACGTATACGTAATATCCATAAACACAAATGGATCAGAGATAAAGGTTCATTGGACATACAAATATTATTTTACCTAATTTATTATTATCATTTTGTATTTTGTGAATTATTTTCTCCTATTCATAATTACCGATTCAATAGCTTGAAAACAGTTTTGGGCTTAGCATTTGAATTGCTTTAAAGTAGCATTTTTAGCGGTTTGTATTTTTCGAACATGTTGTATTTGCATTTGTTCAGTACTTAAAGAAAATACCGCCTTTCCGTGTGATTTTCATAGACTCAAGTTAGTTAGCAAACAGTTTTGCATTATTGTCTCATATCAACCATATTTAAAAGGAAAATACCGAAAGTGGGTGAGTTCTATAATGTGAATGCTTTCAAATTTCTCCCAGGCAACTTTCTTTATATCTAACTGAGATACGCAGCTCAATAGCTCACTCGACTCGACTAATTGGCAAATATATTTCATTCCATCAATATAAAAATTACAGTCTGATTTGATTAGGGCATGTAGCAAGCACTTTGGCATTCATGAACTCACAGATCAGGCGCATAGAACAGAATATGGAAAACCCATGAAAATGGCTGATAACGAACCTGCGCTTGTGCACACGTAATTGAGTTAACAACGCATTTTCCTCGCTTAACACATTTTCTTTTTACAATAAAAATAAAATAAAATGAAAAAAAGAGGAAAGTAAGATAAACAGCACGAAATGCCGCAGAGCAGCAGAATGTTTCGGCATCGGCCCAATACAAATGGAATCTTTACTGGGAATGGATATGATAAATTGGGTATAAAATATATGCAGGTTTTTCTGTCCCTCCATATTGATTCTTTTTATTTGCCCTTTATATAATATATGTATGTAAGCTGCAGTTGCCTCTTAATAATACAAATTTGTGCTTGGGCAAATTGTATGTGTGTATATATGTTGAAACATATATAATATATGTGGCAATGAGAGCTTAAAGTCTTTTCACGGGGTATTATTTATATATTATTTTTAGGTATTTAGATTTAAATATTTTTATAATTTTATTGATTTCATTATATTTCATTAAATTTATCATTATTAGTTTTATTATAATTATTATTATTATTATAGTTATAATTATAATTATAATAATAATAATAATAATAATTATTATTATTATTATTATTATTATTATTATTATTATTATTATTATTATTATTATTATTATCATTATCATTATTTTTTTAATATTGTCATTGTCATTGTCATTGTCATTGTCATTGTCATTGTCATTGTCATTGTCATTGTCATTGTCATTGTCATTGTCATTGTCATTGTCATTGTCATTGTCATTGTCATTGTCATTGTCATTGTCATTGTCATTGTCATTGTCATAGTCATTGTCATTGTCATACAAAACACAATAAATAATTATGGTTTCGCCTAAAATCAAAGGCAAACTCGTGCTGAGTTTCTTGCCAAGAAAATAGTAAAAACTTTTTTCCATTTGATTTTGCAATCAAAGTAATGTGTCTTTGGGCAGGACAAAGATCTTTGGAAGCACTTTTCACATGGCTAGGGAAGAGGCAAAGTGAAGACAAGTTCGTTTTATATGTTCAACAGGTTCCTTCGCTTGCGGTTTTGTGTGGCCAAAAGCTGTTTGAGGCATTGCGCAAAAGTGCAGAGAAATTGCCGCTAACTAATTGCGGCTACGCCGAAATTCTTCAATGAGCCGTTGGTGGTTGGTTGGCGTGTCGGAGGGGGCGAAGGGTACTGAAACGGCGGGCCAGAAGTGGTGCAACTTAAATGAACGAACACAAAAAGGATTTCAATAAATGTCATAAATTTACCAGACGACTTAACAAATTGCAAACTGAATGAGAATGAAAATTGCTATGGAAATGAGAATGGAAACAGAGACGAGAATGGGAATGGGAATGGAGGCGAGTAGTTGCGGTTCACAAAGGAATCATTTTCTTTGTGCCACTTCCCCCACCCAGTTGCACATGCGTCTGTTTGGATTTTTGGTGATTATCGTTCGAGTTGCTGGCGGCTTTTTAAACGCTTTCGTTGCAATAAAAAAAAAAAAAAAAAAAAAAAACAGAATGAAAATCAAAAAGTAGAAAAAGTGTAAAACTTACCAAAAAGTAACAAAAAAAAATTGAAGAAAATAGGGAATGCCGGTAAAAAAAAAAAAAACAAGTATGTTTGCTGCGTTGCATGAAAATGGAAAACCAAAATGAAATTTCCATAAGTAAAAACGGGAATAAGAAATCAACGCATCAAGAGCTGAGAGCAGCCGAGATGAACCGTGTGGCAGAGCGGGCGAGGGGACGAGCGGAGCTGCGGCTGGGCAAAATTCAAAAGCTTTCACTTTTTAGCCAAAAAGAGTCTTCTTTTTTTTGTGTGTCTTCTGGTTTTTCTTTAGGTTCTTTTCATATTATTTTGCTTTTGCGTAATAATGAAATTAAATTGCTGTCCTACACACACACACACACACACACACACACACACACACGAACACACACATACATGCACACATTTACATCTATATACCTAGCAGATACGAAATGTGTGTGCGTATTTTTATCTTTGCCACTTTGCAGCGGTTTTCATATCTGTGGCAATTGCAAAATTGGGGCACAACAAACTGAAGATGTGCTCTGCAAATGCACAACTGGGCAGAGATTGTAATTTGTATAAGAAGAAGAACGAATTCATGCCAGAATATGCACGGTCACAAGTCTGATAACCACGCTCGATATCTCCTCTCTCTACCTCTCTCCCTCTTTCACTCACCATTTCTCGCTCTCTTCCCCTTTCTCTCTCTCTGTCTCTTTCGAGGTGCATGTTTTAAAGAGTATTTTGTCTGTTAGGCAAAATAATAAAACGATTTTTCAATCTGCGGCAGTTGATGGTCGGGAAATTCAATAAAATTTACTCAGACGCAGTTTGTAATATTATTCTTTTAATTTGTAGATTTGTATATTTATTTATGTGCTATAATAAATTACATTACTATATTAAATATTTATAATATATTTATTAATTAGTTCATATACCAATATAAATATTAGGTGGAAGCATCTCCGAACCCATAGTGTGAATATATATCTTGATCAGCATCAATTTAGCCAAGACGATCTGAAATTTTAATGCCCGCGCAGAAAGAGTTTGTTTCCGATAATCGATAGCTTGGCCCCATTTCAAGCAATCGATAGAAATCGATCTCTTAATCACTATCTATCATATACAGTATCTTTGATTTGCCTGCCGTTCCACCTAGCGATAGCTGCATTTGGTATTCGCAGAAGAAGGGCTAGGGTATCCTCTAGTCGGGGATTCTCGACAAGAGGCATTTTACTTGTTTCTGTATATATATTCATATTATGTTTGTATTGTATCGATATTTAAATTTGCCTTAAAGCAATCTCTTGACACTCCTGGAAGGAATGCCATCTCTTTAAGGAAATAAGGTTCAAATGTAAGGACACAACGTTCGAATTTCGGTTGAAAGAAACCGTATTGTATGAACTGATTTACAATCGATTAAAGCTAAATCGAATACAATACAATCGAATAAATCAACAGTTCATTAGACACAAGCATAGGCTCAATTAAATCATTCGAAATGCAGCTCATTAAGGTGCATACCTTGGCCTATTTGAATATGAAACACGGCCTAATCTACCGTTAACAATCGGGTATTAAAGAGCCAACTATTAGCAGTTTCCCCCTAACCCCCTGTTATTGCCCATGAGGCATTGTAATCAATTTTGACGCCCACATTCTTGTTGATTTGCTTATAAACTTGTTGCAAACTTGATATTTATTATTTTAGTTTGCCTTTGTCAAAATATTTGCATTGTATTACAAGTATCTGCATGTTCAACCCAACCCAATTTTATGATTTTATCATTTCTGTTCACTTTTCTTGCGTAGTTTTTGGCCAATGTAGGTCAAGAATTTACATAAATAGCTGCAAATATTTCAACCGCTGGCCAATTTTGGCCCAAGTTGCTTTGCGTTGGACTTCAGCGCAATAAAATTACCAGCGTAATCGGTAAAAAAAAAAAAAAAGAAAAATAAAACTGTTTTTCAAAGCGTAAAAAGTTCTAGCGGTCAAGCGCGAAAATACAAAATGGCGGCTGCGAACTGTAACTATATTCCCAGTACTCTTAAATAAACGCATGAGGCTCAGCTTGGCTTTAACAACTTTAAATAACCTTTGTGCAAGCAAAAGTTGTTGTTAACTAAAGAAGATTTATACAAATATCCCTTTTTTCTGAATCGGTTATTCCACTTGATCACAAATTTGTCTATTCGAATCTGCTAGATTTCAATTGTTGTTATTAAGATGAAAGATGATTTAATACTGCAAGAAGAAACACAAAGCGAGAAAATTCTTATTTGGGAACTGCGTGTGAAGCTATTTGTCACGCATAAATTTCCCGACGTAAACGAACCGCTAATGCAATTAGTTTTTAAACCGATCGCTGATTGGGATTAATATTGGGATATTGGGATATTTATCAATTTGAAGCTTATGGAGTTTTGTATTCAGTGCTCGTTGCGCATACCATATGTTTCCCCTTCGACGCTGCAGGGTATAAAGGCAAATGAAAACAACATGCGACATGAGACAACGCAACGCTGTGCGTGTTAGCCTTGAGCTACATTCGGCAGACAAGACAACAACACGCAAAATTGTACACGTCCATAATGCAAAGTTTGCGGCGAAAAGAAAATGCGGCAAATATAGGGAATTGAGCGTGTGCGAGAAGAACGGCAGTAGACTGGGCAGAACGAAACCTTCGTCAAAGTTGCCGTTATCAATATGTTGTTGCTATTTGTTGTTGCCTGTTCTTATTGGCATGAGCAGCAACAACAACAACAAGCAAACAAATAATAACAATAACAAATGTACACACACAAACACACACACACACACACACACACACACACAGAAATACATGCAGCAACATAATTTTTGTGAGAGCAGCTGTGCTGTGCGCTGCCTTGTGCCTTGTTGTTTTCTGCAAAGGAAAGTGGAACAGGAAAAGC
The DNA here is from genome assembly GCF_030788295.1 of Drosophila virilis. Classification (NCBI taxonomy): domain Eukaryota; kingdom Metazoa; phylum Arthropoda; class Insecta; order Diptera; family Drosophilidae; genus Drosophila; species Drosophila virilis. The sequence goes on along the minus strand of NC_091543.1, from coordinate 19,365,380 downwards.
AGAAGAAGGAAGAAGAATGTGTGTAGTTAAGCGACGAAGTGTGGTTGAGGGGGCCGTGCGAACGGGCAGCAGCAGAAGTTGATGGCATCTGTTTAATTTTTGCTGTTGTTTTTATTAATGAATTTTTATGCTCCGTGGGCGGCGGCAGAGGCACAGGCAGCGGCAGCGGCAGCGGCAGCGTCTGCTGCTTCTAGCTCTAGCTCTACCTCTACCTCTTAATATACCTCTTCAGCTGCTATCCTCTCTATGCTCAGCTGTTTTTGTTGCTCTTGTTGTGGTCGTCTTTTGGCTGCGTTTGCTTTTTACTTTTGGGCTATGGCTAAAAATATGTCTGCCAATTCGCTAAGTGGCTCAAGTTGTACATATATTTATGAATATGTGTGTGTATGCATGTATTGGCGTATGTATGTATTGACAGAGCTTTTTATATTGTTAACGTACGTATGTATGTGTGTGTGTGTGTGTGTGTGTGTGTGTGTGGGACTTCCATTTGAGTGCAGTCACAATAGCTGCCAAAAACTTCAGCATAAAATATATATGAAAATATTAAGTAGGCAGCATAGTTGGGCCGAATATTAAATACCCTTTTCCACAAGTATTTCAAAAGAAGAATATTATTAATAAAAATGTAATTAATTTTGTTAAAAAATGTCAAAATTTCCTTCAAAGGGACATTTCTGTGTTCGATCGGGTATATACAAATTCTTAGAAAACTAGAAAATTCCAATCAGGAAATCACCAAAAAATAATCTCAACTTAAATTTATAAAAATAAAATTCTATACTTAAATCAACTTAATTAACATTTCAAGCCAAAAGCCCTTTAAATATACTTTAGTAAATTCATTCTTGTTATACATACATGTATATAAACACATGCACGCATGCACTTGGTATTTTTAACGGTGCTTCACTGTATTCAAATGGCTTTTTGTCTTTGCCGCTTGCTTTGGCCAATTTCTAACTGTAATTGCCTTGCAGGGGCTCTCCTTCTGCTTCTTGTTGTTGTCTTTTGTAGTTGTTAATAGCTGTTGCTATTGTTGTTGTTGTTGTTGCTGTTCTTATTGACGTGGCGAACATGTGCGCTATTTTAAATTCGATTTGCACTCTTTTTGGCGCGCACTCAGTTGCCGGCTAACGGCATTGAGTCGCCGACAGTGACACACACTTGCATATTCCTCTCAATACTACATGACACAGCACAGACACAAACATAAAAAAAAATGTGAAAATAATAAAAAAATGTATAATATTTAGTTATTTTGGCTGTAGTTTACTTTGTCGCACTTTTGATTTCGTCTCGCACACGCGACATTCCTCTCAAAAGAAACGGACACAATTCCGACACGCCGCGCGCTACGTGCTTTTCCGTGTCCGTACACGTGGCGAACTCGACGCTTACTGAGGCTGTGGCCGCGCAGCTGCTGCACGACAGAGCGAAATGTACCGCTTGTCGCGTCCGCATCGGTTGCCTGCGTTGACACAATGACTCAGTCAGTGGCGGCCATAGCCCGGAGTCGTCGTCAGGCGCGAGCCACGAGCACAGCATCGCCGAGCCGAGGCACGAGCGGCGCCCGAACTCAAAGCCGAGCGCTGCACGCGATGCCTTTTGAGCTATTTGATGCTGTTATATTTTTGGCAACGTGTCGCTGTGTTGGCGCTCGAGTACATAAAATTTCCCCGTATTCTCGCTATGCAAGCGCATCGCCAATGAGAACGAGCAACAGCAGCATTTGAGCGTTTAAATGAGCAGAAATGCAACTGCGAGCGTGAGTGGCACTCAATTTGAGTGCTTTCAATGCGTTTCGGACTCCATGTTTGGCAGCCTTTTGGCTCATTTCCGTTTCTAGTGCGTAGGACTTCCGCTGTCTTACGGCCAAGGAAGTTGTTGCGACATTCAAGAACGAGCACGAACTCGATTGTGAGAGGATGAGAATGCGAATATCTGCTACTGCCTTAGTGGGGCATATCAAAAAATGTTCTCAGGATCGCACCATTTAACTCAAATGCGAACGAAGTGAAAATCCCAACTGCCGATTTGCCTTTGAGCCATGTTTCAAATGAGATCTTTTCAAATGGGATTTATATCTCGAAAGCAAAACGACCGAGGGATACCCAATTCAATTTAAATGGATGCAAGCATATATAATATAAAGTTTTTTGTGAAAAAATGATATTTTATCAAAAAAAAAACCTGTATACGTATATATATTGATATCCCCAATCGATATTGATACATATCTCATGTCGGGAAAACAATATATTTTATCGAGGAAAACCGTTTGCCCTGCTCCTTGTACCTTAAGTAACAACAAACACATATAAAACGCCGTTTTTAACTAATTTTCCTAAGAATGGGAAAGGTATTAAAAAGGAAATTCTCAATTTATCCCAATATTACTCCCGTAAGGATATAAAATGGGGAAAAGTAATTAAAATCTATTTTTTGACAAATATTAAAACCTATGTTCTTCCAGTTTAAATGTGAATATCCCCCATCGATATTGATGTATGTCCCGCTTTGGGAAAACAAGATATTTTATCAAGAAAAAAACAATTATCCTCCTAAATCTGCGCATCTGACGGACAGATGCTGCTTGGGTCCAGCAAGTTCTCCTGATCCTGATTCTGGAATTCTGTTAATTATATTTTGATTTAAAAGAGTCAATCAGAGTCTTTGTGGGTTATTTCTTACAAAGATTTGATTTACATTTTTAATAATTTTCCCAAATTGGAAACCAAAACGAATACCCTGTAATGCTAATGAAAAGCCTCACGAACGGGCATTTAGGAGGAATCTGATAACGTGTTAATGGAACGATTAAATGAGTATTACATACAATTCTCCGTTTAAATGGGGCAGATTATTTATCTGGAGTCTAAGGGAATACGATGGCAACCGCAGAACATTTAATAAGAATTTCTGCTGTACAAATTCAATTCTATCTTGATGAATGGAACAGGGCGAGGAGCAGGCATTTGAGCCGAACTGAAGCATGGGGCGGGCAGGAGAGATATAAAAAAAGGATTATCTGACTGAAACTAACTCTAAATAAGTCAAATCGGAGTCTGAATGACCGACTGCGCAATACTCTATTGCCAAACAGGTCGCAAGCCAATAGCTCGGCAAAAGTCCGAATGTGACATGTGTGTGTGTGTGTGTGTGTGTGTGTGTGTGTTTGTGTGTTTCACGCCGCCAGCTTCAGGGGCCGCACAATATACTCTTTGACGTTTTATGTACAGGGTAACAAAAGCATTACAGCAATTGAACTTTGGCTGGCATTGCAGTTTCCACGCAGCGCTGCTTGCCCGACGCTTTTCCGGCTCGGTCCGTTGCCAGGCTAGGACCAGAACAGAGCCGAATCTCCCAGGCAACTGAGCAGCTGAAGCGACTGAGTCGCCACCAGCCACAAGCCGCATTGTGCAACAAGAAAAAAAAATGGAAGATGGACGGAAAAAGCGAATGCTTTTTGCAGCAGCAGCAGTAGCAGCAGTAGCAGCAGCAGCCGCAACGATGGCTCGATTGTAGTTTGGACAACAGCAGCAACAACAACAACAACAACAACAACTAAGAACAGCGAGTTGCAACAACAACAACGGTCAAAGGTTGTCACATTCTGCAGCAGCAGCAGCAGCAGCAGCAGCAGCAGCAGCAGCAGCAGCAGCTGTTGCTCGTTTCAATAGGGATTTGGCTTGTTCTTGGCTCTCGCACTTTTACAAAGCTCATCTGCCTCCCGCCTTTCGCCCCACCCCCCATCCACCATGCTTATGCTGTTTCCAGTACATTTATGTCACATTAAATATTCGAGTGAGTTTCCCCCGCTAGATTATATTTGGAATGCCTCCGAGTGTGATTAGGGACAATCGAAGGGGCAGCAAAACAATAATAATAACAATCAACAGCAACAATCACAATGGCTGCAACGATGCATATTGCATTGCAGCTTCATTAAATAGCAACTAAGCAACGTATCTACACACACACACACACACACACACACACCTGCTCAATTAAGGGCATTTTGCGTCGAGCTGCAGATTAATAAACGCTTGTGTGCAAAATATTCTCGAAAATTATTAATTAATCCATAAGATACTTTACTAACTTGCATTGCAGCCATACAACTCGGCTCCAATCAGAGCACACACCCACACACACTCACACACACACACACACACACGCGCGCACAGACACAATTGTTGCCCTGACAAAGGACTCCGACATACCCTTGTACTCGATTGGTCACTCGAGAACGAATACTTACTATCGAGTAATTATGCCCTAAACGCAACAAAATTAGGCAATAGGGTATAACAAGCTTCAAAGAAAAGGTGCGTTAAATCATATGTACACAACTGACTGATTGACTGACTGCTTGATTGATTGATGCGTGACACACAGCCCAAATCATAAGAGCTTAATTCACTTACAGCGGTTTTTAATAATTCCACTCGCAAGTGTGGAAAAATGTGTGGAAAGCATTGATACATACATAGAAGAACCATCGACTCCAAGCTCATGACAGTTTTACTGTTGCTGCCTTACTTTAAATTCTTGGATAATTCCATTCGCACGTGTGGAAAATAGGTTGGACTAATATAAGTTCTTTTTTTTCAAGATATATTGAACTAATATATCAGACAAGTTCTCTATTTTTCAGTATATCTTTACCAAACCCAGCATTGACTAGCTTCAGAATTCTCTTCGCTTATCTGCAAGGCTAAACGCCAGCTAACCTCAGTGGAATTTCAACCTTGGCATTTTATTGCGAGCTCTGTACAGGTTATTTGCGAGTCGATCAAGTCTGTCTTTTGTGTGGCATTGCCTGCGCAAGGACTCTTGATTAATGAAATATGCTTGAAATGTCAGAATCCAGAGCTGTCAAAGGAAATTCATCTTTCCCGCTACGAAACTGCTTGTTGCTGCCGAAGCTGCTCCACGCCCTGCAGCTGGTTGCACTTCCAAATATGACACGAATTGTTTGAATTCAAGGGAAATATAATTTTTAGATATATAAATCAAGCCAATGCGTACATGGCTTTGTTCCTTACAATTCCACCAAACCCTTTAGGACTTCTTGCTAAATGATTTGATTCGTCTAGAGTTGGCTTTCACAACATTCCGAAAATCCACGCCGCCGGGTGAATATTGGACTTTAGTTTCGTTTAATCTTTAAACTTATTGGAAAGGTTATATATATATATATTTATATTTATAAATGCTTTCACTTTTAGCTAAATCCACCCCACTGAGTGGAAAATAGAGGAAAAAAGCTTTTGGTGCTCGGAATTAAATAAAAAAACGTCTTTCATGGATTATAAAACCGTGAGCCATGTCGATAATGTGTTTTTTTTTATATAAATCGAACGACAGCAAAAACCTGTATAGATGTGTGAAATTCACTCATTTGGGTGAAAATATAAATTTAACTTATTAGTACTTTCTACAAAAAATGGAAATTGTGACAAAAGTAATGTCTAGAATTTGAGGGAAATAATTCTTGCAATATCATATCAAAAGTCCTTTAGACCTCTCCTAGTATATTAAATTAAAGGCCAGCAAAATAAACAGCCCTCGTATTGCACATTATGCAAAAACAAAAAACAACAGTCTGGACATAAAATCCGAATGCATTGTAATTTTGCTCGAATGAGAAACAGAATACAAATCAAATTTTCAGATCAAATTATATGCCCATTTATAATGCAAGGCAGGCACGACTCGCCACGCCGAGAAATGGACCTCTGGTGCAGCAATTTCAAGGCTTTCAATCAAACGTTGTTGTTATTTTTTTTTGGACTTTTTTTTTTTTTGTTTTCTGTTTTGCGCATTTCGATTATTTTCGAATGGAGTTCATTATGCAGACATTCGGCTGAAATAGTGTAATCAAGAGCTCCTACAAAATGAATTGTCCCAAACATGGACTAACTAATGCAGGCGTCAGGTACATGTCCTATTCTGTCGGGCGGCGGGGCGGTGAGAGATTGGGGCTCGACAGCTGCTACTGCGGGGCAGGTCGATTCATAATTAAAGGACCCAGAGATAGGGGTGTGTGTCTGGCCACAGAACATGGCTTACGGCTATTAAAACAACAATGACAGTGGCCGCAACAAAAATAATCAAATATACACTGCGGCGGCCACTTGCATTGTTTATACTGTACGCAGCCGCCTCCCCCCCCCTCCCCAGCTACCACACCTGTGCGGCTGCATCAAATTGTAACCGAAAGTCAGTTTTGGGCCATGTTCGAATGCAGCTCGAAACTATTAAAATGCAATGCTGCATGCCACAAATAGACACACATACTACGCGCAGAGCACAACTAAATTTTGATATTGTGCGTTTCAAAAATGTATAACAGGAAGGCGTGAAATACGTGCCGCACAATTGAGGCCCGCAAAACATACCGAATCCAATGCAATCCAATTGCAACTAGTTGCATGAACAGTCCAGCCCGAATGCGGCTAATACAAACATGCCCCCAACATCAACATCAATTGAAAGTGCTCCAGTCGGGACTGCAGGACTCACATATACCCTGAACCCAGCCGATGCTGGGTTACAAAATATTATAGATTCATTCCATACACACACCTTCCTCTTCTACCCTTACCTATTGGAAATGAACTCTTGACAAACTTTGGTGTTGTATTATTCGATCTTAATCGAATCGTTAGGGCAAATTTTCCAATTCTAGAATCAATGTGGGGGAATCCAAAAAGTGAAATATTTCCAATATATGTAAGCAATGCAACAATTGGTATTAAAAGCTCTTTAAATCGATAATTATCGATAATTTAAAATTGTTGGAGTTGTCGCCAAAAATGAATAAACTCGTTTTGTGCAGGGCTTAAGAGAATGTATATTTGATTTAAGAAGCCTTTAGCTTTTGTAGTTTCCGAGATTGACGGACGAACAGACAGACACACACAGGCTGTTACATACATTTGCAGAAACTCATTATACTCTCTTTTTAAACACATTTAATGCGCTCAGGGTATACAAATTAGTAGCTTGCTACACAGGTGTCCTGTGACGCGTGTCGGAGCACCGACTGTGACTTACAAAATGCTTTTACAACCTGACAACTGAGCTTTATCACTCACACACACACCCACATACACACGCACACACTTGAATGCATACACAACATTTGCACCTCTGCCAAAGACTACTTTCTACTCGTTAGTAGAGAGTGTATTTAACTATGTATAAAATAAGCTAGACTACATTCACACAGTATACCCAAGTCATTCTCAGGATCAACAGAAGTTGAAGACTTGAGACTCCACAAATACTGGCTGCTATAAAGTAGCATTTTCCTAGCCAAATGTTTCACTGCAGATGTTGGTTTTTCACTCATTTTCCGTCTGTGCGTGTGAATCTCAGCCTTACTAACGACCTTATCGTGTCCGTTTGTCTGTCCGCCGAACTCGTTACCAAGATTTTGCTTGTAGAAACACAAAAGAACAAATACACTTGTGTTTTCTGAAAGATCGGACATTAAGCACCGATGTTAAGCAATTTTCCTGGCCTTTAAGGCATATTCGAATAACGCAATATCTAATGAATTAGGCGGTGTGCTTGAAATGGCATTGACAAGAGCGCGTACACATACTTACAGCATGCATTGTGAAGCCCATCGGCTGTCAGGTATGTTGTGCCACAGTGGTTGAAATGGCAAGCCGCAAGCTCAAATATGTTGCACTAACAGCCCAAGAGCAAACGTGGCAGGCAGCTAACAATGGCAACAACAGCAACAACAGCGACATTAGGAACAATAACAACAACGGCGACAATAACCAAACAGAGAGGTGAACAGTTTATCAACTATGTCTGACGGACTGTCAGAAACCGCAAATTGTTGTTGCAAATACAGTTGTTGTTCCTATTGTTCTTGTTGTTGCTGCTGTTATTGTTGTTGCGGTTGTTGCCGTTCCCGTTGCACATTCATTGACAGTCGACATGGCCTCGAGTGGGGGCAACCAGGCGCAGTTAGCTGGACACTGAACAGAAACAGAAACAGGACATCATCTGAAAATAAAAAAAAAAAAAACCAAATGCGAACCGCACGAAACACACGTCTACCGTGTGGACAATTTGTGAGAGTCTTGCAGAAAAATACTTACGTTCTTCTTTTATTGTTATTATTTACAAAACCAAAAGCGAAAAAATAAGTAGTAAAAATTTTTGCAGTTGGATTAAAGCGACAGCTTAATACTCTTTCACAGTCCTTTAAATTTAAATTATTAATAGCAGACTTTGCGACTTCCCCGATCGATCTCTAGAACAGCTCTTCAATAGTCTTTTTTTATTCACTCCAACTCTTAAGCTTTTGAAGATTTTAAGTTATGGAATTGCTTTTTAACCATTAAAAGCGATGTACTTCAAAGTATTTTTAATCTAGTAAGCAATAACTTTTTTTGCCTTACAGGAAAATAAAAGTTTGTCTTACGCCTACTGCCAGATGACGATCAACGATTCGTACGTGTGAATTTACAGGTGAGTGCATCATTATATATAACTGTAAAACCATCCATCCAAGCGTTTTTCCACCCATTTTTCCGAACGTGGCAGTGAATATGTCAAATTCTATCGAACAACAATTGACTTGATGGTAATCACTTTCAACTTTTACTGAAATTTCAGTACCACAAATAAATAGTTTACATCCGAAACGCTTGTACATTCGAGTTACTACTCACACACAGACACGAAACATATACAAACACATTTATACTGAATCGTCACTTAACCATGGCCATCATACGCACGGATGTCTGTGGGTTTTGACACACATACATAAATGTACATATGCAGATCTACAATGCCCTTTCCCTTAGCCCCTGGCGTGCGCCCTACGGTCCGCTGGGCGGGATTTTCAATTTGCGGCTGCTCGAGTGGCTTTTGGCAGGCCATGAAATTGTATGCAAAAATATTTTAATTGAATTGTCACCACGATTTTTATACCACGCACCCATTAATATACGCCAACTGGGCATAACAATATTATGCAAATGTATGTAACACGAAGCTGGCGTGCTCTAAACTGAATTTATTTATGTTCTTGATGCGTCGGAAAAGTAAAGCGAAGATAGTCAGGTTACAGTTTTCTGGCTACAGGAAAGTATTATTACTTTTAAAATGGGAATCGGATTTTTTAAACGCTTTGAAGTGTCTAACGCTTCTGGATGAAAATCTTAGATATTTACTTTGACTCATTTTGAAAAAAAGTCCGAGAATATACAGATAAAAAATTTGATTTGAACCAAATAATTTTCTATTCATATATTTCGGTTCAGGTTCAGGTTCGATAGTTCTCTATACAACCAATCCGATTTCAAAGTTCTGCTGTAAAACGACAATTTTGTAAGAGAGCATCGAAACGACGTCTATTACGAAATACATTTTGATTAAATGGAATATATGTAGGCAGCATTTGCTTGACTAAGTTCTTTCCTAACCAGGCAGCTACATAGTTCTGCTCAAAATTCTTTCATAGTGCTGTCAAAGTAGATATGTTTCATCTATATTATATTTTTATATATAGTTCAACGACTTTTTTTTATCGAGTATAGGGCATTGCAGAGTGAAGCACTTACGACTAGAACCTTCTTATATGGTTTCCTTCTTTTTTTTTTTATTCATGCACAACAAATTTTGCTCATTTCATTATTTGTTGAGCTTTTAACTTTAATTTAATTTTTAAATACCTCTTTGTTTTATTTGATGTTTAACGCTGCCATTGTTGCCTGGCATTGTAATGGTTGTTGGCGTCAGTATTGTTGCTGCTGCTGCTGCTCCTCCTCCTGTTTGTTGCTGTCACCATGAGAGTTGATGAAATATGCATGAGATTGCGCGCCATCAGGCCACGTAGGTGGGCAGTGGGAGGACGGAGAGTGGGCGGCAGGTGAACAAAGGCTGCCAGCGCCAATAATGACGGTCATGATAATGACAATGACACCGACAATGGCCAATTGTGTTGGCCAGAACGCCGCCATACCGCTACCTGGCTCTGAAACGCTAATTTAAATAACCGCTAAAGCGTAACCAGGCATGCTGCAGCAGCGATAAAAAGTAGCAGTAGCAGTCGCAAAGCATTTCTCAAATGCTGCCAGGGCTTGCCTTGCACAGGCATCCCATTTCTTGGACGTTGCTCATACGCCATGTGATACGAGCTTTAATTAAAAAGCACAGCACAAAGTTATTTTCCATTCTTAGAAAAGAAAACAAGATAGAAAGGCATTAAGTTACAACCGATTAAAAATACTAATAATTCTAATCGGACCCTTGAGCGCAGAATTATCTAATTAACATATGCTATATGTTATATGCATGTACTTCACATAATCGGAAATTTATAAAGCTAACACAGTTTATGGGTAAGCTGTTTCTTTAAAGATTCAAAAAGACATACAAAAAATTAAATGGAAATCAAATAATTCAATTTATTTCCATAAAATAGTTTTTCCAGACTGATTGATTGACTTATTGATTTGCCGATTGACTGACTAATTAAGGAACTGATTGATTGACTGATTTCTTTAGTTTTTGCTGCAGTTAACGAATGTTATGTTAGACGAAAGCGTTTGCATAACAATCTTTGGTTTAACTTCCGATAGGTGTCAAACTTATTTTGACAGGTTTTTATGTGAATTCAATTTCGATTACACACTTTTCGGGATATGAGTATCAACGGCCGCATACGCGAAGGCTGCATACTTTTTGGAACAAACATGTTTCACTGATTAGGAAAGAGGCCGAAAAATGGGTGAACAGAAATCCAACTGGGCCTGACTACTGTACTTTAGTACAGTTCACTCATCATATCGCTATCCTCTCCCAACTTTGAAGCACTTTGACAGACTTTGACCAACCAAGCAGATCTCAGTCGCCTTATAGCTCGTATTCATACTACAACAAGACTGTCTTCAGATCGCACAAGCTCTTCAAAACATCGATGTCTAACTAGGCCTTTGCCCTGAAGAGGCAGAGACTTTAGGCTAGTGTATGTTCGGCTTATTTTAATTGTAACAACAGCAGCAGCAATTGCCGTTTAATCGCAACAAACAGAGTTTTCGTCATGGCGGAAAATTTAATTACACGGTTTGAGAGCCACCGCAAATAGACGTAAGTGTGAGCCTAAGTTCCGACGCACCAAATACTGAATCCCCCCAGCCTTGGGCCCGAACTGAGCGCTGAGCTGGGGCTTAACACGCCACTGCGAGGCATGACAATGCGTGTTGCTGTTGTTGTTGTTGACGGTGTGATTACGTAATTACGCATGTAGTGAGTGTGCACACTTGTTGTTGCTCTAAATGTTGCTTTTATTTGCACGCCATGATGCTGCAGATGCCTCGCGCTGTCAACCCTCCACTGCCCCTCAGCCAACCCCACCCAAATTAAAGAAATGCCAAACGGGCTTAACATCTTAAGGCAGCTCATTCTGTCTCTCCCAGTGTGTGTGTGTGTGTGCGCGCGTGGGTGTGCGTGGGTACGGTGCGCGTGTGCGTGTGTGCTAAGCCCAAGAAAATTATGACAATGGCTGGGACTGCGGTTTTCGGGTCCTTGCCACCTGCGACTGACTGTTGATTGTCTGCGTTTGAAAGTTGTTGTTGTTGTTGTTTCTGCTGCTGCCTTTGTAATTGTTTATTTGCATATTTGACTGTGGCTGCTACAGATTAGCGTCAAGATTTAATGAAATTACATTTGAAGAAACAGAAAAAAATATTAAAACAATAAGCAGTATGCTCTAGTAAGGAGTGCCCGACTAAAAGATGCCCTGAAAAAGCCGTCTGTAAAAACGTATTCGCACCTTCTGCCTCACATGCACACACACACACGCAGCTGTGCTTCCTTAGGCCCAAGCATACCTCTACCTGTAAAGAGGAGCTCTTTTCTTCAATTCTAGTTGGAATGGCTGGAGGTATGGAAAAAGTAATAGTATACCATACGAGAACCTACAAAGCAATCTTGCTTTCTCGAGCCCTGAAATCTATCGCGATGTGCCTAGTCTTTAAAAGAAAATGCAAAGAATGAAAGGATATTTTACAAGTATGTAGCTTTACTTGCTTCCGATTCAGAAGCACTCGGACAATCTCCTGTCATCTATATACACTTTAAACAATAATACCCTTTTTAACAATATTTAATACATTCAGAGTAATATTGAAACATTTTAAGCTGCATATCGCTTGAGTCGATACACCCATTTCTGACTGTAAACACTTTGGGTATGTGCATGCCATTAACTTTACTGGTAATTGTAAACCACTGAACACCGCCAGACAAAGATGTTGAGAGGTTGGTGCGGTGGAGGAGGGTATGTCGCGACATCCGTTTGGTAATCGAAATACGCAGCAGTACGAATAGGACCACAAATAAGCGTACATGCGCAAGAATATCCATAGACTGCAAATACTCAGACATGCTCATTGGGTGCCTGGAAGCTAAGGCCGGGCAGAGGCCAACGGAACATCATTTGCATTCAAGGAAATGGTTTTGATTTCGGTTTTAGATACTGTTTGGTGGAGCTCCTACTCCAACCTCGAGCACCCTTGCCTAGCACTGGCGGTGCCTATGTTTCCTTCTTCTTTATTTCAGCCAAATTATGCAGCCACACAATATGCAAACTCGCTGCAGCCCTGTGCATATGCATGCATGTGCATACATGCATATGTTTATAAATATTTAATGTATCCCGACTGACCAACTGGCTGGTGATTACAGCCAGGAATTTGAAATGCTTACTGTGCTTACCTTATGTGTCGAACGTGGACGCTAAGACGGAGATTTGGCTAAGCAAGTGGCATGCAATGTTTCTTTTTTTTAACATCCGATCAGATCCCAACTCTTTCATTTCACATCTTCACTTCTCTACTACCCTACTGGGTGAAAAAAAAACGAACAACAGTTTGTGGATGATGTTTTGAGCTCAAACTCATTGCAAAGAATCTTTGAGAAGCTGTGTCTTAGACATGATTCACACTTTTCGCACATTCCACGCACTTTTGGTGGAAAATGAAAGTCAAAGAATTGTTGGTTATATATTTAAAACCTCAAAGCCCTACATATGAATCTAATGAATGATTAATAAATGCCCAAAATTTGTAGCAAAAATCTTGGACTCGATCCGGCGCGGAAATATAAGCTATTTTTTCTTACTTTTCCCTTAGCTGCTTCATTTGTTTTTAACTGTTTAAAAGAAATTTAGCTGCTGCTTTTGCACAATGCTGTTAGTTCGGCTGCTTTCTAGTTTAACTCGGGTATTCGTAGAGCTCATCAGTTGAATTTTTCTGCTGATTGAGCTATTTTTTGGCATCTAATAGACAAGTGCTGTCTATGCAGCCTTTTTTTGAGCGTGGACATCACCTCATTTACTTCTGTTTACTTTGAAAGGATTAGATCGTATTGCAGTTTATTAAACATCTTTCATATATGTTTTGGTATTTTATAAAGTTTATCAAGCGTTTTCTGCTTAGAGCTCCGATAACGCTCCTAATTTTACAAAATAAAATTCTTTAAAAATCATTTAGTTTGCCTCCTAAAAATGTTCGTAAGCACTGCAACCCCTGGCCAACAGTTGTTAATATCGGATGTCCCAAATAGCAGCGCGTAATTTATTGATTTTCATGTGAACTGACTAGCAAACATTTAGAAAAGAGCTAAGTACAAGTGCATGCACCTGTTTGTAGTATATTTGTTTTGCATACCCTGTATTTTGTACAGAAGAAGCAGCTTATTTTTTCAATTTGGCTTATGTAGCCCAATCGCCGCCTTATCAAAGCGAATTATAATAAATGACATCACACGCGTGATTTGATAAAACATATTTGTGGGATGTATCCATTGTTGCCTCAGCTATGCTTTCCCCTTTTCCTCTGGCATGGAGGACAACACTCGGCAAGCCACAGAATGTGTCTGGATGGGCGTGTGCAATTGTAAAAATTGAGTCTTCGATTCAATATAATCAGTCTTGTTATGGCCTTCACGCTCCGATTCGCAGTCAATGGCACAGTAGCACACGTGTAAGCCGTAGATGAATCTCTACCTTTGCATAGCTCTGACTGGTTGTGCGTGTGTATGTGTGTGTGTGTGTGTGTGTGTGTGTGTGCGTGCGTGCGTGTGTCTAAAGTATGTGCAAACAGCTGTCGTGTGTCTTCGGCTGGCATTCGCTGAAACGGAAACGGAAACGGAAATTACGTGCACGATGGCTGTCTACAAGCTGCGCCAGCGACAATTCATCGATGATGCTTTCCTCGCTGGCAAAATCCGTAAAAACAACATTTCGAAGCAATGGCAGCAATCAGGCCCCCTTCGACTCCGCCAACCCAATGCGTTCGCCGTGCTCTAGTTGCGCTTTAATTAAATCGCAAAGACGCGCCGTACATAATGAAACTCATTTATTATATATATGTTTCAATTTATATATATGTGTGTGCTTGTCACTAAATGTATTGTGAGTTTTAGCGGCGACAACTGCTTGGAATCACGGTTGTCCACTGTCCGTGCGGCGGTTCCAGTGTCTTTTAAATGCCCGTAAAACGCCAATGCAAATGATTTGCTCGGTTTTCAAAATTATGCAGCATACTTTTCAGCGCATGTTGTCATATTACATGGCATACTTAGCGAGGCTCATTAGAATTTTGTGCCCAACACTGACAAACTTTCGTGTCTGTCGCATGCATTTTAAAATCGAGCCCAAAATGTACGCTAAAGAACTTTTGGCGCACAGGTTGAGCAACTGCCGCTTGATTTTCCTTTTTTTAAGAATTTTTAATATATGCCATGGTTAAATTACGATTTTCAGCACGCGCCATAAAGTGTGCCCGTGGAAGGATTGTAGCGACTCTCTTATATATATTAATGTGTTGAAATTGCAAAGAAAGCGTTTTCTGAAGCTTTCGGTGCGTGTTAATGCTGGCAGCAGCAACAGCAGCTCGAGGGGCCTGCTAAAGAGTAAATATTGTAATTTTCATTATTCGAGTAATTTACGAGCGCCCGTTTCCGCCGCGCCACCTGGCCCGTAACTGTAAATGACACAAACGGCGAGAACATAAAGCATTCTTACGATTAAGCAACGGCTAACCCTTCACTGCGAATTCATTCGCATTCTGCCCAAACTATGCTACGGACTCCTGGCACCTTTAGCGGCAACGGGACGTATGAGTAATTTGACAGTGCGCACAATTAATCTGACGCTGTTTCACTTCGTTTCGTTTCGTTTCGTTACGTTTCGTTTCGCATGCCGGCTATTTAATTGTATTTATAAAGCACGCAATGGTGTGTCACGCCCACCGCCCAACGACTGGCACGAGAGCCCAGCTTCAATCCGGATTAGCAATCAGGACAGCAACAAACGAGACGCAAACAAATAATTAACAAAGACGGATAGAAAGAGAGTGTGAGTGCCCGATATGATGATACCCTCCTGCTGCCCAGGCAGCAGCTGTTCTAGTAATACTTCCTTCTTTAGCCCTCCACACACTCCGCTCACTATAACAAATGTGTTCTTCAATAACTTCTGTATTTACTCTCCGCTTCAACATTGCCTGGGCTAACAAATTGTTAAACAATTGTGTGCTTATTTCTTAAATATTTTTGGAAATCGGTTGGATGAATATAAATAACAACAAATTAAGTAGTTAGAGCAAACAGAAAAAAATTTGTCTGGAAATTGCACAATGAATTTAAGCAGTAAAAAAAACGAACTAGACTTTGAGTTTGAAGAAATAACAGAAGAATTAATTTATTTTGAGTTTAACATGCAAGAGCTAAGATTACAAGGACAAAGTCTTTAGCTTCAAATGGGTGGCAATGTCCATTAGATGCATTCGCATAAAAGGAATATATCTTTTTCAACGCGTACAGGGTATACATATATGAGGACAGGTTAAAGATTAAATAGCCTTGCGAAGCGCGTTATAAAATGCTCCTCAATGCCATTCAAGCTGCTGTATGTTAAAATATTTCAATATGAAATAATGTTTGGGGAACTGTTAAAAATTGAGAGCCTGGAGCAAAGGACAAATGTGAAAAAAGGCGGATGGATTATAAAACCAAGGTATTGGACGAGCAGTAAGACACGCCAGCTGATGCTGCTGGAAACGGAGACAATGTATTTAATGGGTATATGTATACATCGAGAGGTTGATTCAGGCTGTTTTGGGTCTATTGTGGGCGTGAGCCCGATTGTTGCAAAAACTCGTTCCTTTATTTATGTATTCATGTGTTCCCACACAATGCCTGCATATTATCCATACTTGACCTCATTCAAATTGCGCACAAATACAAATTAAAAAAAAAAAGAACAAAATATGGAAAATACAATTAATTTCACAATTTATGCGCACAGTTGGAATTGACAATTGGAATAGCTGCTGCAATATCAGCTAAATATGCAAAATTGTGACATTGTTGCATTCGATTTACGCTCAATAATCACACACGCACATACGCACACACACACACACCCACTCGCACACATGTACAAATAACGCTAACAAATCGTTTGAAACGATTCGTAAGTAATTTGAAAATCACTTGGGCTCATTGCAGTCAAATTTCATTTGAATTTCAAATGCAATTTTAATTATTGTCAAGTTCCATTAACTATCAATGAATGCATTTGCATCAAGCGCAATTCAACTCATTTTAAGCAATTTGCATAATCATCACGACAACAAAAAATAATAATAATAATGAAATGTGTTCGTTATATTGACAAAACCTATTTTTAATCCTTTTTTTTTTGCGGCGCCTGAATTAATACGGTGTCAATTTTTTTGTAATTTATATTTTTAATATGATTTCAGTTACAATGGATTAACTATTGGTTATCTCACTTGCAAATGGGTTGAACTTTTTCTAACAGGCCTGAATCTTAATTAAAGATTATGTAAAATCTGTGGCACAGCTTTATTGTTGCACTCGAAATTGCTTCACTGGGCAATACTTGCCCACAGCACAAGTACAGCTTCAAGAATTTGGTGAAGAGCCCTCTAGATTTTTGACTACTAGTTAAAAGTCATTTAATAGACAATATTAAATGACCCTTAAGCTGTGAGCAAATAAAATAAATAAATATTTAAAATGCCTTTAACAGTAAAAGAACAGCTGGCATTGCTTCCAATTATATAGGGAACTTAGCCGAAAACTGTGGACGATATCGATTTGTCTAGATTTACTGTGTGCAAGTAGCTTCTATAAAAATTATTATTTTTTATGGAATAACAGTTAACAGTTAAACTAACAACTACCTGTTACATAAAGCACTATATATTGAATACAATTTGTACTGACATTTTACTTAGTATTTGGAAATTCCTAAAAGTGGCCGGGGGTCAGTCTAGTGTGTGTTAAGCTTATGTAGTTAAGTCTTGAGGACACTGCAAGTTAGTAATATTGTATTTTAATTAAATGCAAGACTCCCTGGCAACCGGGCCAAATGACAGACATGCCACAAAAACGAAAAGAAAAAGCCTGAAGATCTGTCGTTCAATGGACATCTGAGCAGGACCTTGAGCCATTAAAGGAAAAATAGCAGCTTAATGATTTGAAGGGTCAAAGTTGGGCCATTGCTGGTCATTTCTTGGTACTGAAATGAGCCTGTTCTATTGCTTGTAATTTATGTTAAACTTTGCGGTTGCCCAGAGAGGCCAACAGGACATGCAAGTGGCCCTTGTCCATTTGTCTGTCTGTCTAGTTGTCTGTCTGGTTGTTTGTCTGTCTGTCTGTCTGCCTGGGCGGCATTTGGTTGTTGCTGTTGCTTAGTTTTAGCTGCTAACCAAGACTGCAACACAGTTGCCGTTGTTGCCGCTGCTGCGCGCACTAATTAACTGACTTGAAAAGTAATTAAGTCATTTGTCTGATTCCCAGACGGATTTGCCTCCGCCTCAGCTGCTGCGGCGCAAGTGTTTGAATTGTTTTGATGTTTTGTTTTGTTTTGTGTTTTCTGTTGTGTGTTGTGTGTTGCGGTTTCTGCTGCCGCCTTGGCTCGTTTGGTAATTGCTGACCTGAAGCCGTAGATAATCAAAAGTGGAAATCCTCCTCTCTACGCGCGCCAAACTTGTTGGGCCACAACAACCGCTCGACTGTGCGCCAGCCTGAAGCCAAAGCGAAGTTGACACTGTTCTAGTTACAACTTTTGGCAGACTTACAAGCTATGTGCCTGTGTCTGTGTGTGTGTGTGTGGGTGTGGGTGTGGGTGTTTGTGCTGCAATGCTAGTAGAGTTGGCGCTCACCTTGACATCAAACTTTTCCGTTAAGGCTATCAATTTACTTGCGCTGCTAATCCGACCGTTGAGATCAATTAGTGTGCACAGGCACGCAGCATAAAGTAAACTTCGCTTAGTATACATCCTCAGTCCCAAATTCCAGCCCCAGCCATATTATCGTCTTTAGCCTCACCTAGACCTCACCTGTCGACACTTGGCCCCTGCTCAGTTGGGGGGTTATTGCACACGTGACACTTGTCGATGAAGTTGTGAGTGGGTCGTTGCCGCTAGCTCAAGCAAGTAGTGTGCCTTAAATATCGGTGGCTTAGCTGGCGAAAGGTAATCATTGCCATTGACATGCTGCCATAGTTGATAAGTTTTGTCAAACCCAAATGCGTAACAACAAACAACCAACACAAAGAAAACACATTGTAGGCGCAGTGTTTGCCGTGCACACAAATCCAATTACTTCCATGTAGCAAATGGGTGTCAACTAATTCACGGCTATCAAAGATCGCGTTTTATTTATTTTTGCTTTTTATGGAGACCAAAATCAATAACTGAAATAATAGCTTACTAATAATTTTGTATTACCTCTTTCAGTTCCACCCACATGATAAGTTAACCTTGTTACATTCATAAAATACAGCCCATGGAGTAAACAAGACTTCACAGCTTTCAACGGAACATAAATCCGAGTTAAAAAGGAAACATATATAAGACTTTTTAGTAAAAAATTGTAGACTGACAGATACTCTATTCTGAGCGCAATCAGGGCTCTACTGAGGTAAGTGCTTGTTACAAAGGTAAGAATCATTTTATATGTTGAAAACTTAAAAGTATAGAATTTATTTTTCTGTATATATATGGCCAGCACGCGTACGTCCTAAATTGAAAGCTAATTTAAAGCTCTCTCTTTCTTAAATGCAGACCGCCCTTCTATGTGATATTCATGAACCAGATAATCATTATGCTTATAACTTAAGCGGAGTAATAAACTTCTCTTTATGAATGATATCAAATTTAGTATCAGATCATTTTACTGTTTGAAAAGACTTTCTTTAATGTGAATCGCTCATCTATTACGATTTTTTGTAAAATGTGTGCCTATTGTTTAAAGAGGCCAATATGTATAGAATTTAAATTTGGAAGTTATTTTAATACAAGTTTTAAACTCATGGGGGATCACTTTTGTATACAGGTTTTCATTACTCATACTTACTATATTTATTTTAACTTTATTCAAACTATTTCTTTAATGTGAATCGCCCTGCTTTGTGATTTTCATGAACCTGAGTACCATCAAATATGTGTGCTAATAATTTAAACAGCTTTTCACCACTTGCTGCTTATGTTAGTTTTTCTTTCTTTCTCTTTCCCCATTCTTATTTATCTAGTCCTCTCATTCAGAATCTAAGCTGCTTTCGCGCTAGAAATACATCAAAAGTTAGTTATTGAGCAAGGCAATATTCAGGAATAAACAAATATATATTAATGGAAAACATATTTTGATTTCTCTTGAAGATTGATTGAGTGGGCAGAAATGTGTGTGAGAGATTTCGGACCAGTTTTGTATTTTTTTTTTATGATTCTTGCTTAGTTTTGAAAATTAAAACTAATATTTTAACGTGTATTTAAAACAATTACGAATTATAATCATGTATTTGTTAATTGGCTTTGAGTTCAATTTTAAAATTGGCTTATAGGATGTCATTAGTTAGAAAGCCCTCTAATCCTGTTGAGGGCTTAAACCGGAAAGTTCAGCCCGTCGCCCAATTATTTGGGCATTGTTATGGACACAGATTGTTGCCAGTATGGTCTGCCCGCACCATATTTAATTTCAGCATGGCAAATGGCAATTAATATGTAGCAAAATTATGCGGCATGAAAATTGGCATGCGCCTAGTGGCATGTGGAAAACGGAAAGTGGCATGCGGCATGCGGAAAGTGGCTCAGGCTCAGACTCAGGCTCATTCCATACGCTGCTTGACCAAAATCCAATGCAAAGCGCATTAAAAAGGCCACAGAGCTGACAAAGTGCTCAACGAGCTGGACCCACTCTGTGGCTCGCAGCTGCCATAGGCCTCTAACTGAAGGCCCGAGGATTCGTTTGGTAGCGCCATTGTTCGCCAATGCTTGGGTGGCAAACAAACTTCCAAAATGCCAACGACGACGAGTGCCTGTTGATGAAGATGATGATGATGATGATGCTGATGCTAATCATGATGATGCAGCGGCGGCAGCTGCAAGCGCCATTGTTGACTTTGGACTCGACAGGCGCAAATTAACCGCAAAAGCCCCAGCCGGGTTTTGAAACGGGGTCGGAGTCGAGCACCAACACACGTGACATGAAGCGTTAAGCAGCATATGTGTGTGTGTGTATGACTGTGTGTGTGTGCGTGTAAGTGTGTCTGGGCCACAAATGCTGTTCATTACTTGAACTTAAACAATCGAATTAGCCCCAAAACAAACAGCAACACGAGCTGAGGCGTCAGCAACAAAGCGTCAGCTACTGCAGCTTCTGTAGCCGCTCGTCAGCTGCTAAAGGCTAAGCCTATGTAATTGCAATGCCAGCCCTGACCTGGCCCGACCAGACCCGACCTGACCTGACCTGACCTGACCTAAACGGGCCGAATCGACCTTAGTAGCCTTTCGAGTCATCGGTTTTGGGTTAACTACTGCCACCACTTTGGCCAGCGAAATAAACGTTGTTTATCAACTTGATTAGAATTACTTTTCAAGCCCCTTAAGTTCCGGTCATTACATCAACAGCAGAACAACAGCTGCCCAGATGTCACAAAACAAAAGCACTTGTTCACTCCGTTCAGTCTGGTTCTTCAAGCGTTCAATGGCTCGCTTGTTCATTGCATCCACTTGCCGCTGGACGTCAGGTACAACCAGCTAGATACTTAAGCCCGCAAGCGAACAGTGTGTCTTGCCAACAACCAGAAGCTGATGAGTTTTCAGTTGAAATAGCTTCAGGTGTACAAACAATTGAATTGTCCTTGACTTGAAACACAACTCTTGACTAGGTGTGATACTTAAACGTCTTTAATTATATAGTTCACACACAACAGTGCTTCTTTGCTATTAAGCGTTCTTCTCATCTATTAAGGCGACTTCTATTGCATGCAATAATATTTATTGATTTGCAACATGTGCTAAAATACACACATATTCATTTAGTAAGAGTATTATTGTGGGTCATTGTTGTTAAGGCTTACACAGTATTTAATATACTCTTGTAGTCTTGTCCGTCTGTCCTTCCGTCCGACTATTTCTATGCGCACTAGTCCGTGAGCCGAGTCGATCTAGCCATGTCCGTCTGTCTGTCCGTCCGTCTGTTCGATGATGAATGCAAGGATCTCAGAAGCTATAAGAGCTATAGACTTGAAATTTTAGATGTAGATGCTCCTAGTACCTGCGATAATCGATAACATACTCCGTTTCCAAGCAATCGATAAAAATTGATATCGATATCCTGTTTTTGGGGGCAATTTTGGTAAATAATAAGAGCTAGAGTCACGAAACATGATGTGTTGCTTCTAAAATAGAATATATATATATGCATTTGATGTTGGAAGAAGAGGGTTCAGGGTATCCCCTAGTCGGGAGCTCCCGACTAGAACCTCTTACTTGTTTATCATTTGTTTTATGCCTTACACCCATTAAAAATGATTATAAAGGGTGTGATTGTTTTGTGCGAAGATATTTATATATTTTCTTGATCAGCATCAATAACCGAGTCGATCTAGCCATGTCTGTGTGTCTCTCCTTCTGTCCGTCTGTCCATCCATCCGTCAGTCCGTCAGTCCGTATATATAAAAGCAAAATCTATATGAGCTAGAGACCTTGAGCGTGGTCCCCCAGTGTCCGCGCAGTACGAGTGTGTTTCCGATAATCGATAGCTTGACCCATTTCCAAGTAATCGATAAGAATCGAAAAATAGTAAAAATTACATTTTAAGGTGCACAATTTGAGTGGGAACATTTAAGGTAAGATATATAATATTTTCTAGTCGAGTTTTGTTTTTTTCAGTATAAATATATTATTAAGCTTCTGCCGTAAAAACGAAACAAACAGAATCCGGCAAATAATGAAGTGTTCAAATCAAATAAGTTACTGCACACTGGACCCAATCAAAATGCCATTTAACTTTATAAAATGTAATAATAGTTTTGTTTTACAAGCGATTTGCTTTCTTTATACTAAAAGAGCAGACAATGGAAACGGGTCAAAGGCTAAGCATTCCATTTAAAGACAATGCTTGGCTTGAAAGGCGAACGGGGCGGGGCTGTTCCGGCTACGTGAGCTGTCGAGCAGCTGACATATTGACTCATCAACTTAAGACTTAAGAACGGCGACAAGTCAAAATGGTAATGATAATGACAATTGCCGAGAGCCACCCAAACCAGCAACGACTAAACTCATTGCCCTTACCATGGGCGACTGCTACTGCCACGCCTACTGCTATTGTCAGCGGCAGGCTCGCAGCTACTGGCAATGTCAATACGCTGTCGCGGCGCGGTAAACAACGAAAAGCGCAATTTTTATGTTAATGAACATCATTTTTCTCTGTTTGCTTTCACTTGCGTTAAGTGTCGCAAATAAATTCATTAAAGTGGCATTTTTCAATTTTAATGATGAGGACTCCCACCTCCACTCTGCCTACTGTCTAGCCCGGCACCCAACCACCCAACCACACAACCATCCGCCGAGCTGAGCTCATTGCGAGTGATAATGAATATTCCGTTGGCATGGACAATGAATACAAATAGTTAATGCTCCACCGAATGAGTATCCATCCACCCACGTTCAGCTTAAATGCTGAATTTACAAATGAATTACGCATTATTTATTACTTATAACTTACGGTTATCATTTGTTGTTGCTGTTGTTATTTTTGTTGCCTGCACAGACAGCCAGCGACGCACTTTATGCTTTATGGTAATAAACGTTCTTATCAGCTCGTCAACTGCAAATTGTTTGAGTGTAATGCGAGTTGAGATTTAATCACTTTGATATTATTTTTAATGAGGCCGTATTGCACGAGTACATTGGGAATTAACCATTGTTCGATGTCCCCTTTTTACCTCCATCCATACCCATACACGAGCCGTATCTAGGCATTGTGCAGTTATGCAAGTGTATGCAACACGTTGTCGATCGAACTTCGTTGCAACAACAAACACAAAACTATATATATATGAATATATACTTCTGAACCTATGGATACTTTATTTTCTTGGTGATTTCGAATTTCCCTCAAAAGTATGCTTTTTTTCTCAGTGGAAGAAAAGTAAGACAAGTAACTCCCATTTTGAAGCTTCGGAGTATTATTTTTGAAATGTTTTCTTTTAACAAAAATGCTTGCTGAGAATTTGTGTTTTACTATGTGAACAGTGAAAACTGTTTACGTACATTACTATTAGGCGGACAACGCTTTTGGACGTACATTTTTTTATACCCTGAACCCATTAAAAATGGGTATAAGGGTATATTATTTGTGCAAAATCCAAATGTATGTAACAGGCAGAAGGAAGTATCTCCGAAAAAAATTGCTGCTGGGCCTTAAGCAAACCAATTCCAAAGAGGATTTGATCGTTCATAATTTTGGATCAAAGTTTTCATGTTTCATTTAAAATTGGGAAGATTAATGTTGAATGTCAGGCTCACGAGCTGAACCCAAAAGCAAGACATTGGTTTCCAACCAGAACCGAGGCAAAAACCATTTTCTCTGAATGTTTAGCTATAATTTATAATATATATTTAATAAGGGATTTTCAAAGGATATAAGCAAATCAACCGATATATAGGCAGCTGTTTAGAATGGAACATAAATTTATTCTGGCAAAATTGGAAATTTATGATTTCTAAAAAAAAAAAAACAAACGCGAATGTGATCAGTTTATCGTAAGCTTAAGGACTTATAAATTGTACTCAAGCAACTGGATGAAATTGTGTACAAGGCAAGTGATAATTGCAAAATTATGAGCTGAGTTGAGATGAGATGAGATGAGATGAGTTGAGATGAGGCTTGTTGCTGTTGTGCGCGACTTTTCCTACTTATCTTGCTGTGCAGTCAGAAGGAAATGTAAGCGGAGCCAGCGGCACAGCACTGCGGAGAGACAGCCGCCGAGACAGCCGGCGAGCCGTAGACGTATAAACCGTAAGCCGTAAAACGTAAGCCGTGAACTGTGAACTGTGAACCGTAACCCTTCGCGCACCCGCGTTATCCCTTATCTAGCAACCTACGCGAACCCAGTCTAGATGAGCTTACGCAATTATGAAACATTAAAAATACGCGCATATAAATCGCTTCATTTTTATGCGCAATTATAGCACGGCTGCGACTGCGGGCCGTACACGTTGCCCGGACCGCCGTCACCGTCGCCGACGCCGACTCTCAATTAACTTAATTCCCTTTTGCATAAACTGGCTAGGAGACTGTTGCTGATGCTGATGTTGATGCTGATGCTGTTGCTCATTTGGCCCGACGCATTCCTCATGTATTTTTTATTTATTTTATATTTCAACGATTATTCAGCATCACCCGCGCAAACTACTCAACCGTGTGCACTTTGGCCAAAAGTGTCAAATGTAAAGTGGAAAAGGAAATTCACGAAACGAATAGACAAAAAAAATTAGCTGGCAACGCGCTACGCACCATTGTGCCCGGAAGTCGAGCCACATAAACAAAATATGCAAAAACAAGAAACAAAAAACAACAACAACAATAAACTTGGATGGTATATACATATATATGTATTAAATGCTGTTACTATGGAAAATGCTTTCGTTTGGCTAATGCGATTTTAGACCACGGCCTCCAACTGCCTGGCTGTTTAGCAAGCTCCAACTTCCAGTTAACGGAACAGACACCGACCCGCATTTGGATCCGCCGTGTGGCGCTCTAATGGGATTACGACGCTGTCAGCGACAAGAATAAGAAGAAGATGTGGCAGTAGTTCACGTCGTCAGCGACTTTCTAACTGATTATCTGGCCAGGTTGACAGCAAAATTCAGCGCGGTGGACTGCGAACAAAAGCGGCAATCGTTCGACCGAGATGTAGCTAAAGCTGGAGACGATGGCCAAGACAAGACGTTAATATTATTATACGCTTTGTAAACAAATTATGAATTATGTTGGATAAATAGAAAAACTTAATAATAACTTGATTGCGGCATTTGGTTGGCTACTGGCTCCTGGCTCCTGGCTCCTGGCCAGTTGGCCTTAACATTCTCAGTGCTGTTTTCCCAAAATGCCCAAAATGGGTGACAACAACAAATGCACTGCACGAAAATGTTTCCAACATGGGCAAAGCTGCAAGCTGGCTTTAAAAAGAACTGGCTAAAACCTGAAAAAGCGAATCGACCACGAACCGAACCAAAACAAACATTTTATTTGGGCTTGAAGTATAAGATTTTCATAAAAGGAAACATAGAAATAAAAGAAATTTCATTTATAATAAATGAAATTTAAATATGTGGAAACCTAGAACCAAACCTTAAATTTTATAATATGTTAACAGTTCCACATTTGTGCACATTCTCGAGAGATTTGGGATATTTCTAAGAAATTTAACTAATCGATTGATTGATATACCTTAAAATATAACAAATTTCTTGATTTTATTATTGATTTCATGATGGATGGCAGTCCATTTGTGAATTTCGATTGTGTCCCGCTTAGACCTTAAATATTTTGCACAGTGCTTTCGTCCATCTTTATTTCCGGCTCTGACCAAGAATATGGTCTATGCCGGGCATAGGCATAGGACGAACGTGTCCTTGGGTTTCCATGGGTCTCTGGCACAGACTCAGCCTCGGCCGCCACCGTTGCCTCCACCTCGCCCTCCACCTCGGCGTCTATGCATGGTAAATGTGGCGGCCCCAGGCACTGGCGGCACGTTAATTATGGCACAAAAATGGCCAAATTGTGCTGGCAAAATACAAAATGCTTAGCGGGAGGTGCTATCTGGCGTCGGAAGGGGGCGTGTCCGGACGCGCACATTGCAGGTTGTGTTGCCAGCGACGACGACGACGACGAATGAAAGAAAATGTAAAAACAAATTGAAAACTTTTCCACGATATAAATTTGCATTTATTTTGAGCGCTCTTTGTTGGGTGTCCCTTGGAACTTTGGAACGGACTCGCCTGGACTGTCGGCTCTCGAAGCTCTCAGCTCTTGGGCGCTCTTCAGCTCTTCAGCTCTAGTATCGGCAGACACACTGTTAGCATATCAGGCGGCTTGTATATAGCTAAATATATACAAATTGCTTAAATCGAAAAAGTTTTGCTCCTTTTTTATATACGCGCACACACACACACACACACACATACAATGACTATACAAGAATATATATATTATATTTTAGCAGCAAATACACCTACGAAGGCAATAACTGAACTGAACCGAGCTGAGCTGTCCCCGTCGAATGAGAAATCCTGTGCCTTGTTAGCGGACCAGCTCCACAAAGTCGTGAATAGCTGCTTCAGCCAAATGGAGAACCTGCAGCAGCTGTTGTTGTCACATTGTTGTTGCCGCTGCCACTGTGCGCTACCTTTTTGAATATTTATGAAAAACTGAAACGTTTTAGCGCGCGGCCTGGTGCCCCTTGCAGCGTTTGTTCCCTTTTGTACCCTACGCACAATGCAGGCAGATAGTATGCCAACTTCTTCTGAGTCTTATCTCAGGCCATGTCCGGTTTAACTATCCTACTATATCATTACTTCTTTTCACTAGCCGTATTTTATTTGAGCCTAAGATTTTCGATTTAGCTGGCTCTTGGTCTTGCATTTTTTTTTCTTTTCCTTCACTGGGTTTTGGGTTCACCTATTTTATATCAAAAACCTTGTTTTAATATAAACTTGTTATATTGTATTTATATAGAATATCCATTTTTAATTTTTATATGTATTATATTATATTAAAATGTTTTAACAATTCTTTTCAAGAATATATATAGAATATATATATTATATTTTTTTTTTTTTTAATTTTTAGAATAGTAAAGAATTATATTCTATTTTTATATATATAAAATTATACTTAAGCATTATTTTATCAAATTATATCTTCTTAGGAATATTTTTATCATCCATAATAATTAATCATGTGGGGCCAAAAGTCTCTTGGTCTATTTTGGGGGTACGTGAGTAACTTATTTTATAATAAATAATAATTAATAGGGCTTTTGACAAAGAAGCTCTCACGATCTGCTGGGTATACGCAAGTAAAACATTTACAATTTTGCGTACTTGCCCTTGTGTGTATTTTTTTATGTTATGTTTGTTGGTTCCTTTCCCACTTGTTAGTTAACTAATTGTATTTTTTTTAAGTCCCTTCTGATATTGTTGTTGTTGTTGCGGATGCTTTTGTCGCGTTTCGTGTTGGTGGGAACCGCCCACGCACAAAAATGATTTAAGTGCGCCTTCATTAATTACGTTTTACCGCAGCTTTAGCCGCTGAAGGGAAGGGTGGCAGGCAAGTGTTAGCAGGTGGGCTGTGGGCGGTGTGCGGTGTGCGGTGTGCGGTGTGAGAGTGCCCCTGTGGCAGGTTGCAGCGATTTGCGGAGTATAAGTGGTTGAGTACGCCACCAGCCGTAGCTGCTGAAACTTTAATAGACCGTATTTCAGCATAATTAACACGGCAAGTGTATGAATGATGCATGACAAATCGCTGCGGGTGAATGATGCTGGCAACTCTGGCAGCGCCGCCAGCAGTCGGCAGACACCGACAATCAGAGTAACCACCTCCTCCCCCCCCCCCCCCCCCCCCCCTCCTACTGTGACCGCCCTAATAATTGCAAACGGTTAAATGTAAATTGAGATTAAGTTAGGCAACCCAACCCCTGCCCCACCGTTCGTTCTTGTGCTGCTTGTGCGTCGGCAACCGGAGCATTTTTAATGCACAACTTTGAAGGGTCAACCTTTTTTTCGCCAAATGATATGCGAATAGGGAATTGGGTAATGATAGCTGGAGCGTGTTCTGGCCCAAAGAATATTTCAGATCAAGTCTGATCTGTAAGAGACACCTGCACGAAGTGTGTCCAGTCTCGACTCTAGTCTGATTTGATTATTCCTTTGCTATATCGATAAAAGTTCAGATAAACAAATAAAAATAAATGAAAAAAAAGTGTGTTCTAGACGAAAGTGCCCGACTAGTTTATACCCTGTACTCCCTGAGCTCGTAAAATTATGTAAAGAACATTATTTGATATTAATACAAAACGTGCATAAGTCGAGAGTGCTCGGGCCATTAATCTAAAGTATACTAATTAACGTATGGATATTCAAAAAAAAAGGAAATAAAATTGTTGAATTGGTCGACGAAACAGAATACGAACGGAAACCGAAACAGCAGCATGTCCAAAACTATGCTATAGATTTGCAGCAACGCCTGTGACTACCCCTGAAAGTAGACTCTGTGTTTGGGGACACTTTGCGGCACACCTGAGCTGAGCAGAGCAGAGCAGCGCTGAAGAACCGGTCGCCGTTTACCTGACCCAATTAACCAAAAAGCTCATCGCATGGGAATGTTTATGAACGTGCCCATAAACAAATCCCGATCGCAGTCGGAGAATCCAGATCAGAACAAAAACCAGTCGAAGAATTTCTCAGCGTTTCGAGTTGGCAAATGCGATATTTCGACCGTATAATGCACGTCATCGATGCTTTGCTGTCCGATGTCCGCCGTCTGTAATTATTTTACTTTGCCAGCTCAAAGCAAATGCAAATGAATGCCATATCACCTGTCACTTTGGCAGATGGGGCTTAGAAATTTATGCATTTGCTGCGCTGATTTGTTGCAGCCGGCGAGACTCTACGCGGTTCTGTGATAGCTTAATATAAATGTGTTGCAATTGATGCTGAGCAGCGCATTTAATGCTGATCACAGCGCTGGATTAAACACACACGCTCCCTCACCCCCAACATCCTACCTCCCCGATCAGCCCAGCATCATGTCCGGGCAGACCAGAAAGCAACCGCTGCTGCTGTTCATCAGCTTTGCCTGCATTGCGGCCACTTTTGGACAGAGATTGCCACTGCCAAGAGAGCAGCTGCTGGCGCCCACCCTGCCCTTCGCAGAAAGCTTCGAGATCTTGGACGGAAATCCTGCTGATGCTGCAGCTGCCGCTGACGACGCGGACGACGACGATGGCGACAGCACGCAGCGCACGCGGGAACAGCTTAGGCAAGTGCTAGGGCAACAGCTGACTGGCGCTGTGGCACCGTTGACGGCGACGCCATTGGCGGTCCTAAGCCGCCGCCAGCCGGCCGTTGTGGCGCCCAGATCTGGCGCAGAGGCTGCACAGCGCTTTGCCGACTCTGCTGACGAGGAAGAGTCCAGCGAGGAGGACAGCGATGAAACAGAAAACGAATCAGACACCGACACAGACACCAACTCCGACACGGACACGGATACGGAAACGGACACTGACGCGGCACAGGAGCCACAGCAGGAATACAATCCGTATCGTGACAATTTTAACGACCGCAACGAGGACGGCAGTTACGTATTTGGGTGAGTCACCGCCAGCAGCCTATGCAACCCACTCGCTAACCCACTCAACCGCACAGCTACGCGCTGCCAAACGGCGTACGCCGCTGGGAGCGTGGCTTCTATTCGGAGCAACAGCAGCATGGTCTGGTGGTCGAAGGCTTCTATGTCCAGCCTCGTAATTACGGTCATACTGTTCAATATGAGCTGCGCTGCTATCGCGCCGATGCACATGGCTATCATCCACTGGCAGGTATATATATATATATATACTTGTATATAGTATATGCATATGTCTATATACTTATCCACACACAAAATCCAACTCCTTTCTTTCAGTGGAGTATTTGAGGCAGTCGCCTAGTGTGCGTCGTGATGAGTTGCCTAATGTGCGCTGTTTAAAATTTAATCGATAACACCGATAACGATAACACGAGATGTCTATCAATGTCTGCCCAGCTTCCAAGCTGAATTTTTTTTGTGCACGTAATAAAATTTAATAAAAATAAAATTGAAGTTTTAATTATTGGGCAAGATGCAACCTTATATATGAAATAATATTTAATAGTTATTATATAAGGAAGTAATTATAAACGTGCAAGCAAAACTTCGATTTTGTTGATAGTAATAATACATTTTATTATAATTATTGGAAAATGTATCCACTTAGGAGAAAACAAATGCCGCCCACCGTTAGTTCCTTTAATTCTTTGTTGCTTTTCCTATATTTATTTAAGACTTGAGAGTAGATTCTCAAATTTGTTAAATAATATCCATTAAATACGCGATTCTTTTCTGAAGTACCCAATGATATCTCCCTCATTGTTCCGCTCTCTCGCTTTAAATATCCTAGATCATATATACATATATCCTATCTTTAATGAAATGAGTATGTGCTAGCGTGCACAGCTGCCTGATGTCCTTTGAGTCCATCTTGTAAATAGATCCTTCAAATAAAAAACGTGAGCTAAGTGAACCAGTTTTCAATTTAGAGTTTGTTTCGCTGTTTGTCTGCGTGACAGACCCACGCGCCGAATATGCAAATAGACGACACTGGGATGATGTTACTTGTGGAATAAACAAAACTTGCGGCGATATTCGCCACAAAACTTGGCGCTCGTTTGTTGATTTAGGCAAATTTGTATTTAAGCAACAACAATAACAAGACAGCAAAAGCAGAAATAACAAGAACAACAAAATATATTGACAATAGAATAGCGGATGTGACAAGAACCACCCATACCCACATCCCACATCCCACATCCCACACCCCACACCCCACCGTCCACCCATCCCCTTAACGCTGACAGCAAGCGGCAAAAGACAATGGCTTAGAATTTGGAGCCAAAGTTGTAGTCGACAGCGGATTCTGTTGCGAGAGCCGCCGCACAAAAGGCGCCTCATCAACGCAACCAGCAACAATGACAGCTAACAAACCGTTAAGTGCCGCAACAAATCGCCAAAAATTGAAAACTGTGGGAATACGTATACACACGACGCCAGACGCCAGACGCAGGCCACAAAGCCGCCGAACAGCTACCAGCCCCACACAGACCCAAACAAAGCAACAGCGACGCACCCACAAGAAGAGATAGAAATCTCGGTCTCCCAAAACAAAACAAAAAACCAAAAACAAAAAAGCCAACCCAAAAATAAACTAAAAAAAAAAACACCAAAATAAAATTAAACAACGTTATACAGTCACCAAAAAGACAATAAGAACAAATAAACAGTGTTCTAAAATGCCATTCGAATTTAACTGGAAACGTGGCTAGAAACAGGGCGCCAAGCACAAGGAAGTAACATCTTGGGCCAGGGATGGGTAATCGTAATTAAAGTCTACAAATAACAGCTAAGTAATAATGATGACCATAAAAATAATAATAATAATAATAATAATAATAATAATAATAATAATAATAATAATAATAATAATAATAATAATAATAATAATAACAACAAATAACAAATTTTAAAAAAATCATCAGAGCTGCGAAGAAGTCGGTGGTTCAAATTGCAATTCGAAATATTCGAACTCTGCCTTTGAAATGCAGTTCGTAATCCCGATTTTACATATTCTTGAACGAACGCTTTTATAATATTACATTTTACAAAATATAAATATCGATTCGGGTTTCGGCTCGAATGTTTTTGGGGCAATAAGTTTGATTTGGTTTATAGGTTTGCAAGTTTATAAGTTATGTAAAAATTCGGAGAGTATTCAAAGAAGTAGTGAGACAATACAAAATATATTTTATATTTACAAATCAAATTAAAGTTGAATATGATAGAATTGGACTTAATGGTAGACTAAGATAATTATATCTATAATCTAAGTCTAATTCTAAATCAAATTTAAATCGTTTTTTATCTTGGGATAATTATGTGTATAATCATTATTTCATGACCATCTATAATCTTAGTCTAACTACTCCATGTCTACTTCTGGCATAATCAAATTTAAGAATTTAAATTTCTCCTCTTTAAAACTGAGCTCTTGGATCAATTCATAGCTAGCTTCGATTAAGAAGTTATATTTGAATTCTAGCTGAATAAAACTTATTTGTCTGACTGCTGCCGCCGTGAATAACACGCAAGCCTGAACTTAAGTCAAGTGACGCTGCTCTATTTAAGGCTAGACGACGTGGGATACCATGTACACAGCTCTGAAGTGCCGTAGTACGAAAAAATCCTAAAATCCTAGAGGAAGGACAAACAAAAATCTGGAAGACATTGTAGGAGGTGGATGTCGGACAATGAAGAGAGCAGGCAAAAAATGATTGAAATACAAATAGTTAACGGACAATGCGAGTTTTCCACCTGCATCTAGGGGTGGCCGATGATGTACTCTGCACAACTTGATGATACCCTCGTTTTAATCCATTTTCGATGGATACAGACCGTATATTGGTGGCAAATAGCTGGTGCAAACTGAAAGCTACAAAGCAGCTAAGCGATGCGCCATGTTGGTGTTCAGTGTTCCCGGTCCCCCTCTCTCATTCTCTCGGCGCCATGCTCTTGGCTGCTGTCTTGGCCTTGAGGCGATTGTCAACTGACTAAACATGTCCGTGTCCACGTCCATGGCCGTGTCCGTGTCATCCTGCAGTCCACATCGCGTAAGCAGTAAAACTAAACATGCGAAACATATATATCATAGAATATATATCAAATGTCGTCGTCGTCGTCCTTGTTGTTGTTGTGTTGTTGTATTGTTGATGGCAGCAAGTTTTGGCTAAAAAGTGTTTGACTGATGCACAAATTTTTGCGCAAACAGTTAAATAACTCAAGATGCCGCCAACTGCGCTGTGAAAATCAAGCAGTTATCAAGTTGAAGCCAGAAACTTGCAACAAACTTTCACGCAAACAGACAGATAGACAGACAGATAGACAGACAGACAAACGGGCAGACAGACAGAGACGTGCAGAGTAAAAGCAAGTGATGCACATACAAACGCGTCTTGGCCTATAATTGAGCAATTTACACCAAAACATGCCACAGGATATGGAGGAGAAGGGGGCAGCCGCAGCAGTAGCAGCATCAGATGCGACTCTTTAGTTGGTTAGTCCGGGCTGCTGACCCGAGTCGACACTCGACTGGGAACTTTTGACTTTGTTGTGGAACTGGGCCATCATCAAACAGTGCGTCGACATGGCTGGAATGTGATAAAAATGCTGAGATTATGTAACCGAAATACTTTCAAATCGAAATCGACCAATATAAATTCATGGCTCAGACACTTGCACATACCACACTGGGGCCGGGCCATCGACTGCCATGTCTGGGATTGGGGCTGAGTTTTAGGTTTGGGTTTGAAACAGGGGCCGCTGCTACTTGGCAGTTGGAAACGCTGCACGGAAATGCTGGCAAATGAAATATTGTGCAAAATGCCAGCGCACAAACAAGCTGAGTTGCCATTTCGGTTTGCCATTGTCCCCACTGGAGGGACCCGGGAAAGAACAAGAGCGTGAGAGTGGGGTTGGGAGCGGGAGAGGGGAGGGAGAGAGGAAGCTATATTGGGTGTCCCGGGTGCTAGGCAGCTAGGCAGCTGTCCTGGCTACGGATCTGTTCTGGCCACGGCCGCACACAAAACTTGAAACAATATTTTATGCTTATATGGGTAAAAATATTTATTAGTTTGTTGTTTTGCGTGTAAATGTAAGTGTGTGTGTGCGTGTGTGCCAGTGTGTGTGTGTATTTGTGTGCGCTCTCATGTCGACAGCGGATTTGCAGCTGCAGTCAGCGGCCGCAGCGCCATTTGAATTCATTTTTTATGGCGCTGCATTTACAGCCGCGCGAATGCCACTTGGGAATTGTTCTTGCCCCATCCTCTTCTGGCCAAGTGTGTGCTCGGTGGCGCATTTAAAGGCCCCCCCATCTTGACGACCTAACGGTGCCTGGGCCAGAGTGCAATTGCCAGCTACAATCTGTCAAAATCCAGCCGAATAAAACGTTTAAAATTTATTAATAGCGCTTTCAGCTTGACGTGCGGAACTTAATCCTACTAAGTGTCTGTCTGACTGACTGGGTTACCTGCTAATTGCACTCGCTTAATGACCAGATTACAACCGGTTGCCGAGAGAACTGTAACACTTGACACCTACACAAAACAAAATACTAAAACAGAGTCAGAGCCAGAGCCAGAGTAAGGGCCAGGTCAGTGAGAGACAGAGAGAGAGAGGGAGAGGGAGAGGGAGAGAGAGGGAGAGAGAGGGAGAGCAAGGAGTGCCTGCCTTGCGCTTTAATCAGATGAAATTCTCAGCTGAAATGTTCAAGGAACACGCATTTAGCTGCAGTCAATATTTCAAAAGTTCTTATGCCCTAATTGTTGTCATTAATTATTTATGAGGAAAAATGCATTAAGCACAAGCAATTTATTTGCGATTGAAAAACACTTCACGTAGCAATCGCTAAACAATTACAGATTCATGCATCTAATATCTCAAAAACAGTTCATTAATTAAGTATTAGCTCATGCATCAATCAATCAACCAATCAATCAATCAATCGTTTCAATAAATTACGCACTGTGACACCAACTTAAATAGGTAAAAATATTTGATTTTTTTTGAATGGTTATAAATTGCATCTTATGATTAAGTATTTCTTTGAAAATTCAAATTGCGCAAATTCGAGCTTAGCTGAAAACTGAGAAGAAGTGCAGTCCGAAGCTACTGACTATGCGATACCCTGTTTAAGCCAGCCATAGTTAGTTATACATTTTCTCATACAAACACATCCACTGAGCTTTTGACTCTTCTTTGAATCCATCTTCAATTCATTTAACCCACATTTCCTACCAAAAAGTTTGGCATTTGTTATCCGCAGTAAATTCTTTAGCTCATTTGCGTCTCAATTTTATAGCAGCTGATTCTCAACCAAAAGTTATTGCCCTTTCGCATGCATATACACTCCTTTTGCCCCTGGGAACAGGGTATTATAATAACCAAATGTGCACAGACAGCTTAAAAAACTTATTGCATCCAAAAACCGATTTATCAATCAATTATTTGAGTTATTAATTATTATTTACGCAAAAACATTCAATGAAATGTTTAATAAAATTTGCCGTCGATTAACATTGTGCACTGCGAGTGCAGAATAAATGATTAAGTCTTATTATACAGACATGGATATGTTTTGATAGATTTATATATATTATGGATGTGAAGTGAACATTGCCTCAATTCCACATATAATCAAGCGTGTCATATGACAAGTCGAGTAGATTTCATTAAAGTGTGTGGTGAAAAAATACCATGTAAGTGCAACAGGCGGCAGTGTACCACTGAGAGATACCGTGTGCTGAAAAATAAAATATATATTAATATATAGATATATATAAAAAATTACAATAATATATACATATACTCCGCTCCACTTGAAAGAGATGCGATAGATCAAGAGAGAAAGATAGACCCAAGAAAGAAGACATATTCGTTTGCGGAGTGTCTACTGTATAGATTTAAGCCAAGCTCAAACCGTTCATAAAGCCAGACGGATGAATATGACTACAAGGACTCGGCACATCGTCGTGATCAAGATGTTTCCTTCTGCCTGTTGCATAGATTTGCACAAAATTGTAATACCCGTTAGAACTAGTCAGAGCAGGGTATAGAAAGACAACCATAAATATTATTATTTATGATTATTACTGTTATTATTGCTGCCCGCTGACAGACAATTGAAATGGGCCAAATTTCAATTGCCGGCAGACGCCTTTTTGTTCCAGTCATCGATTAAATATAATGCACATCGATGATGACTCTGCGGAGTGCTCTGACTGTCAGGCATTTATCATCCACCAGCCATCAGACATCAGCCAGGAGCCAGCAGTTGGGCAACCATTGTCGCCATTGTCAAGGACACACACAAGTGTTCGACAATGTCGGGAGGGAAAGAAAAACTGAAAATCGGATGGAAAAAAAGAAGAAGACACGTAAAAGGAACAAATGGACGCGCACGTTTTGCAAAATTCAATGTCCACGAAATACGGCGACGCACTTTTAGCATGGCGAGTCGTGTGTTTGGCTGTCGATGGGAACAGTTGGGCCGTTGGAAGGTAGGATGACGTGGCCCGCTGATCTGGTCAATGAACCGTGACTCCGAGTCGGGCCATAACTGTGGCAATGGTTGGTGATGTGCTTCTGTAGCCGACATACACAACAGCCGCGGGCGGCACAACAAAACAAATACACAGGCCAACAAGATTCAGGTCCAACTCAAAATCAAAATCAAAATCAAAATACCCAGCAAAGAGCTCGACTCCAGACACAAACAAATAAAGAAGAAGAAAAAATCATAAATGCTGTCAAAATCACAAAGCCGTCAAAACGCTTAACGCAGAGCTACAAATCCCGAACGGAGTGCAGGATGCGCAGGGTGCGGCTGTTCGGGGCACAGATGCGTATGGGACAGTGGGTGATTGGGATTTGGTTGGGATTGAGGTTTTTGGGGCTGAAGAATGCCAAATCATTGGCACTGACGTGTAAGTTCATTTTTTTATTTTGTGAGCTTTCTTTGACTTCTTTGACTCCGTTGACTTTCGCAGCATATTTTTCATCTTCACTGGCAAAAGGCTTCGCTTTGCCGAATCGTATAAAAGGCTGCCAGCCACCTGGCCAAGGAATCAATTATTGAATCCCAAGCCAGGCATCAAGTTCGAATCGAGTATGTTACGTGCCCCCATGTCAAAATCTGGCCTGCAGCTGCTGCAATTGCTCTTGCTGCTCGCAGTCGGCCTGTGCGCTGTTCAAGCGCGCTGGACACTGCGCCCCAGGCGCACCACCACCACCAGCACCACCACAACAAGTACCACTGCCATGCCGGCGCAAAGTGACCGGCATCAGCATGTGCATCACTGGCCACCATTAGTGGCACCACAGGCGCCACAATCACAATCACAACCAAAACCGCCTGGCCTGCAGCTGCTGCCCGCGCTCACAGCCAACAAGGACAATACCCGACTTATTGATAGCTTCGATCAACGCTCGCCCGACGGACAACACGAGTACAGGTGATGGCAATTAACCAACTGTTGCAGTTTGGTCTTTTTGGTTTCTCTTTAATTACCATGCTACGCCTCCTACTCCCCCTCGTCACACTCTGCAGATTTCAGCTGAGCAATGGAGATACGCGCTATGAGCGCAGCTACTGGCTGCCCGTGGGCAAGAGCTTTGTGCTGGCGCGTCGTGGTTACTATTCGGTGCCATTGCCCAATGGTCAGTATTCGACCGTATTCTACAGGGCCGATCACCAGGGGTACCATGTGGACACGCGTAAGTAGTGTTTGGCGTACCAATCTCTAGCAAGGATTGGAGGCTCCGATTGGGGGCTTCAGTGTGCAATCGAGCGTAAAATTTTATGCCCAAAACGCAGACACATTATCCGGCGAGCAGCCGCTGCTGCCCCGCACCCTCGATGTGCCACATGATGTGGCAGCCATGAAGTCAACGCCAACAGCTAAGCGAAATTCAATAAGCGTGCCAGAGCGTAACGACGAAGAGTTGGCCCAGCATCCAGATGCCCTGGCCGTGGGCATCAACACTTCCCGCAAGAGCACCAGAAGCGGGAGCACAGCCAAAGGTCAAACTGAAGCTGATGTCCGCCTGGAAACAAATGTAAGTGGCCATGGATGGCTCTACCACCGCCACTGTCGTTCCCTCTGACTGTGAAATACACAAAAAAAAAAAAAAAAAAACATGTTACAATTGCAGAACCAGACCCAGACCCAGCACCAGAACCAAACCAAGCCATCAACTGTGGCCACAGTTGACGACATTTTTGCAGCTAAAGTTGGCACAGCACCAGCTGATGATGATGATGATGTTGTTGCTGATGATGATGATGATGATGAGGTGGCAGACAGTAACATCAACGTAAACTGAAAGCTAGCTGAATACGAGGGCGTGAATGTGAACGCGGATAAGTTTGGGTTTGGGCATGGGAACTTTGTCGCAAGCGTGGTCGGTAAAGTGACATCAAATAGCTGCACGTGTGGTTGGATCTGCTCCACTGGCAAGAGCCATGGGGCTTTTCGCTTTGCTCTGCTCAACTGCCAGGCTTCAGTTGCTCCAAATCAAATTGAAGCAATTGCCGCAGCGAGAGACATCATTGAATACTGCCCCCGAAGAGCTCGAAATTGAGTACAGCTGAGTTGGCCCTGCCGAAAATCATTTTTGGCTGTTGGCTGTTGGCTGTTCCGTAACACAATTTGCCACCAAGACGACAACAGACCAATAGATCGAAAAAGTGAATATATATACACCACAGGACCATGAGACCGAGTCACCAACAAACCCAGTCACCAATACACATCATCAATTGCTCACATTACGCCCGCATCAGCATTGGCTTCAACAGGCTTCGAATTCAATTTAAGCAAACAATATATAATAAAAATTATTTCAAATATATTTCCATAAAAACACGCCTACATTTCGCCCCTTCACATTCAATTTTAATGGATTTTTATTGCATTTTTTCAATTCAATTAATCAAAGTCCATAAATTGCTTTTGCCAGTCGAAAAGGGCAGGCAAAGCATTTGCTCACAGAATATTGTCGTCTCTAATGTAAATTTTCGTTGCCGGCAAATTTCTGATAGGTTATAAATAATGGTACGATTTTCTATTCTAATCTTCTATTTTCTGATAGGCAAATCGCTTTAAATATATACATTTGTATGTAGAATTTTCTAACAAAGGCTGTTATCGAAATCCTTGAAAGTGTTGTGTAAAGAAATTATATGCAAATTTGACTAGGTGGCAACGCTGGTCATCAATCTGCATATCTGCAACATAGATTTAGAAAAGGACAATCAACCCAAAATTATTCAAAATATATTGCTGGCAGCGTTTGGTGATTGCAAAATTTATAAGTTCGCCCGCGTGCTTAACCTGAACATAAGATATACATATGTATGTATGGAATATATACTTGTAGTCCTTGAAGCCATATGATTGCTTATATAGGTCAAAATGTAAAATTTTAAGTAGTTTTCTTCACGCAAGTTGTCTGCTTAAGAATCGTAATCAATGCACAGCCCAAACCGGAAAAGCTAGAGAAAATGAGCACTAAGGCGGGGTTATGGAAAACTATTTAGTTTTTTAATTCTTAAATGTATTTTTTTTTTAATCATGAAAGAGTGCTGAAGAGGGAAGTATACGACTGAAGATGAATCATTCATAAGCAGTTCAAATATTTATGTAATTAATTTAAAATGGAAACAAATTAATTGAACTATATTACAACTAGCCGATCTTAACCAATTATAAGCAAATCATATGTGCAGTCCTCTATATAAGCACATGCAGTTCCCTTCAAATTGCGGACTCGTATCTACATAGTTGCCCAAAAAGTGCATAACTGACACGCCAGAGTCAGAGTGGTGCACTTGTTAGGGATACTGAATGCCAGACTTGGCCCTAAATGCATATGATTAGCCTGGTGGTGTGATAACAATAAAGAGCTTGCAGCTGGATGTCTGGCTGTTGCAAACGCGTTCCAATTTTGGGCCATAATCAGCGCGAAGTTTAAATTAATGGGCCGCACCCTTCAATGAATGGGCCATCATTTGATG
Organism: Drosophila virilis; assembly: GCF_030788295.1. Lineage (NCBI taxonomy): Eukaryota > Metazoa > Arthropoda > Insecta > Diptera > Drosophilidae > Drosophila > Drosophila virilis. The sequence goes on along the minus strand of NC_091543.1, from coordinate 19,325,584 downwards.
ATGGCCTAAACATGACATTATGAGACGCCAGACAAAAAGCCCATTTCCCACAATCACACACACACACACACACACTTTGAGCTGTTGCCGGAACTACGCTTCTGTATTGTGTGGTGCCCATTTAAATGGCATCGCTGCGAAACCAAATTGGACGATGCTAGTTGGGACCTGCTTTGGTTGAAAGCACTGTCTGAAAGACACCGCCAGCGGACAGATTGTCAGCAGCAAATCGGTGAGCATTCATAAAAGCATTCGCAGCGGTAACCGACAGCAGAATGGGCGTAAGATGGGGCAGCCTTTGCACTACGCCTACCTTTGTCATATTTTTTATGCCAAGCATCCTCCAGGGAATGGGGTTGCTCGTAAAATGCACAAGGAGCAGCAGTAGTAAACCTGAAGCTGCAGCCGAAACTGGCAGCTCTAGTTATAGCTGTCGCTGCAGCTGGAGCTGGATCTAGAGCTGGAGCTGTTGCTGTAGCTGTAGCTGTAGCTGCAGCTATTCATTTCTGCTACTAATCCGATGCGGGATTCGGTTTATTTACGAGTCGGCCTCTATGGCCATCTAATGAATGAGCACAGCCTGAAACTGAAACCGGCACTGGCGACACAACGAGTGTGAATGACTGAATGAATGAATGAATGAATGAATGACTGAATGACTGAATGAATGAATGGATGTGGCCCCAGGCGTCTTCGGCTTTTATGCACAAGCCATTGCTTTAACTGCAAGCACGGGCAGGGGCTGGCTTTGAAGGCAGAAAAAGCGCAGTTGGTTCTTATACAGTTTGAATTCTAATTGCACAAATGAAGCTGAGCAGCAGCCTTAGACCAGCGGGAATTCAAGGTGCGGGCTCTGTCTATATACATACATACATATGTATCTGTGCATACTGGATGTGTGCGCAGCTTGCGGCTCTTGGCCCCAAAGTCTGCATGCAAGTTGTTTGCCCCACAAAACGCTACAAATTACGAACGGATGCAGAATGTAAAAATTATGAGAAATGCTTGCTAAACTCAAACGATTTGCGGCAATGGCAATGACGTGCAGTTTTTTTTCGGTTGCAACATCCTTTTCGATGCGTTGCAACTCTAGCCACAGAGCCGTTTGCTCTCTAACGGCACTGCACAGGGGATGCTAGAGCAAGAGTATGCAAAGCTTAGAATACTGGCACCACAACAATATCGATAGGTACCTAATCATCGATATATTCCCGGAACTCTTGGACTTAAAGAGGAGAGTAGCAAGCCAGAAATATTCCCGATTGCACTTTAGTTCTGCACGTTCACGCTAGCTGACAGAAATTGGAACAAACAAGACGGATACGTCTATACGTCTGGCACTGTCATTTAAGAACTATCGATAGCAATAGTCGCGTGCGCATCATCGATACTATCGATTGTGCTAACTATTGCTTTGCAACATTTGTTCAAGACAAGTCCGTGGTATTTCCTAGTCATGTACTCAAAATAGTTACCTTTTTATATGCAACACTTTGAATTGTGTGGCTAAAACTTCCTAAGTACAGAAAAGTAGTCAGATGCTGGCACTGCAGATGGCGACAATACGAGCTGTACACACCCTTATGATGATGCTGATAATTAAGATCATAATGATGCAGCGCATCCCAATTGTAAACCCTGCCCTCTTGTGCTTCCCATACCAATTTGTACCCCATGGGACTGTCACACATTTTTGGTATGAAATTCTCTTTAAAATTCTCTCAAACAAAAAATTTAAAGTGAGTTTCCCGTGTTGTGGAGCTTAACTAACTACTACATGCATATGCATATGCTGACAGGCTTTAAATGTTACAAAGCGTCAAGCATATGCACAATTGGAAATGAACTAATTCAAAATGTATTTAAAGCGTGCTACATTTGTGATCAAATTGATGAATTGATGAAAAATTTCTATCAATAGTCGTTGATAAACACTCCATGCTTATCGCAAGAAACATGCTCGCTTATCGCGGCAACAGGACACCATTAACAGATATTATAAAAAGATTTTAAATGAACTTTAGCTTTGTTATTTAATGGTTTATAAGAGCTAATTTAAAGCCAGAAAAAAATAGCTGTTTTCTATGCAAATTTAACAATAGAAAACCCCATTTGGGGTTCAAAAAACTCACCAGTCGAGTCAACAAAATAATTTCATTTGATTTGAATACTGGACGATTACAATATTTTTGGGGCGAACCGACGGGTACTTGTTGCTATTTATAAACTTGAGAGGGTCCCACAGGACAGAGACCCAGTCAAGTCCCCAATTGTGATTGGGGTAGGTTACAGTGAGGGATTCGGAAGATTAATTCGAGGGTGTGTCTGTGTGTGCGTGTGTGGGTACACATAAAGGGTCAGCAACAAGCATATGCATAAGCACATGCTGAAATCTATTTCCAGATGGATGCCTAACCCCATCATTAATCTATCTTCATGGTCGTTCAATAAGCCTCCAATAATGCAAGCATTGACAACGGATTTCATTTTTCCCTTTTCTATGCTCATGTGGATGCGATTCCCCAGCGTCACATTGCCTTTTAGCACGCCATTGGCATGGAGAAAGGTCAATCGCATTTGAGTAGTCCATAAATAAATAAATGGCCCACAAATAAATAAATAAATTGAGTAATAGCTATAATTGACGTGCCTATATCAAATGCGGGACGCAAAAAGACTCGTTCCTGAACTATAGATTTCTAACAGCTAAGACGATTCCGGATTTGGATTCTGCCATCGTCAGCGCTGCGTACGTGCGAGCTTGCCTTAAATAAAAAAAAGAACCTAATCTCCCGACCAGCAGATACCCTGTTCTCACGCACAAAAACACATATCGACTGCTTTTCTTCCTTATCCCAAATATGATTTCTCTGGCTTTAATATACACCTAGATATGCTTAGAGAATCGATGCTCGTCGATACTTTAAAGAATTTAATATAAATGAAACATTCACTCGTTCATGATATAATGGAATATTTTTAAATATTTCTATAAATTATCTATAAATTACGAGCCAAAGATGCTTTCTTTGGCTTTTTACAAGCACTGGCAAAAAACTGGGTCGCCCCACTTAAGCATTCCTATGGGGTAGAGGGTATTTCACAAAAATTGAAACATTGACCAGTTTGGTTAAGCTTGAGCTTAAGAGTGAATGACTGGACTGTTAAAAATGTGCGTAACTTGAGGCATAATCTAAATTTATGCCGGGCTATCAAGTCACAAAATACAATAAAGTACAAGATAAAAAAAAAAAAAAAACGGCTAAGAAATTGTAGCGCACACCATCTCACATTTGCTAAGAACACAACGAACAATTGTGGATATAAATACATTTTTTTAAGCTCGCAAATATTTACAAAATATGAAAGCGTTGTGTTTGTTGTGTTTATTGTCTCCACATCGACTTTCTATGCGATTCTCACAAATGCAAGTAATGCCTGCAGATGAAGTGAGAGTGTTAGGGCAGTAGAAGGCTCTCTTTAAAATTCACTTAAAATGTAGCCGTAAAACCTTAATAGAACATTGAATGAATATTGAATTACAAATTTTCTGGCTGTGTAGCCGCGGCTTCGAAGCAGATGGTTTACACACGTCCTAGATACGAGAGAACTACGAGTGAATCATAAACATTTGGCTGGTTATCAAAAGCGAAGTCAATCTAATCTTGAGATTAATAATGTGGCTTTTTGTAAATTTCAATTGCTGCCAACTAACCGCACACCACAAAATGGCAAGCAAGGTGTTTTTGTTTGGACGCCCGAAAGCAGCCACAAAATGTACATTTAATGAATGTACTACCAGAGCCTCAGCTGCAATTGTCCATGTCCAAAGCCCTTTCGCAGTCCAGCTTGGACCGGGCAACAGTAAAAGGCTTTTATAGTTAGAATTTTATTGACTTGGCTTAGTTTGTAATTGTGTGTGTGTGTGTGTGTGTGTGTGTGCGTGGGTGTGGGTGTGTTCACCGAGCGGCAACCAAATGAAGTGCAATGCCCAAGCATAGATATACATATGTATCTTGAAGATACGGCTGGATGGTGTTGCTTACAATGCCGCTGGCCTTATTGGCTAAATTGACCGCATTTTGGTAATTGGCAATTGGAAATTGTGTTGCGATTTGCCATGTTTTGGCTAACTGGTAGGCTACTTAATAAATCTATGCATGCTTGTAGCAATTGCCATGTACATATACATATTATTTATCTAGATGCTCGCTTGTATCTGCTGTGCAATTTGTTGCTGTGGCAAATTTCTGCTTACATCGCACATCGTGCGGCCTGGGTCTGATCCTGCAGCAAGAGAGCTTGCGGCTTTTATAATTTATGCAAGACACCAAAACAAAACTCAACCGTAAGTCTTACAAATTGTTTTGAGATGCTCGGCATATCATAAAAAATGAAGCTCTCGCACATAAATGGACTGCGGCTGTTGAGGGCGGCCAGAAATCTGAATCAGTTTTGAAGAGTTCCGCAAGAGCGACGTGATTTGATGGGAATTATTCCGTGCCCAGACCCAAACCCAAGCCCCGCACACGAGAGCACCAGACGGCAGCCGGCAACCGGCAACAGGCAACTCGCAAAAGCCACAAAAAGTGGGCAACAGCCGCAGCCACAGCCGCAGCCACAGTCGGTGGTGCCGGCAATTCGAAGACGGAGCCAACTTTGGCTGGAGCCAAACAACAAGTTAAATCTCGAGACGTCATGTCACGTAGCTACGCTACATGGACCATTCATACAAATTTTGTTTTATAAGCCACTTTTATGCATTATTTGTGTGTAACTTTGCCCATTCGTCTGTTCCGTGTGTTTATATCTGTGCTGTCTGTGCATATGTATCTGTAGCTGTATAGCTGTGTAGCTAAATTTGTGTGTTTTCGGATGTACCTGTATCTGTGAGTTTGTTTTCTCGCGCGATTTCATACCCTGTACTCAGTTAAAGGCCTGCAAAAGAGGTATTCCAAGCCAATCAGTTTTTGTTGACGTAAAATATATACATATAACTCTGATCAGCTGCAAAACCTTTCTCTTCTACAAAGATTCTTAGCAAAATTACTTATATTTTAAAAGTGAACATTTTATTAAGTTACTAGACTTTCATCGATTTATTTATTAAATCTAAAATAAATCTTTTTACAGCTTTCGTATGTAATATGAAAACTGACTTAAGTTGCTTAAAGTCTACATCAGCCCATGCATAGGTAGCTACAGGGCAAGCTTGTGGTACGAAAAAAACCCCAAAATTTGTTTTTTCTTATCTGACTGTTCCTTTTGCTGTTGCTGTGGCTTTAGCGCAATTCACGCGATTTTCGGTGCGCACATTGAAGTGAGACCTGTTGAAATTTAGAATTTTTGACAGTATGATGTATGGGTTTATTATTAAAACAAACAACTGAAGGCCTGTAACAAATATAGATCAATTATGTATGAAAAATTCCATTCGTTGCACTAGTCAGAAGATCAATATATATTCTATTCTTAAATGCTGACATATTGTTTAAATTAGAAAAAAAGAAAACTCTATACATTAAAACTTAAATTCGTATAACATCATTTTACTTATTGTTGTTTGAAATATAAGATATATATTAGTAAGATTGAAGATATAGATCTTTATTTTGCTCAACACTTGCCCCACTGTGCGAGCGCGCAGTGTAAGGTGGGGCACGTAACATACTAAATGCAAACGCTGATGATGACGATGACAGGGACAAGGACAACACCTACAAAACCATTGGGGCTGAGCTACTGAGCTAAGCACGCAGCCAGCAGCTAACTCGACAACAGCAGCAACAGCAACTGCAACAGCAGCAACATGCAGAATGCAACTGTGAGCCCAAAAATAACTGCTGCCTGCAGGTAATGACCAAGAAACACTTCCTGTCACGCCGCCAACTGCACGACAACAGCAGCATCTTACCCTGTCTCCTGCTGCTCGCTCACATCAGCAGCAGCAGAGGCAGCAGCAGCAACAGCAGCTCCTCTTCTTAATACTTATGTTGTTGCCTTTTTTGAGAGGGGGAAGCATTCTGATTTGTTGGCCGTTGTCTTTGTCATCGACATACGAAACAAATGACCTTGCCAGGCGCTGCTGTCAGCAACTTGGCGGCTGCTGCTGCTTCTGTTGACGCAACAAGTTTGCCAAACATTTTGCGCTTTGTATTTTAATTTGCGCTGCCGGCTTTCGCCTTTTGGGCGCTTTTTGGCGCTTTTTGGCTTTGTTCAAATGCAGAAATAAAAGCTTTGCCAGAGTCAGAGATAAATTGCGTTTATAAATAAATCAGTTTTCAAGCATGTCATTGCCTTGGCCAGGATGTCGACGCCAGTTGCTTTTGCTGCTGCTGCTACTGTTGCTGCTGTTGCCGCCACTTTGACTCTCGCCTGTCGCGCATTTGTGGCCTGACACTGACTGACTGACTTGCTGACTGAGTAAGTGAGTGACTGGAAATGTCGGTGTCGCTGTCTCGCTGTCACTGTCACTGGGGTTGATGCTGTCACCAAATCGGTGAACTGTGACTTTGACTGTTACACTAACTGTGAATTTGCCGCCCGGCGACAATGAGGCGTTATAAATTTTGTCTCGTTGACAACAGCAACAATTCCAGCTGAATTTTATAGCTTCGATATGCAGGTCCTTAACCTGCCCCCGTTGCCTGCCTCAAGCACTGACCTTAAATGTGTGCGCAAATTAATTCATCGGAGATAAGAGCTCGTTGATGTATCGACTAAAAACAGGACAGGGTGTTGGGTTAGCGACCAACATCATTAACTTTGGCCGACTGACCAAGTCCAGTGACTGCATCCTCCAGCCAGGCAAACGAGACAAGCGAGGCGTCGGTGCGTCCAGCCTTTCATTGAGTGCTCGCCCTGTTCGCTAAATCACTGCACATTAAATGCAATTAAGAAATGATTGAAATCATAAATTAGCCCTAATTGGCCATAGGAGGCGAAGATGAACCACTGCTCAAAGCTGCTGCTGCTGTTGCGGCTGCCGCATGCTACATGCTGCAAGCTGCCGGCACGTACTCGAACAGGTTGCACAAATTGTAGGGTGTACTTGTGTAGGGTATATTTTTAGCTGCCGTCCATGCAACAGTGGAATTCATTTTTAATTTGATGCTCTCCTAGGTTTTCTGCTTGAAATTTTATTTGAATATTTTATTAGCTTGGCTGCTAAATAAATGAAAAATACCATTTAAAAAATATTTTGTAACAGTTTTTTTGATTCCCTTAAACAATGTGTACTAAGTGACTGTGGATACACAGAGAATGATAAAGAGTTGCATTATTTATACCAATTGGAAAAAGATCTTGATAACCAGATAACCAGGCAATATTAAGAAGCTTCTCGATGTTAAGGGTAACATTTGTGCAATGGTTACCACAGCGATTACGATTGACAGATCGTATCCTCTATATATTGAAAATAACACAATAAAATTCCTTAGCTCTCGCATCCATTGTGCGTAGTTTGGGATCCGTTTTAGCCGATTTGTCAGCGGCGCGAACAGATTCCAAAGCAAACAAGCCAAAAGAGGCGCAGCCTAATTGCCCAGTTAGCAACCTGCTGATGCTCCTCCGCTCCGCCCTAGACCCGCCCATGGCAACAACCTGAGCAACAGCTCCAACAGCAACAACAACAGCTCGTACACACACATGTGTGTAAGTAGATGAATTTAAGATATTTTTTATTTTTTTATTTTTTGATTAAGCGTTGAGAATTTTTGACGTTACCGCCGTCGCCGTCGCCGTAGCCGCTGCTGCTGGCTCTGCTGCTGCGGCTGCTGACGCTATCATCCCAATTGGGCCGCAGTCGCGTCCATGCTTGTGAGTTGTTGCCGCGGTCACCGACGCAGCAGCAGAAGCAGCAGCAGAAGCAGACGTCGCAGCCGCGGCGGTTGGCATCGACATTCGCAGCAGCTATAAAAAGGCATTGTTACGCAGTTTCCGAATTAAACAGTTAGCACAACAACGCGGCATCAGACCACGACACCGACACCATCACCACCACAACCAGCACCACCAGCACCACTTCCATTCAGAGCAGCAGCTCCACCTACACACTGCTCCCAGCATCCCCAACTGCACGCACACACAAGGCCATGGCCCAGGAGTCTAGATACCAAATGCTCTTGCTCGCGCTGCTCGTCCTGCTGCTGGAGCTGAGCACAGCAGCGCCGGCATTGCAGCAGCAGCAGCAGGAGCCGGAGGCAAGAGGCGCCCGCCTTTTGGATCGCTTCAATCATCGCTATCCAGATGGCAGCTACGAGTTTCGCTATGAACTGGACGACGGCACGGCGCGGTACGAGCGCGGCTACTTTGCCTTCATCAACGAGGTGAAGACGCTAATGGTGGTCGGTTACTACTCCTACCGTATGCCCGATGGACGTTACATTACGGTCTTCTACAATGCGGATCAGTTTGGTTACAGGCAGAATCAATGTGAGTAAATTAAGAAAGTGGTGGTCGAAGCGAATCGATGGGGATGGGTTGGGGGTATCCAAGGAATCAAGGACGGAATCTATTTTAATTTCTCTTAACGAAGTATTAAGTGATATTTATGAGGTCTCTTAAGCTTTAGAGTCAGAATTGTCAGTATTGAGTCACAAAATTTAAATTCTTTTAGTTACCCTATTAAAAGTTAGCTATGGATAAAGCTTGTAAAGTCCCTAATATTTTTCGATATATAAGGTGGGTCACCTAAAACATTAAAGATGACCTATTCAAGACAACAAGAGGTCAATTTAAGTGGACTTTATATATACCAAAAATTTATTGAATATTTTTTTAGATATATAATAATTATTTTAATTATTTTGTTACTTTATTATTATTTTTATTCATTTTATTATTTTTAATATAATTATCAATATTATCATTATTATTATCGTTATTATTGTTATTATTATTATTATTATTATTATTATTATTATCATTATTATTAACATTATTATTATTATTATTATTATTATTATTATTATTATTATTATTATTATTATCATTATAATAATTTAAGACTTGTGCTCCCATATCATCTGCTCAAGCAGCGATCACACCTGAAGTCTATCCCAATCTGCCGCGTTCCATTGAGGTGCCTGCGCTCAAGGAGTCAACGGCGGTGCGACAGAAGGCAACGCCGCAGCCATCGGCACAGACACAACCACACAGTCTGCAATTCCGAGAGCCAGGCACCACCAGCAACTATGTCAGCTCCACCACATCGAGGGCGTCGGTGCTAGCCACTCGCAGGGGACGCTACTGAGAGTTTGGTTCCGGCGTTATTACGGGCACTCTGTTTTTCTTTCCTTCTCTGGACTACTTATATTGTATTATTATGGTTTAAAAAGTGATTTCAATTTTTTTTTAATTTATTTTTTTTTTTTTTTTTTTTGCAATCAAAAGGAATTAAAAAATAATAAAAATTTATTAAGGCAAAGCGAATATTATGAATTTATTATTGACGACGTTGTGTTGCCGCAATTGTCGCTGTTGGCGTTGTAGCTGCGGCTCTTTTTTTATGGCCAATGGATATCGGGCAGGACCCGAACGCCGCCCCACCTACTGTTGGCCGCCCGAGTCGCGATTTCGCGATATTTCGAAAGCCGCCGTCGACAACGACAATTTGGCAATAAATTTACCGCAAAGCGGCTCTGGCAATAAAACATACAAGTGCAAAAATCTCTGACTGCCTCTGTGTGTGTGTGAGTGGCAATATCGATGGCATATACATATATATATATAACGCAAATTGCTAGTAAAATTAAGGGCAGCACAAAATCAGAGATTCAGAGTTTCCGAGTTCAGCTCGCTGTACGAAGCAGCACCCAAAACTTAAGCCAAGCGGCAAGTATGAAGGTTCATCATAAATTTACAAGTGCAGACGTTTGCCAATTGGTTAGCCTCGGACCCTGCCATAACGTCTGCGACTTATGCCACAAACGATGTGCCACACACACATATACACACAATCAAGTGGTTGCACTTAACGCAGTGCACAAGGAATGTAGCTGTGTTTCTTGTTTTTTTTTTTTTTATCGGAAAGATCTCGACGGCAAAAACGCGGCTCATCCGATATAAAGCCATAAAACAAAATTATGAGCACTTTAAAGGAAAGCGAATCATATTGTGATTGCCTGTTTAATTGCAATCCGAAGACTGCACTCAAATAAACGAGCACTTGAGCAGTTGTTAAAGCTGACTATCAAATCAGATTACAAACATTTAATTTATGTGCGTGAATATTTACACGTAATATGATAGCTCGAGCATCGGATTTGAGTTGACGGCAATGAAAGAGCTGCAAATGGCCGAAGAGAAACCCCCAACTTTTCAGAATTCCAGAAATTCGGTAACTTTTTTTGGACACCTTTACTAAAACACATGGCAAGGCGTATGTGTGCTATACAGAAAAAATAATTAATTAAAATTGATTTGCATGCGCACATTATTGATTGTGTTTTTATTAAAATCCGCTACAAAGTGGAACTCTTGAATGTTTCTTCCCAATTTATACTTATAAATACATTTTTCATCATTATTTATTATTAATTGTTTCTTATCTATTAAATATTATTTATTATCTATTTTTTACTATTTATTATCTATTATTTATTATTTATTATCTATTATTATTATTTTGAATATTATTAATAATTTCTTAATATAATTGGTTTCAAGTATTTTTAAGATAAGATCAAAAGTAATTCAAATTTATAGCTCAATGGATTTGCAGTATATTTAAAAACGCAATTTTCAAAATATTTAAATCGTGTAATAATATGCTGCTAGATATTTATATACATTTATATATATTATCCAAACTTTATTTATGACTACATGTTATGATCATAGGTATTTCGATCTACTGTATAATCAATTGTATTTATATTAATATGAAATAACTCGAATATACTTTGCAAGTCGAGATCTTTTAAAAAATAGTTATAAATAACTTATCCAAAATGATTCCAATACATGTAAAGTTTAACCATTTATTGTCATAACGGTAGCAAATTTAAAATTTATCAAGACAGCCACATGTCTAAAATGGGAAAACATTTCGTGAAAGCAAAGTATCAACAATTTATCTTATAACAAGTAAAAGATTCTAGTCGGGAGCTACCCACTAGGGGATACCCTGAACCCTCTTCTTCCAACATCAAATGCATATATATATTCTCTTTAAGAAGTTATATGTGAAGTTTGGTGACTCTAGCTCTTATTATTTACCAAAATTGCGCAAAAAACAGGTAATCGATATCGAAGCTTATCGATTGCTTGGAAACGGAGTAAGTTTCGATTATCGGAAACAAACTCGAACTGCACAGGCACTAGGGGCACCTACATACATCTAAAATTGCAAGTCTATAGCTCTTATATGTTCTGAGATCCTTGCGTTCATACATACGGACAGACGGACATGGCTAGATCGACTCGGCTTGTGGTGCTGATCAAAAATATATATACTTTATGAGGTCGGAGATACTTCCTTCTCCCTATTACATACATTTGGATTTTGCACAAATACAATATATCATTATACTCATTTTTAATGGGTTCAGGGTATAAAGAGAATGGAAAAACCGCGCAATAATTAAATAAATATCAGTAATAATATAATTATTTTTAATTTACTGAAAATTACTTAATGAATAGAAGTAATAATGTAGTGCTAGCGTTGGCGACCAGTCAGCAAAATAATTGATTATTATGGATATATTTATTTTATTATAAACTTAAATATGCATTTTCTATGTATAACAAGCAATCGAATTTGTTAACAACCCACAACTAGAGATTGAGTGAGACATCATTTAAATTAAGATTTAAATTAACAAAATGGAAGACTTTGTTTCTCGTATGCTTCATTTAAATTCGCTTTGTCACTTAAAAAACACGTTAAGGCTAGTAAAGAGCTGCATGTAAATGCCAGCGAGTGCCACAATAAAATTAAGAAATGAAGTGGTCCACAAAAGGGCAGGTCTGGTTGTTTGCCACGCTCCTCGTGGGGGGAGTGGCACAGGGGGCTGGCAATGAGGACTCGTGTTGGAGCTGAGGCTGGGCCTGGGTCTGTGTGCAGTTTGTTTTCGCGTGCGATTGCAAAGCCAAAAAACTTTTCGCTCACAAAATGAACAAAAATTGTCGCCGTCTGCAGCGAAAGACAAAAACTGTGAAAATAACCTAAAATAAAAGCGACAAAAAATGAAATAATATAACAACGGCATAAAATCCAGCTAATCAAAAAAATTAAATTAAAAAAAACCAGAGAGAGAGCAAAAATATATAACACTTATTGGAGAGCCAGTGCTCAAAACTCTCGCTGCCATAAAAGCAACACTTGGTTCGGCTTGGCTGCCAGTGCGGTTGTGGGAAGGTGGGTTTGGTGGGGACTGGCACACAGGAATCGGTTTGCCGGATAGTCAATGCCGAGACCAGGCCACAGTTGCATTGAGAGGAATGCAGGCAAGCGGAACTCAGTGGTCTGATGCACATCAGGATACCCAGCAAAGAGTAGCTAAAACTAGCTTCTGCTTAAATAAATAATTTCTAATTTCTAATGAAAAATGCAAATGCAAGAGCGGCTTGAAATACCCGCTGCTGGCTGCAAATGTGCCAGGGTATGCGAAGAAAAGCCATGCACTAAAAGCAACTTTGAAAAGTGCTAAAAGCGTCTTTTGAGCTTAGCACGAACCTACGCAAAGAGAAACGCCAAGCAACGACGGCGGGACAATGTAAGGAGCGGAGGCGGTGGACACATTCTACAGCCGGACGGATACATGCAGTAGTTAAAATTATCAATGAAACTTTACAATCACGGCACGAAGAAAAAAGTATTGAAACTCCAAGTGCGAATTAGAGCTTGGTTGGTGGTTGGGGGTTGGGGCTGGGGTTGGGGACTGGTAACAACTGGTAAAATGATCCAGCGCCAATGAGCTGAAAGTTAACAAAGTTGCAGATGCACTTGCTGTTGTACTTTGTTAACTTTGCTTCTTTTAAAGCCAGTGAAAACCCCCAACCAAACAGACAGCTGGGCAGGGGGCAGGGGGAAGGGGACAGAGGCAAGGGAATTTAATTCAAGTCAATGACAAACACTAACGACTATAGATGGAGCAACACAGGACGCCGACGAACTTGAACTTTGGGCACACAATTAAAAAACTTGAGCCAGCCGAGTTTTAGCAAGTACTGGACCTGTGTCAAGGACTCAGCCACTAGATTTCCCAGGTCGAAGCCGATGCTCATTAAATGTGCATCAGCTCAGGCTAAGCAGGTGGAAAGGTTAGCCGCCCAGCAAAGCAAAATAGAAAAGAAAAATGTGAAAAATAAGAAAAGAAAATAAAATTTAAAATTTCCAACGCCTTAAATTTCGGTCTACTTGTATAATCAAAACGCAATAAATATTGCAAATGCGACAAAGTAGCCAAAAGTTGAACATGGACAGCCGTGGACCCCTGGCTCCAGCGTGTCCAAAGCCCATGAAAGTGAAACAGGATCCAAAACCAAATCCACTAAAAAAGGAAATATTAAAAAAAAAAATGGGAAGAGAAGAAGAAACGGAAATGGCTGCAAAATGTTTGCATGTTGCGGCAACGCGACAGCAGCAAAAAATTCTAGAAACCAGTGCCAAAGGATAAAGAATAAACAAGGCGCAAAAAAAATGGCATGCGCCTTGCGGTGGGCGGTACGTGTCACAAGGGGCGTGTAGGTGCACACATACACACATACACACACACACACTGCTAAAAAAAATTTAATATAAAATGCAAAAATAGCTTTTAAACAGCGAAAGTCGCGTTTACTGCTGTCTGCCCTGTGTTTATTTATTTTTTTTTCGGGGGTTGGCTGCCCTCTTTTCAAACGTGTCCGCCAAGGGAAACCAAAGGCCGCTGCTGCGGTAAAATGTGCTAAAAGGACATCGCAGTTGCCACTGTGATGGCATGCCACAATGCGTATGTGTGTGTGTGTGTATGTGTGTGTGTGTGTGTGTCTGTACAGTTCATCAGCGATCGCAGCTAAAGGCCACGGCTGGAAAATAAAACACGAATAGCAAAAGTATGAAAGCAAACGCAGCTCTAACCATCAAAAACACCAGGGCTACATTTGAGGCTGAGTTGCAAATAAAACAATCTGCAAATTATATAGACATATGAACTTATTTCAAGCAAAAAATAAAAAATATATATACAAATAAATATGTTAAAAACAAATTTATTAAACAAATTTAAAATCCAGCTAATTGATGACTCTATTATTATGGCCTTTCATTATTCTTCTTCCTTGTTTGAATTTTAGTAAACAATCATTCATAGTTGATATAATTTAATAAGTGATTTATTGATATAAAATATTTATATATATTAAGCATTTATTTACATATTTCATTTTGTATTTATATTATTTGTATACCCTGAACCCATTGAAAATAGATAAACAGGGTATAATGTTCTTCTACACATGCATGTAACAGGCAGAAGGAAACATCTCTGACCCCATTAAGTATATATATTCTTGATAAGCATCAATAGCCAAGTCAATCTAGCCATGTCTGTCCGTCTGTATGAGAGATTGCTATAGTACAAGATTGGTATAGATAGTCAATAACTTCGTTAGGAATCGATAAAAATTGATTATAACAATGTGGTTTTTTTTTAACAAATTGCTTAGGTTTAAATGGCTCAAGTCCCCGAACCTCACATGCAGCATTTGGAATAGTATATACAGATAAAGTATCTTTTAATGTATAGCTACGGATCGTATAGTATAATATTCAATACTCATTCTAATCTCTTTCGCAAGCAAACCAAGAATAGAAAAGATTTCATTTGAACCAATTCGAAATCAATGTAGTTCTGTTCACGTATGCCCAGCAAATGGTTGCTCGCCAGCCCTGGACAAATCAGTGCGCAGCCCGGACAAGGGCAACGCGCGAGTAACACGTGCCTCTACAATGCCGCTGCCGAGAGTTCCACCCAGCCGCAGCCGCCGCCGTTGCCGCAGCCGCATAGGAGCCGAGCCGAGCCGCAAGCTCCGGCACTGGTGCTTCGTTTGCCTCTTGCCCTCTGCTGCCGTTCCAGCTGACAACTTGTAATGAAATTTGCAATCCAAAGTTGCCGTAAGTCGCAGCTAAGCCGCGCTTCCCAAAAGCGGCTCCGCCCCAGAGCCATACCCCCGACCCACCCCTTATTCTTCCTGTTTGCCCGACAGTTGGCAGTCCTAAGCTAAAAGTGGCGGCGGCCTGGCGACATCTACTCCGAAAAACTAAAGAGGACAACGGTGCAGCGGGAAAACTCCGGCTAACTAACAGAGTAACTCACTTTGTTTACGGAAGCGGAAATTAATTATTTTACGTGAGCTGCGCAAATTATGCAATGCATTTCAACATTTTTGCGTTCGCCATGCAATGTTAATGCCACAAATGGACTCTAGGCAGTACGTACTGCCATATTAGATATAATTAATAATCAACTTAGCTCAAACAATATTAAATCAGAGTCTTCAAGCACTTAAGCAGCTTCCTCATAAGATGATATGCTCTAATCACTTTTGAGAATGTATCGCAAGCCTAGGTGCCTATTAAGGCACATTACAGCACTAAATTAAACAATTGCACAACACTAACGCATTTTATTGCGTGACATACGTCATCAAATGGGGACAAGTGCATTTTTATTTAGCTTAAGTCGTGTTTAGATATTGTGGGGGAATATAAAAGAATTGGCATTTAAATGATAGCATAGAATAGTATGTATATGTTTACCTACAGGACATTGGGGGTGCCCAGAGTAAACCTATGTATGTACTTGCTTGCAGCAAAAATCATGCAAATAATGCTTAGGGCCAATTATTTGTTTCGCGTTTTATGTTTCGTTAAATAGAATATTCGATAAGTACCCAAAGTTGACTATTTTTTATCCACGCTCAAATTCTTAAAGCTCACATGATATTAATTTGACAGAAGCCTATCGTTAGGAGACAAATCATAATCGAATCTGTGTAGACATTCAATGTTGATAATATTGTACTTGATATGGATACGCTGAGTCACATGCTTGGATCCTCGTGCTTTCATCAATCAAACAATTTTCTTTTACACACGCACACAGTTCACAGTATATTTAAGAAAACCATATATTTTTCTTTAAACAAACAAATAACTTTCTCATCCTTGAAATCAATTTATGACTTAAACTCAAACTGCAATTCGAAATACATATCTATCCCATCGATAAGTTGTAGCAGCCTGAAGGAGTGCTGTAAAGCAACAGTAAATAAAATTAGAACGTATATGAATTTAAATTAAGTTTATTAAAATGTTGTGTAACAAACTAGAACTATTTTGCTTTAACAAATAAGTCTATGTTATTGTAGACCGCAAAATACCCTATATACCATATGTACATATGCAGGTTACAGCTGCTTTTCGGTGGGGAATATATACTTGGAGCAGTGTTGCAAAACGTATGAGTATGAATGTTCATTTAAATGTTGAGTAACAAATTTAAGTGATGCGCTTCAAAACCTATTTCCTCTTAGCGTATAATTTCAAATTATTTTAGACCGTGATATACCCTATGTAAATATGTACATATGCCTAACTGACAGCTTGGATACTGTGCCACAAAACTTGTAAATGTAGAATGCTACAGCAACGGAGCTGGCCATGCTTTGGGGCCAACATGGTTGCAGGCATCGGCTCGTATTTTCAGTTTGTACTGTTTTTTTTTTATGGCCCTTGTAATTATCACTTTAATGAACTTTGCTATTTTGATGGCGCCCAACAAGGCAAACAATGGCGGCGAGGTCCAGGGATGGGTTCGATCCGGTGTTGTTGTTGCGGATACGGTGGTTCCTTGGCAGGGCGAGCCCCTGGCGGAATACGTGCACCAACCGCCTCGTGCTTGCTGCTGACGGTGGCTTGGTTTTTATTAAGGAATAAAATTAGTGAGCGCGTGCCGAGCACGCCAAGTGGCAAGTTGCACGTTGCAAGTTGCAACTTGAAAATTGCAGTCCGCGCCACCAGCGGCGAGCAGGCAACACAAAGTAATGTGATACGAATGTGCACAAAATAGTGCAAGATAAATGCGCAAAATTTCAGTAACAGCAACAACAGGAAAAATACTATCGCCAAGGAAGCATCAAGGCAACGACAGCTAAATAGCCAGAGAGGACCCGAGTTTGGTTGCACAAGCAAATAAAAAAAGCTGAGGGATAAACATTAAGGAAGAGCTGCAGAGCCCCCATCGTAAAATCCAACAAAAATAATATGAAAAAAAGTCATTACTAATTTACAGTTTTAAAGAGGAGAAAACGATCATATTTAATCGCTAACATAATCAGGCTAGCATCAAATCGCTGATGAAACTCTGATTACAAGCCGAATTCATGTTCAGCAGGATTTTTAATAGCAATGCTCGATCAGAATTGATTTGAACCAAGAGTATATGTATGTACGAATATCCTGATAAACAAGAATATATATATACAACTATCCAGATGATAAGGATAGAAACGGCTACCATATTTATCAATAATGCATATATACGGCTATCCTGCCGATCAAGAATATATATAAGGCACCCTGATAACGAAAAACTCCTACATATGAATAGACTACCAAGAATAAATAGATAACTATCCTGTTCAATTAGAAAACATATATACGACTGTTATGACGATAAAGATTATGTTAACATTATTCTTATACATATATTTAACAGTTTCTATGATCAAGAATGGATTTTTACGACTACATATAGGACTTTATTGATGATTAGAATTACCGATACAGCTATGCTGACTATCAAGAATATATATACGATTAGGGTAGCCGTTGACCTACCCTGATGATCAGGAATACATGCATGCCACTATCCTTATGATCAAGATTGTAGGCGAAGAATAGACTCTGCTGATGATCAAGAATAGATATATATGACTCTACTGATAATAAACAATACATAGATATATGTATATTATAAGCTAGTGCCCCCAATGATCAAGGATTCATGTTCAAAGGACCTCACTAACACTAAGACCATATAATTATACATATACGTACATATAGTTCAAAGAGCTCTTCTGTCGCCTGAAGTCGCATTGTCACAACACGTTTATAAGTGGGAGCTTTGGACAACCGCTGCACAGTGCATATTTAAGAAGTCTGGACCCACTGTCAAGGCTGATCATTGACTCTCCCAATGGCGTTCATTTAAAATGGTGTCCAAATGAAATTGCTGAAATATTAAAAAGCGCCAGCGGCATTTTGTTTTTCGCGCCACGGGCCGATTAATCATAAAAACAGATTTTAACATGGCCTAGCAGTAGGCAACGACATGCGTGCATGTGTGCATATGTGTACATACATCTGTGCATATGTGTGTGGATATATGCGCGCAAGTATTTGTATGTGTTGTATGCCTCGCGTATCTGTGCGTAATGTTCAGTTCGGTTCGGCTGGGCCTGGACCTGTGCACATAAAATATGCAAAATATCTTGTAATGTGTTTATCACTGCGTATATTTAGCATGCTCACATACACACACGCACACACACACACACACAACCACAAAGCGACATTTGGCCACCGCCGAACATTGGCTGGCAATGTTCAATGTGGCATTTAAAGAGCTCTGACAAAAAAAGGACCTGACTGCACCGGTGTGTGTTTAACCAGCCTAGCCCGGACCTCTGCCGCTCTGCACGCACACACGCACATACACACACACACACACCAATAAAATTCACTGAATTAACAAATAGCTTTATGTCCAGTTTTATAAAAATTTGCCAGACGCTTGGCGGATTTCGTTAAATTTACCAAACGACACGGCCCACACCGGAAACACCGTCACGCCCCGTTCGACTTAACCAAGCAGAGAAAAACAAACGCCCCGCGGCAGAGTTCAAACCAAAATGGGCCAATTGGTTCGGTAAAGCTCTTAGTGGATTTTCGTTAAAAATTTATAAACATGTGTGTGTAAAAATATATATCGTATATATATATTTCCACAGTTGTTTGCGGTTACATTTTTGCCAGCATTACTTATGCTTTTATACGCATTTACATATCACATTTACCAACTATTTGTATTAACTGATCGTTGCGAAATTTTGTGGATGCATGAATACATTATATTAAAACCAAATATAAAGAATTTATGCGCTAGATTGATGTATTAAATTTATGACGATATCTGACAGCTTCACTACACGAAAGAGGCTCATGCTTTAACAAAATTAAGTATACTTCCCTTTTCGTACGAGTGTATAACAAGAAATTTAGAAGGTTTTCAATGAGGTTCATAAGTTACTTGATAGATATATATATATATAAATATATGGAAATGCCACCATTTGCCCGAATTATGCACTTGCAAAACAATTTAATATCCCCTTTTTTTTATAGTTCTTTACTACGCATACTTTTTGTAACCAAATTAAATGCCAGGCAGCGAATTTTAGACAATTAGTTAAAAGCTTGTTTTGTGAAGTTATAAAGCTGTTGGCAAAAGTTTAAAAATATTAAACAAAATTCTAAGTAACAAACCGAGAGCTTTTCGTTATGCTTGAACTTTAATTCCTTTACAACATGCTTGATGTTCTTGTAAGAAAAGTAATTTCTTATTTGAGAAAGCTGTTGTTAGACAAAGGAATACGCAGCAAATGGCTACAAACAATATTTGACAAAAGACTATAGATACATCCTGTTTTCATTTGGTCTCGTAAAACTTTTGGGAGATGCGCATGCTTAACTTTAATGGCGAGTCGCATCAAAAACACACTTTAACTGGGCAATATGAATATTATCTATACACAATATCAAGGCAACACAAATGCCTTAAATAATAATAATACAGGATGAAACTTTCGATTGGTGCCAGCTGCCACAGGCTGACGAACAAGGAAACTTTCTGGCCACAAAGGACCCAAAGATTTACTCCCACTGCGGGAATGTGGCAGAGTAGGAAAAAAGCCAGAAGCCATAAACTACAATCGAAGGAGACAACAGCAGAATCCTTAAAAAATAAAAAAGAGGAAGCACAAAAATCACACAAAATAAGAAGAAAAACAAAATATAAATAAATAAATATGTAGAATACATCCATACATATGCAAAAATTGCTAAAGGATTGGCCAAAAGTGAAACACTTTGATATGCATCTAAATGGCATCATCAGCATTGACTGGGGCGCCAAATGCGTCGACAGGGAACAACAAGACGGAGAATAACAGCAACAACAGCAGCAGCAGCAGCAGCAGCAGCAGCAGCGGCGGCGGCAAGGACAACAACAAGGATCCAAAACTAGGAAAGCAATCAAGAAGCGTGCGATTGAGAGACAAACAAAGGCACAATCCGTAGACGGAGGCAGCAAAAAAAAAAACAAAAACACAACAAGTAAGACTGCTCAAGTCGGGTGTATCCGACCAGGGGATACACTGAACACCGCACCGAGCCACCGTCAGCAAGTTTCCTTCTTCATCACACAAATACACAGCTAGGCTGCTTCTTCACTAAGCTACAGAATATTGCAAATGCCTTCGTGATTTACTTCGGAGCTTATTGTCCGATCTACGTGAAATAAACAAAACAAGATTTCAAGATCGATGCTTATCGATTTCATGACAACGGAGCAAGCTATCGAGCTCTTATAGGATCGACCCACTCATAAATACGGACCGATGAACGAAAGGACGCACTGGCGCACAGGCTGACGGATATGACTAAATCGACTCGTCTATGGGTGCTGACCAAGAAGATATATACTTAATGGGGTCAGGGAGGCCTCCTGCTTCTTCTTTTCTTTTCCGTTTCTGCCTGTTACATGCATTTGCGCAAAACCATTATGCTGCTTTAACACATATTCAATGAGTTTAGGGTATAAAAACAACCAGAAAAAGTGCAAATCATTTTGCGGGCGTTACATTTTATTTGGCATCCAAGCCAAAGTTGAGCCGGAAGACCAAAATGGTTGGCAGGATGCACAGTGGTTCAAGGCACATATAAAAAATATATAAAGTAAATGCAATAATAATTAAAATAAACTTATATGAAAACTCATATATAAATATGCATAGTAAATATAAATAATATATTATATTGACAGAGATTAAAAAGTTGACTGACTTTATATGTTGATTAATTTTTAAAAATGTAACATATATTAATGTAATACATATCCCACGTTTACTTATGTTCCGATATGCCTTCAAGTACTATAAGTATTGTTAATCAACAGAAGTTCATTATGAAATCAACTCAGTTTTGGGTTTCCCTGTTTTGTTGTAAATGGCAAATATAAATCAGCAGGATAAACTAGCTGTTAAATGCAAGAGACAATAGAAACCAAGTTTAACAAGTGTCAAGTTCACAGAAACCTGGAGCAACAATTGAATTATAATTTAAATATGCTCCGATTAAAACCAATTAGTTAATTATATTTCAAGAATTTATGTAATAAATATGACTATTTTAAGTTGAAAAAAAAAAAAAAAATATAGTAGAAAAAAGAGGTCTTAAAAAAGATCCAAGCAACTGCGTCTCACAGTGCCACAATATGATTCCTCCATACTCATATATTTGGCTTTGACTCTGGTGATTTGGTGGCCTTATAACGCACACGGGTGGGCGGCGCCGTCGGGGGTGGGCCGTAGTCGACTATTGGGGCGGAGATACAAACAGATAGGCACTGTAAATGATGATGATAATTTAAGTTGAAGCTGGAAACTTACTCCGGTAGACGTTATAGCCACGCTCATCGGCAATGTAGTAAAGCGTCTGGATCTTCGGCTTCTGGCCCGCCACAGGCACCGAATTGTAGCCCTCCTGCACATTGATCAGTTTGTCGCCCACACGCTTCACGTACAGCTTCATGTAGTTGACCAGGCCATTGCTGAGCACCAATCTGCGGATGGGAGTGAGTTTATTGAGATTGCAACAGATGGGCCAGGTGACCGGGCTCAGTGTCTGGGGGCGCACTTACTTGTGCTCCTCGGTGCCGTTGGCGTGCTTGATGCGATAGTTTTCCAACACATAAACTGGCTGCGGTTCGTCGGGTCCTGCAGTTGGCTGGCGGGTTGTTGTCGTCGACGATGCCAGCGGTTGTGTTGTTGTGCTTGAGGCGTTCTCTTCTGGTTGCAACTCATCAAAGAAATAATCAAGATTTTCCTCTTCAAAATCCATTTGCGGAAATACGACCAATTGATCCTCATATAACGGCAACTGTGAAGGTGTCGATGCTGTTGGTGCTGTTGATGTTGTTGTTGTTGTTGTTGTTGTTGGTGTTGGAGTTGTGGTTGTCGTTCCCGCTGTTGTACTGGTGGTTGTGCTGCCAATGTCATGCCCAACCTCAATATCTGAGGGCCAAACAACCAATTGTAATTCATAAAGGGGCTGATTGCTGCCGCTGCTGTTGCCAGGCATTGAATTTCGCAGGACACTCGCCGGCTCGTCCTGTGCCTGGTCGTGCTCGTGGTCCGCATCCTCATCCGCATCCGCTGGCTTATTAGTGCTGCTGCTGTGCAGCACGTTGCAGCCATTGTCCTGCATCTGCTGTTGCCCTAACGAGTCCATTGTCGCATCGAAAGTCAATTTGCAGTCAATGCGATGCGACGGCGACGGCGACTGCGGCTGCGGCTGCACCTCCTCAAGTGTCGTTTCAATGGTGGTCAGCTCCTGATGCCCGCTGGCCAATGCGTCTGTTGATGGCATTGGTGTTGCCCGGGCACAAATCACGACCAGCGGGAGGATTAGTGACAGCAGCGGCAGAGCGCCTTTGCGCCACATATATGATGTCATATCTGGCTGAAATTGCGTGGGGACTTGTGGGCTTCGATGCTCTCGCTCTCGCTCTCGCTCCCTCCCTGCGTTTCTTACTTGTTGTATTGTTGCTCCGCCCGTCCAGCTTCTTATATTTATACCCAGAATTCTGGCGCTGCCGCCATTCCTGACTGCGGCAGCGACGGCGACGGCGACGGCGACGCTTGCGTCGACTTAATCAACAGCTTTTTTGAAAACACAACCAAATTATTTGTTACTTTACCGTTATGCGTAAAGAACAAGAACAACAAAAATATCAGTAATAAACAGCATTCAGCAGAGCGAAGAAGCAGAGAGAGGAATATGCGCCAGAAACAATAAATGCAGCCAGGGCAGAACACGATGACGATGCTGAGCACGAAGCGTGCGAGCGAGATAGAAGACGGGATGAAGACGAAGACAAAGCGTGGGTAAGAGATAGAAACAGCAACGAAATATGCAAGCGAATCGAACCGGTTCAAGCCCAAAATTGCAATTGATTGTTTCACTGTGAACTGAAGCCCGATTCAAACAGGTTAACTTAAAAAACCGAACCGACAATTAATGTTTTTTTTTATATATCTGAACCACATCGAAACATTTTTTTAAAAAAGCGCTAGGAATACTTGCTGCGATTCACTTGAATTATGTAAACCTAAGTAAATAAATATAACAACCTGAATTATTTCATTAAAATATAAAGTAGGAAACGAGCCAAGGCTCGAACCGAAACCTTAGCTCATGTTGGAAAAAATACAGGTTCGAGAGCCGAGTTCCACCCTGCATCGAACCAAATAAATATGTTTTGGACTGTCAGACGGAATAGATACATATGTACACGATAAAAACTATTTTTACAGTCGCAGTCGTAGAGAAGTACTTTCGATAATGTATTTGCTCTGCAAACATTTTACGACACAATTGAATAGTAAAAACTTTCAAACACACCATCTATTATCTTAACGATTATTATACTTTTATTTTACTACGGCACTACTAAACAACATTTACCAAAATAACTTTAAGGCAATATTATTTGCAGAAAACTCCATTATTCCATCAACCTTATTGAAGGATAATTTTGTATTAATTTAAGGAGCGTGCGTCTTAATTAAATGCAGATCCACAAGCCCAAAAACCATTCGTTTGATGGTTCGAACCGGCAACGTACCTTTGGGTTTGGTTGGAAAAGTAAATTTTCTATTTATGCTCAAGATATGAGCCAAAATGGATCTCTAGCTACAATTTGCAATTACCAGATATGGTTAGATAAATGCTGTGGTTGGGGACAAAGTAATTTATGTAACGCAAAAAAGTACCTAGAAATATGTTTTTTATTTCTTTTTTTTTTTAACTTTTAAAGCGTATGAACAATTATTCATCGCAGGTGATGCAGCTTGCACTTTGCACAAAAAGGATATACACGTATGTGTTTTTGGGTAGTGCTCAGGTAATCGCTTTAGTAACTTGCCAGTCATGCTCTGGCGCCCTAACATTAGCTCGACCATCCTGCTAAGTTGGGTTAACTGTCATTTATTTGAGCGATCTTTCGTCTCAATATTGAAATATAGCTCGCTCTTTCGCTCTCGCTGTTTGCCCCTGGTCTTGCACTTGTCATTCTTGTCCCTGCACTTTCCATTCCTTTGGTCATTTCGCTCCAACATCATTTATAATAAGATTTTCATGCTGGACAGGCAGCTCAAGCGACAACGACGGCAACTGCGACGGCGACGGCGACGGCGGCGGCGATGGCTTCGGAGCAACCATTAACGAAACGCTGATGTCGACGGCGCTGCCCGCCGCCTCCGCCGCTGAGCTTTTGTTATTGTTATTGCATTTCTTTTTGCATTTTGTTTTTTGTTTTTATTTTTTTTTTTTTGAACGAAACGCTGTTGCCGAGACATCGCACTGTGGGGCGTCACACGATAGCACGTGGCGAAAATGGAGCAGGCGTTATCAAGATATAATTAACCGAAGAGTTATTGCGAGCCGCTTAAATTGGCGTGTGAAATTGTATAAATATTTTGGCATATATATATAATGTCTTACGTACAGGGTAACTTCCAGTTGCGCTCTCTTAGCTGAAGCTTTAATACAGCTAACAATTATTATTTGATTATAAATCAATGTGACTCAGATTTGTTCAGCATATGTATATTGAAGCGATGCTATGAGGTTATTTTCTTTAGTATGTTATTTAAAAAATAAATATTATGTCATATTTTTTGACAGCTGTAAATTATTATTCACAATTTAATCATATATCATATATGTAGGTAAAAATGTCACATCTCTGAACCTAGGCTTGAACATTGGTCCGATATATTTAATTCATAATTTATGTAAAGCAATGCATTTTTCAGATTTTCAGATAAGCAAAAAAATTTTCCATTGAACCTTGGTCGTCACAGTATTACATAATTTAAATAAAAAACAGAAATTTTTTTTAGATATTTCAAAGAGACAAAAATATGTTCCTCGTTCAAATTTGGCACGCTCGAAACGGTAACATATATACATACTTATAAAATGCATAATAAACAATATATTTAAAGTTGTTTATTTCAATGTTTACTGTAGTTAAGAGAATTTCAATTCACATCTATTAGGCTTGCAGCAAGAGCTATGCAATGGTTCCACTGTGCGACGTCGCTGCCTGCCGCCTGTGCAGCTTAGCTTTTTTTATTGTTATTGTTATTGTTATTGTTATTGCATTTCTTATTGCATGCTGTTGCAGTTGCTGCTGCTGTTGTTGTTGTTATGTGCCATAAAATATATTTTATGTTGAAAAGTATTTTTAAACTTGACTCTTGTGCCAATTTTGGTAGATGCATTTGTATTAGGACGCATATGTGTATACATATATTTGAATTATTATGACTGTGTCGATATATATGTACATACATATGTGTCATATAAATCAGGCGAGATGCTTAGCTAGGGCTTTGTCTTGCAATTTTGCTGGGCAGCAGCTGTTACACATAATATTTGAGAATGCAAATTAAATTTTTAACAGGAGCCAAACACAAAATGCGACTTTAATGTGCAATTTGTCAAAACTTATTTGATTTATGAGCTCGGCAGCGGCAACAGCACAAATAACAAGAACAACAATCGCCCAACTGTCAAACAAACAAACTTGCCAAACGCCCAGTCCCAATTGTGTTCCAGGTTCCGTTTGGAAGCCCCTGCTCCACGCACTACCCATGCCCCAATGTCCAGTCACATTCACAGTTACAATCGCAATCCCAATCCCAAGCCCAAACACTTCTGCTGCCCAACTTGGATGCTAATCGTCCAGAGCTTCGAACTTTAAAGCACAACAAATTGAAAACCTCACCCACAAAATTGGTCCCGATTACGTCCCCCAGCTTCTGTCTAGCAATACGAGGAGTGAGGAAAAAAAAAATGCTGCCAATTTCTCGCCGGAATGGAGACGTAGACATGGCACTGAGTCCGCCTTTTCGTGTGCTTGCGTCCTGGCCAGTTACATGATTTGGCGTAATCTAATTTGTAGCCACCAGGGTCCAGGGCTTTAATCATGCGACTGCTGGCCATTTGTCAGCCTCAAAGGGAGTCAGTCGTAAGAAAGTCAGTGAGCACTTAATTCCATTTACATATTTGAATTTAATTCAAATTAAGTTTTAGCTCAATTCACACAAACGGCTTTTCATTGGCTACGTCTCCAGCAGCTATACATAGCTGGAAAATGCAAAGCACACAGTGCTTAAAATGAAAATCCGTCTAACAATTGATTTTTAATGAGCAGCACATGTAATTTGACATGCATGCTTCCGGCATGCTGATTTTGTCATGCGTATTTTCAGCACCTTCCGGCAACGCCTTCCCAGCGGCTGCAAAGTCGTGTCAAGCTGCGGTTTTACGAATTTCAGTCGCAAGTGTGGAAAATAAGTGGAAAACGTTTATGTAAAACTATTTGGTTGTTCATTCGATCGAATTTGATTGTATTTCGTAAAATGTTTTACACTTTTCGCCAAATCCACTTCTGCGTTGTGGGCGAAAGATTGTTTTTATATCTATCTAAATTGAAATTGGATATTGGTTTTGGTTGGCTGGAAGCATTTGAGATAATTCCCATGACATCAGAAGCGCATTGGCTGGATACCTGTTCGATTTGACACACTTTGAGTGCATATTAATTAAATTGCAACTGGTTCCAGGCCCATAAAGAACTTAAAATAAAAATTCGTATGCTCCGGAGCAGCCAAAAAGCCATCGTCGCAGCCCATATAAAAGACTGGGCACATTTGGGCAACCAGACAGAGCTGCCAAAGCACCAAACATGAGAAGCTATCTGGGTTTCATACTGCTAATCAGCGCTGCGGCTGCGGAAACATCCGATAAGTTGACAACGACCACGACCACGTCCACGACAGCCAAGCCGGAGCAGCGCAACAAACGTCAGCTGGTAGCTGTAAGTGGCCAAGATCAGGAGTAGAGCATCAAATTAATAGCCTTGTATACCATATTCAAACAGAGCAATGCCGGTGTCGGTATACCCATCTACTTTGACAACTTCAATGCGAATCCGTCCCTGGAGCCCATCAAGCCGGCGCAGCCCGTTGCTGTGGGTGGCAACACGGCGGGTGTGCCGCCAACTGGCTTTCTGTCTGGCTTTCCGCAGAATATACCCATTGTGGGCACGCTGTTGACCAATTTGCCGCTCCAAAACCTGCTGGCCGGCTTCAATCTGGGCAACCTGGGCCAGCTGGGCGGCCTGGGTAATTTGGTTAATGTGGGCCAACTTGGCAATTTGCCCAGTTTGGGCGGCAACAAGCCGGGCGCTGCTGGCGGCACGACCCCGCAAACCTGCCCGCTAACCCAGAAGCTGAGCTGCCGCTGCGAGCCGTTGCTCTCGCTGCCGGTGCGCCAGCCGGAAACCCAGCTGGTGCAGATCCTCAAGCAGAATGTGCGCCACAACGAGAACGGCACGCAGGAGCTGCGCCTGGTTATTAGCAACGGACACGTTATCTACCATCGCAACGACAAGGATGCCAGCAAACAGCTCGGCTACTATGCGCTGCCCATCCAAACCGGGCACTATCTGAACATTCACTATAGCATCAATCAGACCAACTATACGATCAAGGCCGACGTGGGCAGCTCCCCGCCCGGCTCAGACTTCGATGGCTATTGAAAATGGCGTTATCCTTAAATACACTTTTTTTTTCTTAGCCTTTAACTTGCCAGCAATAAACTATTTTAAGCCGAGCCAAGTTTGTTGCAGTCGAAGACAGCCATGACATGGTATTTTTTATTCTCAATCTTGTATCAGCTTCTACACTTTTTCTGAAGCAAGTCAAGTCTTACTGCTGCTTGAACAAAACAAATATACTCTGCTTCAATATCTGAAAAGAGTATAAAACTTCTCTATTCGATTTCGGAATATTTTTTGGATTATCTGCAGTAATTGTGAAAAGTTCCATCAGTTCGAAAAGAAAAAGTGTAATCCTCGAAATATATTTTAAATAATTCTCAAGATTTTAAATTATTTTCCTACTTACATTCAAGCATATTTCGATTCGCTTCATAAAAAAAAAAAGAAAGCCAAAAAGTTGTTATTGCTATTCGACGGCTGGCAGGCAATTCGATTTCATTAATTAAACTTCCTTATTTGCTGTGCTCCATCCAATTTGGGGAACATTTTCGCGAAACACAAGCAAGAATTACATCACGTTGCGCAACAAGTTGGATTCGCTGGCATGGCAATTGTGAAAAAGGAAAAACATTTTCCCAATGCTCTCAATTAGCGGATGGCAAATGGAAATCAAGCTGCAATTGCAATGCCAACTTCGAGTCGAGCGGATGCAAAGTGGCGACAACGGAGACAACAAGGATGACAACTTGTGCGAGCAGCTTTTTGACAGGATGCCCCTCGAAACGCAAATTGCCACCGTTGTGCAACAGTTGACAGCATGCAAGACCCTTTTTGGAATCTCTCGATTCCGCTTGAAAAATGTTTAACCAAGAGGAAAAATACGAAATGCAGCGCTTAACCAAAGGGAAAACCTCGAAAATGTATTGTGCCCGCCAATTTCATACATCTGCAATTGAACCAGCTACCTTACTCTACATATTCGGTGCACGGTTTGAACCGCTGTCCTCTCGCTCTATGTTGCGATTCATCAACCGGATTTTCGACTTAGATAGGACCAAATTTCCTATAAAATACATATTATATTATATTATATTTACATGGAAATCATATATTTTTTTGTTTCGGTTGAGGTTAGAAATCGTATCGGTTAGCCAACTTGTCTGGCTAAAGTTTTATTCTCAAATAAAAAACCGGCAACACGGGCTCAAACCGGTTCAGCTCTAGGTCGGCATCGAGGAGTACCTCGCAATTGCGTTGCAAGTCGTTTGACAATAGCTAAGTACCCCTGCAGGGTATAAAAGTTTGCTGACTGAAAAACTAACAATCGAAAAAAACCGAATAAATATTTTAAGCAACATAAACAATTGCTGTCACCTTTTAAATAAGAGCAGATTTAATCACATCATCAACTTTAATTGGCTAAAAATCGAGACTAAAAAGTTCTAAAACAATTTTCTAGAATTTTGCGTAAGTCTTTCATCAAAGGTTTTAGTTTTCTGTCTTGAAGAGAAAGCGATTATAAAATTAAAAATGTTGAATTTAAACAAACTAAAAAAATAAACTAAATTTCACATGCAAAAGTGGCTATCAAAATAAAAAGGCGAGCTGATCAGATTGCAACTTAAGCTTAAAGCCGATTAAAAAAGTGCAGTCAGATGTACGTTTAAATAGCTCGCTTAAAGCTTTTTAGCTGTGTTTACTTTTTAAAGCCTACTTATGAATGCGGATTAACAGGAATCGCCTGGCCAGCTACCACAATGCAACTCAAATGTTCATGTTATCGTATTAAGCGAATTGCAGTTGGGGCAAACTTTACCCAAAAACCGTCAGGCTTCCAGTTGCGGGCAGCTGCAGCACAAGCCATTGGCTGGCGACAATTGGGGCAAGCACAACAATTGAAATCGCATCGTTTTGCCAGTGAATTGCTTTAAGCAATGGCAGACACACTCGTCCTAGGGATATGCTGTGGATGGCGGGCTCAATGCCACCTAATAGTGGCATTCCAGAACAAACCGCAACCCCAACCGGAGCCAAGCCGTCTAACTTTAAGCACGGCCAACAGCAACATCTTTAAGTGCTGCCGATTGGCAAAACGCGTCATTAGTTCGTCTGAATGCTGCTGCAGTTGCTGCTGCTGCTGCTGCTGTTGCTTTTGCATTTGTTTGCATTACCCAACTGCAACCAGCTTCTGCTGCTGCTGCATCCATTAGCAGCTATGCCATACGGCTGGCGCAACCACAGACCAAGTGAGTGACCCCGTGCACGCCAGTGTTGCTGGATTGACCGCGCGCTGGTCCCTGCCAGCCGGAAAAACAACAGTCACTTACCCTCACACACACACACACACACACACACACACACACACACCGAGAGTCACAGAAACACAGGCACACCCCACAGTTGGCCAGGCCCGAGCACCACCAAAACTGCCGCAGTGTGTGGCCAAAGCGTAACCGCGACTGGCGCGTTGCCTCTAACGGATGTGAATTGAGAGCGGAAAGCATCACAGGTAGCCTAGTTACACACACACACACACACACACGACAGTGGTCTTTAAAATAAATACACTCCTTTTTCTAGCAACAAAATAGATTCTTTGATCAGGCGCCACAAATCAAAGAACTCGCTCATTTATTGCACAGCTTTTCATAATATGCAACACTTTTTATACACAGACTTCCTTTGTTTTTTACTGGCGAACAGCTGTTCGCCTTGTCCTGCAGGACATGCACGACCGCATGGGCGGCTCCACCGTATCCCGCAGGACAGCCCCAATCCGGAGCGCCTCCCCATATAGTTGTAAATTGTCGAAATCGCAAACAAAAGCTGCAATTGTTAAAACCAAAACAACAAAATACGTACAAAAAATACAGGCACTGGTGTTTTGGTTAGGGTTGCCCGACTAGGCGATGCCCTGTATTCAATGTTAGATATAACTACGGAGTATAAAAAAAAAAAAACACACAAATTTACCGTTTGAGGTTTTTTTCTCCCTTTCATCCTTGTAAACTTCTTAAGTATCTTCGGAGTTTTTTGACCATCTGTTGAAACTTTCAAGAAATAAACAAATATATTTGCTTCCCTTCATGAACCTGGTTTTCCACATAAATATAATAAATATAAATGCCAAATAGGGTTTGCTTATTAATGTATGGTAACGAAAAAAATCCGTACGCGAACCGAACCCATTCCCATTGTGGTCTACAGGGTATCGACAAAACAAAAAAAAACCGATGAAGTGCTACAGAATCAAACGCAAACGCAGCAACCGCTAAATAAGTGGAGTACGCGAAGAGGGGATGCAACAAAAAATAAATAAAACCTAGCCAAAAAGCTTCGAACAAATAAAGGATCAACATGGCTTGAAGTGCACCCTACTCAACACAAGCATGAGCCAAATAGTCGCAAATGTCTAAGTACCTAAGAAAAATGATCAAGTAATAGGAAATAAAACTGCCTAGTGCCTAGCATTACCCGGCCTTGCGCGAGCCAAGTAGTTATTTAAAAAATTTATCACATGAATCTTTAAATAATTTCCCGCCTGTGAGCGGACGACAAGAAAGTCCACTGCTTTGTGGTTCGACTGTATTCTGAGAAAAAGCTGAGATTCGGCCTTGTTGGAGACCCAGTTTAAAATACAATTGAAGTGTGTCAACTTTTCGCATCAGTAGGAGATGCAATTGTGGCTACCTAGCCGAGTCCACAGTTGCTGAGTTTAAACCACTTTTCGAGCAGTTTTCGCGCAAAATAGAATAAACAGTAAATAATTCATTTGGCCGGATTGTGTTGACCTTTTCCTCTCGGCCAGAAACATGTAAGGCTTGGGTTAAGCTTTGATTTTTTTTTTTTAATTTTGGCTCGTTCGATACGCACTCACGGTACCGCCACTAGGCTAGGCTAGGCTGGACGTGGAGTTGGTGCTGGTGCTGGGGCTGCGTTATCTAGCCACACGAGCTGATAAGAGCGCGCCAATAGGTGCGGCAACACGGCAAGAGCAAATGGCTTTTAGCCGTATTTGGACGACGACAGACATCGCACGCAATGTCAGGTAAGTGGTGCAGCGACGCGGTGCAGTGAACTGTTGATTGATGTCTAAATTTGACCATAAAGAACACACCTGGAGGCATTACAGTCATGGCAGCGTGCCGCCCAACGCCGTGGTTGCCGGCCATGACTCGGACGGGGATACCATTTACATTGGGCGCGCCTTCTACTGCAACGACCTGCTGCCGGCCAAGGTGATACCGAACAAAGGCAAGGCCTATGTGGCGTATGCGCGTCAGGAGGTGGAGCTGGACAGCTATGAGGTGCTCAGCGGTCACAATTACGAGTGGCTGCCAGCCGAGAACGGCGCTGTGCCGCCCAGCGCCGTCAAAGTGGGTCGCAACGTTGATGGTGAGGATCTGTATGCTGGTCGCGGCTATCATGCCGGCAGTTTGACCGTGGGCAAGGTGCATCCCTCGCACGGCTGCCTGTATATACCCTATGACTCCGATGAGGTGAAGATCTTTGCGTACGAGGTGCTCTCACAGCCGGAACGCTGGATCGACACGACCGCCTCGAACATACCCCCGGGCGCAGTTCTGGGTGGCCACGACTCCAACGGCGATGCCATCTATGTGGGTCGCGTCTTCCGTAATGGCGATCTGCTGCCCGCCAAGGTGGTGCCGGCCAAGGGTACCGCCTATGCTGCCTACGCCCAAGCCGAGCACGAGGTGACCGATGTGCAGGTGCTAGTCGGCGCCGGATTCCAATGGATACCCGCCTCCCATGGCAATGTAGTGCCCAATGCGGTGGCCTCCGGTCCCAATGTCGACGGCGAAACGCTCTATGTGGGCCGTGCCAATTACTGTGAAAGTTTAACCGTTGGCAAGATCCATCCCTCGCACGGCTGTATCTACATACCCTTTGGCGGCGAGGAGGTCAAGCTGGAGTTCTACGAGGTCCTAGTGCGCACATAGTCAATACACATACATACATAATTGTAAACAGAAATGAAAGGAAAGCATTTGATCTTTTCAAAAAAAAAAAGTAGACATTGCATGACACGACTATAAAAATCTATTACCACGGGGCTGGGGAACATGGAATTCAGTTTATCGACACGTTTTATCTAGGGTTCCATAAATTACCACAGAAACTATTAATTTAAGTACGGAAACTTCTGACTGCGGTTTATAACCAATATTGATAAGACCCATTGGCCTTATGGGCGTACATGGTATGTCAGGCATAAAAGCGCAATTATCAGATAATACAAAATTGGTTTGTCATGCGCTAAGAGTGCGGCTTGTTTGTGTGTCTACAATGGCTTTTGAATTGTTTATTAAATTATCAATAAGTGCTGATTCAATTGAATTTCTAGCATTAATACAAATTTCCATTGCCTAAAAATTAATTTCGAATTATGCTGCGCCATCTGTTGCCAGTTTCGTAAACTATTGTTGCAGCGCCATCTCTTGTCTTTGTGAAAGTGTTTACATTAAAGGGCACTGGCAGCGCTGTCGGCAGACCGTTCTTATCGATAGTTTGATGCATACAGCTGATTTTTAAATTCTTAGCGCGCAATGTCCATTAGAGCATATGACTACTGCTAACAATATGCATTTATAAAACTATTTTTTTTAAATCATATTAATTAAAAACAATTAAAATTAATAACAATGATGCTGTGTAAAATTGCGAAAATAAAAGTGCAAGGCTGCCACCTGGCGGCACATAGTAATCAGCTGTCGATGCTAACAAGTAGTCGATAGTTAATCGTTTAGCGCTCACATTTTGGCATGCTATCGATTGCTTGCGTATTTATTCAGTAGATTTTTTGCGGCTCCAAAAGTCGGACGTGTTCGTGGTTATTTATTTTATTTTTTTTATAAATGCCAAACACCTGCAAGCAGAAAATACGTGTGCTGCATTTGTTTAT
The DNA here is from genome assembly GCF_030788295.1 of Drosophila virilis. Lineage (NCBI taxonomy): Eukaryota > Metazoa > Arthropoda > Insecta > Diptera > Drosophilidae > Drosophila > Drosophila virilis. Next base: position 19,291,753 of record NC_091543.1, on the reverse strand, counting down.
AAGTGAGCGTACAATGTATCCGAATGCAACTGTATAAGTAATTGAGTTCGATTGAATACCAAAGGGAAACCGGACAACAACAAGAACCAGTGACAACACACAACTCCAACAACAACTCATCTACTACAGCTCAACACACATTTAACTCCTCTGCGCCTTTTGACACGACAACAAAGCAACAACACGACAACACAGCTCAACTGTTGTTGCTGCTCGCATTTGTTTTTGTTATTGTTGTCGTTTCGCTGCTGTTCCAGGAAGACACATAATCCATTAGATGAGACAGCAGCCGTTCGCACAAGTAAATATTAGTTTAATATTAATTTGTAGCATTTAAGCTATATTTCTATTCGCTTATATGCATATTGGCAATAATAACAGCGGCGGCAGCGCCGCCGGCAGAGCCAGCGGCACAGCCACTAACCATAAAAATTAACATACAACTTAAATTTAACTTAAAATCCCAACGACAATGCGACGCCAGCGCGAATGCGTTTGATACGGGAACATCAGCAAATGCGGCGCTCGCTGCGGCTGTGGGACTGCAGGGGCGGACCTAGGCCAAGCGCTGTCGCGGCGGCGACGCCGGCGGCGGCAGCGGCAGCGGCAACATCAGCGTGCAAAAGTTCTAACCAAGTTCTCTGCTGCTGCTGTAGTTGTTGTTCTTGTTCTTGGTCTTGTTCTTGTTGTTGTTGTTGGTGTTGTCGTCTTCAGCTGCCGTTGCCGCTGTGGCTTTTTTTTGCCTGCAGCCAATGCTGCCAATTTGTCGAGTTTACCGCCAGATCTAGCTATTTTACAAGCTCTTAAGCTAAGTAGTAAAAATGTTTCTCAAAACTTTTTCCGACTTTAGAGTAGCTGTTATTCCAAAAGTATTCATTTTTTAGCGTCCGCTGTAATAATATTTCGCGCTGAATGATACCAACAGAATTGTTAAGTAGTTTTTTTTTGTTACTTTTATTATTTGTTCAGTAAATATAGCGTCTTTTTTGTAGAAAAATCGTGGCTTTTACAACAATCTCCCCAAACCCTTTTTACGTTTAAAACAGTTATTTATTATAACGGTAATCACACTGTTAACTCTTCAAAAGTTGGCAGTAACTGAGACTTACATTATTTTATACTTATACTTATTACGCTTCATTCTTTTTGCATTCCTGTTAAACAAACTTAAGTTTTACTTTTCTAAAGTTGGCAACACTGTACTACAAAATTGATACTCTCTCGCATAACAATTATAACAGTTAGCCTTCCCATTATGCATTCCAATATTGATAGGAGCGTACTTTCACGCTTCCCTTCTTATATTTCGCTCAATATTAGTTACTTTTTTAAAAGTTGCCTACACTTACTGTTTGCACCTGTATATAATAGAGGCAGAAGTGTACTACGTAATTAAAACATACTCGCATAACTATTATAAAAGTTAGTCTTCCCATTATTCATTTCAAAGTTGATGGCACTGTACAATTTTTAATAGCATATAAAACTTTTTCCAGCATTAATTTTTCCTAGTTTACTTTTCAGAAGTTGACAGCACTTACTATTGGCACATGTATCACAGGGGCAGAATTGTACAACAGTATTTAAACTTTATCGCAGAACGTGAATAACACTGTGCCTTCTCATTAATTATTCGAAAGTTTATGGCATACTTGTTCATAGCAATTATAGATAGCATTTCGCATTCTTTTGAATATTTTTTAAAAACTAGATTTATTTTCAAAAGTTGGCAGCCATTAAACACCATTTGCACCTGCTTGTATAACAGTTCTAGCTATTTTTTGCTTTGAAAACTTTAGCATTTTTTTTTTTAAAGTTGGCAAAACTGGCTCGCCTGCAGCCGCATAATGAGTTTATTTATTTCAAACGTGTGTGTTGTGCGATGATTTGAAGAGTTGATGTGGCGCTTGATTTGCTGGGCACCCAGCCACGACCCTTTGCCGTGGCAGGCCGCCCGCTGCCAATGCTTATTGCCAGGGGCAACAGTTGTGGCTTATTTAGTTAAAGTTTATTGCACTGTTCGCTGTCGCACACAACAGTCACATGGGTACTCGCAAGTGGCTACAACTCTGCAGTCGTCCTTTGCATCCTGTCAACGTCAGCTCTTCAATATCTGCCTTGCAGGCTGCGTCACAACTATGGTTGTCATCGTCCGAAAACAATTAGTCGTTCCGAAAACAGACAAAAGCTTTAATAGTTCGGGGGAGCTACGGGAGGGCTACGTGGGACTACGTGAACTTCAAGCTTTGGCACCAACTGCCACTCTGCAAGTGAATTTGCCACTACATCTGCATGTCGTGCCTTCGTGTCCGTCTGTGCAACAATTTCGTTGCGTGACCTACTCTGTTCACGAATGCCAAATAGGGTATATAGCCAACCGCTATGATATAATACGGTTTATCTCAATCAAAAATCAAACCGCAAGTATTTCAGTTTCAGCCACTTTCGTACTCGAGAGCCAAATCAATAACGCCCACAGTTTTAGAGACAAACCAATTATGATAGCTTATTTTATAATAAATCATTCACCCGCTAACATTAGCATTTATAGCTGTTACAGTTATAAAGTCAAAGAGGCCTTGCGCCTTTTTGCATTACAGTTCAAGAGGCACAAGAACTGTGAACAGAGTATTGTGCAGTCGGCAAATGATGAACGGAACGCTTACTCGTTTTATTTATGTACATATTTCACTTGGCACTTGTTATATTTATACTCGGAAGCATGTGGCATGTGGCATGCGGCATGTGCAGCATCGCTTCATCCTCATCTTTGAACAGACGAACGAACATTTCCATCTCCCAAATGAAATTAGGCTGCAGCTCTACAGACGAAAGTCGGCTCGCACTGAATAACTCAATAAGTCTGCTTATTGCCATGCAAATTAAATGTCCAACATATATATATATATATCTACAGTGAAATCTACCTATTGCGAAAATCCACTCAGAATAATGTTTCGTTATTTTATATTAAAAGAAATGAAATCTCGCTTTTCAATTTTTAACATAAGTTGCTGATGCATCGAAATAGAGAAAAAGTTTTCTAAGACGACGCGAATTGTCGATGGTTGGCAGAGCTGTCCGTGAATGGAGCCTTCACTGTAAACAGTTTTAGCTGCCTAAGCTCTTCATAATACCTACTCGCCACTTGTTTAAGTTTCAGTTGAATTTCGCAGCGCACTCTGTAAAAACGGACTTATTTGTACTCCCATAATATTGCATTGCAAGAGCACGTACTGCCCATATCTCGCATATCGATGGTTTTATGTAGAAACTGTGACTTGATTTATACTTTTTTTCTATTTTTTTTATGCTTTTGTTATTCATTATGGGTTTTCATGTTTACATAGCTTGTATTTCAATCGTATTCAATGGTTATTATTCGATGCTTTACACCTTTTTGCCAGCACCCGCATGCTGCCCATAAAAAACCCTTTAGCATTATTAACAATCTGCATAAATATACAGGGAAATTCATAGTGTTATTTATGCCTGCCAGCAACGTATAGATTTATGTGTAAAATAAAATCAAAAATATCTCTTCACAATACCAGCCTGCTCAGCTGAATATTTGCAACGGATATATACCTACCGAATCGGTTTGCTATATAATATATATATATCTATCATAGATATTGATATTTTGACTTGACACAATATGTTACAGTTGCTTTAAGAATATATGTATATATTTAATTTATTCTGTAAAATGCTTTTTATTTAATTCCAAGCTAAGCAAAGCACGCTTGAATGCGTTCATTTAAAATTGTGGTGGACGATGCTTTCCTCGATTTTTTTCCAGAAAGAAAATTGCGCCACGAAAGAAAACTTTTGCGCAGCATCCTTGTCCCCTTCAGATATTTACATTATGCCAATGGAATAATTAATTTAGTAATTAGCAGAGGTCGCTTCCGGGTGTGTCTGAGATTTGCCTTATTCGTTTTTCGCTCTTTATGTGTTTTCCATTTTACAACTCAGGCACGATTAGGCTATATAGATTATAGTATTATGTCAGGTTAGCCGCACCGCCGAAGGTCGGTCAGTTGCTAGTCTTTCGAATTTTAAGATGTTTAGGCACTCATTGAGGCCCACATGGGCACGCCTGAGCTCTTGTAGAGTGTTATTCTTGTAGTTCTTGAAGATGGTTTGACAAACTGACCAAACATGAGATTACTTTATACATATTTGAAAACAAAACAACTTATATAGCATAGGAGCACTAATTTGACACGATTATATTAAAGATATGTATTATATGGGTCAAATATATACAATATGCACAACCTTGAACGTTTTTCAATAGAATAATTCAACTGCGCCAGCTAATTGACTGCTACGTAAAGCGAGTTAATAGTTCCAAGTGTCACGCATTTTCATTCATGTATGCCTGCACATTTAAATAAACATATATACATATATATATAATATATAGAGTTATATGCGTATATATATCAGCAATTTGTCATCAATCGGCTTAAGTGAGGCCCATAAATAATTAAGCAAACTGTGCAAAAGTCGGCGTGTGTGCGGCCTCATCGTCAGCTAGCCCAGTTAGTACGTTGGCCCACAAAGCTTCAATTGCCAACTGAAAGCAAATTGCTTCTTAGTGGCAACACACGATAGGCGAGTATGTCAAAGAGCTGGGGTCAATACTGTTGGCCCAGCATCGATTTGGACAAATTGTTGAAATTCATTTCGGCTGACAGCGAACTGTTGGCTTTTGGCCGCGGCTCCTTTGGCTGGGCCAAAGTTTAATTGGGCTGCCATGGAAACGCGCCGTTGCCATCAAAAATGGGACACGTAGCCCTTTAATATTTTGGTTGTCATTAAAGAGCTGCCCGCCAATCGCCATCAGCGCAATGATGTTGATGGCGATGGCGATGATGATGATGATGATGATGAGTTGCTGACTGATAAGCGAGCCCAATCGAATCAAGTGGCGTACATACGCAAAATTTCAAATTAAATCAAAATCTAGCACGCTTATCAATTTAAGCCGCTCAGCCGCCTGTTGACCCGCCCGCCCCGCGGGCTGGCAGCAGCTCGCGGCAGCGCAGAAGCGTCGATGATTGCCAGCGGAAATTTTGTTGCCAATTTGCATACAATGCAGTTTGCAGATTGACTTTAACTTTCTATACCCTGTTCGCCAAATGAAATAGAGTATGTTGTTTTTGGGCGAGCTGGGCGTCTTGTTTTAAAGATATTGATCTGCCGGCCGCTCTATAAAAAATAAATAAAAATATAAATCTATAATCTGTGACCTATCTATCTAAGGTCACTACACTTTGTAGTTAACTACGCATGAGCTTCTCCAAATATCTAACCAAAAATATGAAAAGCAAGCTCAAAATTTTATGCGACAATTAAAATAATGTAAGCTAAAACGATTCATGGTCGATTACAGGGTATGTGCATGTCGAGCCAATCGCTCTAGTAAAGAGTGGCATACATTTTGCACTTACAATCTATGATTTTGTTATATTTACTTTTAACCAGTTGGGTTTGTTGCACAATTTCAAAATCATGTTTTTGTTGCTGCCGTATTGTATTGTTGTGGGTGGATGATTGGGTTTTCCATTTCCTTTTCCCTGCATTTATGTACAATAAAATAGCTGACGCTGACGCTGGCGCTGACATCGACGCCGCCAATCGCTTTGATCGATACACATCCAACAGTTGTGCCATCCCGGTTGTTCTTTGTTATTGTTGCTGTTGATGTTGTTGTTGTTGTTGCTGTTGTTATTGCTGGCGTGGTTGTTATAATGCCGGTTGGGGTTCATTGACTTTGAACATTTGTTTTTCATGTTATTTCCAACGCGTTGCTGGTGCCTGGCGTCTGGTAGCTGTTGCTGTTGCCAGAGGCGTCGCCTGCTGCCGGAGTGTTAATTACTTTTTGTTTTAATTGTCAATTTATCGATGAATCGCAAAAATAAAATACAGAGTTAAAACCATAACTGATCCAAATATAGTCCTGAAGGGTTTATTGCCCATGCTATATTATCCTGTTATAGCACCTTGTCCGGCTTTAGAGGGTCGGTAATACCTCAAGATAGGGTATTGCCTTTATTTATCGTTTCTTTAATAAAGGCAAAGGCTTTATGAATTACTTTTAAGACCTTTGCATTATTAATATTTCAACTGCATAATCTTTTTTAGCGTTTCTTGAGAAAAAAAAACAAACTCTAAAGACAGAACTTATAAGACCCTTGCACTTATTATTTCTTAATGATATATTTGTTTCTCAATGATATATAATGCTAAGTAATATTCCTATGATATTTTTTACTTTACCAAATACAAATTGTTCAAATAATGAATTTGATAGGGTTACTTTTTTTTATTGCTTAATTTGAATTGCACTTAAGCTAGCACAGAGGCTCTCCAACTTGCGCCCCCAAGGGGGCCCACTTTGAGTAATACTGGTCTATACCGCTCACAGGGAACATAAAGTGAGACATTTTCGCTCGCCGTCTACTTCCATTGCATCTAGTGAGGTCTCGCTTTGCTGATTCAAGTTCAATGCACCATCTAATTTGATAGCTCAATTAGTATCCAAGATCGAACCTGAAGCCTCAATTTTAACCATGGTTGACATAACCAATTGAATTATACCATTTTAGTTAAAGTTTAACTTGTGTCTGCTGCTTCTATTCTTGGCGTCGCGGCATCGTGGCATCGTTGGATGCGGCGAAACGTTCAATTTTAATTAACACATTGCTTGTCTCGAACTTTCGACTCATTCACTTTAAAAACTCGGCACGCTTCACTGTGCAAACGTGGAGTGCGCTCTACGGGTTCGAGCTCTGTGCGCTTGGAGCGCTCTCTCTCCGCTTCACTGGGTATCGAAGGGCCAGTCCCCGGAGGTCTGGCTAGCCCAGATAGCACCGGGACTGAGGCAGCTGAGGCAACAGCTGCTGCACGTCGTGCATACTGTCCAAGTAATTTATAATATGAGCGACGTGCTGATAAATGAGCTGTCGTTGCGCCAGTTGCTAAATATTAACCAGCTAGCCGAGTTTAGTTAGACACTCCTAACCAAAAACAAGTCACAGTGCTCTCTAGTCGAGAGTGGCCGACTAGTAGATACCTTGTACTCAGAGCGTAAATTACTTTTGAACTTACTTTTTCTACAAACCAATCATGCAATCTGTTTATCCAACAACTGGATGAGCTTACGATTTGCGAGAATGTATTTATCAAATTTCAAGCCTATAGCTATTTGTTTGTTCCTATATGAGAAGGATGATGCTTTTTCTGCCCATTACTTATGTTTGCACAATGCTTGGCAACCTTTTTCTAAGATACTTTGAATGGGTACACGGTGTATAAGAAGGAGATGCTGAGCAAGTGGAACCGAAAGATAAATGTAGACCAAAAAAAAATAGAGAGAGCGAGAGAGAAAAAATGCCGGAGAGCCCACCAGCGATATGCTTCGCCGCGTCGCTGGAAGCCTTCAAAGCGCTCCAACTGCAATTTAGAGCAAGGTCTTTAGACTGCCATTAAGGCACTTTACGTTCCGGCTCAGCATTCCGTATTCGCCATCAAATCATCAACACTTCCCGGCACTGCAGCCCTCAAGCGTAGCGCAACATTATTTATGCAGATTTTTTGAAACAAAAGCTTCCAACTTAAACTGTCGCAAACGTCCCCGTCAACGCACCGAGCGCAACAAGCGTGAGAACTAGCGCCAGCCATTGCCGCCACAGTGGTTAGAGAGACATGGAAAACACCAGCAAAATAATCCCAATAATATCAGAGTTTGTTCAAGCCACTTGAGAATTCAATCTTACAATCGTTCCTTCCTTCCTTCGTTTCTTATTGCGCTCTTATATCGCGCATCTATGCGATGTTTCTGATTTTAGATCACGAAACAGGTGGACAACTCATAAGGCTGTTTCAAAATTCTTTCACACTAGATGACCCACTTGGCACGAAGTTAAGGGCCCGAGTTTGCATTAAGTTGATATGCAAACAAATTTGTATCCATATCTGTTGAATCAGAACTAAAACACTTTTGCTGATATATTTCAATTGTTTAAGAACCCTAAAATCTATCTATTTCACAGTGCACATAATTCTCGCACTTTTGGGGACACTGTGCGAAGGGCCAAACAAAACGCGATGCCATTAAGCTTAAGTTGGGGGATAACAAAAAAAAAAAAATAAAATAAAAAAAAAATAGAACGAAGTGCTAGACGAAAAACCATCAAATAAAGCAAAACTCTTCACATGCACTAAACTTAATGTAGATGTGGGTGTGCGTTTGTGTGTATTATGTGGTATTGTGTCGCATATGTGGCTTGGCAAGGGTGTGCGTGTGTGTGTGTATGTGTGTAAGAGAGTGGGCTACTGTTTGGCAATACAATAAAATTTACACGCTTATTAATTTTTACAAGACTTTGTCCGACACTTGAGCGAACTGCCAGCAACATGAGCGATGCACAACAACAACAGCAGCAGCGGAAACAACAACAATGAAGCTGCCTTTTGTAAGGTTCCATCGTGCTTACCATTCACCCACTAACACACACACACACACACACACACATTCGCATACGCACACTCCCTATAGAAAAGTAGTTGGATGATCATGAGAAGGAAGCCGGGCGGCACCTCTTCAAACAAAAATTCAACTTATATTTTGTTGTTGGTTTATTATTATTATTTTTTTTTTTTTTTTGTGCTATTTTGCCCTGCCCGCTGGGAGCAAAAGTGCACACAAAGGCAAGAGAGGCAGAGCCGTCTAGTGGGTTGTGGGAGGGAGGGCGTTGCCATTTCCAGTAACTTTGCTCTAAAAAGTTTTCGGTCCCTTTGGGCGTTGCTCTAACTGTGGCATAAGCAAACTGAAATGGGAGAGGTGTGAGTGGTGCGAAGAGGTCAACATAACGCCAAAGCTATTGCAGCATTTTCGGTTTACATGTAAATATATAAGACCTGTTTTACTATGCAAAATATGGCTAAGGTACAATTTTTCTTTATTTCGCAACTTTCATAGTAGACATAGTAGAGCACAGGCGAGAAAGTATATGAACAAGGACCTTCTGTCATGTCTAGTATGTCACGTGTGTACACACAAACACGCACACGCACACGGAACTGAAGTCTCGTAACATCAAAAGGGCGGCTCAGAGCCCACCGCATACTAGAGGTTTGTCCGGGAGTTCTTATCCGTTTCCAGTTGTGTCCAACAAGTAGACGGAAACCGTGCTAAAACTGTGTGTGTTAGTGTGTGTGTGTGTGTGTGTGTGTGTGTGTGTGTGTGTGTGTGTGTGTGTGTAGCCGAGCATAGAGAAAGGACTCACAGATAAGGTGAACAAAAAACTAAGCAAATTGGATGCTTTCAAAATACATTTAGTTTGAAAAACAGTTTGCAAAAAAGAAAAAAAAAATACTGGATTGGAATTAAAAGTGATTCGTAAACCACAGGAGAAAGTTGTACAAAGTGTGTGAGATATAAAAGTTACGCAAGTCCCTCGGCGAAATACACAGTTGCCAGCACTTAAATACTAATTAAAAGATTAAATATAGTAAGTAGACTAAGCTTGCGGTTCTCACAGATAGGAGATAGGAGCTGCATGCAGTAAATTGAGCTCAGGTCAAAAGAAAAATGCAAATTATTTGAATTCGTGCAAATGCCGATAACAAAGATTAACACTCACTTTGATATTTTAACGTGAACTTCAGAGCCTGAAAATATCTACAGACATAAAGTTGGGTATATAAGTTCGCCCATACCCAAGGCAAATATCTTCATATTTCTATCTTTAGCCATAAGTTATATGATTTAAATCTCCTTTAATGAACCTTGTCTCAGGCAACGTTCCGAGCAAGCTCGAGGTTTTTCTTGCCGTCCTTGTGCTCCTTGAGAACTCTCGACTATATCATTATAATATGCAAAATATAAGATAAAGTGCAGGTGGTTGGCTTAGTTGTCTGTTGGTTAGGAACAATGCTTCACATCTGACGCACATTTACGCCTCTTGACTTGAGCTACTTAGGTGGTGTTGGAACCACCAGCTGAAAATGCAGCTGAAGCTGCAACTGAGCTGTGGCACTGGATCTGGTTAGCTTGGAGTGCTGCCGTTGGCCCTGGTAAATTTCCGCCTTTCACTGGAGCACGCCCCAACCGCCCAGAGCCCAGGGCAGATGCTCTGACGGATGTCGCGCTGACATCATGCACTCAACTTAGTATATGGCCACTATATGGTCGACACTTGAGCACTCGAATGGCAGCCAACTGCTATCACTTGCCAGCGTTGGGATTGTGATTCGGATTGGGGTTGTCGTTGGCGTTGGCATTATAGGTGGAGGTGGGGTTGAAGTGGGTGGGTAGTGGGGTTGGTGGCAAGTAGTAAGCAGCTTAAGCGCTGGATGGAATTTTTGCCACGAGTCACGCTCATATGTCATACAACGTACTGTGCTGTATGTAGATAGAATTTGTAGTTGTCTCTAATCAAATATACCCAACAGACATAATAAATATATATATCATATTATTTACACACATGCACACACTCACATATGTTCTGTCTGTCTTTATTTATATGTATACATATGTATTCTTTGATATATAATTCTTGAATATTTCAAGTTGTTTGGCTTTGTTTGCAGTTCCATCATATTGTTTGTGATGGGTGTCTTGTATCTGTTCTCTGTCATCAATGTAGTTTTGTTTATATGTTGCTTGATTGTTTGCACATTGGCAATTGTTCTAATAGTTTGTTCATTTTCTGTGCGTAACTGCTGCTTCTTCTTCTTTCATTGACAGCTATGACGGAGGAAATAACCGGCAATTGGAGCTATTATGTGTACATATCACTAACGTTGGTTCCAGTCTATTTGGCATTTCAGCTCATTAAGTTTTTGGGCTGGCAGTTATTTGTGAACAACTGAGCAAATAGTCAAACACAATCCAGCACCAGCTCCAGCAACAACGACAACAGAACAGACTGCACAGACCAGCAGAGGAGTCATAATCACAATTGAATTTGGAATTGCAGTTGGAAGTTGAAAACTGAAAACCGAAACTGAAGTTGGTAGCTGCGAGTCATCGAGCTGCCGCTGCAGTTCCAAAAAGGTGCGTAGTCACTTGAAGTCAGTCGCTGCTGTCAGTCGAGAGTCAAGTCGAGTCGAGTCGAGTCAAGTGCAGCAAAGGAGCGAAGAGTACTCAGAATACCTAAGGCATAGCCCAAGTCGAACTCTAGCCAGCCGCGGGCAGCCGTTGCGCACCAAACAAAGTCGGTTGCAAATAATTTCAAAACTATTTAAATATGCTTATGACTGAAGTTTTTCACTTCCAGACACGCTCACTGACAAGGACCTTTCCCGGGGACACAAAAAAAAACACAAGAAAATAAAAAGCTAGAGAAATAAAAGAGAACGCAAAGTTCTATCCACAGATCCTTAAGCGCATGTCGACACACACAAACGCACACACACTCATACACACTGGCGGTAATATAAAACAAAATTTGCCTAAGTAAATATGTTTAAATACAATAAAAACAGAGAGTTAGCATAGCTGAGAGAAACCGAGCAACGTTAACAATATAAACCAAAAAACAAAAAAAAAAAAAGAAAGGAAAAAAATTAAGAGAAATGAACATAACCCAAGCGCCAGCTGTTAGAAATTTTTAGTTGAGTGTAGAAAATTGAAATCAGAGAGTGAGTTGCTGCTCTCTGTTGGACTGGCTGCTGGTCAGGCTGACCGCACAGAGTTCCTGAGACGGTGGGACAAAGGCGAGGAAATGCAAAGCAATCAACGTCATAAACAGCAGGAGCAGCAAGAACAGCAGCAAACCCCGGAGCTGGTATTGCAGCAGGAGCAAAAGCAAAGCGAATCCCAAACACGCATTCATTGCCGTGGTATAAAAGAACAACAACAACAACAACAACAGAACTAAGAGCAACACTAAGCACAACAAGCAGCTGCAACTTTAACCGGCACAGCTGAAAGCCAGCCAAGTGCAAATAGCAGCAGCAACTGTTGAAGAAAGCAAACGAAATTTTGTAGGCGCCTGTCGGCAGCAGCTCAAGAAACCAATTTACATATTTAAGCTTGTAACGTCCGGCAGCCAGAAGCGGACACACAGCTGTCAGTCGAAACAGTCGAGCAGTCGGGCAGTCAGTCAGTCATTTAAATCAATAAGGCAATACCAATAGACGGCTCCAATAGAGTGCACCGAAGCTGCAGCTGGATCCGGACTTTGGCTGATTGAAATCGAAAAGCAGTTAGCAGTTCACACCTCAGCTGGCCGCAAGCAGCTAGAAATATGCGGCTGCCATATCGCAATAAGAAGGTCACCCTTTGGGTGCTCTTTGGCATAATTGTCATCACAATGTTCCTATTCAAATTCACCGAGCTGCGCCCGACCTGTCTATTCAAGGTGGAATCCACAAACGATGGACCCTCACAAATGTTCCGTTTGGAGGTAAGCACACTATACTATACTAAATATATTTATATATATATATATCACGTTCATCCCAACAAACACTTGGACTTGAAATAAACTCAAGTTTATTTACTCTTGACTGCGTGTAGTATTAAGAAACCAACAGTGACCAGTGACCAGGGCGACGATTGTGAATGATAAATCAAATGTGGCAACAACAACATCATCAACGACACCATCTATGTGTCGCCTCTTTAGACTCAAAGGACTGGATAACTAATTTCATGTTGACTGCACACGCTGACCTTACCGCAAGCCATGCAAAGTCATTGGGGGATTTGCTGGTTATCGGATGGTCGAACACCATTTTGTAAACATTAGTTGGCCAAATGGCAACGAGAGCTGCAATTTTTCCTGCTGTTGGTGCTATCGTTTTCCACTGCGGTTGATTTCCTTGTGGTGACTGTAGTAAGTCCACACTCAAATCTGCAGCTAGTCAGCTGGAATGCCAGCACACACTCTATATGCGCGCACACACACACACACACACATATATATACATAGGGTGCTAGTCTGAAACTGATAGCTTTTCCAACCATTATTCGATTGCGAACTCGAATTTACGTTTCAATTAATATGTTGTGAAAATAAGTTTTATGCTTGGACCTCCATCTTCCAGCCAGTGAACTGGTATGTGTAGCCTTTTGAAAAGTAAATGTAATTGTATGGCAAATACAAAAGTTCCATTCAACTGTTTTTCGTCCAATTTTCACACTCAATTTCCACTAGATTCTCACAAACAGATAACCAGATAACCCAAGCAGATAACAAGCGTAAATAACTGTTCGTTGTGCACCGCAAACTGTTTGATATACTTATATTATAAGTATATACTATAATCATCAACAACGTTTGCTGTTCATCGTTCGTCATACTTGAGCAGCACTGTAGTGCACACATTGCTTTTGAAGTATTTAAGCCTTTTAATGTATCCAGCGAACTGCGTTCGCCCCCAATTTGTAATTGCCCAGATCAATAATTCATTATTAGGCCACAATCTATTTGCGCTCTGTCACATTTTTATCGCATCAAAGCAGTCGTCCGATAAGGTCCAGACATACAGCTCGAGTTCTGGCTTATCAGATTGATTAAAAATGCTGACTAAGAGGCCCAAATTGTGGGACTTACCACATTTGTTGACCAGTTGGGAGAACTCTCAGCAGCTAAATGTTACACCCCTACAAAGGGTACTCTATTCATTATGCGGAAATGTGGAACGCAACAATGCATATATGCATATATAGATATATTCCTGATCTACTGATCTGATGTATATATAAATGTATTGTCCGTCTGTCTGTTCCTGTGCAAAGAAGTCCCTCGGCCTTATCTTTTAATCCAAGCTGTGGTTCGTCTAGTTCATATATCGCAGTTTGGACCACCATATAATATAGCTACCACAATCCAATAATACCAAGAATAGGTTGAAATCAATGTTCGTGTATTTTTCTATATATCTCAAATAAACTTGATGCTGTTTGTATATGAACCAAATCAATTGAGTAATGAGATTTTTAATAGAATATCTTTATGTTCTTTGACCAAACTCAGCAAATGCAATCTACCTTTTATGTATATCTGTAGGCCCTATCAAATCGCAAATCAGTCGTCCACAAATGTATTTAATCTTCGGCATGTCGCTGACAGCCATTATTTGATGCCCTTGTTATATCTATCATAATTTCACGCATATTATCGTCGCAGTGGTTAAGGCGGCTCGTATTATGGGCTTAGAATCTCGAGTTGAACGCATTGCTTCAAGAATTTTTAACGACGCACGAAAATCCTTTAAATTGACATTAATGCGACAGGCGCGCCAAAGGTTAACGGGCTGCTTTTACCCATACACACACACACAGCTGTCTCTATCCATGCTTATGTGTGTGGGTGTGCGTGTGTGTGTGTGTTCCTACGCAAATTTAGTTGGCAGCAGGGCCGCTTGCCTCTGGTACCTTTGCGACATCCCCTCTATCCACTAGCCAGGCTGCCAGATGCTCATTCTCATAATTATCATCATTATCATCGTGGAGACACGTAATTTTTGCCTGTAACTTTTCTCTAATTTAATTTTTTACATTTCTTTTTTCTTGCTTTCGCCACCTTCTTGTTCCTGATGCCACGCCCACGTCAACGCACGCCCAGAAACACGTCACAGATAACAATAATCGGGTCTATGCATACTACCGTGGGATGCCATTAATATTCATAGGTGGTGTGCCCAGATCTGGTACGACACTAATGCGCGCCATGTTGGATGCTCATCCCGATGTGCGGTAAGTTTGCAACAGTCTGTCCTTTCACCTTCCTCCCCGCACTCTTACTACTTATGCAACCAACCACGCAACCCTTCTAGGGTTGATTCCCCATTCGCAACGTTTAGCAACGGCTACGATGGCACACAGTTGATGTCAACAGGTCGAGTTTGGCAGATTATCCAAACTTTATTCAAACATTTTCATTGCCTTTTTGATAATATTGGAGTTAAGTAAAGTTTTCTTTACTCATATATAAGTAGCATATTCATGCAACAACATGCAGCATATTCTCTTCTATTTTCAATGGTTCGGTTCACGGTGCGATCCACTTATTCATGAACTTCTCCAGCTACATCTACGAAGCTAGATTTTGGTTCGAGCATTTAAAAACATCGACACTATTGAAAAACTACAGAAATGTTGCATTATTATAATATAATATATTAAACGAAGCCTTATATTAGTATTTGAATGTATTAGTTATGAGACAAACCTGACTTGACAATATTTTGCCTAGTTACATAAATGACAAGGGCTTAGCATCATCGCGCTTTTGTATTCTGCTCTAATATTACAAAGTAAATCGATAGCATGAGAGGGCAGGGGGGGGGGGGGTCTTTATTTTTGGGGAAAGAGTGTTAAAAAAGCAAATCCTTAGCGTACAGTCGCAGCTTGTTTATTATATGACATGATGGATGGTTGGCACCCTCTGTCCACTTGGGTCGGATTTATGGGCTAGTCTGTGCGGTTGCTGTCACAGCATGAATTAGATTATTAAGTTTTTGTTACGCATGACTAATTAGCCACGAATTTTTTGCTGTTGACGTCCTTTGTGCCCTTTGTCAGATAGATGCGAGTGGGCGGCAACAAAATAAAATGTGGAGAGGGGCATATTAAAGGAGACTCCGCTACAGCACAGAACAAGTCGGCTGTGTGGGGGAGGGCTTGTTAGGTGTCGACTTTCGCCTTATTTTATTAACAATTTGCTTCCTTATTTTTTTAACGCGCTGGCTCCTCCCCGCCGAGTCCTGACTTCTGACTCGTACGTAGCTCGTGGCTCCTGGCTGCTGACAGCAGTCAGCGCCACTTTTACTGATGGCTGCACAGCACAATTTCCGCTATTTAAAAACTTACTTCCGCCCCGCAAGAGGCAGGTCCGCATTAAGTTAAACTTGTACCAACTCAGATACAGATACAGCTGGCAGTACGGATACAGATACGAGCATCTATGTGTATATATATATATATATATATGTGTGTGTGTGTGTGTGTTAAATCTATGTCTGTAGAGATGGGTCCACTGTTTTTACACTGCCCTCGTTAGCTTTTGTTCGTCCGATTTGCATATAAGCCACGCGCATGTAATTGCTCCCAGATTATATATATTTGTAGAGCTTTGCTGCCTTTGTCTAGCTCGAGTTAGTCAGGCAAAAATGTGGGGATACTATGTGACTCATGCCCTCGAAAAACTATGTTAGTTGAGAAATTTCCAGAGAGGGTTGCGAATGCCCCTCAGTGAATAGCGAGCAAATGGATTCCGCAAAGCAATAAAATCATTTAAAATATATGTAAGAATGCTGTAGTCGACAGAGCCAGACTTGGCGAGTATCCTGTACGCAGATGCCCATTAATTTGGAGCTAAAACAAATTTGATCTACCTGCGATATTCGAGCAGAGCTTACAAGCCAAATTTGCGACAGATAACAGAATCTTCCTTTCGCATAGCCTAAGAAAAACACGTCAACTTAATTTTGATGAAACACAGCGATACAAATTTACGAGTCAGCTTGAAAACATCTATCTATGAGTATTGGATATCCTTGGATATCTTAAATAGCGCAATTTAATTTAATATATGTATTACCTATATTTGTTCACTCGAAATGGGCTACAACCTGTTGATAAATGTGGTGCGGTTGAGGGACAGCTTATGGTTAATAAACAATTGAATTCCGAGCAGTTGCTGGCTTGCAGCAATGGTATTCATATACATATATATAAATATATATGTATATATATTTTATTTCATATTCCGTCAAGGCTTGGCAAGGCGCCCTGTGATGTATGCTATGCTAATTTATTTATTTATTTATTTATTTATTAATGGTCGACAAAACGAGTGTCTTCCTCATTATTCAAAAGGTTGTACAATATAAGTATATTCTAATAGCCTAGTTAAAGGATACAATTTTCTAAATAGCATCACCGACCGATGGAGGTGTTTTATTTGCCAGTCCGGCCAGCTGTGCCCCTTTTCACAGCTAATTTTGTCAGTGACGCTATTAGAGCCTACATCTAAGCAGAAGGTTGTAAGTAGGAAAAAAGTGATCTCAAGTGAAATTAAAAATAATCTTAATTTGCTAAATTAATAAAGAAAATACAATAAATAGGAAAAAAGAAAGTAAGAAAATTGTTAATAAAGTAAAGCAATGTAAGTTAGATAAAGAGTGTTAAGTGGATAGGACAAAGAGAAAATTATTGGGAAATCACCGACACGGTGGGGGAAAATTTTTTTTTTTATTTTTATTTATTGATGGACAAGCAGGCATTTATTAAATTAAATTTGCCTTGATTGCTTAAACCGTTTTCCAGACACATTCGTGTATATCAAATATTCATGCATGCCGCCAGAATCGTTTCCCACAAGACTCCACAATTATTGCCGCCCATAGAATGCAATTAAAATACTTGAGCATAAGCTGCTACGGCATGAATTAAGCCTTCTGCTGGCTGCAGTCATATTAATTTCCATTAATCAAATTTGAACTGATGAATGCTCCGCAATGTTCCAGCCATTTTGAGCCAGACATGGGGTCAAGTTATTCGTAAATCGCAGTTCAAGCGAATCTCAATTGCTGGTTCAATGCTGTTCATTTGCAAATTACATGAGGTTGCAAAGGAAATCAACTGTAAGGCATGTTGCTATATGCCCTGATTAAAAACCCTAAGGTCCGATGATTTTTAACGGCAGATGCTGCAAGCTACAGCCAATTTTGCGATTTTACTTGTCAATGTGAACAAGTGCTGGAGTCGAGCATCCGCTTTCAGTTAGTCGATTGGATTAGCAAGAGGCCCAAAGCTGCAGCAGGCAGCGGGGCTGCAGAATGCGGGCTAAGGACTACGGGATGCGGGTGGGGACTCGACTGGGCTCGGCTGTTGGCCAACTATGTGATATCAAACGTCATTGTTGTTTCGCTGTTTTGTAACATGACTTCCCATTCTCGTGCCATTTCCTCCCTATGCTCACTGCTCACAATTTACCTTCCCTTCACTCTTCGCATTTCCGGGCTATGCTGTGCACTTGCTTATTCGCTTTTGTATGTCTCATCCATTTAGCTGCGGGCAGGAGACGCGCGTCATTCCGCGCATTTTGCAGCTACGCTCGCACTGGCTAAAGTCCGAAAAGGAGTCGCTGCGCCTGCAGGAGGCAGGCATCACCAAGGAGGTCATGAACAGCGCAATAGCCCAGTTCTGCTTGGAAATCATTGCGCAACACGGCGAACCGGCGCCGCGCTTATGTAACAAGGATCCGCTGACTCTCAAAATGGGCTCCTATGTAATCGAGCTATTTCCCAATGTAAGCCAAACACACACACACACACGCACAAATTTATGTGTACATACATCCGCATGTATATGCATGCATATGTAACCCGATGTATATGTACTTTTTTTGCACGCACACTTATGCACTGTTGTTTCATATTCGCAGGCGAAGTTTCTATTCATGGTGCGGGACGGACGGGCGACAGTTCATTCAATTATATCGCGCAAGGTGACAATCACCGGCTTCGATTTGGCCAGCTACCGACAATGCATGGAGAAGTGGAACCACGCCATCGAACTGATGCACGAACAGTGCCGCGACATTGGCAAGGATCGCTGCATGATGGTAAGTAGCGTCTGCCAGGTACCAACTGGACACATGGCACATGGCTGGGCAACGTGCTCAGATAAATTCATATTTCCTTATTCAATTACCTAAACCATTATATAAGTGGATACACAATTACATAAGCACAATTCTTACTTAGCTTATTAAATAACACAAGAAAAGTCGGTTGGGTATCATTGCTGATGATGTAGAGTAATAGATATTACGCGATATAGATATAATGCGCATGGTGAGGTCAGTTATTTTTTATATAATTCCGTTTCATTTGCTTTTTTTTTCTAAATTGCAATCGATGTCTGCTCGGTTATTATATAAGTGGTCATAATTACAATTAAGTATGCATTACTTTTAATACTAAGTATTTTATTAGATAATTTATTATGACTCAAATTTATATATTATTTGTTTTACAGGTTTACTATGAGCAGCTGGTGCTGCATCCGGAGGAGTGGATGCGAAATATCTTAAAGTTCTTGGATGTGCCATGGAACGAGGCGGTGCTGCATCATGAGCAGTTTATCAATAAACCCAACGGTGTGCCGCTGTCCAAGTGAGTAATGCCATGCAGCAGCTGGCTTGCAATATCAACTAATTGCACTGTGCCCTTTTTTCATTTTGCTCCCGCCACCGCGTTCGTGTACGCAGAGTGGAGCGGTCATCGGACCAGGTCATCAAGCCGGTCAATCTTGAGGCGCTGTCCAAGTGGGTGGGCCATATACCCGGCGATGTGGTGCGCGACATGGCTGACATTGCGCCCATGCTCTCCGTGCTCGGTTACGATCCGTATGCGAATCCGCCAGACTACGGTAAGCCAGATGCATGGGTGCAGGACAATACATCTAAGGTATGTGCAACAAACAATCAGACAGGCAGACAGCCAAGCGAGCAGATGGCCCAACAGACAGACAGGGCGTCAGTTGGACTGACGTTTAGTCAATCGGTCAGGCGCAATGCACACACAAAGGCTTCAACATCAGCCATTACCCAATTCCATTTCCATTCCCGTGCCCATACCCTTTATACCTTCATTTCCCATAAGCCATGCCCGAACCGGATATCCCCCAAAGCATTCAACATGGCGGCCATCCTTTTTGTTGTCGTCCCAGTTAACATTCTCTGTTGCCATCTTCATTGTCCTTTTTGTGTGCTCGCCTCTGCTGCCACAGTTGTAGTTGGCGTCGTTGTCGTTCCTGTTGGCTTCTGTCATTGCCATATTTTGCACTTTTGCTTTGTGGCAACCATTTCAGCATTGTTGGCCATATTCGCAGATACCATTTTATTTATTTTTTTTTTCCTTTTCTTTTGCAAAATACTCTGTAACCATACAAAAAGCTAAAGCGGGTAGCTTAAAGAGAAGTGTATATAAAGCTCAAGCATGTTCTTGTTCAGCTGCGAATGCTGCGCCTAACTAACCCTTTGTCTGTCGGATCTTGAGAGACAGTAAGAGCTTAAAATAAAGTTTAATTTTCATTGTGCGCGCTTACTAATTATTTTATTTTTTAATGTGCACTTATCCGGCATGCAATTCAATTTGTTTCTTTTTCATCGAGTACTATTAATATTAATAAACACTTGCCTCAATTATTGCATAATGTAAAAGACTTAAATATCGAGCATATAGCTTTATCTCCAGTCCCGGATGCAGGATATATTAAGCTCGACTCCAGTGTTCCGCATCATTAATTTCAACATAAAGCGCACTTTGTAGCTGGGTGCACGGTATCTGCCAGTCTGGTCAACGCGATGCGTGCATTTGTACTTGTTACACTTGATTTTGTATATTTGTGTTTTGTTCGTTTCATTGTTTGTTTGTTTGTTTCTTGCACTCGCCTTTTTGCACTTGTGTTATTATTATTATTTCTTTTTTTCCCTTTTTTTTTTTTTGAATTTTTATTTATTCCAGCCACTTTAACATGCGTTGCTGCTATTGTCGCCATTGCTGTTGCAGTTGTTTTTGAAGCTCTGCTTCCTGGGGGCACACACACACACATGCAGACACACACGCACGCACGCAGCCAGTGCACAGTCACATCGATAACCATGATAATAATGACGTTCGGCTACCCATTGATTTTCAGATACATAACTTTAGGGCACGTTTAGTCAGCATATATGCCATAAACAAACATAGTTCAGATTGTTTGCATTCATTTGCCGCCTGTTGCAAAGTGTTTTGCATTTTTATTTCATTTTTTTTTATTTTTTTTTGAATGTAGCTAATTTGGTAGACTGAATGCTGCAGCTGTTCATAAAACAAATATATAACCACAACTATGTATATATGGTATATATAAATATAGCTTATAATATAAAGTATATTAATATGCACATGAGCAGCATACTACATACTTAGTTGCAGGGCTTATAAAGTGGTTGCTGAGTTTAGAGGCTATGAGAAGGGCTTTTCATTATGAGCCAAATAATATATTACATGCAACTGCTGCCGCCCGGCTCTGTGAGTGTGTGGCAACAGGCAGCAGACAGCAGGCAGCAGGCAGCTAGAACTAATAACTGCCGCGCATTGCACATCCTGTTAAGTGGAGTACCGCGCAGCAGCTTACGCCACGGGCGCGTTTAATTAGCGGCTAATTAATTAGAGCTCAGCGCTCAGTCGTGTCGAGTCGAGTCAAGTTTTGTGGGGTGTACTGTGGATGCCGCATCCTTTTGCAGGCCGCTTGATTGCGACTCCGACACCATTGCTGGCTTGACAACTGGCAACCGGTCGACATTCGCTCGAGGACTGCTCATAAATTACAAATTTGCAAGCAACTGACAAACAGCTGCTGCTGCTGCTGCTGCATGAGTTGCCTCTTACGGTCGGACGGTTGGTTGGCTGCCAGCTGCAGGTGTTTCAGGTGTTGCAGGCGGTGTAGCTCGCGGTTCGAATCCATGTGACTGAAGCTTTGATTTTTTCGATGCTGTCATGTGGCAGCTCGACTGTCACAACTCCAATTTCTGTATTTTACAGTTAAAATCGGTGGTGGTTGCATGTACGGCAGCGCGCCATAAATGGCAATTTAAGCAACAGACATATACCTGTACATACATACCTGTATATGCATATGTATACATATGTATATATGAATATGTGCATACACATTTGCTATCAATTGAAATGCCAGCAACAGAAAACCAAGCACAAAAAGTCCTGGATTGCATGCCACCACCCCACTTAAGCTATTTGACTGGTGTGCCAACCACACACATACACATCCACACACACACCACTCACACCGACACCCACATGCCAGTTTGTCGATTTGTCGATATGTTGCGGCGTCAACTGCAATTATAATCAATTGAGAGGGCACCAATTATATTTTATGCGCGTAATTTATGTTAATTGCAAATATCAGAAATAAGTTGCCTTTTGCCGCCACGCATGAGTGAATGGGAGGATTTGCTGGCAATGTTATCAAAGTTGTTGGCATATTAATTTCGTGCAAAAGTCAAAAATTAAATTACAAATTAATTAAACTAGCATATTTAATGAAAGCAATGATTCAGAGCGTCAAAGTCTGAACGTGCTAGTCATGCCCAATTAACATTTGGAACTGTATAAATGGTATTTTCGATGTGGATAAGCATTTGTTTAATGAGGCTTTAAGGGCATACGCTTTTGGGGAAACGACCTGCCGTCATCTGGCACTAGATTTCTATGCCAAATTATAATATCAAAGTCGGAACTCGTCGTGATTTTCGAGATGTTGCAAGTTGTATAATCATTTCATGTTGCCGCGCCTCGCACTAAGCGTATACATAATTATGCCAAAATTTTAGCAATTTAGGCGTCGCATTTGCACTCAATGTGCCAGCTATTTGCATACGTGTTGCGGCTGCGGAGTGAGTGTTTGTTGTGGGGCTAAGCGGGCTTTGGCATTACAATGCATCGGTTAATGTGCACAGCACAACAACAACGACAGCAACAACAACCTGAACGATAACATCAGCAACAAACAACAAATGACAGCTTATAAATAATATAAGCAACAGCTTCTATTTTGCAAACGTTCGAATTATGCATGCGCATATAGAGGATGTATTTTTATGATATCAAGTATAACAATGTTGGCTAAAATATGCGCACCTACAGTATTTGTCTATATAACTCATTCGTGTTTATATTTTATGTAATGTTTTCCATGTAGCTAAAAGCCAACCGAATGTTATGGGAAAGTAAAGCAAAGCAAGTCCTGATGATGGAACCCAAATCAGATGATAACAACATCAACATCCACAACAACAACAACAACAACAACAATATAAACAATAATAATAATAATGAGGATAATACCATTGAGAACAACAATAGCCACAGTAATGTCAACAACAATAACATGTTAAATATCAATAAAATAATACCAGAGCAACAACAGCAGCAGCAGCGTCATCATCAGCAGGTTGATCAGGAGCAGGAGCAGGAAGAGTCACAGCTGCTGCAGCAGCGGCATCAACAACAAAAACAAAAGCCAAAGGATGTCATCACGATAAAGCAGCTGCCGTCAAACTACAACAGCAACAACAATAACAACAACAACAACAACAACAATGGCAAGCAATATGTCGGTGCACTGGAAGACACATGATATCCGCATATACCCATAAGATTACCGCGCGGCAAACATTGAGACGACACACGGCAAAATGACAGCAACAACAACAACAGACAACCATCAAATGTTAGCAAACCAATTTCAAATTGTATTATCAAGAGTGTAAGCACATGTATGTGCATCATTTCCATATAAATACGTAGATGTATGTATGTTCATATATAAAGTTATATATACGCATATGCATTTGTTATATATGTGCTATATATATATATATATATTTGCTTTCAACTGTTGTGTGTGTTGTCAGATGAAATTATTAAAAAAAAAGCAAAAACGAAAAGGAAAAGACACAATTGCAATGCCGCATACAATACACAATATACACATACATTTATACATATACATATATTATTGATGTACACATAAGTTAAAGATGATTAGCATATACCACCAAAAAAGAACATAATAATTAATAAAGATAAAAATTGTTGCAGGGCGCTCACTGCTAAGCTCCTCTTAAGTACTATCCCCACACTATTGTTATAACGAGTAAATTGTACATTTACATATATATATATATACATATTTAATTTTTATATAGCCTTTGGCCATTTTGAAAGGTTTTTATAAACGTTTTTCGGGACTTGTGTCCATTTAATATCGTTTGATGCTCCTATTTTTTTTTTTTTTTTTTCATATTGTAAGTCATAAGCGTAATTTAATTTTGTACAGTATGCAGAAAATACAAGCTCTGGTTTTTAATATAATTATGAGAATCTTTTTACACATCTTACTCAACTCGGGTTTGAGTGCTTCATCAAATTCTGAATCTCAAGCTATTAACATGTCTCACCCTTCAGAGCTGGGACTCACAACTAAGTGCTCAAAGTATATTAAAAAAGTGTTTTTTTTTTTTATATAAATTTTCTTCATATACACAAGCTCAGCTTTTTTTAGAACACGTTTTAAAACTAACGACATGTTTATAATGTTGATAAAACTTACAAAAAAAAAGGAAACTAAAACTTAAAGAGCTTTTAATATCGATATTTCAAACACATTTACAGACGTTCGTGTATGGGTTTATACTAAATTATAAATAAAAGTTTATCTTGAAAATGTTAAAGCATAGCGTAGAATTTTTTTTTGTAAACCATTTTGTTGCAATAAATTGACTGAATGTATAAACATATACACATATATATATGTTATACGTATAGATCTATATAAATATACACATATGTATATGTGTTATGTATACACATACAAACTTATATACATACATATAAATGTCTAATGTTAATTAAAGTTGTGTAATAGTTTAAAACTTATGTGCGTGTATATGTGTGACATATAAAATGAGCTCGTATAAGTAGTATAAAACAGGACTAAATAACGCGCCTAGGCTTAAAATCTAAGAGCTGTTGATGTTATAAGGCTTACGTTATATAACAATAATATTTGGCGAATGTTTTATTTTAACAGGCAGTGTAGCGCGTACATACACACACAAGCTCACATTTATTGCACTACTGTCCGTCCCCACGCGTGTGCGTGGTGTATGAGTGTGTGTGCGTGAAAGGGATAGAAAGCATGTACTTACTGTTAGCTTTAGTCCGAACTTTTTTATTTTGTTTTTTTTTTTTTATTGTTTTTGCGCATTGTTAAAAAAGAAAAAAAAATAATTGCTGACAATAAATGAATAAAAAATTTGCAAAACACATACCAAAAAAAAAAAATAAAAATTTAAGAGTACAGCAGAATTTTTTTACAACATATACTTAACCTATTGTCAAATATCGCTGTCTGCCTCACTCTCGTGGCATACACGCATATGGATACGTATGCTTTAAGAGTTTAGCAAAGTTTATAAGTACTATTCAAATATATATTTAGTGTATGTATGTAAACTAATTGTGAATGTGAATGTAATCTATTTTTATTAGCTTTTTGGGAAAATTATGTTTTAAATATTTACCCTAACATTATTAATTGGCAGTCGCTGCACATATGAAATAGACCCTAGCATAAGATAAATACGACTATGTCTGTACTTGTATATAAGTGAATGTCATTATAATATGCGCATCTTGCAACAGTGTGTGCGGAGGGAGGAGCAGCGTGCTTGCAGCTGACAGACAATCAAAGCTCAAAGATACTTAAACAAAATACATACATAGATACATACAAATGAATGTTTAGCAAATTTATAATGTGTTTACCAAAATTACATCTAAGCTGTTTGCGTGCACACGCTGCAAGATCCAACGAAACGAATGAATGCATACTAATTAACAATGCCAGAGAACTGTCATCAAATCAGAGTATCGTGTCTTTCAATAAACAAATATACACACATTGCAAAATAATATAAACTTAAGCAAATTGTACAATATTTATTAATGACGATAAAAAAACAAACACAAATTAAAAATATATTAAATATATTCTAAAAATTAAAAAATATTATAAATAAATTAAATAAAAGTTACAATCCAAAATGAATGCACGTCAATTTCGCATCATTTAAATTGCCCAAATACTGACAAGATTAATATATACAGGATATTTATTGGCATTAAGAAATTCTTTACTGTTTGAAAGATATATTTTTTTATGTTCGTGCGAACTTCGATATTCGATTGGTATTCAAAAATTCAAAATAAAATTTTGAACTAATTTAAGAAAAACGACAAAAATTGGATTCTGAAATCCTAATGTGTAGCTTTCAAATTTAAATATATCCTGCAATAATTGTCAGATTTTCGTATGGCATAGTTTCAGTACTTGTACGGATCACAACTCTTGATTGGCATTTAAAAATTTAATTTTTATACCCAGAACCCATTGAAAATTGTTATAAAGGGTATGTTTTTCTTGCAAATGTATGTAACCCCGTAAAGGATATATATTCTTGATCAGCATCAACAGCCTATCCGTCCATCTGTCCGTCCGTATGAACGCTAGGATCTCAGAACCTATTAAAGCTAGAGCATTGAAATTTTAGCTGTAGGTAACTTGCTCCGCTTCCAAGCACTCGGTTAAAATCGATATCGAAATCCTGTTTTCTTAGCAAGAGCAGGAGTCACCTAATTGATATGTAACTTCTAGAATAGTATATATATATATGTATATATATATATCAAGTATCTTTCAGTTTAAAGCCACAATGACTGAGAATACACGAATATTTTATAGTACTATAAGACGTACTGCTAAAAATTTCATCAAGATCGTTCAAGAAACATAAAAGAAAATGTGTATTGGTTGCCCACGTGATTGCGGCAGCTAGCGCAAATTCCAAGAATTTCTGTATACATGTACGCACACACATTTATGCGCATCTGCTTCGAATTCTATCAACAGCATTGCAGTTGCGATTGTATTGTTTTCTGTGCTGTTCTTTCCATTCGTTTTTAACTCATTAAGAATAATTGGCGTGGCTGTTGGGTAGGAAGGCGACAAATAGCGCGATCTGTTGGGAGTTCGAACCCTACCGAGGGAACTATGTGTTTTTTTTTAAGCTGGCGTGGCTGTTAAGTAGAGTCAGCAAAATCGAAAAGTGGTTACAACACAGGTTCTTGTAAAATTGTATCACATTCTGAAATCAATGCTTTGTGAGCTCTTATTGCAGCTCTCGATTGGCAATCTATAAATTTTGACAAGAATTGCATCTAAATTCTTGTAAGAATTAGATGGATTCTAAAAAGACAATTTTGATTTCAAAATTTAAATATATCTATTTAGATGTTTGAATGGTAAAGCCTATTGAACTCATAGAGATCACGATTATCGGCCCAAACTAATAAATGTACACAAAAATGAGAAGGGCCACAAGCCTGTCACTGCTATGCGATATAAGTTATGGTCAGATTTCTGAAATTTAAACAATTTTTGATTCGTACGGACCGCAACTCTCCGACCGACTACATAAGAACTTCATGTATTGAGTGTAATTTTAAAATTACTGTAAACTAATCAAGCTAGTTTTAACTGAATATATCCGAGCAAAGTATAAGCACAGCCCATACTGTGCGATAAAGCAAACCTTCTCGCATACATGGAGTCAACAGCTTTTGAGAGCTGGTCCATCAGGCTTCTGAATAACGAAGTTAATGCGGGATTGCTGACGGGTTCGATCCAAGCGACAAAGAAATATATTGCAATCATGGTCGGTGCTTTACTTTTTGCCAAAAAGATAACCCAATATCTGTAGAGGCAGCCCAGAGATTAACTGAAGATCATCTATTTTCGACCCGCACTAGTGTTACAGCATACACACACACAAACAAAATAAATTGTGCATAGATATGATGGTATAACACTTTAATTTCTTGTTTTTTGTTGTTGTTGTTTTGTAATTTAGGTTTTTTCAATTGGTGTTGTTGATGTTTTATTTGGAAGAAATGTACATTTCTTGTTCAATAAAAAAATGTGGTAGTTTTCATGTTTGCTTCTTCTTGAGTATTTTGAATAAGCTAATAATAACTATTTAGTTCATTCTTTTACTTTTATTAAAATTGTTGGCTTTGGTTTTTCTTGTTTGGTTTTGTTTAAATGTAGTTTTACGAAAAAATTTATTTATTTATTTATTCTTCTTCCTCCTCTTCTTCCTCTTCTTCTTCTTCCTCCTCTTCCTCTTCCTCCTCTTCCTCCTCCTCTTCTTCCTCATCTTCCTCGGCCTCCTCGTCTTCCTCCTCGACGACCTCCTCCTCGACCTCATCTTCATCTTCGACGATGTCCTCATCGGCCTTGGCATCCTCCTCGCCCTCGGGTGTCTCGGGCTCACCGGCCTTCTTGCCTGGTCGTTCTCCGAACCACTTTGGCAGTTTGGCTATATTGGATCGGGCAGAGAAGTTCAACATTAGCATACCAAAACATAAGGTTTGTAAAAGACATTCATAGATCACAATTTGGACATGGAAAACATGGCACGACAATGAACAAAATGATGACTGTTAAATAATAGTGTTTTGCTGTTGTCGCCCCCTGTTGATTTCCCTGCGGTACGGTCACAGTTACAATTTAAGTAACCACCAGTACCATGATGAGCTACCAGACTATAGTACAGTGCCAGGTATGAAGCTAGGCAATTGGAGTACATACATTTTTGGCGGCCGGTGTATTGTTCCTTCTTCTCGTTCCAGATCTTCTCGTTTACATCCTTGGTGATCTCATCCCAGCCCTGTGTCCCAAAGTGTGTGTGCGTTTATGTGTAATTATTATATTTTTGTTTTGTTTTAGTTTATGCGAATGTGACGAAATAGTACAAAACACGCAAATACAGTTGACATTTATAAAATATAGTATACAGAACATAGAAAGAAATAAAAGAGAGTAGACGTTAAGTGTGTTATCGTTAGCTACGAATATTGTGAATTGGTCCCCCAACAAATCTAATATACCAAAAAAATATGTTAACTTTTCGCACTGACTGTCTGGCTGATCGTCTGATAGACCGTCTGACTGTCGGACTGACTGCCTGGCAGCCAAATATGGTTGAATTGCTGACACAATGGATAAGATTTTGGTCACTTTGGCGGTGCCTTTTATATACATTGAACATAGTATGTATGCAGGTGGTACGAATAGTACAGAATAGTACAAAAGACATAGACATAATATACGAGTAGACATATTATACGTAGACAATGAGTTTGAAGAGAGTCTCCAAAATGTATAAATTGTACGCGCTTACATTTTGTGCGCTGAGTAAACCTTTCCTGTTTCTCCTGCCATGTTTTTTCTAAGTTTTCCGCATACACCGTATTATAGCCCTATATAGGTGATATATAGAGAAAATTACAAAGAAACAACAACCCGTTGTTTTGCTAAAGTTTCTTAGAACAACCCGCGGCTAACCAAAGTGTCAGCCCTGGCAACCCGAATACTTACACCCTCGAAGAGCTTCTTCTTGTCGTCATATGAGCGGGTATCCACACGTCTCTCATATTTGGAGGCGACTTGAATCTTGGGCTGCAATCAAATGAGAAGTGCTGTCAAAATAGAGCAGTATGATGACAAGGGGTTAAATTCTTACCGGGTATTTGCCAGTCAAAGCTTCTGGGTCGAGACCCTTCTTCAAGGCTTTGTGCCTGAGCTGTTGCTTCTGTCTTTCCTTCAGCTCTTTCAACTGCAAGCGGGCGTCATATTATTGAAGACACTGTACAATTGTACAACTGTATCTGTATACTTACATCGTAGTCCTGACGTTTCTGCCTTTCTTCCAAGTCATACTTCTCAGTTTCCAATTTGACGATGAGCTCCCACAGTTCCTGGGCCTTCTCACGCAGCTTCTGCTCGCCTAAGCCTTCGATAGCGAGGGGCTTAATGCGGAACGACAACGAGATCTTCTTCTCCTCCTCCAATTGTTCCTTAGTCTTGTTACGTTCCATGGCGGCGGACGACAGTCCCAACTATATGCGTGCAATTTTCGATTTTTTTTCCATTTATAATTGACACATTTCGTTGTGTGTTTTGGTTTTTTTTTGGATGTGTGTGTGTGTTTTTTTGTATGTTTTTTTTTTTTTTGTTTTTTAAACAACAACAACAACAATTTGTGGTTTGGGGGTTGCAGGTTACGGTGGTACGTGTGGAACAGGTACGGTTTAGAGTAAAAGACATGTATTGCAAATGACAGATTAGCAAAATTGTGGTGTGTGTGGGTTTGTGTGTAAAATGAGATTAAATAATTGAAATGGCAACGAACGGATACGAATCGGAAAAAAAAAGTACGAAATATACAAGAACGTAGAGGTTGGAACGACAAAATACGAGAATGGTTTGGGGAAGTGTATCAGTAGGCTGCATTTATGGAATTTAATATAATTACCACGCCTGTCTCCTTCTTGGCAATGGTGAAGTTGGGTCCCTTCTTGTCCTTGTCCTTCATGGCCTGCAACATGGCTTGACGCTTCTTTTCGGCTTCCTCGAGACGCATGCGCTTCTCTTCAATTTCGCGCTGCTTCTTCTCTTCAGCCTCGCGGACGCGACGCTCTTCCTCCTCCTTCTTGCGCTGGGCCATCTTTTGCTCCTCCTCGGCACGCGAGATCTTGCGCTTGGCCTGCTTCTCCTTCAGTTTCTTCAGCTCATCCTCCTCCTTGGCTCTCTGTTTGCGCCATTCGCTGATGTATTCTTTCAGCTGTTCATCGAGATCGGAGCGCTTCTGGTCCTGACGCTTGATGAACTCTGGATCGCCCTCACCTCTGCACAGCACATCAAACAGAAAAAACAATTAGTAATTGCCTTGAATACGTACAAATCGTTTAGCTGGCTAAACTAACTAAGCTTTACGTAGGGTACGACTAAAGCTAATATATGTATTTAACCCTAAAATTAATTACAATTACGTCAAATTGACTTTGAACTCTTGTTGATTATTAAATATTACGAGTATTATTTATAATTTTTTAAATGTTTAATATCCGCTTCACTAGTTTAAATATGTGCATAACTACATAGTAAATAATATTTATATATATATATATATTTTTTTTTATATTTATGGACTGGTTAAGAACTGAACTATTAGTGACCATTTCAAGAAGCATTAGATCTACAAGATTGTTAGTAATATCAGCTACGGGGCAGACCCAGAGCCCGATCTGGGCAGCATCTAGACTATACTAGATAAAAAGTAATGCAAGAACACACCAAAAATGTGAGATATAAATATAAATTGCACTATGGATTGGATGAGTAATCTATATACAGCCGTAGATAACCTATGTATGTATAACTAGGTCTAGTAGTAAACATGTGTGGGGAGTTGTGCATACTACAGAGGTCGAATTGATTGCAACGATGGTGAGTTTGGTGAGTATTCGTTTAGCAGGCAATATAATTAACATATATACATAGACTAATAATATTCGAATAATAGTATTCGAAAATGGCGTCAGCTTAAGATATCACTAAGAATTTAGTATGTGTTAGACTTTACATATCATTTTTGTACACATTTCGTATGGCATAAACTTACTCGGCTGGTGTCTGAGGTGGTTTTCTATACGTGAGGCAAACATGGAGGTGGTTTTGATATATTTGGTGGTTTTGTGTTTCAAAAATTGGTTCGTTTTTTTTTTATTTATAGATTGGCACAAATTCACGATGAAGTACGCAAAAACACGTGTTGGGTTGAGAGATTTGTATTTTTTTTTTATATGTAACAAAAATATTTATAGTTTTTTTTTTTTTTTGTAAATTGTACAAACAAAAAAATCGTTGAAAAGAAAGAGAAAAACATTTTTGTTTAAAAAAAATTATAGAAAACAATTATTGTTGTTGCAACAAAACGAAAATAGTTTAAAAACAATAATTAAATGTAAGTACATATTTGTTGTTTGTTGTTGTTTTTGTTGTTGTTGTTTTCTGGCATGTTGTAAATTGTAAATTCTAAAACTAAATTCCAAGCAACGAACTGTAAGCTATTTATACAAATGTTCAAAACTCAAACTGAAACTGGAACTTGAACTGGAACTGGAACTGGAACTGGAACTGGTGCTGGTCTTGAATGATCAAAAATAAGTTTTGCTGTGCTTTGTACAAAATCAATGAAAAGGTTTTTATTTTTTGGACGGTTTTGTTGTTGGAAATGAAATTCGAGCAACGAATATAACAAAATTTTGACTGGGCGAATTTTGGTTTGCGAACATTCCGGTTTCTCTTTGTGGGCTGTGCACATTTCCATTCCTCCTTAATTTGTTTTTATTCTAATTTTTAAAATCCTTATACAAACACAAAGCACTCTTCAGAATTCACTATGCTTTCAACTGCAGCTGCAACTGCGATAAGTTCTTAATTCTCAAAAGTTCCTTATATAAGTATATACATTATTGTTTTGGAGCAACTGAGCAACACCGTTAAGCTTGATCCCTGATCTAGATATTGACAGCAACCGAGCCGCTCTGAAATCTCAGGCTAGACATTATTTTCCTACACATTCGTTTCGTTATCGGTACTTTAAAGACATAGGAATATTATTTGGTAACGCAATTACTTACTTCCTGTAATAAGAAAGAGAAATAGAGAAACGGGGAGAAAGAGAGAGAAAAACAAATGTGATTTAAAATTCATGTCTTAAATTCTTAATTGGTTGAACAAGAAGCCAGGCCAGCGATAGGCGAAATTTACTTTTGCGTTTTTTTTTTTTTATTATTTTTTCTCAGAAATTTTGAATGGTTTTATTCATTTTTCAAATTTTGGAGGAAAGGGAAAGACATGTTACGGCTACGATTACAAATACGAATACAATACATGTACATATACATATACATATACATATATATATATATTTATATATGTGACTATATATATTTAAATGTATACTGAATTTTGACTGGATGGGCGGGGTGTTGGCGGGGTAGGCAATAGTATAGCTGGGATACACATAAAGACAGCTTTAAATATGTACATAACGTTTGCCAATTTGGTTGTTCGGAATTTGGAATTTACTCTGATATGTTTTGGGTGCGGTTCGGGAAATAATGTGGATGTGTTATTATTTTTTTGTAATTGTTTGTTGTTTGGTTTCTAAAATGTGATTTCATTGCTTGTGTGGATATGTATGTATGTGAGTTAGTACATTTTGTACAAAAGTTTTGTTCAGATTCTTCAAATAATAATTGATATATATGTATACATATATATATATATATATATGTATATATATATATATTTATGTATAGGACAAGATATAAGTACGAGTACAACAACACAGAAAACAAAAACGAAAAATAAGAAGGAAAAAAATGTACAAAATAATAAAAAAAGAAATGAAATAAAAAGTTAATTAATTACAGACAAGTACACAAAACAGAAATGTTGCGTGGGATATTTTGGGCATTTGCACATTGACTTTCTAACATTTTTATTTTTTGTTTGTTTTCATTGCATAACAAACACAAATACAAGGACGTATACAAACACAAATTCAAATATGTAAAATACACACATATAGAAATATTTTTAGGTATGAAATTAAAATCAAATCATAATTGTTAAGAAAAAGTAAAATAGAAAAGAACACCAATCGAGTTTTAGCTGCTCAGTTTGGCCACAAAAACTACTTACGTCTCCTCTCTGGTCTCCTCGACAACCTCCTCCTCTTCGGAACTGCTGGCGTGTTCGTAATTAAACGATGTGTATGGTTTTGTGCAAAAAACAATATCACAGGTGCATTTTGGTTCGATTTGGTTGAATAGATTGGATCGAATTGGTTGGTGTGTATGCAAGATAGTTGTTCGAGTTGTTCGATTTGTTCGAGTTGTTGTTGTTGTCAAGTTGTTTGTTATTGATTTCGAGAGAAACGAAACGACAACATTAGCAGTTGATTGATTAAAACATTTGGGATTGGGTATTATGGTTCACAGAGTCCCGGAGTTGCCGGCATACGTAAATCATATCATATTTTCATGTGGTGTATTGTTGTATGCGGATGGGTTGGTGGTTGGGTCCAAAGTGGGGGGAGTGTGATGAAAGTAGAAATTGTGTAAAAGGAATACAAATCAAACATGTGCCATAAAAAAAACTCAAAATCCCAGTGTATTTTTAAAACAAACACACGTACACGCACACGCACACAACTACAAAAACTGTGGCATGTGTGTTGAAGTTAATCAAATATTAATTTAATTTAAAACTAACAATATATACATATCATATCTAATGATCTGTAAGTGCCCAAGTTTAAAGGTTTAATAATTAGTTATTGGCTTTCGATATCGGATATCCTTAGTACAAACTCTCATCATTAATTTAAATACGCAGTTATGCCAAGAGACACACTTTAACTTACTACAGCACTGATCTCAACTGTTGTATGATTAAATAATAAATAATAAACGTGCCGCGGCGCACGTGACGCATACTTAATATGCCTGCTATTGCCTGCCCGGGATATGTACTTACGTGTATTCCTCATCGTCGGACATGGTTACGGTTTAGGATTGAAAAAACCTAAAAAGGCAAGAGGGAAACAACATTGATTAATTACGGCTCACACATCTCACTCATAATGTTATTGTTACGATTGCTGTTGTCACAGTTCCAGTTAACAGCTAACTGTTATATTATTATATACTGTTACTGTTCACTGCTCGGCCTGCTAACTGCTTACTGCTAACTGCTAATTGTCAATTGCAGGAACGCCAGCAACAGCAGCAACAACATTGGCTAAAACCAAAATAGCCACAGCCTCCTCCTATTGTTGTTGTTGTTGTCATTGTTGTTTTCGCCTTGATATCGCTCTATATTTAGACAGGGGCAGTATCTGTGTCTGTATCTGCATATGTATACATTATATGTATGTATATCTATGATATATCTATGCCTGCATGCTGTCATAAGACACACACACACACACACACACACACTCACAAATGTAGCCATCTTTATTTTTATATAGCCGGCGACAATATTGTATCAGATCATAATTTGTGCGCCTCTTACAAAATTCGGTTATTTAATTTTATACACTCTTTCTGCTGCTGCCTTTAGCTGCCTCTGTCTATGTGCATACATGTATATACATATATATTTATATATGTTTATATATACCGTATGAATGTGTGTATGTGTGTGTATACGTGTATCTTATTTTGCTTAATTTTTGTGTTGAGTTTTGTGTAAAATGCTTTGGCTTTCTGATAAAAATAGACGGCGCGTATTGAATTTCTCTAACGACGACCCGCTAGACTAGACGAAGCGCTTGAAGAGCTTTTACGATTACTTTCGATCGGGAAACGTTCCGATTTTTACCTTGGCACTAAATCAAAGGCAAACTGCAAAACTCCCAGCCAAGACACAAGATAAATAAAACTAAGCTAAACTCTGACTGACAGCCAAATGTCAAAAAGTTGAATGCAATTGTCAAAATGCTCGACAGAAGAATGCAATGCTATGTAGGTGTGTGTGCGTTTGTCGAGAGTCTGTCTACGATTTCATAATTACAAAATTTATATATATGTATATATATATATTTATGCATTTTTCGTGCTATAAAATCGGGTCACAAAAATATGGCTGCATGTAAAAATAAATGTACACACATGTATTGAAATGCATATTGAGAATGCAAAAATTATTTTTACCGATTTTTCTGACACCAGGTGCAGCCAGTGCGTATACTTAACATGACAAACGCTAATAACTCTTAGCGCCTTTTGGTGTTAATAATTTAAGGACTAGTTAAACTTTTTAACTATTTGGAATTCTTTCTTTTTGGGACAAACATTTCGTATAGATACTATACAATCTATGAGCTGCTCAGCTAGATTTAAATATATATATAATGCTTGCTTTACAGTTTCAATTCCTGCCTTCTATTAACTATAAATTAAACATCTCCTACGTTCTGTTAATTCATTGTTTCAATCATTTTGCAACATATTGAAAATCTGTTGAAACTAGAGCAGCGCAATCTGCTGGGTAAAAAATAGAAAATTACGTTTCTGTGCTGTGTGCACTAAATATAGAAATTTTCCAGCGCCGATTTGGATTTGTCAGATATCAGTGCGAGAGCATAAGTGTGTGTTTATATATATATATATGTGTGTGTGTCTAGCTAGATTTGTCTATGTGCGTTTCGTGAGTTATGCGCGTGGGACTATGTGTGTGTGTGTGGGTGTGTTAGTGTGTGGGTGTGTGTGCTTGGCCAACTCGTGCTGTCTAGAGGCGCCTGCGCACTGTGGACGGGACAAAGCTGCCTCTCTGTGTGTGTGAGTGTGAGTGTGTTGGCCATTTTGCCAAGGTAAAAACCAACACTGCCAGGCATACACGCACACACACACACACACACACAAACGCACTGGCATATACAGAGGCAAAAGCGCACAGCTTATTTTTAAAATTTTCAGAACGCAAAAATACAAAAGGAAAATACAAAAAAGAAGGAATTCTTTGGCTTTATATCTGCGAGATCATATAACACTTGGCTCTCAAAGCGCTCTCATTCTGAGTTCTTTCGAAATTGTTCGTATTCCTGCTTGTTGTTGTTGTTGTCGCTGTACTGTTGTTGTAGCTGCTTGTGTTGTTGCTGTTGCTGTTGCTGCTGACTGTTGCTGCTGGCTGTTGCTGCTGGCTGTTGCTGCTGTTATAGTTGTTGCATTTGTATATTCGTTTTTGTTGTCGTTGTACTTGTTGTTATAAGCCCTAGGGCAATTATTTATAGTCTTTGCCAGGCATTGAACAAAAAAAATGTACAAAAAATATATAGAACAGAAAAAAAATAAAATTGTTTGATATTCAAAATTCAATTTGAATATCATGTCTGTTTTTTTTTTTCTTTCGCATTTTTAATTGTTTTACACACTGCGTACGTGAATTGTTACTGTGCCTTGTCACTTGGAAAAAAATTGTATTAAAAAAATAAAAAAAAAAATTGAATTTTCAAGCATATGCGCACACAGGATTATATAAGATCTGCTTCTTCAATCTTTATGCATTTGTTTGCAATCTGTTTTTTTTTTTTTTTCATAAATTTCTTAGACGTTTTCTTTATTAGTTCAACTCGCAAGGATTTATGTCCAATTTTGATAAGTTTTTAGCTTGTTCGATAACTTTGTAATTTTTTTTCAGTTTTGTGGCCAACACACTTGGCCAACTTACTTAGGGAAAAAGAAACAAATTGAACTCTCAACTAAAGTCCGAGCAGCTGACGTCGTAGGAGCGAATGCTGCGGTTCGACTAAACAGACTGACGATCCAAAGCGATGCTACACGTTATGTTAAAGAATTTTTTTCAGCTTGCGGAAAATGAAAAGCATTTCCCACCACTACCAATGCATGCGCGCTATATACACACACACAGCGAGACGACAAAGGTCTTTACACACACACACACACACGTACCCGTATATAAATATTGGCAGACTCTATTAAACGAACGGGCGTGAAAAGGCGCGCTATATGCCGGTGCGCTGGCGATCCCCAACGATGGCCAACAAGTGGCGATGCGCGGAGTGCAGAGGCGGACACCAACACAACGACAAAGACTACGCAATCGAG
The DNA here is from genome assembly GCF_030788295.1 of Drosophila virilis. Taxonomy (NCBI): domain Eukaryota; kingdom Metazoa; phylum Arthropoda; class Insecta; order Diptera; family Drosophilidae; genus Drosophila; species Drosophila virilis. The sequence continues at coordinate 19,254,589 of NC_091543.1, read as the reverse complement.
CCACAAAATGCTTGGCAACCATGGCGCAGGAGCGCATAGCTATTGCATGGACTGGGGACTTGGCGGCAATGCGTGGGCGGCGGCGGTGCCAGCATGTGTGTGTGTGTGTGTGTGTGTGTGTGTGTGTCTCTATGCCAGCCTGGTAGCAGTAACAAATTCAGGTGGGCCGCTGCCTCTGCCGCTGCCGCCGCCGCCGCCACCGCCCACATCCGCCCGACGCGTCGCCTTCTTGCGACTGAAACATAAACTTGTTGAATAAACAAAACGCACACACACACACACACACACAGGCAAAGAAATCAAGAGATTTCCAAAACGAATACTTCCAATTGGCTATGTGCTATGTATATATATATATAGAGAGTGTATATATGCTTATAACCAGATCAAGCATGTATATATAGAGCGAATATAGCCTGGCATATAGCGCATCTATGCGTTGGCGTTTGAGTTGTTTTTGGAATCAAATATCGTTGAACATAAATTTCACACCCATTAAATTAAATATATATATAAAAATATATTCAGGCTGCGTATGTATTGTATATGAAATATATGTACACACAGACACACGCACACACATAACTAGGCTCTGCATAGTTTATAGCTCAGCCATAGAATAACATTTGTTTGACTACGTGCAAATACATTTCAAGATTTAGATCAAATATATAAGCATATATATGCAGATAATATATATAAATATGTTTTACATGAGCATTTCTGATGTGGAAAAAAACAACGTTGCAACATTGCGACATCTGCCGAGCGCAGTGCATGCCCTTAAAGCCCACGAATCTTAACTATTTAGCAGCTTTAGACAATCATGAATACATTTTAGTTTTATATATAGACATCCAATATATATATATATATATATAGAGTACACATGCATACATACATGTACGCTGACGTCGGATTTGGCTGCCAAATAGCCGGCCTTACTGCACAGCGGCCGTAAGTCCGTTCGTTCGTCTCTCAGTCTGTCCGTCTGTCTGTCTGTCTATAAGTTCGATCTATTCGTCATTGTTCTGCTTTTGATTTTCATTTGATTTGTTCGTGCAACATTTTTGCTTAATACCTAAGCAGCATACCCTGCTTGTCTTGCAATTGTCGAAATACTTAGCTAGTTGCGACTGTAAAATCTTCCAATAAATGGCTGTATACTCTTTATTAAGCTAGTGATACATTCAGACATTTTTATACCCTGAACCCATTAAAAATGGCTAAAAAGGGTATAATGTATTTGTGCAAATGTATGTAACGGGCACAATGAAGCATCTCCGACCCCAAAAAGTATATATATTCGTGATCAACATCAACAGTCGAGTCAATCTAGCCATATCCGTATATACGAACGCAAGGATCTCAGAACCTTCGTTCCTTGAAATTTCGGCTATAGATCCTCCTAGTTCCCGCGCAGATCGAGTTTGTTTCCGATATTCGATAACTTGCCCTGTTTCCAAGTAAACGATAAAAATCTATATTGAAATCCTGTTTTTTTAAGCAATTTTTGTAAATAATATGAGCTAGAGTCACCAAACTTGACATGTAAGAAGAAGAGAGTTCAGGGTATCCCCTAGTCGGGAGCTCCCGACCTCTTGCTTGTTAAAATTACGTTGTTGCAACCCAATTATTTATAATAATAATAAAGACATTAATAATACAAATATAAATAGTAAATTTCCATAGATATATTGAAAATATTATAAAACAAGTAAGAGGTTCTAGTCTGGAGCTCCCGACTAGGGGATACCCCGAACCCTCTTCTTCCAACATCAAAAGCATATATATATATATATATTATATTTTACAAGCTATTGGTGCTGATCAAGAATATATATACTTTATGGGGTCGGAGATGTTTCCTTCTGCCTGTTACATACATTTGGATTTTGCACAAATACAATATACCCTAATACCCATATTAAATGGGTTCAGGGTATAATGATAAGAAATGTATCTCAATATAAATATTTTATAAAAATTATATTACTTTTGTACACTGTAATTAAGACAAATTGCATAAAGTCAACGAGTTTCATAAACATTCGAACAAAATCAATAAGAACATTTGATGTAAGGTTGCTGATAAAATATTAAATATATTAATAATATTGCCTAGGACTACCCTAGAGAAAAGTTGATTATGTGTAGCTACTTGACTTTGACAAAAGAAATGTTTTTTTTTTTTATTTTTAAGAAAGAGGAAAAACTATATAAATCGAGATGTTTGAAAGGGTTTGCCTTTATCCGTAAACTAATAGTTATTGTTAAAGTTAACCTCCTTAACAGGAAGATTTCAGCGAGTTAAAACCGCCAAATAATAATTATAAAATAATAGTATGTTTTTTACAATATACTCAAGTTATGCAAAATGCGTAAGGTACTTTTATATAATATTAAATTAATATAAATGAATAAATAGTTGACATGGCGCTGGACTTGACTCTATGATAAATGGGAATAATTATTCTGGTCATTTAAATTGTGCTCTTCTTATTTTCGTTTTTTGTTTTGTTTAGCATTTCATGCCACTGGGTAAAAGTATATGCTTATTTCTTAAATATAGACCTGCTCGTACATGTGTATCTGTATCTCAACACAAATTGGTGTTAGATTTATAAATACATATGTATGCAAGTCGAATGGATATAGACGGCGCGGGACTCTGAGCAATTTACAAAAAGCTCTTCGTATGGGAAAACACACCTGCAGCAGATCGAGAAACAAAAACTACAATTGAGACAGCAGAAAGTCAGCTTGGAATTGACCTACAATTACATAACGAATGTTAAGATCAAAAACTTAGTTTTGAGCTAAGCAAAATGATTTGACTTGCTTACATTTCCAATATCTTATACAATCACATATATACATATGCATTAAATGGGGGCTTTAGTATATTGTAAGCCTGGCTAAAAATCTGTGGGGCTCAGAAAAGCACGTAAGCCCCATTTGGTCGGCTTTAGCTGTAGCTACACATACATGTTCACACATATACACATACATACATTCTTATATCAATTTCATTGAGGGCGTTTCTGTATATGTAAATGTACATTTACCATATGCTAATATTTATAACTTTGAACTTAGAAAGACCAAGCCAAATATTCCAACAATCTGTTTTGCATATAGTATGTGCACGTATGTGCATATGTCAGAAACAATATATGTCATATATATATATATATATATATATATATATACATACAGTTATATATATTTTAGTTGCCTTCAACTAAATTTCAATTCGCATCATCTTCAACATCAACAAAATCAAGGAAAACAAATAGCAATGTTTCGGGTATTGGTGCTATTTTTGGGGTTCTAGTGTGGGCGAAGATGTGCTCGGCTCTTCTTCGGTTCTATTCGTTTCGACACACACATATCTACATTTTAGGATCGTGCATATATATGCATGTGCGTGGCTTATATGGGTTGTACTACAATGTGTTTAAATATCTATCTATGGGGCCTGCTCTTTATTGCGATTACTTGCAAATCAAACGGATGCACAGAACTTAAACATAAACATACAAAGCAATATGTTTCCCATTTGCCATATTTGTATTGTAGCTTATATATTTTCATATATGTCAACTTAGAAATGTGCAGCACAAGATCAGATCAAAAGATTATTTGCTTATCTGTTTATCTTACAAAAAGCGCTCTATTAATTTACATTAACTTAGCTTTAAGCTTCAAGCCCATAAGAATTGCATAGAAATAAGAGAAGCTAAGTCATGTAAGCTCGACTATACTATACCCAAGGCAACAAATTTGCTTCTTTATTACATGCTGTATAATAAATGCTCCCCTGTGTACGCATTTTAGGTTTTAATCATATATGTGACATTATTGATTTTGAAATATAACAACTCACAGATCTGATCAAAGGATGTCTCAAAGTCGAATACTCTAGAAATTTAAAACGAGTTCTAAGATAAGTAAATATTATTTTGAGCTCTTTGAATTGTAATTAAAAATATGTATTAATATGTTACTTTGACAAGTTGTGAAATGCAATGTTCAGATGTCAAATAATTGAATATTTTATTTTTTGTAGGCAAATTGGGTTTCTAAATCTCGGTCACTCAAACACATACGCATATATGAATGTATATAAGTATGTGTGTGAGGTGCGAAAATGTGAGAACTTGTGACTCAGACTCATCTCACTTCAGTATTCTTAGTTTTAGAATAACTTTTAAATTGTGTTAGAAGTACTCAAAACATTGTTGGATATTTAATACAAACTCTGTTTTTGTGTTTAAAAATTATATTGATGTTTAAGAAAAGCAAACATATTTTGTAACAAACAACAATTCGTTGTGTGCCAAATTTAGAATATATACTTGCGGCGTTCGATTTAAAAATAAGTTCAACCAAATTAAACGAAATGAAAAACAGCAAAAAATAAAACATTTAAGAATGAAATTATAGACAGCAAACCAGAAAAACTATAGAAAATCGCGTAAAGTAAGCACGGTTTACACATTTCAGAAATATATTTATTTAACTCCTTCTACTACTTGCATTACTTACTGCATACTTTTTTGAAGAAAGCATTTTTATCTTTAACT